>NC_142354.1:5278000-5912500 GCF_059441175.1 Urocampus carinirostris | reverse complement strand
CCATATAAAGGATTCCTTAGCAACGTACAGCCAAAACAGGGTCTGTTGGTGTGACACCTTGACTCTAATCTGTAGTGGGGAGTATGCTCTTTATATACTAGACCAAACCCCTCATATTATTAGTGCTACGTCGGCTATGATCCAGTAGACCCAATTCTGCGCTTATCAAAATAATAGCGCTAAAATGAGATTTGCATAAGTGTAATTCTATCCCCAAGCCATATATAGTCCAGAGAAGAGCCCTTTCTGGCTTGCTAGCCTTAGGTTCCTAACACCTGGAATACGGAAAACGGACAAATTCTGCAGTATTTCTTGATTGTGATATCACCCGAAGGTCCTCACAACAAGCCTGACTTTGCTCCTTTCTTTTGTCATCCTTCCTTCCTTGCAGATGAACTTCACAGTAGCTGCTCAATATTATGGCTACAGCAGCTTCTACCAGCTAGTAGAGGTACACCTCTAATGACCTAATTCATCTATTCATCCCTCCATTTACCCATTCATCCTTTCCTTCCATGGGTGGTCAGCGTGCCGGTCTGCTTCCAGTGCTGCAGTCTTCCATCCACCGTCCCTTGACCATGTTCTGGCCCAGCAACCGGGCCCTAAACTCCCTGCCTCCTGAAAGGCAGCGCTGGCTCAACAGTCCCGACCACCAGGAGGAGCTAGCTGCTACCGTCAAAGCGCACATCATACGCAGCGCCAGGGTAACATGAAATTAGAACATGGGTTTCAAACATACAGCCTACAGGCCAGATCGGGCCTGCCATCAGATTTATTCTGGCCTGCAAGACAAAGCTGAAACAGGCGCAAGGGAAAAAAGAACCACAATGACCTGCAGTTTTAAATGTGATTTAAACTTGATGTTGCCCAAGTCAGGCTCCACTCGCAAAGCAAACTGCCATTTATCAACCAGAAAACAAATTTAATGGTATTCACTTAAAAAACTAGTCATGTGAAAAAAGCTAAACAATAATTTCAATCATTAAATTAATCTTTTAATTCATTTGCACTTATATGATTGTTTATCTTGTAATTTGTCATTTTCCAGTTCCCACGAGTTAAATTAAAAGGACTGTGTGTAATATGTGACAACTAGATTTCACTGTTTTGTGTCATGCCCAAAAACAAGTAACAGTAAAAGTTGTGCCCAGCCTTTTGCAGAGAAAGTAAAAAATTAAGGAAAGAAAAAGCAAACAGGACAGAATTTGAAAAAAGAAAAAATGTAAAAAGAAAACAAAAAGGAAAAATGAAAAGTAATAGGGAAAAATACAAAAAAGAAAAAGAAGCAAAAGGAAAACAGCAAGACAAAAAGAAGAAAAAAAGCGGAAAATAAATTAAAAAAGAAACCCATAGCAGCAAATCTGTCAATTAAAGGCAAATTTTCTCCACTTGCAGAATTTAAAAACACTGCACCTGATAATAATCTATATTTTTTTAAATAAATGACAGTCTTTTTTCTTTGACAATTGTAGACGCTAAATAATTATGATACACTATAGTGGAAATTATATCAATTGTTTTGATTTGTTTTTACAATTTCACAGATGATAAACATTAAAATAAACTAGATTCTAGTGAAGGAAAATAAATATTAAGGAGGAAAAAACCCTCAATAATCGTTTTATGATTGAATCTTAACACCCTTGAATCATCTAATTGAGAGCCTCTAAAAGATCCCAAAACCTACAGCTAAGGCCCTTTTTTATGCCATTAGTTTACGAGTCCGGCCCCGACGAGAGTGCTTTATCTAACATGTGGCCCCCAATATGAAACGAGTTTAAGACTCCGTTCGAATGATGGCCGAAATTTTTTGTGTTTGCGTAGGTGCTGAGTGTCAGTCAGCCCAGTAAATACTCGTCCTTTCGCACCATGCACGGATCAAGAATCAAGTACAGCTGTGATAAAACCATGGTGGTAAGAACGCAAACACACAAAAGTGTCATATAGTTGGTTGGTTGGTTAGTCGATTTTGATCCCTTAACCACTTGGGTCATTCTGATAAAAAAAGAAAAAACTAGAGAAATACTACAAAAATACTACTGCAGTATTACTATGATAAAAAAAACCCTACTATTACAGAAATATTACAACAGAAATACTACAAAAATACAACTAATGTAATATTTAAAATACTAACAAAATACTACAAAGATACCAGCATGGAAATACTTCAAAACACTTCTAATGAAATACTACAAAAAAATACTACATTAACACTATAATGGGCGGCACGGCGGCGCAGTGGTTAGCGCTTGTGCGGCACAGTTCATGTCATGGGAACCTGTCGTGGGTTCAAATCCAGCTCCAGACTTCCTGTGTGGAGTTTGTATGTTCTCCCCGTGCTTGCGTGGGTTTCCTCCGGGCACTCCGGTTTCCTCCCACGTTCCAAAAACATGCATTTCAGGTGAATTGGCCGGTCCAAATTGTCCCTAGGTGTGAATGAGCGAGTGAGTTGTCTGTCCCCGTGTGCCCTGCGATTGGCTGGCAACCAGTTCAGGGTGTCCCCTGCCCACTGCCCGGAGATGGCTGGGATGGGCTCCAGCCCCCCCCCCCGCGACCCTAATGAGGATAAGCGGTACGACTAATGAGATGAGATGAGACTTGTGTAAGATGTAAACTAAACAGAGTTTAATTTTGAGAGTTAATTTTCTCTCTGAGTTGTTATTTTACACTACACTAAAGTGTGTGAGTAACGCTCCAGCCCCCCCGCGGTACGGCTAATGAAATGAGATGAGATGAGATACTACAGAGTCTACTGCAGATATACCACAAAAATACAACTGAAAAAAAATACAAAAAAGACACACACAAAAATTACAACTAAAGTAATGCTACAAAAATACTACAATGCAGAGAATAGTAAATAAAGTACTATTACTTTTTAATGCCAACATTTGTCCCTGTTGTTAATTTGTGTGTCTACAACAACAATACTACCACAATAATAACACAGAAATACTACAAAATTACCAAAAAACTAAACTATAAAATTTTTTGCTTTCAAGAACATGATTTTGCTTTTGTTTTGTAAAGAAAAAAATACTACATTAATAATTCTACAGTAATACTGTAATCGGAAAATACTATTACGGAAATATTACAACAGAAATACGACAAAAAATACAACTACAGAAATACTGTGCAACAATTATAGAAATAGTACAAAAATACTACCATGGAAATATTTCAAAAATCCCTCTACAGAATTACAGCAAAATACCACTAAAATAATACTAAGATACAAACATAACACTTCAGAAATGTTATGACAGAAATACGACAAAAAAACAATAACAGAATTGTTACAAAAATGAACTATGTAAATACTACGTAAAACATATAGAAAGTACGACAAAAATACTACAAAAACGCCACACGGGGAATACTACAAAAACACTTAATATATATACTACAAAAATTCCACTATGGAGACACTTGAAACAAATAACATAAATACGACAACAATATCAGTAGGGAAATACAGAAATACAAAATAAATCAAATACAGTGAACTACTTGTGTGAGAGGGCAGCACGGCGGCGCAGTGGTTAGCGCTTGTGCGGCACAGTTAATGTCATGGGAACCTGTCGTGGGTTCAAATCCAGCTCCAGACTTTCTGTGCGGAGTTTGTATGTTCTCCCCGTGCTTGCGTGGGTTTCCTCCGGGCACTTCGGTTTCCTCCCACATTCCAAAAACATGCATTTCAGGTGAATTGGCCGGTCCAAATTGTCCCTAGGTGTGAATGAGCGAATGAGTTGTCTGTCCCCGTGTGCCCTGCGATTGGCTGGCAACCAGTTCAGGGTGTCCTCTGCCCACTGCCCGAAGATGGCTGGGATGGGCTCCAGCCCCCCCGCGACCCTAATGAGGATAAGCGGTACGACTAATGAGATGAGATGAGACTTGTGTAAGATGTAAACTAAACAGAGTTTAATTTTGAGAGTTAATTTTCTCTCTGAGTTGTTATTTTACACTACACTAAAGTGTGTGAGTAACGTTTTACGTTATGTGAAACCCTAGGTTTTCACAAGCCAGAGACGGAGACAGGGCCCAATAGCGTTCGTTTTACTCAGTTTCATTGAGAAAGAGAGCAGTGCTTGGTTTAACGATCCGATGATCGTTGGACACGGGTAGCTGATGGCAGGAATGCGGAAGTGGCACTTCCTTGTCGAGCGAGGATAGTCGTGGGCGGCAGGAAAACTGTTCGATAACCGGGACGGAGGAGCAAGGACGGTAACGAGTCCAGAAAAATGGTCGTCAACAAGTATCAGGCAGGAAACAGGGCAAAACAGGTCGATGGCCGGAACGGAAGAGCAGGGCTGAAACGGGTCCAGAAACAGGTCGGCAACAGGTAACAGGCAGGAGAAAACAGGGCAGGAGATTGTCGGAAGGTACAGAACTTGCCTAGCAAAAGCGTCGGTTCGCACGACAGTCTGACGCTGGTAACAAGGAGCCGGGGGTTTTAAAAAGTGGCAGGGAGCCAATCAGCGACCAGGACTGTTGGTGCCAACGGGGCAGCCGCAGGTGCCCCGAAACAGTAATCATGACATAGGTGTTGTTATATTTCAACAGTGACACTCAAGAGTTAAGCGTGAAAACATACCCTGTGCAGTTTAAATCCTATATAACACTCCTTTTACCCTAAAATTCGGACTACAAGCCGCTACATTTGGCTGCGATTTAAACACTGGGATTTTTTTGTGTAACTCTAATTTTTATTGTGCATTTTTCTTTTTCTGTTTTTAAATACAACAAACAAAAGACGACAAAAATAAAAATGAAAAAAGAGAACAAAAACACGACAGTGTTGGGGAATCTCTACCACGCTCAAGTGATTTTTCAAATTCTAGTCTTTACTGTTTGTAAGTTGTGGCACTAGTTTTCTTAGTCTATCCATTTTTCCTATTTGTCCATGAAATGGGTGTCCTGTATTCTATCAGGAATGTCGTCCTGTCAATTATAAATATTTCCTCCACAGTGCACACCCACTGCTCCATGATGGGGAGCTCTTGTTTGTGCCATAATCTTGTTATTACTTTTTGGCTACTTGTCAGAATAATATTTACCAGGTACCTGTCCTTTTTCTATAGTATTGTTGTCGTTTAGATTCCCAAAATGCAGCACATTGAATGTTTTGGTCTCCCGTATCCTATAGTTTTCCTTAAAGCACATAACAATTTGTTCCAGTATTTTTTGACTTTGCCAAAATATAAGGCAAGGCAAGGCAAGTTTATTTGTATAGAACATTTCATACACAAGGCAATTCAAAGTGCTAAAGAAATGGTAAAGAGACAGATTAAAAACACACAATTACAGTTAAAACATAGAAGAAAAGACATTGAAAATTTGAAATGCGGTTTTTAAAATGCATTAAAACCACAGATAAGTTTATCTAAGTCTGGTTTAGACAGTAAACCTTTGATTCTGGTAATGTTTTTGAGAAGGTAAAAGGCTGATGATGTTATTGATTTAATTTTGAAGTTTAGGTCTGAGTCCATTATTAGGCCGACATTTCTAACCTGATTTTTAGCTTTTAGTGATTCCAGATGACTGATGACACTTTCTCTGGGTTCTTGTCGGCCAAAGACAATTACTTCAGTCTTGTCTGAGTTTAGTTGGAGAGAGTTGTTTTGCATCCACACAGTGATCTGTTGGAGGCAGTGACAGAGTGAGTTCACGGGCCCATGTTCACATGCTGTCAGCGAGTTGTAAATTTTAGTGTCATCTGCATAGTTATGGTAGGACGCGTTATTACTGCGTATTAACTGGCCCAGTGGCAGCATGTAAAGATTGAACAAGAGGGGTCCCAGGATGGACCCCTGGGGGACCTCACAGGTCACTGCTAATTGGTCTGACACATTGTCTTCGATCTGAACAAAATACTTCCTGTCCTCGAGGTAGGACTGAAACCATTTCAGGGCAGGACCAGAGATGCTTACCCAGTCCTCTAACCTCTGCAACAAGATCACATGATCGACTGTGTCAAATGCAGCACTCAGATCCAGCAGGACGAAGACTCAGTGTTCAGACGGATGTCGTTTGTCACCTTGATCAGAGCGGTCTCAGTGCTGTGACGAAGCCTGAAGCCTGACTGGAAATCATCAAAGCAGTTGCTTATTAGAAGAAAATCACTGAGCTGTTGGTAAACAACTCTCTCAAGGACTTTCCCTAAAAACAACAAGTTTGATATGGGCCGATAGTTATTCAGTACTGTGGCATCCAGACTACTCTTTTTTTAGGAGAGGCCTAATGACAGCAGTTTTCAAGGACCTTGGAAATGTTCCAGACCGGAGTGAAATGTTCACTAAATGTGTGAGTTGTGGTAACAAACTGCTCAGTGCAGATTTTAGAAATGTAGTGGGTAACTCATAGAGGCAACATGTGGCTAAACTCAGACTGGATACGGTCTCTTGGACTGTTTTTTCAGTGACAGGTGTGAAATGTGTCAGCTCTAGGTGTGTGGAGGACTGCAGTGGTAACTTCGTTGTGGGATTTATTGAATGTTTAATGCCCTGAATCTTGTCATTAAAAAATATTGCAAACTCATTGCACTTAGATGTGGAAACTTGTTCTGATGGTCATGGTGCAAGAGGGTTTGTTAACCTGTTAACTGTCGCAAAGAGGACACGAGAGTTGTGACTGCACTTTGCAATCATTTCTGAAAAATACCTCTCTCTTGCTCTACGTAAAATCTGGATGAACACACACAACTGTTCTTTGTAAATTTCATAATCAATCGGAAGCTTAGACATGTGCCATCTCTGTTCGGCTTTCCGAAACTCCATCTTCTGTGCCCTGACCAAGTCACCATTTCTCCATGGCGTCTTCTGCCTATTTCTAACCATTTGGTCTTTATGTTTTGAAGTTCCTTCCCTTTGTTTTGGCTATTCTTGTCTTGTGTCCTTGGCAGATGGAGCAGTGTGACACAGGGTGAAATGTACAGTAGATTAGAAGAGATAAGAGTAACTCCTGCTTTGTTAAAATTAAGCCCATTTGCCTTAAAAAGATGTCTGCGGTCCCAAAAAATGCTAAAATTGTCAATAAAATGCACTGAATGAACTTGACATGCTGTAGACAGCCATGTGCTCAGTGCCAGCAGCCTGCTAAATCTTTCAGCTACTCTTCTGACTTGTGGTTGAGGCACACTTCTGCTTTCACGGAGCTAACTGTGTTTAGAAAATTATTAGTCTTGTTTGATGGTCTCTGATTTACCTCTTCACAATGTCATTTGCTCCGGTGTGCAGTACAATGCGTTCCCCAGTTGGATTTGCTGCCACAATACTCAGAACTCTGTCCGTCATGTCACAAACCATGTCCTTGGGAAAACACAGCACTTTGGTGTTTTTACAGTACATGTTTCTCACATCTTTTAAGGCAGTCACCCACAATCAGAGTATGAGGTTCAGTCATTAGCTTCTCCTGTAGCTTTCTGTTACTTTCAGACCTTACCCTTCTCTGTGAGATTGAAAGGTTATCCAGGCCATCTGATAGGGATCCAGAGTCCTGTTGGAGTGGAGCAAATCTGTTCTGAAGCTGCACAGGTGGTGGTTTGGGAGCTGTTTTGTATGTCTTCCCTCTTGCTGTTATCCACGCATATGCCTTTCTCTGCAAAGGCGTTGAGGAGGAGGATAATGCCGGCCAGCCCGTCGCATCCCAGATGTTTGGCCGCTGGATTCTACCTGTTACACGTCTTTCGTTGTCACAGGGAGGAGATCTGTTCTTGGGCTTTGCTCCAAGTGAGTTCCAGAGAGGGCTGATACTGGTCACACAGTCCCTCCGGTGCTCAGTGGTCTTCTTGGTGCTGGTTAGCTCTTGTCCATTAAATGGTAGTGTGCTATCATTGCCACATAGTCCATTTACCTCCACGTTCAGTTCTAGCTTGGGAATTTTCATTTCAAGCGTAGCAATCTTCTGGAGAAGTGAGTTGTAATTTTCCATTGAAAGGGACGGCATCTTGCCTACTAAGTGAAGTATGCGTAGGTCCACTTAAAACTGTTAAAAAGAATAGATAAAAAGTGTGTGCAAAAATAAAAACAGTAGGATTAAAATCCAAAAGTAAAACAACAATCAAAAAGTAAAAACAGCAGAATTAAGAACAAAACAAAGCAAAGTAGGACAGAAGCAAGAGCAAGCAAGAAAAGCGTCTGCACTCTTCAGAAGCAGGAAGTAAATTAAAGCATGCGTTCAACATCTGCCTCTCCACATGATTTCATGTTTGATCCCAAAAAGAACTTTGCATAATTTTGGGGGTTGTAAAAAATCTGACCACTTTCTTACAGTAGAAATCACTGCGATTTTAAATACAGTGCCATTCATTCTTTTTTTTTGTGTGTGGCAGCACCGAGGAAAACGGCAAGCCGCTCTTTTCCACAACGCATGCGCTCAAAATACAAAACTGATGTCTGAAAACATATTTGACGCTCTTACAGAGAAATGGGTCGATATTTCTGCCGACGTTTTTACTGAAATGTATAACAGGAGCAAAACGGTGGGTTTGGCAGTACTTTATTCAATACCTTCGATGTACTCTTTATATATAAACCTTTTCGACCAGAAATCAAGTCCTCAGTTGATGCATCTCCAGTTTCTTGTAATCCTCCAGGAACAAGCGAATGCAATTTCAACCGTAACAGCAGAAACCACAAATGACAACAGCACACATACACATCCTTGTTGCAATTTGGCACTATTTTCCACAATATGGCACTATTGTTTATAGATACAGGGTTAGCATTTGGGGTTTCTTTCAATATAAATAAATATATATAATGAATATGTAAATATATACTTGTTTTCATTGTTTTTTTGAACTGTGTTAAGTGTGCGTGGGCACGGCGACGTTGGCATTTTGTAGCCAAAGGCGTCAACGCAAGTTCCCCATGTGGTTGGTGCAACGTGTACGCTGGGCTTAAACCTTTGGCTTAGAATCGGGTGCGGCCTGTACAAAAACAAAATTAGGATTTGTATTGAAATTTGAGATTGTGGCTTTCAACCAAGTGTGCTACGACAGCGCTTTCAATTTTTTCTGTCACGCCCGCCCTTTCGGAAGAAGAAATCTTCCCGCACCACCCTCCAAGATCTATCTTTTTTTTTTTTTTAGTGTTCACATAATATTGGTGGGGACAAAAAAAAAAATTTACTCCATACGCCTTTCTGGACACTTTTCTAAAGAAAAACTCGAGCGTCTTATCTTATCAGTGTGATTGGGATGTTAGGTCTTTAAATGACATCTTTATTTATTTGTCTTTTTGTTGTCGGCTTTCAATATTTTTAACATGGTAAGAACACCGGCCTTTACACATCTACCTCCAACTCGCAGAAAAGTGGTATGGGAAGGGACTGTTGTTTTTCTCCTTACCCCGCATTCGTCCTCAGTAATTTTTTCATGGGATCACTTGACGGCCTGCTACATTTCATGTCTACACTTCATACTCAATGCTTACACTCTGTGTTTAATACACTGCGTGGAGGCTAAATGTTTTTGAAACACCCTGCCACTGAGAACGCCACTTTCCCCTAGTGTAGCAGAAGTGCAATTGCACTTTATTCTGGAAAAGTTAAAACAAAAAAATCCCCAAAGTCAGACTGCAGAGCTTCGCGCCTGCCCCACTATTTGAAAACCACTGTGCTATGTTGATGTCTTTCATGTTGATGGTATTTTGCAAAGGTATCTTTTTTCCAGGGCCATCCCTTTTTAAGGGGTCATATTGAGAAGAACTGCAAAAACATCACCATGTTTCCTTTGTGTTGATTCAGGGCGAGATATTGATCAATGAAAACGCAGCCAAAGTGGTGGAGCGTTACCTGAGCTTTGAGGAGGGCGTGGCCTATGGCATCGACCAGCTCTTGGAGCCCCCGGGCTTGGGAGCGCATTGCGATACCATGGAAAACAGAACCACAAATGTCAGTACTGCAAACACATATTTTGCACCTTGTGCTTTAATTCTGTTATGGAAAAAAGATCTGCCAATGGGACAAAAATTTCAGATAGATTTTAAAATCTATCGTACCCCTTGAAGTGCTTCTAAAGCACAATGTGTGTTATCTAGCGTCTCTTATTAGTAATGATTACCTCTCCTATCATAGAAAACAATATTGATTTCACTAGTAAGCAAAAATATATGACCTATTATACAAACGTGTTTTTATTTAAAAAAAAAAACTCATATGTGGAAAGGTTTCCATCTATTTTACATAACATGAGACTCATTTAGATAGAGCTGATATACTTGGTTACGCTGAATCTTTATAATCTGTAAAAAAAATAATTGTGAATTGTAGTACTTGTTCCGGTTGCATGTTACATTACAAAGACAACTAGTGGTCAAACAACACATACTGTCCCTTTAAGAACGCCGGCCAGACCTGCCGTGTTGGAGAATTTAATCCGGCCCACTATGAATTTCTGAGTATGTCAAAAAAGAAGCAAGTCTCTATATAACTTCAAAAGTTATGATTTTCAAAATAGTCCAAACAAAATTCTCCTTCAGGCTGCTAAAGGGATATACGTCTTTTGTAGGCCCAGCCAAGTACATTGATCTGATGTGGTGTATTTTTTATTACACATGCAGTGCTAAAACTTTTATTTTGCATTTCTTTTTCATTCATTTCAAACCAGTACGACAGTTAAAGCAAAAATGATATTTTTAATGCTCCCACTTGAGTTTGTACAGCATGGTTCAGGTGTAAATCTGCATTGACTCAACTGTTAAACTAGTTCACGCATTCAATGCCAAACATGGGAATCATTTTCTCCCCATTATGTGAATGGGTTATGCTCAGAAAATACCCCTTGTCATCCATGATTATGACATGTATGGTAGGCTGCTAAAGTAGGTTGAGTGATAATGCATAATGCTAAAAAAAAACTACGGTAAGCTAAACATGTAATTTGGCATTCTTTAACTGATCTGGTCCGCCTGACAACAGAAAGTCAGGATCTGGCCCCAGAGCCAATCTGAATTTGACATTCCTGGTTTATAGCACAACATAGCTTAACATAGCATAGCAAATAGTATACCCAAAGTTTTGAGTGTGTCTGTTTGGAAACAGGGTCGCTGCGGCCGCTGTCTGTTCCCACCACCGTGCCCCATCCGACACCAGGATACGGTAGGCCCCCTCTTTCCTCCCAAACGTTCAACTGCCAGTGTCGAAAATGGTCAATGTGATGTTTTTGGCTCTAGGGCCAAGTGGAAAGCTGCTTGAGAGGTCGCGTAGGCAAATATTCGCTAGGCTACATGCGCTGGTCAGCCGATATGGACAACCCCTTCAGCCCGCTCAGGTCATTCGGCTGCAAACGGGTTTGCCTCTTTCCGGGCTGGGTCCAGAAGTGCTGCAAAAACCACTACGGCAGGGACTGTCAGGGTGAGCTCAAAAGCTGTTTTGTGTCACCATATTAAGTGCATCTGAATAGCAAGGGAATTTCACATTTTGTGATGGGCTTTTTCCCTTTCAACAGAATCCTGAAGGTTTTGGACAAGTCCTATTGAAAACATTGTACTTGATTTGGCTAACATAATTACATCAGTGTTTTTCGACCAGTGTGACGTGCGCCCCTTGTCTAGTGTGCTACAAGAAATTGATCGATTTAATCTTTGCAAAAAAGCATGCCACTGTTTAGTATATTTGATTTCTTCCAGCCATCATCCGAGTAACTTTAACATTCATCCATATCTGTAGGTGGAAGCAGATTGCTATTTTTTTCTTTCCTTTTATTTAATAATTTAATGCTCTCACGGTAGCACAGGGAAATCTATTCAATAACTTGTTTTATTTGAAATAAAAATAATAAGTTTACACTTTAGTAAACACTCAAAAAAGGGAGAGAGGACATCAATGGATTTTCAACTTGCAAGGAGAACAGGGTGAGAAGCCTTCAAATAGGAAAGTCCAAACTGCTCTATAGGCCTTCCACTGTGCCCTTTCTTTTCAGTTTGCACAGGAATAGAACAATAATATATCAAATAATGTAAATACCTCGAACCTTCCTGTGTGGAGTTTGCATGTTCTCCCCGTGCTTGCGTGGATTTCCTCTGGGCACTCCGGTTTCCTCCCACATTCCAAAAACATGCATGTCAGGTTAATTGGCCGGTCAAAATTGTCCCTAGGTGTGAATGAGCAAGTGAGTTTTCTGTCTCTTTGTGCCCCGCGCCTGGCTGGAAACCGGTTCAGGGTGTCCCCTGCCCACTGCCCGAAGACAGCTGGGTTGGGCTCCAGCACCCCCGCGACCCTACTGAGGATAAGCGGTGCAGATAATGAATGAATGAATGAATAATGTAAAAACCTTGCAGGTGATTTTGCTGATCTATTTTTATTTCATTATTTTATTAAAAAGAAAAAAGAACGAAATAAAAAGATAAATAGTAAAAAAAAAATATCTCGCGGATACGTTTTGCTGATTTTAAATATCCTAAACACTGGACCACCAGTGATACAGATGACATATGAACAGGCATTCAATTTTATCTCATCATCAAACAATTTATATTCACTGTACCAACATAACATGTACAATGCATTTATTAATTGACCTTCAATGTCTGGCTCACCTTCAGATACAAATAAGTCGTTTCCCTCGTCATGCTTTTTATGCGTATCTTTTATGAAGACTTTCTGTTTTCATCATTCTCTAACACTCGTCTCTGGTAACATGACTAAAATAGCTTGATAATGAAATAAAACCTAATGCCATTTGTAAATCATCTGTATCACTGGTGGTTTAGTAGTTAGGGATGTGGCAGTCTCACTGCCACGATCAATCATAACATGCACCCAAAATTTGAGTTGTTTTAAGTAAAAGAAATGTGTGTTTTACACAGATTTGACAAATATGTATTTTTTTTTCCTAACATGAGCCTCACCTGGAGGGAGCTGACATAATTGTCTGCCGACTTGCTGCTACACCCAAAAACCTCAAAAAGGCTCTGCAAAAAAATGAGAAGTACTATAAATTGGTGCGTTTTGGTCACTTTGAGTCGCGATAAATTGTATTCTATATTGTGCTTTGTACCACTTGTTTTCAGTTGCACTACAAAATACAGCCATGTCTGGTGATAAAATATTACAGTGTACCTTTAATGAATACTGTTACAGGTATTCACATTTCTACTCAAAGGTGAAAATGTGAAAGATTATCTGAGCAGGACTGTGCGTTAGGTTTTAAGGGTGGACCCAAACACAGAGAAATAGAACAGAGATGTGGAATATTCTCGATGGGTCCTTTGGTGGTCTGGTCATTCTGTTAACGTTTTGACTTGGACCCATGTGAAGGGAAGCAGGAACTGAGGCAAGTGACTTCAAAATATGGGGTGGTATTTGATTAAACAAAAACAGGAACAAAGTAACAAGCAAACAAAGGTTCACTAAACAATGAAATGTCCAAACCTGACATGATCCGAACCAAAAACAAAGACTGAAATGGAAAAGCAAGGAACAAAGTAACAGTCAAACAAGCAGGCACTAAACTACTAACAAAATCTCCAAACAAGAAACCAGAAACAAAAAAAATGTGCTGTTCAAGTTGTCAATATAAATGCCTGGGACAGGGAATAAGGGCAGGTGTGTTGAGATTGTACTTAAGTGTGTCTTGCTGCCTGGGTGGCGCCCTCTGGGGGAGGTTATCCTCTCTAAAAATATGACTTGTCTCTTTGTCATTCAGTGTGTCCAGGAGGTGTGGAGTCACCGTGCAGCGGGCACGGCGAGTGCAACGACGGCTTACGCGGAACGGGAAAGTGCAACTGTCCCGTCGGCTTCCAAGGCGACGCTTGCGAAATGTGCACGCCGGAATATTACGGAGCCAACTGCACAGGTTTGATGCTCTTGCTCACAAGGCTTAAGTCTGGGGTGGGCAACAATTGGAGTCAGGGTCCGCATTGGGTTGAAGAATCGGGCCAAGGAGAGGATCCTGGAGACCTATCCGTTTGTTGTTCTTATTCATGAATGAATATAAATGCAGACATCTACATTTTATATTTCTTTATATTTGCATTAGATTACTTTCATCTCATTAGTTTTGAAACACTCACAATTAAAGCAAACTAATATATTAGGTTCATGTTTTATGCTATTATACTATATTGTATATTTTGTTTTGCAGTATTACTGCAGTTTTATTTTCGTAGTATTTCTGCAGTCGGATTTTTGTAGTATTTTTGTAGTATTACTGTAGTTCAGGGTTGGGTAGGGTTACTTTAACTTGATTACTTTCAATTACTTTTGGATTACTCCAATACCAAATATGCTAATAAAAGAAAAAAGAAACTAAATATGAATAAAAGTATGACTCACAACACGTGGTAAGCTTTCTCTCCTGGCTTTGATCTCCGGCAAAACTAATATAATAAGGGACAGAAACAAAATGAAAATAAACCCAAACAGCTTGCCAACATCATTTTTGCCGTTCCATGTATTCAGTTACTCCCTAAGCCTGCACAAAATTTAGTAATTTTATTCATATTTAGTTTCTTTTGTCTTTTATTAACATATTTGGTATTGGAGTCATCCAAAAGTAATTGAAAGTAATCAAGTTAAAGTAACCCTACCCAACCCTGCTGTAGTTGTATTTTTGTAGTATTTCTGTAGTCGGATTTTTTAAAGTATTTTTGTAGTATTAGTCAAGTCAAGTCATGTTTATTTGTATAGCCCTTAATCACAGGGAGTCTCAAAGGTCTGCACAGACCACAGATTATTGCAAACTACACACTATTATTAAACCTTGAGAACGGACCGCACATGAGGTAATGCCCCTTTCAGGATGACTAGGACAACAAAAAATACACCGATATTGTCAACACGAAAAATAGGTCATTCATAAGCTATAGAATAGAAGTGCGTTTTAAGTCTAGATTTTAACAGTTCTGCCGAGGTTTCAGATCCAATCTCAGGGAGCAGAGCATTCCACAACATTGGGGCCCGAATGGAAAAGGTCTCAAACCTGCGGTTGTTTTATCTATCTTCTCCTGGGATCACTAGTATACCAGCGTTTTCAGAGCGAAGGCTTTGGACTGGAACATAGGGGGAAATCTAATCTGAAAGACATGAGGGGAGCAAGTCCATGCATGATTATGTACAATACCAACAGAACCTTAAAATCACATCTTAAGCTAACAGGGAGCCAATGCAGGTTAGCTAAAATCGTAGTAATGTGATGAAACTTTCTTGTCTTAGTTTAAAAGCCTCGCTGCAGCATTTTGTGCCAGCTGCAGGCTCTGAATTTTGGACTTGGGGAGACCGTTGAGTAATACATTACAGTAATCGAGACGGGAGGTAACAAATGCATAAATTAGAATTTCTGCATTGGACTGGGAGCATAGAGCAAATTTTAGCAATGTTGAGAAGATGGAAAAAAAGCTGTTCTAGTAATATTTTCAACGTGATCAAATCGTAAATTTTTGACTGAGTCAATCTGGGTGATATTACATTTGTCAATGTTCAGAGTAGTTTTTGAGAACAAGTCAGGGTATTTACATGGACCGATAATTAACATTTTGTTCTTTTCAAAGTTAAGGGCCCGGTCACACAGCCGTTTGCGGCTGAATCACGGCCAGAAATTTCTGCCTGTGAGGCGGACGCTATTGGACGCTTTGAGATCGCCATACAGATGAGATACAGCAGTGCTTAACACGCGGTCGGAAATTCACGCGCGGTTGGCAGCGCGAACGAGTTTTGAACTGCTCAATATTTGAGAGCACGGGTACACAGCCTTTCATGGGCGTATCGAGGCTGAATCACACAGACGCCGTTGGGCGCTGTTGGACGCTTTGAGACCGCCATATAGACAAGATACAGCAGTGCTTTACTCGCGGTCGGAAATTCACACGCGGTTGGCCGCGCGAAAAAGTTTTGAGCTGATCAAAACTTTGAGCACGTGTTAACCGCGGGCAGCACACGAGGTAATGACGCAGAAATGACGCGGAACGACGAGCTCTGGGCGCGGCCAGGGCGTGGTTACACATGGGTAGGACGTTAAATTTCAGCAGGTAATCGTGGGTGGAGCATGGTAATAGCATGTTCTGCGCCTGTATCGCGGTGTTATTACGTGAAATTAGCGTGTTACACGTGTGACGGCCTTTCTCCGCGTACATACGGCGCGATTTGCCGAGCACACGTCAGTTGTGCTCGAGACGTCAAAGGGTAGACATGGATCCCCGTCACCGTAGTGACCTCGTCTTAATCCATTTTTATTTCTTGACATTTATTTTCATTTCACGGTATAAAAGCTCCCGAGCCGGTGTTGTGCCCAAATCCGACTCCTACGTAGGAGTCGGATTTGGGCACAACACCGGCTCGGGAGCTTTTATACCGTGGTCCACACGAGAAAATGACGCGGAAATGACGCGGAAATGACGCGGAAATGACGCGGAAATGACGCGATGAGGAAGCGGAACAGTCGCCGGCGTCTGTTTTGCCGGCATACCACCGATGAACAGCGGGTCGGCCAATTTTGCGCATTTTCCATCGCGGGCAACCACGGGGAAAAAAAAAAAACACAAAATTTTACCCGCGATACAGACGCAAACGGCTGTGTGACCGGGCCCTAAGGTGCAAGAAGTTGAGTGGCATCCATTCTTTTATCTCAGTGAGGCAGGCCTCCAAATTTCCACAGTTTAGCGCGGCCGATTTCTCCATCGGAAGATATAGTTGGGTGTCATCTGTGTACCAATGGTAACTGA
The DNA here is from genome assembly GCF_059441175.1 of Urocampus carinirostris. Lineage (NCBI taxonomy): Eukaryota > Metazoa > Chordata > Actinopteri > Syngnathiformes > Syngnathidae > Urocampus > Urocampus carinirostris. Next base: position 5,895,833 of record NC_142354.1, on the reverse strand, counting down.
TATTATACCTGCGAATAATATCACCTGATGGAAGCATGTAAAAGCTGAAAAGAAGGGGGCCAAGTACTGAACCTTGCAGAGCGCCACAGGTAACACTAAAGAGCTCAGATGTCATTTCACCATATTTAACACAATGCTTCCTATTCTTGTAGTATTTCTTCAGTAGTATTCTTTTACGAGAAATGCAGGAGCTGGACAGATTTGGCTGAAGTGATACAATGGCATCCTGAAGTGACAATATGGACACCTTTATTACAGATCGCAATAAAAAAAATCCATCATATATATTAGGCCATGATCTACCGGAACTGAGCATTGTTGATCACACTGACTCCAATAATTCAAGATTAGATGACTTCGATCTTGACCACAAATTTCTATCAACTAGCTCAGACAATTGCAAATATTATACTGGAAATGAATATAATACTTTTGGTAAATCTGAAGGGAAATTCTCAATAATACACTTTAACAGTAGAAGCATGTACACAAATTTTGATGGCATCACTGAATGCTTACAGCAATTTGAGAACTTGTGATTGCAGTTTCTGAAACGTGGTTCAGTGAGGAAAGAGGTGTTAATTTTGAATTAAACGATTATAATTTGAACTATGTAAATACAATAAACAAAATAGGATGAGGAGTAGCTATATATGTGCACAATAGATTCTAATCGAAGATACTACAAAACATGTTATTTGTCATTGACGATTTACTTGAATGTATTACAATAGAAATTATAAATGAAAAAAGGAAAAATCTTATAGTCAGTTGTGTATATAGATCACCGGGCTCAAATCTCGAAACCTTCACAAACTGGGCTGAAAAAACATTTTCAACAATAGGCGCTAAAACACTATTAATTGTGGAGATTTCAAAATCAATTTAATGAATCCAAACAAACATAAAAACATTGATGACTACCGTAAATTCCGGACTATAGAGCGCACCTGATTATAAGCCGCACCCACCACATTTTAAGAGGAAAACCGATTTTGTACTTACACAAGCCACACCTGTATATAAGCCGCATGCGCCCACATTAGAAAAATGTAACACAAACACAAAATTAACCCAAACCCGACTTTAAGTCCCGCGATTGAAACTAAATGTCCTTCATAAAGTACACAGTCAAAAAATCACAGCCGGCAAAATGAACGGAAAATGATACCGGTACTTAAGGTTTGATGCAGAGTCCGAGTCCCGTTGAAAGTAATCCAAGGGAAAAAAGCGTATATTTCTAAAGGTAAGGGTGGGAAGAATATATCCACTATTGTCCGCCGCGTCCACAAACCCTCACCTTTACCGGTCCCCACTTCCCGTCAGCCCGCGTTTTTCTCGCCCCTTCTTTTTTATTCGCCCATGCAAAACATATCAGAATAAGTGTCTGAAATAGATACATTACAAAAATATAGAGTTGCAAATACATATTATACATGGTTACACATATTTACAAAGAAAAACGGTACACAGAGAGAGTTTTCAAAGCTTTAATAATAATAATATAACGTGCTTCGTTTTGCTTCGCTTTTAATATAGGTGTACGAAGTGTTTTAGCCCTTTAATTATTTTTACACTTTCATGTTAGCGTAATCTTTCGTACGGAAGATTACGATAACGCGAACGTACGATTAGCCTGGGTTAGCTTTATGTTGACGTTAAACATTCAAGGTAAACATTCAGGGTGTTGGAACGGATTAAAACGATTTACATAATTTTTAATTGGAAAAATGATTTTGGTGATCAAACAAATCTGTTTTCGAACAGGGTTCTGGAACGGATTATGGTCGAGAACCAAGGTTCCACTGTATGCACAAGCCAAGAAGTCGCGCATATATTGCACCGGTCTAAATCTTATCTTTTGTACTCGAGCCCCGCTGGCGGCCGTTAAAAAATTACATAAATTGGCTGCATCACTGAATTAGCCACAGGTTAGAACGTTTGGGGAAAAAAGTAGCGGCTTATAGTCCGTACTTTACAGTATATTAATATAATGTACAGTATGAGTTTGTACCCAACTATATTAAAGCCTAGTAGATTCACTTCACACAGTGCAACACTTATTGACAATATATTTACAAATAATATGGAATTTATAGACGTCAGCGGATTACTGGTTTGTGATATTTCTGATCACCTATCAGTATTTACAGTGTATGATAAAAAGGTTACTGGAAAATAATCAACTAGGGATTATGTTTACAAACGAGTTAGAACTGAAGAGACTTTTATATCACTCTATGATGACTAAGTTAAACAAAACTGGAATGCTATACAGATGATGTGGATCGTGCGTTTAACATATTTTTGGAAATATTCACCAACAAGTATAACAAAATTTGCTGAATGAGACAAACTAATATTAAAAATAAATCTGTAAACCATCCATGGATAACTAAGGGTTTATATAATGCTTGTAGGAAAAAACACCTTATATAGAAAATTTATTAAATTAAGAACTAAGGATAAATATATAAAACGTATAAAAACAAATTGACAGGAATATTAAGAGCGAGCAAGAAATTATACTATACCAATTTATTACATCATAACAAAAGTAATATCAAAGGTATTTGGGATATATTAAATAGTATAATAAAAGGAAAGAACGTAAGTAATGCATTGCATATCCAAACTATTTTATTGATGAAATCAGTGAAAATTATAATTTAAATCAAGTTGTGTAGAATTTCAATAGTTTATTTGTAAATGTTGGACCAGAGCTCGCTGCAAATATCCCAGAGTGCAGTGGTAAACAATTGGAGTCACTAATAGAAATGAACTCCAAGACCATGTTTTTATCCGGGGTTACGGAATCAGAAATCTTAGACGTGGTTAACAACTGTAAAAACGTCTATGGATTGTTTTGACATCGATATGGTACTAGTTAAGCAAATAATAAATAGCATTGTGAAACCATTGACCTACATCTGTAATCTATCATTTCTGACAGGCATATTTCCAAATCAAATGAAAATAGCAAAAGTTATACCAATATACAAAAAATGGAAACAAGCACATTTTTAAAAACTATAGACCGGTATCTCTGCTTCCTCAGCTCTCTAGAATATTAGAGAGACTTTACAATAATAGACTAGAACAATTTGTAGATAAACATAAATTGATTAATGAAAGTCAATAAGGTTTTAGAGCAGACATGGGACCAAGTCACACATGTGCAAGTCTCAAGTAAGTCTCAAGTCTTCACCTTCAAGTCCCAAGTAAGTCCCAAGTATTTTTTTCTTGGGCAAGTCAAGTCACAAGTCAAGTCCCGAGTCTTAGATTGCCAAGTCCAAGTCAAGTCACAAGTCATAAAAACAGCGACTCGAGTCGACTCGAGTCCAAGTCACTAAGTCTCAAGTCCCCATGTCTGTTTTAGAGCAAACAGATCAGCAACAATGGCTATTATTGATGCAGTAGAAGAAATCACCTATAGTCTATAAAAGAAGAGATACGCAGTCGGTGTATTTATTGACTTAAAAAAAGCATTTGATACCATTAATCATAATATACTATTAAAAAACTGGAAAGATATGGCATAAGGGGAGTGGCTTTGCAATGGATTCAAAGTTATTTGACGGGGAGGAAGCAATATGTAAAAATGGGAGAGTTGTCATCTGAATACTTGGACATCTGTTCTGGAGTGCCACAGGGTTCTATCTTGGGACCATCTCATTAACTACACCGCTTATCCTCAGTAGGGTCGCGGGGGTGCTGGGGTCCATCCCAGCAATCATTGGGCATTGGGCAGGGGACACCCTGAACTGGTTGCCAGCCAATCGCAGGGCACACGGGGACAGACAACTCACTCGCTCATTCACACCTAGGGACAATTTGGACCGGCCAATTCACCTGAAAATGCATGTTTTAGGAATGTGGGAGGAAACCGGAGTGCCCGGAGGAAACCCACGCAAGCACGGGGAGAACATACAAACTCCACACAGGAAGTCTGGAGCTGGATTTGAACCCACGCAGGAGGTTCCCAAGACATGAACTGTGCCGCACATGCGCTAACCACCGCGTCGCCGTGCTGCCCATCTTGGGACCAAAGTTATTTAATTTATATATTAACGATATCTTTAATGTTTTAAAACTATTGAAAATAGTAATATTTGCAGATGACAGTAACATTTTCTATTCAAATGATAACTATATTGATTTGGTGACCTGTATTAATCGTGAACTAATTAACCTAAAAGTATGGATGGATATAAATAAATTATCTTTAAATCTAAATAGGCAAATCAAGATTTAGAAGTAAAAATGGATGGTGCTGCAATAGACGCTGTATCAGAAATTAAGTTTTTAGAGGTCATAATAGACAATAAATTAAGCTGGAAAACACACATCAGACACATACAAACTAAGGTATCTAAAAGCATTTCAATAATTAATAAAGCCAAATTCATTTTAAATTATAATGCATTGTATTTATTATATTGTTCTCTAGTTCTGCCACATTTAACATATTGTAAGTTTGGGGCAATACAGTAATTACAAAAGTTCACTACAGCCCCTTTTTATCCTTCAAAAACGTGCAATAAGAACCATACACAAGGTAGGATATTGGGATCATACTTATATTTTATTCATGCAGTCCAAATTACTAAAATTGGATGATTTAATAAAATATTTCACTTCACAACTGTTATTTAAGGTCAACAAAAACATAGTGCCAGAAAACATACAAAAATTATTCACTCGGAAACAAGAAAATTATAACTTGAGGGGCTGTAGTGAATTCAAATCCCAAAGGTGAGAACAACCAGGAAAAGTATGTGTGTGTCTGTGTGTGGCGTCAAACTTTGGAATAATTTACAAGATGAGATCAAACAATGTCCAACTATCCATGTGTTCAAATCGTGGCTCAGGAGGTAGAGCGCTTGTCTTGGGATCAGGAGATCGCAATCCCGGCTCCTCCGTGTTACATGTCAAAGTGTCCTTGGGTAAGACACTGAACCCCTAATACCCCCAATAAGCAGGTTAGCACCTTACATGGCTGCATGGCCGCTATTGGGAAATGTGAAGCACACTGTAAAGCACTTTGGGAAGTCTTGACTTGAAAAGTGCTGTACAAATGCAGATCATTTCATTTCATTTCAATACAAAAAAGCATTACTGGCGAAATACAGAAATGAAAAAAATGGAATATGAGGGAGATTGGAAATACTGCGTTTAAAACTGTGGTTAAGTTGTTGTCATTGTTGCTATTATATTATTAGAACTGTTATTATGAATATGATGTTTATTTTTATTGTTGTTTTTATCATTGGTGCTGCAGTGACATTTGGTAACTAGGCACATTATGACGTTGAGGGATGGGTATTATGAAGATTAGTGTATAAAATATGTGATTATTGTAATTATTATAATTATTGATATCTGATCTATGTAACAAGTATATCCATGAGATTTTGTTATATTAGACACAAGAGGAAAGGAGGATTTGTAAAATGTAGATAAAGGGGTAGGGAAAATAAGAATCTGCTTCTGACTACCACTTTTCAAACATGTTATGTGACGTTATTTTGTTGTTGACTCATTGTTTTTGTCCTGTTTTTATTTTAATGTTCGAAACAAAAGTTCGTAAGTAAAAAAAAGTAAAAGAAAGTAAGTAGTATTTCTGTTGTCATATTTCTTTTGTAATATGTCCACATTATTATTATCTCATCTCATCAGCTGCACCGCTTATCCTCAGTAGGGTCGCGGCGGTGCTGGAGCCCATCCCAGCAATCATCGGGCAGTGGGCAGGGGACACCCTGAACTGGTTGCCAGCCAATCGCAGGGCACACGGGGACAGACAACTCACTCGCTCATTCACACCTAGGGACAATTTGGACCAACCAATCGACCTGAAATGCATGTCTTTGGAATGTGGGAGGAAACCGGAGTGCCCGGAGGAAACCCACGCAAGCACGGGGAGAACATACAAACTCCGCACAGGAAGTCCGCTTGCTGGATTTGAACCCACACAGGAGGTTCCCAAGATCTTGGAACTGTGCCGCACACGCGCTAACCACTTCTTCTATTAATGGTAATGGAAAATTTGAAAATTGGCTTTAAAAGTCCTTAAGAAGTGCTTGAATTTGGCCATAAAAAGGTGTAAAAACCCAGAACCTAATCAAGATCCGATTGGCAAAGACACAAAACATTCTTCTTTTGATCCGGTCACGTGACGTCACCAGACAGTAATCTCCTTGATTGATAATCACGGTAGCCAATTAAAGCCAGGATCTTTAATTTTCTTGTCTTTGTGATTAAAAAAATGTTAATAATTGTGTGTGTGTGTGTGTGTGTGTGTGTGTGTTTTTGTGTCTACCTGTAAAGCGTGCCAGTGCGGTAAACAGGGAACATGCGACGAGGGCATGGAAGGATCAGGCCAATGTGTGTGCAGGCCTGGCTGGAAGGGCGAGCGCTGTGAAATCGACTTGGGTGAGTGATGTTATGTGAGCCACTAGATGGTGGTATTATTACCTCGACCCTTTTTATATTTCTAAACATGCAAAATGGGAGGGAATAGTACATGTTTTTTGCATAAAATCTATACAGTATATACTGTATAGAGATCCCTTGGTTATCGCGTTTAATGGGAACCGGAAATGCTGCAGAACGTGAAAAGCCGCAAAGTAACAAGACCCCTTCATAAAAAAAAAAACACTACTCCATTTTACCTCAAAATGACGTAACTACAGACTGAAAGTATAAGACTGTAACAAAATAATAACTATAGATGTACAAATAATAACACACAACACATAATTAAAGTTGAATATATGGTCTTTACTATCCTTTCACAAAAGTATAATGAAATTGGAGGTCTTCTCCTTTCAGTGTAAGAAAGCCATTTAGAGAGCAGCTGGCTAGCTGTGTGCTAGCATCGGGTGTCCTCGATTTGGGCCAAGTCTCCATGATGATTAAAATACAATCGCCGCAAATGTAGCGGTTTTCCACAAGTTGTAGCCCGAGGTCATCCGTTTAATGGATCTGGCGTTGCTGAAATCGAGGTTCCGCAGGGGTAGCTTGTGAGGGTTACTAGCTTGGCCATAACAGTAGGCCGGACAAGCAGCATCGATGTTGCCTTCTCCCCAGTGCTGCCTCATTTGCTTCTCGAACCCAATAACAATCCACCGAGGAGTCGCTGGTGATCACCAATTCTTTGCACTTTTCTGACTTTTCTCAGAGTCCAAATCCATTGATAAATTTATTTTTAATGTAACGAGCAGCTAAATGCTAACTGGTGCTATGCTGCAGTTTTTTTCTGGGAGGCAGCGTCTACTCATTGTTTGACTGATAGCATACATCAGCTTATCACAGTCACGCACGCAGACAGTCACACCCACTTAACAAAAATCGGCCTCCCTACTCTGTCCCTGCTGTCTGCTGTCAATCAGAACACATTGCATTATACAATTATATTGATGACAATAAAGACAATTCAATTCAAAATCGGCAAAGCAGTGAACCGGCGATAACCAAAGCGCGAAGTAGCAAGCGGGTCTCTGTATTTCATTGGTATGTTCCAATTATTTTCGGAGATAATGCATTTTGAAGACGGCATCTCTGAGACCTTGTTTTAGGAACACCAGCACCCAAGCAATCCAGTCACCATTTTGTTTTACGTATTAATTAGTTGAGGGGCTACGAGGGTTATAATTAAAATTTTGTTAGTATTTGTGTAGAATGCCTAGATGGATGCAGTAATGGTACAGCAGCCAAAAAAGCACAACTGGCAAAAGAAAACACATGGGAAGCCACCCATGGGCAGCTAACCGGCACTGATCAACGAAAAGGGGCCGCAGCTTTTTTTGAGAAATGCGAGTATGGCCGAACAAAAACAATTTGTGAGAATCCATGCTAACCGGGGCCCAACAACATATACTGGCAACAAATAAATAAACTAAGGGAAACGGCAAAGCCAGCGCTAATGCCAGGAAACCCGGCCAAATAATAAACTGTGTGCTCCCATCGAGCGCCAACAGGAGCAGACAAAACAGAAAAGCCCTCAGAAGCCTGGACGCTAACAGGGAACTATCCAGACAAAATTATAACAAGTGGTTAGTGCGTGTGCGGCACAGTTCTAAGGTCTTGGGAACCTCCAGTGTGGGTTCAAATCCAGCTACCGGACTTCCTGTGTGGAGTTTGCATGTTCTCCCCGTGCTTGCGCGGGTTTCCTCCGGGCACTCCGGTTTCCTCCCACATTCCAAAAACATGCATTTCAGGTGGATTGGCCGGTCCAAATTGTCCCTAGGTGTGAATGGGCGAGCGAGTTGTCTGTCCCTGTGGGCCCTACGATTGGCTGGCAACCAGTTCAGGGTGTCCCCTGCCTACTGCCCGATGATTGCTGGGATGGGCTCCAGGCCCCCCGCGACCCTAGTGAGGATAAGCGGTGCAGCTAATGAGATGAGATGAGATGAGATGAGCTTAACTAAAAGGATGAGAAGGCTGACAAGGAACTCACATTGTAACGGTGGAAGGTACACTTAGCCCACGCAGTTTTTGGAGGTCAAAAAACGCAACTCCAACAAAACAGTCACAAAAGGACCCTGGCGAGAAGTTTCAGTTTCTCCAAGCAGAATTGAGCTGTATGCAATCACTGAACTCTATAATCGCTGTCTGTTTGGGGGCTGCTTCACATGTTGTGTTAACAGGATTTGTCATTTTTAAACGTCACTGCTCTACAGCAAACAAACCAGATTGGTCAACTTTGAGACTAAATTTCTCGAGTCCCCTGGAGCGTGGAATACTTTGCAACATATTTGCATAATTGTGGGGAGGAATGCTACACTTTCTGTCCTTAATTGAAACGAATAATCTGTTTGGGAATACCTTTAATACTGTGCATTTCTTCGTCAATGTCGTCTGCATAAGGATGATTTACCAACACGGAAACGTTTAAACAATACATGTTTGTGTGTATGTGTGCAGGTACCATCCCAGAGGAGTGCCATCCGTGTCACCTTCAGGCCGATTGTTTGCCTGTGGTGGGCTGTCAGTGTAAATCTGGTTTTCAGGGCAACGGCACTTTCTGCGCTCCTGAGCCACGTGAGTGGCATCTTCTGTTCATTTTCTTTTCCTTTCCAATTAAATTATTTTCTTTGTGACAGCACTGTGGTTGACAGTTCAGCACATTTTCCTCATGGAGGATTTTGCTATTTTGAGAGCGGTTGGCTAGCTGTTAACTAGTTTCAGGTACCTGGTACTTCAGCCAGGTCTCTTGGATGAATAGAATACATCTGTCCCAAATGTACTGGTTGGAATTCCAGGTCATCCGTTTAATGGGTAATCGAAAAAGTATTGGTCAGACACTGGCTCAGCAATGGTGGCTTAAGATAGTTGTTAGTCTAGCCATGGCAGTAGGCCATACCTGCAGCCTCACTATTGGGTTCTCTCCCGAAGCCACATCAGTGGCTTCCCAAACCTGATAATAGTCCGTGCAGCACCCACTGGGGATCATCATTTCTTTACGCTCTTCTGTTTTTTCTCAGAGTCCTATTTTATTGATGAATTTATTTCAATGAAATGGGCCGCTGAAAGCTAACTTTCGCCGTGTGCCCAACATGTCATGTTGTGTGTTAGAGGAAGTCACACCCACCTAACACACAAACATACAACTTGCCATTTTGATAGCATTTGCTGTCCACTGTCTGCTGCAGGACACTGCATGAAACGTTGATATAAATGACAAAAAAAGACAATTCAATTCAAATTCCACAAAGCAGGGACACAGCGATAGGCACAGTGTGACGTAGAGAATAGCGCCTATATGCCCAAAGGACATCACGGTTTCTGCCTCGCAACAAATGACCAACATAATAAGTTTTCCTTTAAAGGAGCTTTTAGAAGAAGCTAACGCTACGCAATGTGACTGATTTAGCTCCGGATCTGTGTGCTGAATACAACGGCGGCTGTCACCCGGAGGCCAATTGTACCCAGACCGGGTTGCAGGTCAACTGCACATGTCGCAGCGGTTACCAGGGCGACGGCAAATCCTGTGATGCCATTAACAGGTGAACGGCAGCTACAGAAAGCTTTCACGCTTTCGAGTATTCTTTGTATATTTGTAATGTATCGGGCACATGCTGATGCACAGCATCACTTCACTTTTCAATTTTGACCAGGGGTGTCAAACTCATTTGAGCTCGGGCCACATGGTAGAAAAAAGGGGGCTGGACTAGTAGTTTAAAGAGAGAGGAAGAAAAAGAGAGAGAGTGAGAGAAGGGGATAAATAGAGGGGGAAATGAGAGGGAAAGGAAGAGATATAGAAAAAAAGGAGAGAAAGAAGGAGAAACAAAGAGAGCAAGAGAGACACGGAGACAAAACAGAAACAAAAGGCAAAGAGACAGCACAGGGGCCACATAATAGAAAAAAGGTCTCACAAGAGCCTGACTAGAATATTAAATAGAAAGAGAGAGAGAGAAGGAATACAGCTTTAGTTCCTTTGTGAGTGGTGCCTGGCTTTAGCTACATCCAGTGGATGGATTTTGAACTGCAGATCATTTTTCTCTTGTGCTACTCATGGGTAGAATTAAAAACCCTTGGCGGGCCTGATGTTTGACAGTCCTGATTTAGACAGTTCATGCCAAGTCATATTAGGCAGCAGATTTAATCTGGTCTTTTTAACAAAAGATGTCTTTCCTCTCCGAAAATGATGGGTTTTTTTCTAGGTGCGTGACGGAGACAAATGGTGGCTGCAGCGACTTTGCAACCTGCAAGTTCACAGGCCCGGTAGGCACTAAATTATTTGAAGTTTCCGGTAGTCTTTCTTTGGACAATATTACACCTGTATGCTTTTGACTTCGAAACACAATTTTAAAACTCTATCTAGGGCTGAGCAACGTTGGGCGCGTTACTGAAGAATATTAATTAGTTACAGTCACTAGTTACTCCATTTCAACAGTAACTCACTTACCCCCCCTGATTTCTGACACCAAGAAATACTTAGTAGCTATTCAGTTATAAATTACTGTGTATAACCGCATAAAGGCCAACCCCCTATAACAGCTTTTAAATAGCCACATGACAAAAGAAAAAGGTGTAAACTAACCTGTAGAAGCAGCGAACCCTTCATATTTCTTGGCTTGAGCAATCTTGAGAGCTTGCAAACAAACACTTAGCCGAAATACTCCATATCCACTTTGTCTCTGGGCTTCAAACCACTCGAGACGGGTTATTTTCCTCCACACGTGCTGTACAGAGATCACTCGGTTTTTGCGGCTAATGGGGACCAGAACCACCCACCCAAAGTGAAAATTCACTAAGTAGTGTCGCACTTACAAAAGAGCCGTCAAAGAGTTAAACTTACCTCGAGATGACTTCATTACCGGCTGAGAGTACAGTATATGATTAAACAATAATAGATCTAAAAAGAATAACCAGCAAGACATAATTACAGTGGACAGACTGTTTTATTGTCATTATGCAAAAGTAAAGCAAAATTAGGGGGCTTCTACTTTCAGAGTAAGAAAGCAACTTAGAGAGTGGGTGACCAGCTGCAAGCCAGCATTGGGTGTCCTCAATTTGAGCCAAATCTAAGTAATGTCCCAAATGTAGCTGTTGTAGCTTCAGATCATTCATTTAATGGTTAATGGATCTGGCATTGCTGAAACACAGGCTCCACATGGGGTAGCTTGTCAAAGTTGTTAACTTAGCTGTAGCAGTAGGCCGGACCTTCAGCCGCCTCAGTTTCTTCCCAGACCCGATTACAATCTACCGATGGTGATCAGCATTTCTTTGCGTTCTTCGGACTTTCCTCAGAGTCCGATTTAATCGATGAATTTATTTTCAATGTAACGAGCTGCTTAAAGCTAGCAGCTGCTAACCTTCTTAGTTCGTTTTGATTCAGAGACGTTGACCATGCATTCCCACCACGGCTGTTTGACTGACAGCATTCACTAGCCTATCACAGCCGCGGACGCAAACACGCCCGCCCAATACACTCACACACAATGTGTTACGTGCACCACTTTGTGTGCTCTCTCTGACCACAAAGAATGTTACGTTGATATCAATGACCATTAAGACAATTTCGATTCAAAATCGACAAAGGAGTCAACCAGGGATAACCGAAGTGGGAAGTAGCAAGGGGCCTCTGTATTTGGTTAGGGAAAAAACACAATAAAAAAATGTAGTGTTTGCCAAATTGTTTTAATTAGTTATCTGACTCCATTAACCAAACATAACCTTCTTTCTACCAATAATGCATGCTCGTTTCTTAATGGAAAATGTACAAGAGACCGGCATTATCACACGGGGGCAGATTTATTTTCTTAAAGTATTTAACTAAGTGAATTCCATCTAGTAATTATTGTCGCTCGAGGCTTCCTCGGGCCTCTTTTCATTCTCGATCTCCCATCTCTTCTTCCGTCTTCTGTCCCCTGTCTTTTGCCCTCGTCTTTTCACAAGCTGGGGTGTTGGCTCCTCCCCCATGGGCGTGCTGACTCCTCCCCTGGGGCGGGCCGACTCCTCCCACGGGGCGCGTCAGGTACCAGCTTCACCACCTCCTCGCCGAAAGGCGCCGCCACGTCTAAGGAAAACTCATATCAGCAAACCTTATCAGCTCAAAACAATGCCGACGTCCTTGTGCGTCTGGTCTTCTATCCGTTATAGTCAAATGTATGAAATCTTTCAATTTTAAAAATAATATTACAAAACAAAAGACCCAACTTCAGCATTGGTTTATTATTCCTATCGAAGCCACACTTCCTTCAGAGCATGATTTATACCCCATCTTTTTATTGCATGCACCAAGGATGTTATATATTTCTCCGTCTACATGACAGCGTAGTCGAGGAAATGAATCATCTTAAAGCCTCTTTGTGTGTGGAGCATTTGCCTGCCGGGCTTTATGGGGCTACATTTTGTTAGCACTTCCGTATAGCCCTGCAGTCTTGACACGTGATAAAGTCAGTAAAGTTTTTCGAGAACCGGCTTCTTCGGCTCGGCTCACTAAAAAAAACCGGCTCTTTTGGGTCCCAAACGGCTCTTTGGGTTGTTTTTGCTTCTTTGATCCCTACACGACCAAATATTATGTAAAACTGTGCACAAACTGGCTTAAAGGAAGGGGGGGAAATAGAACATAAAAGAAAAATATACCCAAATGAAAAAGTAATGAAAAGCTGAGAAAAAAAGACTAAACAAAAAGAGAAAAAAAGAGCAGGAAAAATTCAGAAAAGAAAGAAGCAGATAAAGGGAATAAAGGTAATAGAGAAAAAAAGCAAGAAAAAAGTAACAGCTAGGAAAAAATAAATACAATGACAGTTTTTTAAAAAGGAATTTTTAAAAAAGTAGAATAAAACAGGGAAAAGGAAGAAAAGGTTTGTGTTACATTCAAATAATTTCCAGTTATATCAAGCCAATATTGTTGCCAACATTGTACTTCCACTAAAAAATGTAATAAAATACAGTTCTTTATCGTGCAACCGACTAAATAAGCCCCCCAAAAATGTAAGTATTATGCGACAAACTATACCAGGAATAAAAGAAATGGAAATCTTGTGAAAGAATTGTAAAAACAAATGACGTTTGTAGGCCCTGCAACCTTTGCTATCGTAGATTAGTCAATTCATTCAAAAGTGAAAAATAATCTTGCATTGCCGGAAACTCAACTCAAAATGTAACGTGTGATGTAAAGTTTTGGACATGTTTGATAATGATTTAGTTGCCACACTTGGGATCGTTGTTGCTCACTGTTGTTTCAAGCGTACAACAGTAGGGAACTTTGGCGCCTACTGGCTTATTGGCGGCAATAGCGGTTCGGTGTCTTGCCCAAGGACACTTCAACAAATATATCACTTTAAACTTGTCTCCCTCCCAAAGTTACTGGTACTTAAGATCTTTGAGGTTAAGGCAGAGTTGTTTTGTTAATCAAAAACTGCAAAAGAAAAGATGATGGATGTATTGCCCTTCCGTGCAGTGGGCGCATGTGAGAGAGGGGGGAACATGCTGTGTTGCATAGCTCCGCCCACCCCTACTGCTCACCCAATCAAATTGTTCAGTATGCTTGGCTAGCGTTTGTGGGTAATTACAGTTCGTTGTGTTTTTTTTTACATATCATTTTCCTTCAGTGCAGATAGTGTTATGTACATTAACTTACTAGTCTTCGTCGAGCCTCCTCTCTCGATTGTCCCTCTCGATCTTCAATCTTCTCAAGTTCTTCTCTCGACCCACGTCTTTCTCCCAACCTGGCGTGTCGGCTCCTCCCATGGGCAGGCCAGGAACGCCCATGTGGGCTCCACCTCGTCGCCATGATGTCTGGACCACTGTGTCACGAAACCCCCTCTCCGTCGTTGGATGTGCTGATTATCTTATCAGCCCTTGTCCCAGTTCCCGTTGTTTCTGTGAACATCATTCTTCTCAAGGTTGCAATGACCTACCCCACAGCTCAGCCAGTGAATATCTTTTGCATTCAAATGTAATTTGTATTTGATCGTAGAAAATCCCTTATAGTCAAATGTATAAAATCCTTCACCTTGACAATATTCTTTAGCGACCTACAGCAAAACCAGGGTCTGTCGGTGTGACACCTTGACTGTATACTTTAAGTAAAACTGTGCCCTTTATTATAGACCAAGCAAGCCGCCAGAAACAACAGCTTCAGCTATGCACACACCAACGAAAGAATTTGCACTGATCGTATTTTATCACCCAGCTGTATGGAGTGAGGAAAAGAGCCATATTTGGCACGCGAGCCACAGGTTTCCAACCCCTAAGCTACAATATTTAAAGTACTGGGGCTTTACATGTGCTACTTTTGCCTAATTTATTCTCCTGTAAGGAGGTTTAGCTCTCAAGGTTTCTTTATTTTTCCTCATGCTGATGTTTGAAGTTTTTCCTTGCCCTCATGTAGGTTTTAGATCAGGGGAAGGGGTAATAATATTCTGTAGTCTGTAATAGTTTGTGCAGCACTTTGAGACTTATTTTGGTTAAGGGCTTTACAAATGAACATGACTTGGTTCATAGGATTATTACTTTATTGTTGGTCTACCAAAAATCGGTAATGATGTTCCCTTTAGAACGAGCGCAAGTGCGAGTGCTTGTCCAGCCACGTGGGCAACGGGATCCAGTGCCTGGAGAAAGTGGTTCCTCCCATTGACCGCTGCCAAGAAGACAATGGCGGCTGTCATCCTGCTGCCTCTTGCAAAGACTTGCATTACCACGGTAACGCCTCTCACGCCATTGCAGTTACATCCCTCAAAGTGGAAACGAAGCTTGTGCGAGTCACCGTTTTAAGAGATTTGTTACCATAGCAACTGATATCTCGTACCTTAGCTGTGACATGCCATGCTCCAGATAAGTCACGATGAGACAACCTGAAACCGTTACCAACATGATGTCTGTCACCATGGAAACAAACCTCTCTCTTTTATAGATAGATAGATACTTTATTCATCCCCGTAGGGAAATTCACATTATAACCTCTATACAAAACAAGTGTTGGCAACACATCTGCGGTTGACATGCATTGGATCAGGGATGTCAAATATGCGGCCCGCAGGCCAGATCAGGCTCGCTGACTGATTGAATCCGGAAGGCGAGACGGCACTAAAAGAAGGTCGGAAAAAAACGGCCCGCAGCTCTAAAAATGTCCGTTGGATGTCGCCAAAGCCAAGCCACTCATTGTGGCTGTATTTATTTCTCTTTCTTTCGCTCTCTCTTTCACACTTACATTTTCCCTTTCTTTCTCTTTGTCTCCCTCCATTTAGCTTTTTATCTCTTTCCCACTTTCCCTCTTTCTCTGTTTACCTATTTCTCTTTTTTTGCTCTTTATATTTTATCTTCTTCTCTTTCTCTTCTCCCTTACTCTCTCTTTCTCTTTCTTTGTATTTCATTGTCTCTCTCTCACTCTTGTTGCTGTCATACACTTTCCGGACAAATTTCAACATGCTACCTAGTTTTCTCTTTTATTTATGTTTACTATTGTTCGTGTACTGTAACTCTATGGTAAATCTATTCCACCCTGGTCATCCTGGGAGGGGGATTACCACTTGTGAGGCCCCTTCTCAAGGTTTCTTATTTCCTCACGCTGAGGTTTTGAGTTTTTCCTGGCCCGCATATTGGTTTAAGATCAGGTAATGGTGTAATTGTAATCCTGTACAGTCCTTTGAGATATTTTTTGTGATTAAGGGCTGTATAAATAAATGCATTGACTTGACTCTCATCTTTCTGTCACTTTTACTTTTTTTTGTCTTTAAAGCACCATTTCTCTCTCTCAGTCTCTCTCTCTCTCCTTCTCACTCTCTTTTACTCTTTTTCTACCTATATTTCTCATTGTCTCTTTTCTCTTCTGTCTCACTATATTTATTATCTTCCGTCTAACTATATTTATCTTTTTTTCTCTTTCTCTCTCTTTGACGAATTCATTTTCTGTCCCTCTCTTTTTGCCTACACTTTTTTTCTTTCTCTTGTTGTCTCTTGTTCTCTTTTTTTCTTTCTTTTTATCTCATTCGTTCTTTTTTCTCTCTCTCATCCTGTCTCTTTTCTCTCTCTCTCCTTTTCCTTTTCCCTCTCTTTATATATCTCATTTGTTCTCTTGCTTTTTCTTGCTCGTTCTCCTTTTCTTTCTCTTTATTCTTCTTTTCAATCCCCCAATCTCTTTTTCTGCCTTTCTCTCTCTCTTTCTTTCTTTCGCTTTCGTCTGCTAGGAGTATATGTTTTCTACCGTGTTGCCCCCGAGCTAAAACGAGTTTGACATCCTTGCATTACATACCGGAGGAATAACAAATTCTAGCTGTCCCTGTTACGATTACCATGCCTTAGGACGTAGATTTGGTACTGGCATAGATGGGGACATTGGTATTGTCAACTGCTTTATGATGGACTGAGCAGCAACTTCAATTTATCCATCAGTTGTTTGCACATTTGTAATTTCTCTTTGGCTTTGTGGTAAACACATCCAGGAAAAAATGGAGATATTGTAACAGACATCATCGTTACATTGTAAATGCTTCTCTGACTTGGCTTTCAAGTAATCTATTATGTTGCCATGGAAACTGAAATCCCACAATCATGACTATTGCAACTGAAGTAACACGTTCAATTGTTTCCATGGTAACACAACCATGAGCACGTCCTGAGACAGTCGAGTCGTTATGTTACACAAATACTAAATGTAGTCCGGCTCGCATTCATGTGTGCAGTCAATCATTACCATAGCATCAATAAAACAGGGGGTTTTGCACAAAATCTAAATAAGGGATTAGAGGTAAGATCGGGCCAAAAAAAAGCACCCGAGCCCGACGCAGGCCCGAGGGGTATTAAACCCGACCCGGACCGAGCCCGACTAATTAACTGGATTTGCTGGCCCGGCCCGAGAGGAGCCCGAAATTACATATTTTATTTATAAGGAGGGGTGATTTATGATAACAAATTAAACTCTGCCTTTTGTTACAACATCTAGGCCTAAGTTAAATAAAACTGTATAAACATTTACATCTTCTTTTATATTTCTGTGTCTGCACTGCAGATGTTACATTAAGCGACAATCTGTCATTGACGGTTTTTTTTTAGAGGTAGCGAAAACATTTAAGCGCGTCCGTCATTTTGACGACTTGATCATTGGGCCATAATCCACAGCAGCAGTACGTCCTTAAGATTCACTCTTACCAGAGTGTGTTTTCCTTGTCAGTTCTCCTCTCTTTAGTTCACCCTTCACTTCTTGTTGGTCCGACTCCATATCGGGGATACCAGGCCAAAATCATGCGAATTTGCGGAGGGGAAGATTATTAAGAGGAATGTAGCGAGCAGAGACGGGAGTCGTAGGCGGAGTGTCAAACAAAGGTGCCAACGACGTTTAATGACATGTAAACTTGCAATAATAAAACAAACACGGGAGTCGCTAGAACCGGCCGAATTAAGAGTCCCCCTAGGAACTCGCTAACTAAACAATGGTTCCGTGGGTGAATTATGTACAACCCACTACAAGGACAACATTCACGTCACGTGCACAGAGCATGCTCTGGCTCCGTTAAATGGCGATTACAGCTCCTTCTCCGTTTTATCCAAATTATTTATTTTATAACAAGTATTCCTTGGTCTAGTATCCATACATAGTTTAAGTATATATTTTTAATGAACATAAAGCAGGACCGGACCCGACCCGACCCGACCCGACCGTATGACTGACATTTCAGGCCCGACCCAGCCCGAAATTGCCTCGGGTTCGGGTTCGGGCTTGGGCCATAAATCTTAGGTCTATAAGGGATTACTCCGGGTGGCTGAATCTAGCCTCAAGTGGGTTGTGTGAAAGCAGGTTAAATTCAGTTTAGCTCAGTTATTATGGTGATCTATTATCTACAGCTTGACGGTTTCAGACCAGGCTAACAATTTGGCTAAGATCGTCCCCAAAAACACATATGGCACTTGAACTGTAAATCCAGTGAACAATTATTGGGTTTTCAGCATGCATATATAGACACACTTAGAAAACCATAGTCTTTTTAATCTGCCCTTGCAAACGTGAAACCAATTCAGCTTAAATCTGCCAGCCATACTCGTTCAAGTTGTGCTTAATCAGTTAGCCTGGCTTTCTTTATCCCACTTTCGTGCAACACCCCGCCAGAAAGCATGATTTTTCTAAAATGTGGTGGGGTTTTTGTCGGTTTTCTGCCGTTTCTTTTTTGTGCCTAACCTTCTAATTTACCTTGAAGAAAAACAGTCAGTGAATCTCTCTACTGCATCAAACTGAGTACATGTACTTACTTTGTAGTTAATTTTATAATATCCTTTATAGTCAAATGTATAAAAATCCTTCTACACCCAACTTGATCTCCATGATGGTGTTTGTTTTGCCAGCCAACACCGCGGGAGTTTTTCACCTCCGCTCGCCGGAAGGGAAATACAAGATGAATTTCAGTCAGGCAGACGCCGCGTGCCAAGCCGAGGGCGGCGTGCTGGCTAACCTGAAACAGCTCGGGGATGCACAACAGGTACACACAACCTCTGTTTCCATAGAGAGATGGGTACTTTGGAACACGGGACATGGAACGTTCACTCTAATCCACGGTTGTCAAACATACGCAACATGGGCCCAGGCCCACCAACAGATTATATCAGGCCCGCAAAACAATTTTGAAAGAATGAGGAAAAATGAGCCACATCACATCTGCAGTTTTGAAAACATCCACCGGATATTGTCAAAGCCAGACGCCACTCCCAAAGCAGACCACCCTCTGTCGCTCTATTTGCTGACACAATTTATAAACCAAAGAACATTTGAGCAAACATCAACCATCCTGATGTTAGTTTACTTAAAATAGTACTCATGGACGCGCTGATTTATGCAAAAAGTTTGTAATTGGGTGTGGTGCGTGGATGTCTCTTTGAATAAGCATTGTTCCTGAGTGCTGAGTGGATAAAAAAAACACAAAAAAAACATCAGAAAGAATTTGACGCTACTCATCGGTAAGAATCAAGCATCTTGGAATTATATCAGAAAAGTGTGATAAATCCCAGATCAGATCTTTGTCCACACATTCAGGAAGCCCAGCTCCCTAGTTTTGATTCCTGTATCTGGTAAACGATGTGTGTGTATGAAGCACCATATGGCAAGTAGGTTTAGTGAATCAGTGTGAGAGTAGCAACAAAAGGACAAACAATGATAGAAATTTAACTCTCCAACTTAATTCCTTTAAAAAAAGATGACCAAGTCCTGACGTCAGAAAGGGATGACGTTTTGGAACAAAACGGGAGCCTGAGTCAAAAGGTGCTTGCTTTGCATGTGCTGAGGTTCGCTGACTGACTGACAAGGAGTGAACGAGAATGACGTGCTTAAATATGGAGAGGACTTATTAGGGAACGAGAGGCAGCTGGGGCTGAAAGCGTAAGCGCAGGTGATGGCAATTAGCGGGCAAGTGACAGAATCGTGACAGGTTCAAGCTTTCTTTTGACATGTTCTATGCTTATATAGCTATAGAACTAGATTTTTTGTAGGCCTTCAAATATTACACACAGTCCTTTTTATTTAGATGATATAAATCAGCTGAGGAACGTTTGATTTGTTTTAACTTTTCCTCTTTGCTCGTAGCTCGGGATGCATCTATGTGTGGCCGGCTGGATGGAAGGCGGTCGGGTGGGCTACCCCACCCGGTTCCCCAGCATGAAGTGTGGTGAAAATCACGTGGGTGTGGTCCTCTACAAGGATCCCGTGGATCAGAGCAGCAAGTATGACGCTTACTGCTACAGAATCTCAGGTAACGGCTATTCTTTGCAAACAAGATGTTTGTTAGGTTTCGTTCGAAAGGTTTAAAGTTTGGTCACATGTGCCAGATTCACAGTCTTTACTAAGATCTGGAGGTAACGAAAAGAGATCTGAGGAGAAAGGATTGGAAAAACCGTGTAAGAAAAACATAGTCCATAATAAGGCCAGACAGGAATAAATACAAAGTCTTAGAACAGCAGCTAGGTGTAGAGTGCTTTCTTGAAAACAGTGTGGAAAGGCATGAACATCAGACAATCAGACAAACAAAGTCAATCAAACCTGTATTTAAATAGTTCTCATGAGCCCCAGGTTTGCCCAATCCGTCAATTAGTACCAAGGCGCACAGGACCTCAAAATATTTGTGACCAAAGTGTCTTTTCTATTAAATGTTCTCAAATGTAAACGTGCGTAGACGTCACTTGCGAGTGTCTCGACGGCTTCGATGGGGACGGCGTCTTCTGTAATGGTGTCCTGATCAACGTCCTGGCGTCCTACAGCAACTTTACCATCTTTTACAAGGTGAGAAGTGGGAAAATCTGAAGGAACATTCATCTAAACTCAACATTTCCTTCTTTTGCTCCTTTTCAGTCCTTGTTGGACTACAGCGATTCATCTGCTCACGGTCAGGACTTGCTGGACTTCTTGACTCAAAAGCAGTCGGAAGTCACATTGTTTGTCCCCCACGATGACGGCTTCAGCACAGGCCAGGTTGGTCATGTCACTTTTTCAGGGAAAAAAAAAACGATATTAACCTTCTTTACAGAAATGTATTTCATTTCATGTAAAATAATCCACCTAATCCAGGGGTGGGGAACTATTTGGAGTCAGGGGCCACATTGAGATCAAATATGTGCCCGGGGAGGGGTGGACGGGTGGGAATGTGGCGATCCTGGAAACCTGTTCAGTTTTTCTCATGTATATAAATAAAATACATCCAGACAGTTCCATGTTATTTTTCTTTTGAAATGGATTAGTCTCATCAAATTGGTTTTAAAACACTTACAAATTAAGTGAAATAATATTCTAGTTTCCTGTTTTAAGCACTAATTTTGAGATTTTGTTTTCTATTATTGCTGCACTTGTATTTTGTGGTATTTTTGAAGTATTTCTGCAGTCTGATTTCTATTGTAGTTCTGTAGTATTCTTTTTGTAATATCCATCCATATATTATCCACACGGCTTATCCTCAGTAGGGTCGCTGGGTTTTTTGTAATACTGCAGTTTTATTTTTGTTGTATTTCGGCAGTAGTATTTTCATAGTGTTTTAGCAGTATTTCTGCAGTCGTATTTTTATAGTGTATTTGCAGTATTTTCATTAGTGTTTTTTTTTCTAATATTCATTAGAATTTATGTTGTACGTCCATAGTAATAATGTTCTTGTAATAATAGTAATAATAATGTTTTTGTACATTTTTCTACTATTGAATTTTAGTATTTCCATTAATAGCATTTTTGCAGTGTTCATTTGTATTTCTGTACTATGTCCTTAGTAGTTTTTTTGTTGTATATCTGCGATATTCTTTAAGAATTATTGAAGTTTTATTTTTTTTAGTATTTCTGCAGTATTTCAGGAGTATTTCCGTAGTACAATCTTTGTTGTACATCTGTAGTATTTCTGTGGTTAATTTGTAGTATTACCGTAGTTTTCATTAAGTGGTATTTCCATAAAATAATCTTTGTAGTGTTTTGTTGTATTGTAGCTCTCCACATCCAATTAAAATACCCAACAACACATACTAAATAGAGAAAATGTTTAATTTGGGACTTTTTAAGTACACCTCCCGCTACAATGTATTTTGTACTCACCAATGCCTAGACCAAACCTATGCCTTTGTAACTAGTCATTCTGTTAATTTAATTTATAGCAATTACCACGCAATATTTTCCCATGCATGTGATAGGTGCTCTCAGGTCGAGATGTGGAGTATCACATTTCCACAAATCACATCAGAAGAACGTTCAAGGAGCTGAAACACCAAGACATCATCATGTCCAGGCTTGGATTCAATCTGTCTGTTACCCATGGCAACAACCAGGTCAGACCCATTGATGCAAACTACTAGTCATGTGTCTTTCGCAAACTGAATGGCTCTAAGAACCGGCTCTTCAAAGTGAATGACAGGAGCTGGCTCCCCACCAATCCGGAGGCAGTTCCCTTCAAGGCGCGTTTTTTTGTCCTGTGCTTGGTTATTCTGCTTCTTATTTCAGGGATGTTGTGTTGCTGACTTCATTATTTTATTTTATTTTTTTCTGAATTATTTTCTTCATAGCCTTTTATTTATTTTTTCTTGCTTAGTCCTCTCTTTTGCATTTTTCCCATTTTTTCTTTTTTATTCTTTTTTTTAATTTTTTCAAGGACCTTGCGGCATCCTACTTCAGCGATCTGCATATGTGCTATGCGCTCCAGGAGTTCACCACCGGGTGGCAGCAACTAGGAATGGGAATTGTTACGTGGTGCGCCATTTTCGAGTCTTGTTTGTTGCAACCTTTGAGGTAATCCTCATTGGCGCAAGGCAAATGGTTGGAGGACTCAAATTACCATCTGGGCAAAGGTTACGCCCGCTGAGGACGACATCACAAGCCTTCTCCAGACGGGGACATGAACGTTTCGACTGCTGAGAAGGCTGGACGAACTGATGTCATGGGCCTTAATAAAAATCAAGCCCTCCAAATCCTGCAGCCTGTCACTAAGAAGGGGAATCAGAAACACCAATACCATATTCATAGTTGGGAGTGGTAAAATCCCCCTCTTGAGTCAAGGGCCTGTTAAGAGCCAGGGGAGCTAGTATACCGCAGAGCTTTCTGACAAATAGATGAGGATGACTGTCATGAAACAGCTTTCAGGCGGCCTGGCAAAGATCAACCAAAGCCAACTCCCTGAGAAATACAAAGTCTGGTATTATCGAATGATCACTATAGGAGGCTGATGTGGTCCTTATAAATTAGATCTCCTCATCCACTGTGAGTAAGATGGATGGAAAAGCCAGTGCACATATCAGAAAGTGTCTGGAACTGCCATACTGCCTTTTGGAAACAGGCTTCTTTTGGAAGTATGTACTGAACCCCCATTGCAGTCCCTCAAGCTGGGCTACATGCAGGAAAAGACTAGGCTTTTCCTCCAAATAAAAGCATTAACTGACTGAGGAATGACAAGGTCCCAACCAGCAGAAAGTGAAGTGCCCAAGCGGAGGTCAACCAAGCCGTAAGCAGGGTCCAGCATTCCAGGCAGGAAGAGCAGCCTTCGGATAGGGAGAAGCACCACGGTTTTAGTCCAAAGCTAGCCGCAAGGGGAGGAAGGAAATTGTTTATATAAGGGGAGCGCTACATCATCAAGGAAGTGTCACAGAGCCGCCAGGGAAGCTTGGTAGGAAGTTTTCGCCCGGAAAATCAGTTGGTCCGACCTGTCCACACGCAAGAATAAGCTTCCTCATTTGTGAAGTGTATGACACACTAAACTACCTTCACAACCTTTACCAGTGGTTTGTGAATGACAATTCTTGTGCACTTTGCAATGCTACCAGCGCAAGCCTCCAAAATATCTTATCAGGATCAAGGTTGAACTCTCCCAGGGGCTTTATTAATGCTGACACTACCAGGTCCTGGGGAAACTGGCTGAGGTGCTAGAGGAGAAATTACTGGCAGAGGAGCCACACCAGATTTGACAAGGAAGGGGGAGGGGTGCAAATAAGCACAAGGTTGAGAGAGACAGCAAGGCCCTTCTCTCCTGACCTGGAGTGGAACATGAGAGTCGATCTCAAAAAACAGCTAGAGTTACCCACAGAGATTACGATAACATCTCTGCCCTGACGTTATGGTTTGGTCCACAAAGACAAGAGGGGTGCACTGCCATGATTGCCGATTAAGTGCAGCTGCGGCGGCTTAGTTGGCGCCAACAGCCCGGACAGCTGATTGGCTGTCACTCTCTTTTCAAACCCTCGGTTTCCTCTTGGAAGCAGTCAGATCGTTATGCGAACTGTTGCCTTCAGCTCAGTAAGCCTTTTCGTCCGACTCCGTTTCCACCCTGATTTTTCTGCCTGATCTTTGTTGCCAACCTGTTTCCGGACCTGACTACGCCCCGTTCTGCTTGCCTGTTACCTGACCTGTTTTGCCCCGTTACCTGCCTGCCTCCTGCTATTGACCTCGGTCACGAACTTGTCACCGCCTTTGATCTCCAGTCCCGGCCAACGACTTGCTATTCCCGCCTGTCTCCGATCCTCCTCGCCAGACACGGAAGTGCCACTTCCGCACCGCTCGCTCCTTTTGTCCGTCAGCCATCGGATCGTGGAAGCAAGCCTTACTCTACCTCTTTTTCAATAAAAACTGAGAAAACGAGCGCTATTGGGTCCTGTGTCCGTTTCTGGTCTGTGACATGCACCTCATTGTGCTCACAGTGCCATCAGAAAGGGAAATTGATGTGGCCATTGAGCGCAGGAAAGCCAAGTACTCGAAGCTGGCTGCTGAGTGCCGGGAAACTGGTAGGAAGTCGACTATTCAAACGTTGGATGTCGTCTTCCGAGGCTACATGTGGCAGTCAGCCAAATGCCTCCAGGAGGGACGCAGGAGTGACAGGAGGGAAACTGAAAAGGGCCATAAAAGACAGGGCAGAGGAGGGAGAGAGAAGAGCAGTTTTTGGCTCTGGTTGAAGAAGAAGGACAGGGGTTGGGGAAACTGGCAGAGGTGCTGGAGGGCTGTCGACGGGGCAGCTTGTGGCGCTCCCTGCTGGTAAGGTCATAATCTATTAGCTGCAATGGGTGGCAGGGATACTTCCCTGCCACTCTTCTGCCACCAGGGTACGTTCTAGCGATTAAGAAGCAAAACCTTGACATTCCTTCCTGACGACTCTGCAGCTGTGCGACAGGCAGCAGGAAACACCAATTACCTGTAATTTAACCTTTTCCTTTGTTTTTCCTACCTTTAGACTTCTTTTGTCTTGATTTTTTTTCTCTTAATTATTTTTTTCAAATTGTTTTGAAAGCCTTTTACTTTGTTTTTTCCTGTTTTTTTTTTCCTTTTTCCCCTAAATCGTAACATTTTTCCATATTTTTTTCTGTGTTTTTTCCTTGCTTTTATTTCCCGCTCTTTTCCCCCTTTCCTATTTTTGTTTATTTTTTTCTTAGCCTTTTACTTATTTTTTTGTTGCTTTATTCTTCTTATTTTTTCTTTCTCTCTGGTCATTTTTCTTTATTTTTTTTTAGTTTATTTTTATCGCTACCGTAAATTCTGGACTATTGAGCGCACCTGATTATTAGCCGCACCCACCACCTTTTAAGAGGAAGACCGATTTTGTACTTACACAAGCCACACCTGTATATAAGCCGGATGCGCCCACATTAAAAAAATGTAACACAAACACAAAATTGACCCAAACCCGACTTTAAGTCCCGCGATTGAAACTGAATGTCCTTCATTAAAGTACACAGTCAAAAAATCACAGCTGCCAAAATGAACGGAAAATGATACCGGTACTTAAGGTTTGATGCAGACCTGCAGAGTCCGGGTCCCATTGAGAGTAATACAAGGAAAAAAGTGTATATTACCAAAGGTAAAGAAACTTTGTCATATAGACGTCGTCCCACGCTCCCGCAGCCTCACTCGCGCTGTCACTGTCGCTGAAAGTATCATCCACTCCTGATTCTGTGCCCTCCTCTCCGTCACGCAGCAGACCGGCTTTTCACAACCTGTTGGTGATGGTGGATTTTTTGATGTGCCTTTCTTTTTGCAATTTGCATGATGAGGGTATGTTTACGCTAATTTAATTTATGCACAAGCCAAGAGGTTGCAGTCTTCCTCGGCGCATATATTCCGCCGGTCTAAATCTTTAAGCCTTTAGAAAAATTACATGAATTGGCTGCATCACTGTATAAGCCGCAGGGTTGAACGTTTGGGAAAAAGTAGCGGCTTATAGTCCGGAATTTATGGTATTTACTTTTCCCAACTATCTACTTCTTTTTCCTTCTTTTTTTCAAGCTTTTTCTTTGTCTTTTTGTCCTTTTTTTCTTTTATTGTTCTTCTTTTGTGTCTGTTTTTCAAGCTTTTTTCTTGTATTTTCTTTCTTAGAGCTTTTTTCCTTTTCATTTTTGTTTTTGTTTTCATCCCTTTCCTTCTTTTTTTTCTTTGTTTCTATTTCCAAAGCTTTTTATTTTTTCCCCTTGTTTTTTTCTCTTTTTCCTGTTGTATATATGTTTCTCGTTAGTTTAGCTTTTCTCATTTTTAAATGTATTTTTTATGCCTTTTTTTCCCAATTCAATTTGTATGTTAAGTTACAGAATAGTTTGTATTACTTAGATTAAAGCAACAAAAACAATCTGAAGAGCCGTTTTGGGAGCCGAAAGAGCCGTCTCATTTAAGTGAGCCGAGTCGAGAGAGCCTTTTCTTGGAAAAAAGGGCCGGAGTTTCAATCACTAAAACGCACGCGCCCTCGTGCTTGCGCCCACACACCATTAAACTCAAGATCATTTTCTTTTCTAATCCCCCTTGGAACGTTTTTTTCCCCTTAGAGTCGTAAACTGGTGAACCAGCGCCTCCTTCTGGCTTGGGACATCCCAGCAGTGAATGGCATCATTCACGTCATCGAAGCGCCGCTCACTGCTCCACCAGCACAGGTAAATTGGATCGTTTGGAATGACTTTACCCAATAAAGCCCTTGATTAGAGGTGCATCAAACACGCAAATAGGATATCATTTGAAGATTCAGTTGTACAGAGGTGCAGGAGTAAATTGTCCACCCTCGCTTTACTGACAAAAAACAAAGAGGAAATTAGACCTTTCAAAACAGAACAGAACAATATGTTTGTTAAGATTGATTCTCAAAATTAACCTGATGAGATTTAAAGCTATCCCCAAATTTTCAAACTTGCAAAATGTGAGGAAATACATACCTGTCAAGCTCCAGGCTCCATGCCCTTGCAAAATACAAAATAATCTTACACCATATTTTTTTTTCAAACGTGTTTATTTATGTAGTTTAACATGTTATATTGTACATGTGTTTCGTTATATCATGTATACTGTTAATTAACATTTTGTTGTGAGATCCTGAGTTGCTCGAGATGAATGAGGTTTATTGTAAAAAAAAGTTCAAAAATTAGGTAGCTTGGACGTTCACTGTAGAAGGAAAAATACATACAAATCTAAGTATGTAGAATAATACATTTTCTTATTCAAACTATGAATTCATTTTCTGCATTAAATTATTGTTGGTAATATACTGATTAAAGGGATAACCACAAACCTGTCTTTTTTATCATTTTATACTTTTTTTCTTAACTTCTTAATACAACATAATATTTCGTAATTTAATTTATCAAAGCAATTAGCCGTTTAAGAGGCGGCTCTCTTTAATGAGTTGAGCCGAAAAATCCGGTTCTCTAAAAAAAGACGGACTTCCTTTCACTACATCAAACCGCTCACTTCGTTTGCAACAGAAAAAAACGATACCGAGATAGAGACTACCGCGGAGAACTCGTTTGACTTGATTGATTTACCGTTTCGTGATAGTCGGTGTTTACCGGATGGTACCCATTATTGACAAATTTGCGTTTTTCCGTACAGATTTTCTTGTACGTCGTACACGTCTTAAAATGCATAATAAAAGTACTTTGTACGGCAAAACCGTACAGCTTGACAGGTATGGAAATAGTAAAGTTATTGCATAAAATCAATAATACGTTTTATTATGTATTTTAGCGTGTCTTGTCTCTGTCATCCTGCACTGTAATGTCATTTGAGGAACACCAGCACCATAACCAACCAGTCTCCATAATGTTTTACGTGTTAAGTAGTTGAAGAGGTTAGGAATGGTTTATGTTTTGGTCGTTTTTGTGGAGAATGCTTTAGCTTTGTGTCGCAGGCGGATGCAGTAATGCAGGGGTGTCAAACTCATTTAAGCTCGGGGGCCACACGATAGAACATTCTCTCGGGGGCTGGTTTAGTAGATAAGACAAAGAAATAAGAGAAAGATAGGGAGGGAGAGAGAGAGGGAGAGAGAGGGAGAGAGAGGGAGAGAGAGAAAGGGAGAGAGAGAGAGGGAGAGAGAGAGAGGGAGAGGGAGAGAGAGAGAGAGAGAGAGAGAGAGAGAGGGGGGGGGGGGAGGGAGAGAGGGAGAGAGAGAGAGAGAGAGAGAGAGAGCGTGGTGAAAGAGAGAAGGAGAGAGAGAAATGCAAGTGCAGCGTTTGTGAGAGGCACCTGGCTTTGGCAACATCAAGTGGACCTATTTCAACCTACAGCTCTCTTTCTCTTACGCTTTACTGAGCGTTGTCTCGCGGGCCGGATCCAATCCCCTAGCAGGCCTGATTGTGCAGTAATGGTACAACAAAGGGTGAACAGCCAAAAAGGGGGGAAATTGCGGAAGTCCACGCTTCACAGCAGATCAAACTCATTTTTACAGGTGGCATGATAAGATTAGGGCCTCCCCATAAACCAGAGTTTGCAAACCTATGGCTCGCGAGTCGTGTATGTCTCTTAAGTACATATGGCTCGAAAAAAAAATAGAGTTAGCACAATCTTTCAATTTATTGCACTTTATGGCATATAAAGGACGAGACATTGCTAATGGTTGAGCTTACCGTCCAGTAAAATGTAGGACACAATTTTAACTACAGTTTACAGTGAAGGTTACACCAACAGGCCCCGATTTGGATGTAAATCACTGGATAATCCTTTATGTGGAAGCTCATTAAACAATCTATGTTCATTGTTGAGACGCTTTATGATGAAAAGCCAAAGAACAAACTTTAGACACAAACGTAGTACAATAATGTAGAGCAATTTGATTGGGTGGCAAATATGAAACTCCCTAAATACTGACACCACACATGAGCACGTTACTCTGAAATTATATCTTAATAATTTTACGAATAAAAAAAACAAAGTTCAGAACACTTGCACACTGTAAATTCTTTGTTTACGTGTGCCCCATTGATTTCCCTGGTTAGTTGTTCCTGAAAAAGCCACGCCCACTTCCCCCCACATTATTTAATGTGTATTTGAAAAAGTCTTACATAGTCTATGTTTTCATTATGCCTGCTTGCATTGAAGAATCATTTTCAAACGTACGGCCCCGAAGCCAATTGCGGCACCCAGGATGAGCCCCCTGCTTTAATGTAAAAGTTAAAGGCACAGTGTGTATTATTTGCCCACTAGATGTGACTTTATTCTGTTGTGCAACATAAAACGAGTGCTAAAATTACAATGGAAGAAGACCATATATGAGACTCAAGGTGACAGCAATACACCTTTTATCACTTTAAAAAGAAGAGAAATAAGAATATAAAAAAGTCAAGAAAAAATACATTTAAAAAAGGAAAAGAAAAAAATTAAGAGAAAAAAAGAGAAATAAAAGAAAAAACAAATTAGACAAAAAAGAAAACTCAAAAGAAAAAGAAAAAATTGCTTTTTTGTTGTTGTTGTCTTTTTATTAGTTTGTGCTAGCTTCAAGAACAGCCCATTGCCACTAGTGCTGTAAGCAAAGTGGCAATGCTATCAGTTAGTGTGTAAAAGGGAAAAGTGTGAAGCACATTGTAAAGCGCTTTGGGAGGTCTTCATTGACTTGAAAAGTGCTATATGAATGCAAACCATTTACATCTACATTCAATGGGATTTGCTCTTGTGGCAGACTGATAATTTATGTCTAAAGCCCTCATTGGCAGTAAATTAGTTAATATGTTCCTGCCAGGTTGCTTATGAGCTGATCATTTGTATCATTTAAGGAAGAAAAACCTCCGAAAACACGCAGAACATGCACTACTCAAAGACTAGATTACCAAGCTCTGATCCATGATGTTATAGTCCATTGGAATACCAACATAATAATAATAATAATAATAATAATTTCCTTGTATTGTCATTCTGTGTAACAATGTACACAGAACGAAATGTCGATTGCACCTGACCCGTTGTAGCGAGCCGATGCAGCCGCAGCCAACAGAGGGCGCCGCCGACCACTTTTTAAGTCTTAGGAATGACTCGGCCGGGGCGCGAACCACCGACCTCCCAGTCTCAAAGCGGGCGCCTTACCATCTAGGCTACTGAGCATACACCTAACAGAAGCATTAGTGGGTTTTTGGGGTGTACTCGGTCTGAAATTCTTTTGATTTCTCCCCAATGGTCTTTTTTTCTGGTTGTTGACCAAGTTATTCAGCTGCATTTTTTTGACAACCCAGGCTCCCCGACACTCTTGGCGTGGTCACGCCCACTCCAGCGGTACAGTGTCGGCCATCTTGGTGTCGCTTCTGCTGGCTGGCGTGGCAGCAGGGATAGGCTGCTACATCTTCAAACACAAGACAGACGCCTTCCGGTTTCAATACTTCAAGGTGAAACACACACCACACACACACACAGGGGGCCTGGGGGTGCTGGACTGAAAAGGCTAGCTTGAAAATGGAGGTCATTGACCCGTCACCGCTGCTAACAATAAAGATGTTTTTCTCAGAATAATGACGAGGACAATACAGCAGGCGGACCATCCAAACCTGCTCTGGTCTCCATCCCCAACCCTTTGTACAGTGGGAGCAGAGCCTTTTCCGAGCCCTTTGGGGTAAGTCCTCTAAATTAGCCTGCCTGTATCTATTTTGCGCGAATGACGAGTGATATGTCCTTCATCTGCTCTTCGGTGTTCATGCTCACCTTCCATTCTAATGAAAAGGAGACCAATCAGGGTGCGGAGCCAGCACAACCTGAGGAACCTCCGAAGATCCTGGACCTGGACCAGTAGTGTGTTTGCCGGTCAACACTTCTTACTGACATCTCTTGCATGTGACAAAATTGAAGCCTGTCGCACAACTAGACGACAAAGTGATTGTTAATAAAGTTTTGAACCAATTGTTTACTACCAACTTAATGTCGAGACTCTTTTGAGTATTCTAAGTTCAAGAGTCCTTCTCCACTTGGTTGATAGACCTCTAGGGGCTGTTGTGGTTCACAGATCAACTAATGTCTACTGATGAAGCTTGATTTAGTTTTTAGGGTGACATCTCGCTTAGTAAAAGAAACATGTTCAATAAAAATATTTCGTAAAAGGAAAGGGCTGGCCATTTTTTGACGTGGAAAAGTATTCGCTTCATGAAATACAGTAGCCTAAACTCTTGAATACCTCATACCCCCTTTAATAACTGCTTCCATGGCAGTTTCCAGATGTGAAATCTTGAATTTTTCATTGGGCATTAAAATAAAGAGTTGGTTGTTAACTGTGGTGGCTAACGGGAGAGTATTAATGTGAAGTCGAAATTACTAGATACTTAAAATAAGAAAAGAAGAATTCAATGGATTTTAAACTTGCAAGGAGAAACAGGGAGAGGGGCCTTCAGATAAGAGAATTCCATGCCCCGCTTCTGCCCCCACCCTCAAACCAACTATGAAAACTGAATACAACAACAGTTGTTATGTAATACTTATTTTTTTACTCACAATTATACACACAATACCCCATAATAACAATATGATGTCATGATTGCTGATTGAGCGCAACTGCGGCGGCTTAATTAGCGCCAACAGCCCGGACAGCTGATTGGTGGACACTCTCTTTTTAAACCCCCGGCTTCCTCTAGGAAGCCGTCAGCTCGTTATGCGAACTGTTCCCTTCAGCTCAGTAAGCCTTTTCGTCCGACTCCGTTCCTGCCCTGTTGTTTTCTGCCTGATCTTTGTTGCCAACCTGTTTCCGGACCTGACTACGCCCCGTTCTGCCTGCCTCCTGCTACCGACCTCGCTTACGAACTCGAAACCGCCTTTGATCTCCAGTCCCGGCCAACGACTTGCTATTCCCGCCTGTCTCCGATCCTCCTCGCCAGACACGGAAGTGCCACTTCCGCACCGCTCGCTCCTTTTGTCCGTCAGCCATCGGATCGTGGAAGCAAGCCTTACTCTCCCTCTTTATCAATAAAAACTGAGAAAACGAGCGCTATTGGGTCCTGTGTCCGTTTCTGGTCTGTGACATGAAATATGTTGCAAATGTATTGAAACAAAAAAAAACTAAACCAACTAATTTGATCATTTACTTACTTTATGTGCGTGCGGTTTCTTAGTTTTTGTTTCTTTGCTAAATTAAAGTGGGATACTGTCAACTCAAATTTGCCCCGCTAAGCATATTCTCGCAGTAATTTTTGGGACTCATACCCCTCAACATTCTGCGAGCCGTCAGACTTTTGTTAAACAAAGTCAAGTCTTTACAATGACACCAGTCACTCAAATACGACACGCCACATATCTTGGGATGAACTATTTGGGTATCAAAACATACTAATCACAGAAACGTCACAATCAATCTGAAACAAGGTAAAGGCAGTATATCGCACCCAAAAGTGCTGTGAAATTCCACTCATGAAACTATTCGACACTGGTAATATTCACAAGACTCTTGTGAATCCATCCATCCATTATCTGCACCGCTTATCCTCAGTAGGGTTGAGGGGGTGCCGGAGCCCATCCCAGCTATCTTCGGGCAGTGGGCAGGGGACACCCTTAACCGGTTGCCAGCCAGTCGCGGGGCACACAGACAGACAACTCACTCGCCCATTCACACCTAGGGACAATTTGGACCGGCCAATTAACCTAACGTGAATGTTTTTGGAATGTGGGAGGAAACCGGAGCGCCCGGAGGAAATCCATGCAAGCACGGGGAGAACATGCAAACTCCACACAGGAGGTACGATCTCATGACCTCAGAACTGTGCCGCACACGCGCTAACCGCTACGCCGCCGTGCTGCCCTCTTGTGAATCCAACCATGTAAAATATTTCCTCCTAAACACAATAATATGATGACTGATTAAAAAAAAAAAATCTGCCTAAAACATTTCTGCATTGTTTGACGATCCATGCTGTAATCTGTTTCGCCCCATAATTTCCGTTCAAATGTAAAAAAAACTCATGAGATCATTTCCAATATGGCCGTTAGCCTCTGGCCTTATGATTGGAACTACTCTCGGCCAAATGGAAGCATTTTTCATGGTGCTTAGCTTGCCACAGCCTATGAATGGACTTATTGAGAAAACGGCATGACCTATTTTGGCTTCGACCCACTTGTCAAGTGACCGATTTAAATGATTTGAGATATTGGTTCACCAATGAAATAACCTACGTAGGTTTATGCAACTTTTCTGTATTAAAAACAGCCCAAAACGAACGTCAATGCAACCCGGGATCCATGTTTATGCTCCATTATCACGTGCAAGTGTGTACAATAATGGATTGACTTCTGGAAAGAGAAGTAAAACATTCACAACTTTTTCACTATGTCTAAAAAAATGCCCTAATTAAAATACACAAATTAAGTTTTAAGGGCTGTCAACTGCTTATCTCCAAATGGCCACGCTTAGAAATGCCTAGAACCTACCATTAGATAAATGTGTAAAATACAATGTTTAGTTTTTCAGATTGTGATGAATTTTGACAGGGAATTTTCAGCCTGGCATTCTTTGAACGTCTTTAATTAATTCACCTTTCATGAAAGGTTTGCAGTGCTCTTCGATTTGTGTCGTGACCTTGCCTTTGTTGCATTTCATTTGACTCGCAGGGTCTTGTGAAAAGCGCTGCTGTGCCATTAAAACAGCTTCCAGTTGCCTTACCTTTTCACAGTGTTTTAAGTTATCTTTTTGTAGTCAGCATGTTTCTTCTGACAGTGCATTTTGATATTATATTCTTTGAAAAGAGCCACAGCCCTTGGCAAATTCAGGAGAAGCAGTTTTTTTGGATTTTGGTGAAAAAAAACTCCAATTTCCTTGTCCAGATGTCTGCCCGCACAATCAACTTTCCTTCTTTTATTGACAGTCACCATGTTGGAATTGGCTACCCCAACCCAAGGGCAAGATGGCCAAAGAGCTACTGCCATCATTTGGTGAAATGATGAATTTTTTTTGGTTCCTTTTTTTTTATACTCCGGTCAAAGTTACTGGCGGGCCACATATTATTAATTTCATGACAGAGAGGCTGCGGGCCAGTAAAAATGTGATCACAGGCCTTAACTGGCCTTTGGGCTGGACTTTGGACATGACTGTCTTAGACACTCTTAAACAGGGGTCTCCAACCTTTTTTGAGTTGAGAGCTCCTTTTTGTCACTAATTAGCGCAAATACCACCCAGTTTGATATGAATTTCTAAAATAACAACTTATCATGTTTTTACTATGTTGTTACAATTTTGTTACTATGTTATTACCAGGTTATCTACTCGAAGTAGGGTCAAATAGATTCAGCCATCTTCTAAAATGAATAATTTCATTTGAAAAACACAATGCTAACTCTGAATTGGACCCTGGACAAAATCCGGACCCAGATGAGACTGTAGTATGAGTGGACGTCAAAACGACACCCAGTAAAGTTTCTGGTGCGAGGCAATACAGCGAAAGCTTTCTTTTATTTGAATTCACTTTAACCGGCGATGCAATGGCACCAACTGTGTTATGCTTGGTATGTGGTGATAACACCAGGTTTTAAACTGAGTGAGTATAAATATGAAAGATTTGTGTTTATTGTATTCCTGTTCAAGTCATTATAATACAATATTAAAAACACTTTTATTGTCAAGCTTTTTTTTAAATCACATTTTCAGCTGGTGGTGTCCCGCAGGATGTTTTCAAAGAAATAAATGTTCCCTGGCTCAAAAAAGGTTAAAAAACACTGCTAGATCATGTTAGAATATTTTGATATATCATTGCATATATCATATTGTGTGCCTGTACGGTCTAGCGCCTGGCAATGCAATCATGTAGTACTGTTCCATACCATGATCGGCAGCAGCAGGTAGCGAATTCATATGAGTCTTCCAGTTTTATCCTTTTCACATTATTCATATTTTATTCACCTGATGGGTATCTCATTTGAAGTTTCATACACTGTTATAAGTGAATCGGTCTCTTCAGAAGCCAGTCTCCACCTGTTGTTCTTTCCTTCCCTCTTGCGCACTCTTTCTTCTCTTTCTTGACCCTTTACCACCCTTCTCTTTTTATCCCCTCGCCCCCCCTCCCTTCCTTACCTTCCATGCCCCTTCCTTACCCTCGCTCTGGCTCCACCCTCTCTCACTCACTCCTCCATCTCTATCTCTCCTGTGCCACCTCACTCCTTCCACCTCTCTTCTACCCTTCGGATTCCTTCCTCACCCCCTCTTTCTTTATCTTTCCTCCACCCTCTCTATCCCTCTCCCTCCTGTATCTCTCTGCTCCCCCTCTCCCTATCACTCTTTTTTTCGCCCCCCCCTTCATCTCTCTCCTCCCCCCTCTCTATCTCCGCCCACTGCCCCCTTTCTCTCCTACCCCACCCAACTCTGTTGTCCTTCCCTGTCCTACTCACTCCCACTCCCCCTCCATATTTTTCTCTCTTTCTCTCTACCCCTTCCTTTCTCTCCTCCCCTCTCTCTCTCAACCCAAACTCCCTCTTTCCCCTCTATCTCCTTCACCCTTCTCTCCCCTCCCTCTTCCTCTTTCCCTTTCACCCAATCCGCGCTCCCTCAGTCCCCTCGCTCGCTCTTTCACTCCTAGCCCACTTATTTTCTCATCTTCCCCTCTAGCTCTCTAACCAACCCCTCTTTCCTGCTCTCTTACCCTATCTCTCTTTACCCCACCCCCTATCTCTACCCCCCTCCCACTATCCTTCTACCTCTGTCTAATCTGTTTCCCTCTTTTTCCTCCCTCCCTCACCCCTCCCCCATCTATCTCGTTCCTCCCACCTCAGTCTCTCCTCCCCCTTTTTCTCTCTCTCTCTCTCTTAGGCCTCTCTCCCTTAGGCCTCTCTCCCTATGTCTTTTTCTTTCCTCCACTCTCTCTCTTGTGTCCCTCTCTCTATCACCTACCTTTTATCTCACTTCCTCTTGCATACCTCCTCCCTTCTCCCCACCTCTTACTCGCTCCCTCACTGGCTCTCGCGCTCTCTCAGCACCGGTCGCCATTTTGTTGACTGCCTTTTGTGATGTGCCGTCACAAAGCTTGTTCTGTTCACAGGGCCCAGAATATATTGTTTTTTTTTGTTTTGTTTCGTTGTAACAAAAACCACAACAGAGCTTTTCTGCTCTAGCCTTTTTCTAACCTAGATGTAGAATCAAACACGCGGAGAAGAACAACGAAATCTCACTCCTTGATTAGAAACAAAGACACTCATGTTTTCATATAGTGGGAAGGAGCAATTCCCACTGACTTGAAAGTGTGTCACACAACGTAACATTAGCTGCATCCCCAAAATGAAGGCAAAATATAATTTTAAAATAAAATTTAAACCTAGGAGACTAAAAGAGCACAAAACAAAAATGAACATAATCTTATAGAAAAAAAAATGCGCACACAAAATCCAAAAATAAAAGCTCTTACAAGTTCACACAAAAACAGACGTATCATGTGTGCGTGCATTTAATTATTGAATGAATGTCATGGTCGCAAAATGCGCTGAGCTAGGCACAAATGGGCTCTTGCCGGCCGTATGAAACATGGCGATGTGGTAAGAAATCTTCACAAATGAGGAAACATTACGCAAACGTATCAGTGTTCATTTTACCTGTGAAAAGTGATGGGTCCCGGGACTCGCATGCTCAAAAATCTATGGGTCCCAACAGAGATCTATGGGTCCCCAAAATGTAGTGTTATCGAGGTTGACATTGTAAATCGGCGACAAATATATAATATAAATCTATATATTCATTCAGTTTTAATCGTCACAGTTTCTTGGTAATACAAATCAGTTATCACTTCAAGATTTTTCAGTTCACAACAATATTGCACATTATTCAAAATAATATTGCTAAAATAATTATATTAATCTATATTTTCATTCAGTTTAAATCATCACAGTTAATTGATAATACAAAGCATTTATCACTTCAGATTTTTCACTTCACAAAAATATTGTACATTATACAAAATAATATTGCTGAAATATTAGTCTATATATTCGTGCAGTTTTAATCATCACAGTTAATTGGTAATACAAAGCAAGTTATCACTTCATATTTTCCAATTCATATATTCTCCGTGGTTTTCTGTCCCGCCACAGTTGTAATGCCTTCTCAAGGTCCAATCCATTATCATCATCCTCATAGCGTAACCAGGAATATAATTGAGTCCATTTTGGCAGGAAAGTCCTTGCTAGGAGTATTCTTTTGTTTGTTTTCTGTCGTCGCATCGTTGGCTTCAACACACGTGTTTTCCTTGCCTTCGCGATCTTCCGAAGAATTTCTGCGCCGTTTTTTCGTGCTGGGATTATTGCCGTTGTTATCACTTTCTGCATTAAGTTTTGACTTATTACTGACACTGAAGAAATTACCAATTTTGTGTTGATTTTCACATAATACTAACTTTTATCGGAGTCATACTTGACGTAATCTCGAAACAACGAGATCTCGTTTGCCGAGATCGGCGTGCCGACGAAAACTCGAACCGCAAGACCAAAACAACAATGGCGAATCTGCCTGACGAAAAGTTTGGAGTGAGGTAAATCTTTGTTTAAAAAAAAATGTAATTGGGTAAAAATGACAATTTTGTGTCAAAAAAGTTGCTGGGACGCACGTTGACTTGACACTATGCGTCCCCAGCAAAAATGATGCGTCTAGGACGCAGGGACGTGGGCAAACGAGAACAC
Source organism: Urocampus carinirostris (assembly GCF_059441175.1). Lineage (NCBI taxonomy): Eukaryota > Metazoa > Chordata > Actinopteri > Syngnathiformes > Syngnathidae > Urocampus > Urocampus carinirostris. The sequence continues at coordinate 5,858,089 of NC_142354.1, read as the reverse complement.
TAACTTATGCATAAAAGTCCCAAGTTCTATGTGTGATCCGAAACAAACAGTTCGTCTGAAATGAGAACAAGAAATCCCAGGACACCATTTTAACATTCCATAAACATAAAAGTCCAGAGCTGTTTGTTGTCATGTAGGATCATTATTTGCCATATCAGAATTAATGTACTAATTGCAATTGTTTGAGCGCTAAATGCACGTCATTCCAATAAAGGGTTCAACATTTGTGATAAGCTTATAGTGTATTAAAAGTGTTGGGCGTGTTACTGAAAAATAGCAATTAGTTACAGATACTATTTATTTCATTTAAATAGTAATTCTTTTACCCCTCAGATTACTGACGCCCAAATTTAGCTCACTATTCTGAAAGTAACTACGTAGCAGATTTGGATGAAGTAGCCCAATTTAATCAGTCATCAAATCATCAAAATCCATCCAATACACAATGAATTACATTTAACTTAAAAATAGATAAAAATAGAAAAGGTATCAAAGTACTTTAGTAAAAGATAGCATTATAATAGTAAAGATCAAACAAATACATTTAGCACAAGTAGGTGATCAGGGAGAGAGGAAAAAACAGCAATCTAGTGCTCACTGGGCAGGTGAAATAGGAGGCCCCCGCGGCCGGTGACAGGTGGTGAGGCAGAGAGTTCGCTGACGGACTGACAAAGAGTGACCGGAGAGGAAGCCCTTATATAGGTAGAGGGATAATTAGGACACAAGTGGCAGCTGGGGAGGAAGGAGTAAGCGCAGCTCAGTAGCCTAGATGGTAAGGCGCCCGCTTTGAGACTGGGAGGTCGGTGGTTCGCGCCCCGGCCGAGTCATTCCTAAGACTTAAAAGTGGTCGGCGGCGCCCTCTGTTGGCTGCGGCTGCATCGGCTCGCTACAACGGGTCAGGTGCAATCGACATTTCGTTCTGTGTACATTGTTACACAGAATGACAATACAAGGAAATTATTATTATTATATTATTATTATTAGGTGAAGGTAATCAGAGGTCAACTGACAAGATCGTGACAGAACCCCCCCTTAAGGGACGGCTCCAGAAGTCCCAAAAGGGAAAAAAAGACAGAAACCAACAATCAGGTGGGAGGCAGGAGCGGCATAAGGGGGGGGTCAGTACTCCTCAGATCGGTCCGATGCCCCGGCTTTATCCCCGGAGGAAGGTGGCTCAGCATCAGCAGACGGAGGCGTGGCAGGAGCTGGACCAGGAGGTGGCTGAGCAGACGGGTACGGTCCAAAAGCTTCCTGGTGGGAATCCAGGGCCTCTCCTCTGGACCGTCACCCTCACATTCCACCATAATTGTAGACCCTGTCCCCTCCGCCTGGACCGGAGAAGGCGTCACACGGCTTAGACGGTACGTCTAGTGCGGGCTGCCCCCGGGTAGCAGGCCAGGCGGTAGTCATGCCCCCATTGGAGGACCTCAGATCGGAGGCCCTTCGGCACGAACAGGCGGCCGTCAGGGCAGGTACTGGGTCCAGGCTGGTCCTGAAGTGCCCTCTTAGCCTATTGACAAAATGACCAAGTTGGATGCAGCACAACCTGTGGAGAATGGTGTGACTACTATGTTGTATTATACCGCCTCAAGTTCATTAATGAATTTTATTTTAAAACAGCCATCTGCTTATTATATGACGCTACCCCTTCAGAAGGGGGCGGGTTTGGGCCGCACAGTGGCTCTCACCGGGAAAAAAAAGACATGCAAAGGACTCAAGGAAATTCTCTTATTTGCGTGGAAGGGATTTAAGTCATTTAGTAACGAGGTCAATGTAGCCTAATATAGTAGAGTAAAAGCACCGTTTCTTCTTCACAAATCTACTCAGATAAAAGTTTCGTAATTTAAAAACAGTCCCAGAAGTACAAAATATCCCAAAACTTCTCATCTCATCTCTCATCTCATTAGCTGCACCGCTTATCTTCAGTAGGGTCTCGGGGGTGCTGGAGCCCATCCCAGCAATCATCGGGCATCGGGCAGGGGACACCCTGAACTGGTTGCCAACCAATCGCAGGGACAGACAACTCGCTCGCCCATTCACACCTAGGGACAATTTGGACCGGCCAATCCATCTGAAATGCATGTCTTTGGAATGTGGGAGGAAACCGGCACAGGGAGAACATACAAACTCCGCACAGGAAGTCCGGTAGCTGGATTTGAACCCACACAGGAGGTTCCCAAGACCTTAGGATTGTGCCGCACACGCGCTAACCACTGCGCCTCCGTGCTGCTGTCCCAAAACGTACTCAGGTAAATGTAACGGAGTACCCACCTCTGCTATCTAGTTACAAATCACAGTATATACTCACATAGAAGTCGACCAATGTTCCCTCTAAGCTGCCTGTGTGCGCAATTGCGCACTACCCAGAGCTTTTCCGCGCACAAGAAAATCTAGCCAGCTCACAAAAATGAGGGATCAAAATTGCTAATAAGGAAACAAATTAAGTCAAAGTTACGGTGCATGAAGGTAAAAATACATGGGTTCCTCTGACGCTGTGTTATGAATGCAGTATTTTGAAGTTAATGTCAAAGTAGAACAAAGTTAAGTAGTCAGTAAAGATTTTCGAGAGCCGGCTTCTTCGGCTCGGCTCACTGAAATGAGCCAGCTCTTTCGGATCCCAAACGGCTCTTCAGGTTGTTTTTGCTTCTTTAATCCCAATATGACCAAATATTATGTAAAACTATGCACAAAATGACTTAAAGGAAGGGGGGAATAGAACAAAAAAGAAAAAATACCAAAATGAAAAAGTAGTGAAAAGCTGAGAGAAAAAAAGAGAAAAAAAGGGCAGGAAAATTTCAGGGAAAAAAGCCAAATAAAAAGAAAAGAAAGAAGCAAATAAAGGAAAAAAGTAAATAGAGAAGAAAAAGTAACAGCTAGAAAAAAATATTTTAAAAATATTTTTTTTAAAAGGAATTAAAAAAAAAAAAAAAAAAAAAAAAAAACGGTGAAAAAGAAGAAAACGTTTATGTGGCAGTCAAATAATTTCCAATCATATCAAGTCAATCTTGTTGCCAAAATTGTACTTCCACTAAAAATGTGATTAAATACAGTTCTGTATCGTGCAACCGACTAAATAAGCCCCCCAACATGTTAGCATTATGCGACAAAAGAAACCAGGAAAAAAAAGAAATGGAAATCTTGTGAAAGAATTGTAAAAACAGATGACGTTTGTAGGCCGTACAACCTTTGCAATAATACATTAGTCAATTCATTCAAAAGTGAAAAATAATTTTGCACTGCCGGAAACTCAGCAAAATGTAACTTGATGTCAAGTTTTGGACATGTTTGATATTGATTTATTTGCCACACTTGGGATTGCTGTTGCTTACTGTTGTTTCAAGCAGTGCTCACCGACTTTGTGTGAACGCTCAGGCCCGTGAAAGATTAGAGGGAACATTGGCTGAGACACTCCATATCCATTTTGTATATGGGCTTCAAACAACTTGAAGATCTCCTACTCTATTTTTAGGTAGTATCCAAGATGTTTTCTTTTTTAGGCCATGATGTATTGCAAAGATCATTTTAGAAATAAGACGACCAAAATTCTGCACTCTATAACAGTAAATTCTGCTCGTTGGTCACTTTAAGGCTCCGTAGTTTGAAATATTCCTTGTGCTTTTTACCTCTCATTTTCGGTTGCACTACGCAATAGATAGATAAATAGATAGATAGATACTTTGTTCATCCCCGAAGGGAAATTCACATTTCCAGCAGCATCCCTGAGCTGAGAACAATCGAGAACAATCGAAAATAACACTATACAATACTGTGACACCTAGTGGTCAAATTCTACACAATCTCCTTTTAAAGCACATGTGTCAAACTCAAGACCTGCGGGCCAGATGTGGCACGTGAGAAGGTTTTCTACAGCCCCTTAGATGATCTACAGGGAGTGCAGAATTATTAGGCAAATGAGTATTTTGACCACATCATCCTCTTTATGCATGTTGTCTTACTCCAAGCTGTATAGGCTCGAAAGCCTACTACCAATTAAGCATATCAGGTGATGTGCATCTCTGTAATGAGAAGGGGTGTGGTCTAATGACATCAACACCCTATATCAGGTGTGCATAATTATTAGGCAACTTCCTTTCCTTTGGCAAAATGGGTCAGAAGAGGGACTTGACAGGCTCTGAAAAGTCAAAAATAGTGAGATATCTTGCAGAGGGATGCAGCACTCTTAAAATTGCCAAGCTTCTGAAGCGTGATCATCGAACAATCAAGCGTTACATTCAAAATAGTCAACAGGGTTGCAAGAAGCGTGTAGAAAAACCAAGGCGCAAAATAACTGCCCGTTAACTGAGAAAAGTCAAGCGTACAACTGCCAAGATGCCACTTGCCACCAGTTTTGCCATATTTCAGAGCTGCAACATCACTGGAGTGCCCAAAAGCACAAGATGTGCAATACTCAGAGACATGGCCAAGGTAAGAAAGGCTGAAAAACGACCACCACTGAACAAGACACACAAGCTGAAACGTCAAGACTGGGCCAAGAAAAATCTCAAGACGGATTTTTCTAAGGTTTTATGGACTGATGAAATGAGAGTGAGTCTTGATGGGCCAGATGGATGGGCCCGTGGCTGGATCGGTAAAGGGCAGAGAGCTCCAGTCCGCCTCAGACGCCAGCAAGGTGGAGGTGGGGTACTGGTATGGGTATGAGCTTGTGGGGCCTTTTCGGGTTGAGGATGGACTCAAGCTCAACTCCCAGTCCTACTGCTAGTTTCTAGAAGACACCTTCTTCAAGCAGTGGTACAGGAAGAAGTCCGCATCCTTCAAGAAAAACTTGATTTTCATGCAGGACAACGCTCCATCACACGCATCCAAGTACTCCACAGCGTGGCTGGCAAGAAAGGGTCTAAAAGAAGAAAAACTAATGACATGGCCTCCATGTTCACCTAATCTGAACCCCATAGAGAACCTGTGGTCCCTCATCAAATGTGAGATTTACAAGGAGGGAAAACAGTACACCTCTCTGAACAGTGTCTGGGAAGCTGTGGTCGCTGCTGCACGCAATGTTGATCGTGAACAGATCAAAGCACTAACAGAATCCATGGATGGCAGGCTTTTGAGTGTCCTTGCAAAGAAAGGTGGCTATATTGGTCACTGATTTGTTTTTGTTTTGTTTTTGAATGTCAGAAATGTATATTTGTGAATGTTGAGCTGTTATATTGGTTTCCCTGATGAAAATAAATAATTGAAATGGGTATACATTTGTTTTTTGTTAAGTTGCCTAATAATTATGCACAGTAATAGTCACCTGCACACACAGATATCCTCCTAAAATAGCTAAAACTAAAAAAGCCCCACTCCAACTTCCAAAATATTCAGCTTTGATATTAATGAGACTTTTGGGTTCATTAAGAACATGGTTGTTGTTCAATAATAAAATTAATCCTCAAAAATACAACTTGCCTAATAATTCTGCACTCCCTGTACATTATTGTATCATACAGCATAAATCAGGCAGCACAGCGGCGCAGTGGTTAGCGCATGTGCGGCACAGTTCATGTCTTGGGAACCTCCTGCGTGGGTTCAAATCCAGCTCCAGTCTTCCTGTGCGGAGTTTGTATGTTCTCCCCGTGCTAAAAATATCTCTATCATGTGATGAAATTATGTGGTTTCCTCCCACATTCCAAAAACATGCATTTCAGGTGAATTGGCCGGTCCAAATTGTCCTTAGGTGTGAATGAGCGAGTGAGTTGTCTGTCCCCGTGTGCCCTGCGATTGGCTGGCAACCAGTTCAGGGTGTCCCCTGCCCACTGCCCAATGATTGCTGGGATGGGCTCCAGCACCCCCGCGACCCTACTGAGGATAAGCGGTGTAGCTAATGAGATGAGATGACAGCATAAATCATTGCATATTTGAAGCTTTATTGAATTGAATGTTTAAAAATATTTTAGTTGAGGTAATGATACAAACTGGCCATTACTCTTTTCTCAGAAGTGAATTTAGCCTAGTTTTGCTAAACTATACTGTACATTACTGATGGGGCTTGAATAGCGTCATCGAGACAGCTTCTATTATCAATCTTCTCAATTAAAAATAGAAATTTGAAAATGAACCGACAGAGCAAAAACATTTATTTTAAGTGAAGGGAACATATGTTGCTTTAGTCTTTAGCTGTTAGCTTTAGCATCTGTATTGTCATTGCGTGAGGGGTCGCTAGCTGAGACTAGTTCAGCGTTAGCAACTAGTTTTGCTTGAACAGCTTACATTACAGACCCTGTCACGAGCTGTATTCGCGTTGGCATCGAGCCCTAATTAAAACATTGGAAAATTGAAAATGAATACACTGAGAATAAATGTGAAAAATCCACCCAAAAAGCTGGCTCAGCGCTTTTGGTTTTGTTGAATCAGGATGTTTTCCACCCAAAAAACATTCTACTCTCCCAACGAGATTGAATATCGACACCATCTTTTATGGGCAGTCAGGAAGGTTACTGTAGATGTGAAAACTACCTAAAAAAAGCTGACTTAGTATTTTGGGTTTTTCCTAGAAAGATTTTCTACTCTCCCGCGCCACAAGTTTGTCCAGGATCCCAAAATTTTACGGGCAACCAGGTGAAAATGCTCCCAAAAAACTGACTAAGCACTTTTAATTGTGACAACTGTGCCGTTTTTCCAGAAAGACATTTCTCTCTTCCAGGCCAGAAGAACATTTAATTTCAAAACAATGTCTTGCAGACAGCTAAAAGGTGGTTGACCTATATGTGAAAAAATACCCCCATAAAGTCACCTCAGCACTTATGGTTTTGCTGACTCAGCGTGTTTTTCCAGAAAGACATTTCCCTCCCAGGCCGGAACAACACCGAATATTAACACCATCTTTTACAGGCAGTTGGGTAGGTTACCGCAGATGTGAAAACTGACGACAAAAGCTGACTTGGCATTTTTGGTGTTGCTGACTCAGCAGATTTCTACTGAAAGACATTCTTCTCTCTCGGACTGGAACAGGTCTGACCAGGGTCACAACATTTTACAAGTGACCAAGTAGATTCGCTCTAAAATTGAATGACCTTGCCAAAAAAAGGGAATTCTCACCCCAAAAATAATTTTGTGTCTTAACACGGGTGTTACTTTAATGGCGTAAGGCCATTCTAGTTTGTCTTTGATTTTTGGCTGTCCTAAATGTTGCATAGATTTTGCTTAGTTTAGCAAAATGAAAGACAGGAGCAGCTGACTAGCTAACAGGTGTAATATACTCACCTTCAATGCGAACCACTCGTAACATGTTTTGGGGGTTTTTTGGTCAGAGGCCGATTTTAACACTTGAGAACAAAGCTCCCATATTGTTTACAAGCCGCCGTTTTCTTTTCCGCTCTTTCCTGAAAAAGGGCTCAATAACACACTACTCCCCCAACCCCTCCCGTTCCAAGCCGGAGGCTCAATCCAAGGCTAGGGCTCTTTCACTCCTTTCCAATTCCCTCATTGCTAGATAAGGATTTTACTGCGTGTAGAACAGGAATGAACAATCTACGGCCCGTGGGCCACATGCAGCCCGGCAGGCTTTTAGATCCGGCCTGCCCTAACAAAAAGCATAAAAATATTTCAATACATATCATAATAAATATATTATTACGCAAAAAAAAATGTTGTTTCCATTGTTCCTCTGAGTGTCTACGTCAAAAAATACTACTACAGAAAATACCACAAGTACTGCAAATCCAAATATTAAATTAAGTGCTTAGAAATTGGGTCATATTATTTTGCCTTGATTTTGAAAGGAAAAAAAAATACTACAAGGGTAATGTTATAACAAAAAATACAAATACATACTATGACAGAAATTCTACATAAATACAAATACAAATGTACTGAAAAAATGCTACTATAGAAATACAACCAAAATATCAACTTAGGAATTGTACAAAAATACAACAGAAATACTACAAAAATACAGATACAGTAACAATTCAAAATGCTACTGCAGAAATTCTAAAAAAATAATATCACAGTGATATTACAAAACACGACAGAAATACAAAAAAAACACAAAAAAATATTACCATGGTAATATTACAAAAATCCTACAGAAATACAGCAAAAATACTACAGAACTATAACCACAGTAATGTTACAAAAATACTACAATTTAGTGCTTGAATCGGGGACCTACAAAATGATTTAGCTTTAATTGTGAGTGTATCAAAACACTTTTTAATCTATTTAAAAACAAACACCAAAAGAAAAAAAGCATCCTTGTTAAGTGGTCAGGGAGAAAAGGATTGCACAATTGTCAAGAACCGGAATTGGATCAGGACCCAATCACGTGACGTTCTCACACAAGCCTTTATTTTACGGGAAATGGGGAGTCATGCACGTTAGGCAGCCGGTCTGGTGTAGAAAGACAGGAAGCCAGAGACCAACGAGATTGATTCCAATTGCCCGAGTTGATACCGGACAGGACGGGACAGACAAGAAAGATAACGCATTAGGATATCGAAAATAAACAGGAGAAACCAAACGGGAACAAAAACGAGAGAAAATAACAACAGGACAAAACCGACGGAAACAAAACCGGAACCCAAAATTAAACAGGACAAAAATAAACGTGAACTGGAAATATCAACGGGAAAACAGAAGTAAGAACCCACGTCTTGTGGGGCAGAAGTTCGTTTGACGGCGCGGCCAATTGGGCGCCATGGCAACCATGACCACAATATTATATACTCTTCTTTTTACTTCCACATCTCTATTACAGGATTTAGTATTTTTCAGTAAGGGCTAAATTACCTGTAATTTGAAACTCTGCCTTGTACCCAAGATAAACTACCAGTGGGCCCACATCAGGGCCATCAAGGCCTTCTCTGTTGGCCTAAAAATATCTCTATCATGTGATGAAATTATGTGTTTTCCATGAATACTTATTAAATAATTTCAAATTGTCTCTCAGCTTCCTTTCATTACCTTCCCTTCTGGTTGTGCTGCTTCCAGATGTGTACTTTCATATTTCAGCATTTGACCAATCATATTTCAGTCATTAGTTGTTGCCAGGCTCAGAAATCTACCCGGAGGCCTTCACAAAAATCCCGAAGGCCGTGTCCTGTAACATCAGCCTTCTAAAAAGTTGTTGGTTGAGCCAATCAGTGTCAAAATGAAGGCCTTCTAGAAGGACTCGGGAAGCATCAGCTGGGGGGCGTTAATGCACTAAAGTGTAAAATCTGTTATTGCACTAAAATATAATGGCGTTAATATACAGTGAACTTTTAACTCATTTAAACTTTGAACTTTTTTATATGGAGCAACTTTAATGTCAAGCAACTCAGAATCTCTGAAAAACATTCAACAAAATATTGATTAGAAATATTGCCGTTTTAGTGCAACAACAAATAAAGATGGAAATACCAGAATAAACTACATTTTTTATGTAAAACATATCACCCCGGATGAACACAGGAAACATAATCTAAAATATTTACGGATATGTGGCCCAGTTCTGAGTTCGTGGGAACCTCCTGCGTGGGTTCAAATCCAGCTCCCGGCCTTACTGTGCGGAGTTTGTATGTTCTCCCCGTGCTTGTGTGGGTTTCCTCCGGGCTCTCCGGTTTCCTCCCACATTCCAAAGACATGCATTTCAGGTGAATTGACCGGTCCAAATTGTCCCTAGGTGTGTATGAGCGAGTGAGTTGTCTGTCCCTGTGTGCCCCGCGATTGGCTGGCAACCAGTTCAGCGTGTCCCCTGCCCACTGCCTGATGATTGCTGGGATGGGCTCCAGCACCCCTGCGACCCTACTGAGGATAAGTGGTGCAGCTGATGAGATGAGATGAGATTTACGGATGTGCAAAAAAAAAAAGGGCGAACACAAACTTTTAACCTTTATATGCTCAACTAATTTAAGGTCAACAACACAGAATTCTACAAAAAGATGCATGTTACAAGAGGAAAAAATGCGTCCCGAAGGGAACCGGCCGGCTCTTGATTGTCAGGGAGCCGGCTCCTGTCATTCACTTCCACTCATAGAGCCGCTTCGTTCCTGGATTACATTTCACTAAAGGCTATGCATGAAAAGCATGGCCCGCCACTGTAAACGATAGTATTTCAATTCAACATTCAAATAGTGAGTATGATACTGGGTATTTTGCTACCGATGGGATCCAAATAAAGACAAGTTAGTATCGATTGATACAAATTCAATACCGATACTTTTCACTTGAAACTGTCATGATCATTGAATAACTGAACCCTTCCCCCTTAAGTCAGTTTAAACATATGCTAAACATAGCAAAGGGATTCTAGGCACTAAAAATGTTTCATTTTTTTATTAAGTAACGACATTGCAAATTTCAACAGTGGGGAAAAAAATAGAAATACTGTATTTCTATAACAAATGTTTCAGAAGAAAAGCCAAGAAAATCAAACCAAAAAAGCAGCAATGTAACGAAAATACAAATACTGTATAACTGTCACGTCGGGCGCGGTTGCCATGGCGCCCAGTCAGTCCCAGCCGAATAGCGATGGATTCTGGCGCATCCTCCTCATCCTCCCCCAATAAATTGTGAGTATGTCTACGCGAATGGGTCCGTGACAATAACAGAGTCAAGTAGAGATCTAAGATACTTTCCTTTGCACAATATTTTAAAAATAATGTCATTAATGCAAATAAAGTGTTGCCACAGTGACAACGGATTTGCATGATTTTATTCTGTAACGGGTTAACATTTATGATTGCAGCTCGTTGCTCTTTGTAGGATGAGCTCTTTTTTTCCGCGGTTTTATGTACATTATGATGTTGCCACAGTAGCGGACCACTTAACCACAAAAATTAAACCTAACATTGTCCTTTTCTGTAGCTGAAAAAAACGTACACTGAGCTGTGTTTTCTGTTTGCTTCTGTTATTTCTAGCTTCTGGTAAGGGTGCATGCATATATCCGTCGCTCTATTCTGCCTGGCAGGCAGGATGCAGCAGCAAGCCAGGTAGGGAGAGGTGCAAAAGTGAGCCTGTCATTTACACATTCAGCCATTGTAAACTTAGGGTGGCCAAGAGTGCTGTGTGAGAAAAAGAAGGGCTGCGCCATCTACATTGAAAGGCAGTGCTTTGAGGAAATTGGTGGAGGAGCGATCCCAGGACAATAATATCAATAGAATGGAATCAGCCGCCCACCCCTACTAGTGAGTCACGGATCAACTAAAAGAATTGTACATGTGCGTATATCCATGGTGCTTAAAATACACAAGATTTTGCCTCCCACAATAGAAATACAATCACAGAACTTGTCCCGAACAGGGTGTTGTGTAACAAGCAAGTTCTGATGTTACAGATCAAGCCTCGGTAAAAGCGAAGCGGAAGAATTGTGGACCTGCTTGCGGGTAGTCGGTTCCAACCAGAGACTTTTTAGGTCACATGTGTCGAACTCCCGGCCCAAACTACCATCTCTTGCCCTACTCCGTCTACGCCAAAGGTAAGCAATGTGCTTAGGCTCCCTGTTCTCAGAATGTTGTGACGTTTTTACAAAATAATTTGTGTAGCATTTTCATATTTCTACTTTTGACAGGAGATATATTAAGGAGAGCAAAATCTTTTGGGATATTTGAGTTTTTTTTAATACATACATTGACATGGGAGCAAAGGAATTTGAATGTTATTTTAATTTTAAGTTGTTTAAGTTAAGTTCTAAGTTGTATAATTTAACAAGATATTTTTATTTACAGCAAAATAATAAATACTGTATAAGTGATTTAAGGTTTAAATTTAATATATATTCTTGTCTGTTTTTATTCACATTTATGTTCTAAAAACATTCAGTTTAAGTGTGTTCAATAAATGTTTATCCTGGTTGGCCTGCGACCTTAACTGTGTTTTGAATTTTGGCCCCTTGTGCAATTGAGTTTGACATCCCTGTTTTAGGTGATCTTTAGAAATGATGAAACTGAGGAAATAAATAGTCTCGGCGTGGAACTCATACTTTTTCCCTTTCAGGAACAATCACTTGGCTAAAAGACGTTGGAGGACATGTTCTTGGATTTTGAGGTTGAAAGAGGAGGTTAGTATGTCGTCTAAGTAGACTAGTGAACGAGAACCTTTTTGACCTTAAGACCCATAAAAGCTAAATATTTTGATTATTTTTTTTTTGAGAGAGAGAGAGAGAGAGAGAGAGAGAGAGAGAGTGAGAGAGAGAGAGAAAGAGAGAGAGACAGAGAGAGAGAGAGAGAGAGAGAGAGAGAGACAGACCATATATTTTCAGCACGATTTTTATCACTGTGTGACATTACATTATTTGATAAAAGTTGTGAAATAAGAATAATGCCAGAGCCCGCATCCCATGTCAACAAATATACCACTTTAAACTTGTTTCCCTCCTGGAATTACTTAGAATCGTTGAGGCTCATTTTGACCATTGTTTATGATAAAAAATGGTTTCAAACTAAGATGCAAGCACAGTTCTTTTGTAAAAATGCCGTAAAATACTGCAAAAGAGAATACTTATGTATTCACCTTCGGTGCAGATAGCGCTGGGCAGAAAAGAGTGTGCTGTGTGCATAGCTCCGCCCACACCCACCGCTCACCAAATCAAAGTGCTCTGTGTGCTTGGCTGGCATTTCCGAAAGCTTACAGTTTTTCTGTTGATTTTCACCGTAAAGTGTCTCAACAATGAACCTGAATTGTTAAATGAGGTTTGAAGGATTTTATATTTGATATATTTTGGACTATAAGGGTTTTTTAAAAAAAAATACAAATTACATTTAAATACAAAAGATATTCACTGGCTGAGCTGTGGGGCGAAGTCATTGTAGCCTAAACAAGAATGATGTTTGCAGAAAACGGCAAGAGCTGGGACAAGGGCTGACGCCGGAGGAGCCTGTGACGTGGGAAAGGAGACATTGTTTGGAGAAGTTTTCTGATAAGCTTTCTTGTTGTGAGTTTTTTTAGACGTGGCGGCGCCTTTTGGAGAGGAGGTGATGAAGTTGGCACCTGATCCGCCCCATGGGGTGTGGCCGACGCCCCGTCTTGTTAAAAGACGGAAGACAGAAGATGGAAGACGAGAGATCGGAGATCAGATCGGAGAATGAGAGGGACAATCGAAAAAGGAGGCTCGAGGAAGCCTAGAGCGACAATAATTCAGCTAATTGGATGGAATTCACTTAGTTACCGTAAATTCCGGACTATAGAGCGCACCTGATTATAAGCCGCACCCATCACACTTTAAGGGGAAAACCGATTTTGTCCATACACAAGCCGCACCCGTATATAAGCCGCATGCACCCACATAAAAAAAACACGAAATTGATCCAAGCCAAGTTTCAAGTCCCGCGACTAAATCTAAATGTGGGGGGTTTTTAAGGGTTATTGTTCTATCTTCGTTATTCATTATCCATTATCCGTTATCGGTCAGTTCATTATACGCTACAAAGCCTAGGAGCCGGGACACATACTCTCAGCCAAAAGGCTAAGCTAAGGTCCTAGCCCTAAAGCCTTGTTGCGATCATTGCGAATGTCCTTCATTGAAGCACACAGTCTAAAAATCACAGCCGCCAAAATGAATGTAAAATGATATAGGTACTTAAAATTTGTTGCAGACCTGCAGATTCTGGGTGCCTGTTGATAGTAATCCAAGGAAAAAAGTGTATATTTCCAAAGGTAAGGGTGGGAAAAATATATATCCAATATTGTCCGCCGTGTCCACAAAAACTCACCTTTACCGGTCCCCACTTTCCCATCAGCCCGCGTTTGATCCGCCCCTCTTTTTTAATTTGCTCGTGCAGAAAGAGTGTCTCAAATAAATACAAATAAATACATTACAAAAATATACAGTTGCAAATACATCTCATCTCTCATCTCATCAGCTGCACCGCTTATCCTCAGTAGGGTCACAGGGGTGCTGGAGCCCATCCCAGCAATCATCGGGCAGTGGGCAGGGGACACCCTGGACTGGTTGCCAGCCAATCGCAGGGCACACGGGGACAGACAACTCACTCGCTCAGTCAAACCTAGGGACAATTTGGACCGGCCAATTCACCTGAAATGCATGTTTTTGGAATGTGGGAGGAAACCGGAGTGCCCGGAGGAAACCCACGCAAGCACGGGGAGAACATACAAACTCCGCACAGGAAGGCCGGGAGCTGGATTTGAACCCACTCAGGAGGTTCCCACAACCTCAGAACTGTGCCGCACACGCGCTAACCACTGCGCTGCCGTGCTGCCCTTGCAAATACATATTACACATATTTACAAGGAAAGACGGTACATCGAGAGAGTTTTCAAAGCTTTAGTAATAATAATATAACTTTCATCCTAAACCGTGCCTCACGCTACTAACAACACACTCGCATGCCAGCAAATTAGTCTGTTAAGGAAATAGATGCCGTATTCATTAGAATCACGGCAGACCATCCGCTTCTTCCTACTTGTTAATGATATCAAAGTTGTCCTTCACAATGTCGGAAGGAAACCTTATCACAACGACGTCGTCCCACGCTCCCTTACTTCAACACACCCCAGCAGTATGCCCGTTTGCTATTAACTTGGAAGCTGCGTCATGAGCCTTATTTTGTGCAATTTGCACGACGAGGGTATATTTACGCTCAGAAGTTGTGTTCTTCCTCAGCGCATACATTCCACTGGTCTAAATCTCACCTTACATCCTCGAGCACCGCTGGCGGCCGTTAAAAAAATTACATAAATTGGCCGCATCTCTGAATAAGCCGCAGGGTTGAAAATTTGGGAAAAAAGTAGCGGCTTATAGTCCGGAATTTACGTTAAATACTTTAAGAAAATAAATCTGCCCCCGTGTTGAAATGCCGGTCTCTTGTCAATATATTCAAGAACTTCATTCACCAGGATTTGGAAAACCGCTTTGGCGAGCCCGGATGGCCTAAGCTTGTACTAAAAGGTTGAATGCTGTCTTCAACTGATGTCCCACATGGATCCGAACCAGGTGTTGGACATTGCGGAGGCCCAGCTTGGTAAACACTGGCGCACCGTTGAGTGAGGTGAATGTGGAGTCCAATTGATTTAAACAAAAATACAAGGACTATGATAAAAATGTGCGTTTGTGAAAATACTCATAGATTGAGATATGAAAGAATGAATGAATGAATGAATGAAAACTTTATTTCGAACATAAAAATAAAAACAGGACAAAAACAATGAGTCAACAACGAAATAATGTCACACAACATGTTCGAAAAGGGGTAGTCAGAAGCAGATGCTTATTTTTCCTACCCCTTTATCTTCCCTATTAAATACATTTTATAGATAGCTCCTCTTGTGTCCAATACAACAAAATCTCATAGATATACTTATTACATAGGTCAGATATCAATAATTATAATAGTTACAATAATCACATATTTTATACACTAATCTTCGCAATACCCATCCCTCAACGTCATAATGCGCATAATGTCACTGCGGCACCAGTGATAATATCAATAAAAATAAACACAAGACTTATAACAGTTCTGATGTGATAATAGCACAATAACAACAAGTTAGCCATAGTTTGAAGTGCAGTATTTCCAGTCTCCGTCATATCCCATTTTCTTCATCTCTGTATTTCGCCAGTAATGCTTTTTTGTATTTAAATTTGAACACATGGATATTTGGACATTGTTTGATTTCATTTTGCAAATTATTCCAAAGTCTGACTCCACACACAGACACACACATACTTCTCCTGGTGGTTCTCACCTTTGGGATTTTTAATTCACCACAGCCCCTCAAGTTATAATTTCCCTCTTTCCGAGTGAATAATCTTTGTATGTTTTCTGGCACTATGTTTTTGTTGACCTTAAATAACAGTTGTGAAGTGAAAAATTTTATTAAATCATCCAATTTCAATAAATTGGACTGCATGAATAAAATATTGGTATGATCCCGATATCCTACCCTGTGTATGGTTCTTATTGCATGTTTTTGAAGGATAAAAAGGGGCTGTAGTGAACTTTTGTAATTATTGCCCCAGACTTCTGCACCATATGTTAAATATAGCAGAACGAGAGAACAATATAATAAATACAATGCATTATAATGTAAAAGAACTTTGGTTTTATTAATTATTGAAATGCTTTTAGATACCTTTGTTTGTATGTGTCTGATGTGTGTTTTCCAACTTAATTTATTGTCTATTATGACCCCTAAAAACTTAATTTCTGATACAATGTCTATTGTGACACCATCCATTTTTACTTCTAAATCTTGATTTGCCTTACGATTACCAAAGAATATTACTTTGGTTTTATTTAAATTTAAAGATAATTTATTTATATCCATCCATATTTTTAGGTTAATTAGTTCACGATTAATACAGGTTACCAAATCCATATAGTTATCATTTGAATAGAAAATGTTAGTGTTATTTTTAGAGATATTTTCATTTGTTTTCCCAAACATGAGCCTCACCTAGAGGGAGCTGATATCATTGCTACGACTGTTAACCATCAAAAACCCGATGAAAGGCTGGGGAAGAAATTAAAAACAATTGTGCTGTTTGGTCTCTTTCACTCTTCGTTGTTTTGTATTCTTTTTACCTCCAGGTTCTGTCACTATTGACTGGGTAACGGCAAGACCAAAATGCCATACCAGCTACTAATGTTGAGAGTAACGCGTTACAAAGAAACGAATAATATACCGTGTTATTATTAACATTTTGTCGTTACAACATGGCGTGTTACTCCACTACTTTTTAAAAGCAGACTACGTCTTACAATGTCTTTTGGTCAGTTTCGGTTCCTGTTTTGATCCAGCAACACAATGCTGATATAAAAATCAAACGAAGGATGGCCGTGATTAATGTTACTACAAAAGACAACTGAATATTGTTAGAGCGGCACCGTCTCAAGCCCATAGTACGAGAGCGAGGATTTTTTTTCCTAATGATATCTCCCCGACTGGTAACTGGGAAAACCAGTTCTATCTGTTTCATGTGGGTAGGCAAACCCTTGAAAGCATGGCCTGGAGAGGGGGATGGGCTCTACCAGGTAGTACTGCCCAAGACACGCCACAGGAAGTGCTGCCCTGACGAACTGGTAGTTGGGGGATCCCTGAAGTATATATACCACGGGAAGGCCACTATTTGGAGTCAAGAGCGGTATTGGGTTAAAAATTTGGGCCAAGGAGGCAATCCTGGAAACCTATCCAATTACTTCATTTACAAACAAAAATACATTTATACATCTCCATGATATATTTCTTTTTATTTGTTTTCAAATAGATTAGTCTCATCAAGTTGGTCTTGAAACGCTTGCAAATAAAATAAAATTATATTAGTTCCCTGTTTCAAGCACTACATTCTATATTTTTTGTAGTATTAATTTAGTTTTACTTTTAAAAGTATTTTTGTTGTATCTCTGCAGGCAGGGGCCCTCTCCCTCTGGGAGGTGTGAGAATTCTCCCACTGTGGTCCGCTACATGTTGTAAGATGAGACTAAAGTGGAGGGAGCGTCGGGACTGGGGCTCCTCTACTCTCTATCTCTACTCCGTAAGACACAGAAAGGCAAAGAAAGGGGAGCGCGAGACCCAAAGATCTCGCAAATCCTAGTTATAGGGTCACTAAATGTGAGAAGATGTGGAAGTAAAACGACTGAGTGGAAGAAAGAGGAGATCGGAAGGATGATGACTTATAGGAAGGTTAATGTGTTACCCTTGAGTGAAACAAAGATGAAATGAAAAGGTGAATTACAGCTTGGAGGTATGTATGGTAGAAAGTCTGGAGTTACAGGTGGACATGCTAGAGAAGGAGTGGTTGTTCGAGTGAGTGAGAAAGCAAAGGAAAAACTGGTGGAGTGGAAAGAGATATCTTCCAGATTGATGTGGGTGAGGTTGAAGTGGGGTGTAGAAGTATGGCTGTTAATAAGTGTATATGCACCTGGTTCAGAAAGAAGTGCTGAGGAGAGAGAGAAGTTCTGGAAAGATTTGTCCGAATGGGTGGCAAAAGTGCAAAAGAAGGGTGGAAAGTGGTAATACTAGGTGACCTGAATGCTAGAGTGGGTGATGGAACGGTTGAAAATGTGATTGGTAGATATGGAGTACCAGGAAGAAATGAGAGTGGGAAGAAATTGATTGAGTTATGTGTGGAAAATGAGTTGGTGATTGCAAATACATTGTTTAAAAAGAGGGACGTGAATAAGTATACCTTTGTCAGTGTGGATGGTGGTGATATGGTAGACAGAGCACTGATGGATTATGTAGTGGTTAGGAAAGGGATGTGAAGTAGATAGTTGGATGTGCATGTTTGCAGAGGTGAAATGAGTGTTATGTCTGATCATTTTTACGGCGAAGGAAAACTGAGAATAGATGGATTGTGGAGGGCTGGTTATAGGAAGAGTGTGAGGGAATAGGTGAAAATGTCAGAGTTGAATAAGGCAGTAAAGAGAGAGAGTTTAAAGAGAAGACAGGGGAATAGTATAAACAGATTAGTACAAGAGAAGTGGATAGTGTGAAAATGAAATGGGAGTGGTTGAAAGAGGCAGTGTTGAGGAGTGTAAAGGAAGTGTGGAAGTTGGTCGAGGTATTAGGAAGTGAATGGTGGAATGATGAGGTCTCAGAGGCTGTGACAGACAAGAGATGGGCCTTTGAGGAGTGGCCTCAAGAAAAGACTGGTAATGCGTAAGAAAGGTATAGAGTGAATAAAAGGTTGGTAAGAGCGGTAGTGGAAGCAGCAAAAAGGAAAGCAAATGATGAATGGTGTCAAAAGACAGGGGTGAACTTTGAGAAAAGGAGAAAAGTCTTCGCGAAAGAAGTGAAAAGAGTAATATAGGGAAAGGTAGGTACAGTAGTGGTTGGTTAGTGGTAGTGCAGTCAGGACGAGATGGGCATCGTATTTTGAGGAGTTCCTAAATGTGGAGGATGGGAGAAAAGTGATAGTCGAGGCTATCGGTGGTATGGGGAGAATGCCCGTGTTGGCTGATTTAAATGTGAAGCCTGTGGAAACATGGGAGGTGCAGGAGGAGGTGAAAGAAATGAAAGGGGGGAAGGCACCTGGGTTGGATGATTGTACTTCTGAATGCTTGAAGAAAGGTGGCACAGCTATGATTGACTGGTTTGTACGCATGTTGAATGTATACTTTTAAAGTGGTGTGGTTCCTGTTGATTAGTGTGGTACATGTTTGGTGCCACTGTATAAGGGTAAAGGTGATAAGTATGAATGTAGCGATTCGAGAGGTATCAGTTTGTCGTCTGTGTGTAAGCCGATTAAGAGAGTGAGAGGAAGAACGGATGAGATGGTGATGGAGGAGCAGAGTGGTTTCAGGAAAGGAAGATGATGTGTGGATAAGGTGTTTGCAGCTGTGTGAGAAATAATTTGCAAAAGGTAAGGATGTTTGTTTGGCTTTCATGGACTTGGAAAAGGCGATAACCGAGTCGATAGAGAGGTGTTGTGGCAGGTGATGGTAATGTATGGAGTGGGTGGAAAGTTGTTGGAAGCATTGAAGAGTTTTTATGTGAACAGCAGAGCATGTGTAAGATTAGGGAGTGAGACAAGTGAGTGGTTCCCTGTGTTGACTGGTGTGAGACAGGGGTGTGTGATGTTCACCATGGCTGTTTAATATGTATATGGATGGTGTGGTGAGAGAGGTGAATGCGAGAGTATTTGGCAGAGGTGTAGAGATGATGGATAACAGTGGAACGGTGTGGCAGGTAAGTCAGTTGTTTTTTGCAGATGACACAGCACATGTGGCTGATTTTGAAGAAACATTTAGAAGGTTGGTAATGGAGTTTGGAAGAGTGTGTGATAGGCGTAAGTTATGTGTGAATGTTGGGAAGAGTAAGTTGATGAAGTATTCACGTGATGGAGTGGACATGGCGTTAGATATAAGGTTGCATAGACAGGTGCTGGAAGAAGTTGAAAGCTTTAGGTACTTGGGTTGTGATGTGGCTGCAGTTGGTGGAATGGAGTGCGAGGTATTGCACAGAGTGAATCAAGGAAGCAAGGTTTTGGGTGCTCTGAGGAGAGTGATGAGTTACAAGAGTATGAGTAGGGATGTTAAGAGAGGACTGTATGAGAGTGTGATTGTGCCCTCTGTGTTGTACGGTTCACAGAATTGGAGCCCGAATGCAGATTTGAGAAGGACATTAAATTTTTTTGAGATAAAGTGTTTGCAGAGTATGTTAGGAGTGACAAGAGTGGATAGATTCTGAGAGACAGAACTGGAGTAGTAGTGGAACTGAGCAAACGTGTGGATATGAGAGTTGGTTTGGACACATGGAGAGGATGGATGAGGAGGGAATGTTTAAGAGGATCTACAGAGTAAATGGAAGGAGACCAAGAGGAAGGCTGCGATTGACGTGGATGGATGGTGTTATGAGTGCACTGTATGAAAGAGGTCTAAGGCCCAATCCCATTTCTCTCACTCGGCCCTGAGAACCCTCCAGTGAGGTCCCTCGATAGAGGAGTGCCCTCCGCGAGTTGAGTGCAAAGTGGAGATGGTTTGGACAAGACTTGCAAGGTTCCACCCCTGTCCAGGAGATGGCGGTAATATTAATTGGCTGTAGACCTCAGTGACGTATTGGTCTACGTCACATGTAAACAACTCGAGTCTCAACCTGTGGTGTGTCAGTTGGAGAGTTCGTGCAACGTTAAAAATGCCCGCTACAGCTGTGTTATTACCGATTGCCTGAAAGCTCATCATCTTTTCCGTGTCTCCAATCAACGGAGGAGAAATGTGCTGTACTGAAGACAGCTTCGGCGCTATGTAGTGCTGATTCATCTTTACAAGGTACGTACACTCATTTAAAAAAATGACCCGTTCGGTCAAATACAGTAAAAGTTAACATACAATGCACGTTCACATAATACCTTATGTTTGTGTAGACATAAATGGCAATCTACTTATTAGTATCTTAATGCCATTTTATGACATATAGTAGGGGTCTTTAGTGTGTGACATGATGAAAAGTAAACAAACACAAGAACAGTCCACCTGACCCTTAAGCTGACATAATATCGTCACCAAACTTCCCTGTACGACCCAAAAACCTTAGTTCATAAGGAATTTAATTCAAAAGAGTTGTCATTGGATATAAAAAAGCTCATTTCAACATTTTTTCATGATGCTTACATCATCTATGCCCACATTTATGTCTAAATTGTTTGTTATCTATTGTGTTCCAGAGTGGCTGTCCCATAAGCGTGGACAGGTTGGACAGGAATGTTCCCATCCTGTGCTTATGGTTCGATGTGAAGTCAAAACTCATTCAGGACTTAAGGTTGAGCAAGAAGGTCATGTGGGCCCTGCAGGAGCTGCTAAAGAGGGAACAGGGCCATGGCTGGAGGGCCTATACTGGCTGGCCCACGGTCTGTCCTACCGTGTGGTGTCATGGGTCTTCAGGGTTCCCAGGTCCACGATACACAGAATTGTCCACAGTTAATATGGAATAAATTGCCCAAAAGCCATGTTTTAGGCTTTGGAAGTCAGACCCACATTTGCATTCCGTGCTTTTCTGCATTACTATTCAATAAACATCTTTATTTTGAGTAACACCTTGGTGGTTTATTTCATAATGATGTGAGATACTGTGTGTGAACTATGTGACTGTTGGACAGAAAACAACTACAAATCACTCCAGTTTAAATAATAGTTTACTTTCAGAAAAACAAAATCACATTGGGCCGAAATACATAATAGTAAATAAATAATATGTCACAAATTGTAACAAAAATATACCAGTACTTCCATAAAGCTGGAAAACACAAACTGGAACTTCATTGAGTTCTTAATAAAATAAAATATTTTCCTTTTATAAAACAAAGGGAAACATTGCAGGGATGTCACTGTTCTGGAAATTTGTCCACGAGCTTCCCAAAAAGGACGGGAACCGCTCAGTTTTGGCCACAGTTTCCTCGAGCCTTTTCCTCACTCCGGCAGACTCCGCTTTCAAAAAGTCAAGGAGTGTATCGTGCTTCCTTTTTTTTCTGGGTGATTTGGGGTTTGGCGCCGGATTAGAAGATGCCAACGACGTGCCCGTCGGTGTGGATGGCGTGGTAGCTGTGATGGTGGCCAGCTCTTCCACGGGACGTTCTACATTGGCCTTTAGGTTGGGTGGAAAAAACAAGAATTACTTAATGCTTGTGTATTGCACAAAAACAACTGTGTATAGGATGCTCAACAAGTTGATGTGAGAATTTATAGGATGTGTTCTGGATAATTATTTGATAGTGAATAGATACACAAAATTGACATGTTATTCTTATGGCTGTAAGAGCCTTCTATTGACCAGCATCACATATGCTTTAGAATTGTCTCCACATTTGGACAACATTTTGAGAAGGTAATTAGTTTACTTAATATGTGTTTACAGAGAAGGCAGTGGACTGTGTGATAGAAATTTGTTTCAACTGTATTTCCACGTGAAATTCGGAGACATTACTCATAATGCATGATGAAAACTAATGCATTCTGATCTCACATGAAATAATCATATTGTAAATAAAACACGACACCCGAAATTGTGTGCAGTAAACAAGCGCGTATGTCCAGAACGTTATTCTGACTATGCTCCTTTAGCGACTGGCCATGTAGATGTAAAAGCACGACTCGTTTAAGATACAAACAGGGATGGGCTGAACCGTGATTTTCTGCACAGTTATCCTACTTTAGAGTTTGTAGCGTGAAGATTATTTTTTGGCAGCTCCCTTGGTAGATTTGTGCACTTTGTAAAGTAGTGATTTTGCAATGTTCATGTTTTAACGCGAAAATACGATTTTCTATTGCATTTACGTCTAACTAAGATATCTCAATACATTTTGTTGCAAATACATGCGTGGTTGTGGAAAACTACTTACATTTGTGCGGTTCCTTTCCGGGCATGTTTGTTGATATTGAGAATTCGCAAAGCCTTCTGGGTAGTCACTTCGCCGCCAAGTGAGGTAGGGAGCCCCCTCGGTCTTGAAGTGGTTACGACATGGTTTGAGGTCACTTCTGCCTCGGACTTGAGAGTATCGGGACACACCCCATTTTCACGTGAACGCGCAAACCGAGTGACTAGGGCACATAGCGAGTGAAAGTGCGAAGAATGGGACTCAGCCTAAATGTAGTGGAAGCGAGAGCTCTTGTTGATTATAGGAATGACTGGAGAGGTGTTGTGAAAGGATAGTGGGATGTTTGGACGTGTTCTAAGGGATCTGCAGGGCACCTGTATGATACGGCAGGGGTAAACACGTGAAAGCTGTCCGGCCATGCAGTTGAACATAAGAGTGTGTTGTGTCACTCTGACCCGAGTGACATTGCCACTTTCTTGTGTCCTGTTTCATCTGGAGGGACGAAAGCATGACCAACTTGGATGCCGGGGTGCTTAACTTGTTTGGGTGTTTGGGTTGGCCATGGTACATTTTTTTGTGTTTTTTGCTACTTTTATTTTTTTCTTTTCTTTGTTTTTGTGTATGTGTTTGTCTTGCTGTCAGACACCCTTCTAGAGGGATATGACCAAGGTAAAAAAAAAAAACTGTAGTTAAATTTTTTTAGTTGTATTTTTCTAGTATTTCTGTAGTATTTTGTAATATTTCATTGTAGAACATTTGTAGTATATATGCAGTATTTTCGTAGTATGACTGTGGTTATTGTTTTTATAGTATTTCTGTTGCAATGTTTCTTTAGTAGTCTTTTTGTATTATAGTATTATTGGAGTGGATTTTTTTACTATTTAAATAGTAGTATTTTGTTAATAATTCCGTGATAAACTTAAAGTATTTTTATTGTGGTGGTTTTGCAGGACTTGCTTTGTACATCTGTAATAGTCATACTTTTGTAGTATTTCTGTTGTCCAGGGTTGGGTAGGGTTACTTTAACTTGATTACTTTCAATTACTTTTGAATTACTCCAATACCAAATATGCTAATAAAAGACAAAAGAAACTAAATATGAATCAAATTACTAGATTTTGTGCAGGCTTGGGGAGTAACGGAACACATGGAACGGCAAAAATGATGTTGGCAAAGCTGTTTGGATTTATTTTCATTTTGTTTCTGTCGCATTTTATGCTACCAGCTCGGTAGCCTAGATGGTAGGGCGCCCGCTCTGAGACTGGGAGGTCGCTGGTTTAAGCCTCGGCCGAGTCATACCTGAGACTTACAACATTGGTACTCATTGCCTCCCTGCTTGGTGATCGGTATTAAGGGTTGGAATTGGGGGGTTTGGTCACCCAATGACTAAAATGGCTGCGCCCTGTTTGGCTGCATCGGCTCGCTACAGTCTAACTGTACGGGTCAGGTGTATCGACATTTTGTTCTGTGTGCATTGTTACAAAGAATGACATTAAAAGTAAATTCTATATTTTCTATCCTTCTATTTCTTCTAGTTTTGCCGGAGATCAAAGAGATCAAAGCCAGGAGAGAAAGCTTACCACGTGTTGTGAGTCATAATTTTATTCATATTTAGTTTCTTTTGTCTTTAATTAGCATATTTGGTATCGGACTAATCCAAAAGTAATTGAAAGTAATCAAGTTAAAGTAACCCTACCCAACCCTGTTGTTGTCTTATATTAGTACTAAGGATAGTTAAAAATGGCTGATATTGATGCATTTGATGCGGAGGGGCTTAACCAGTGGATGGTGTCGGGCCTCTCTGCTGATGAGGGGTTGCATGGCACAGCAACTCACCCCTTGTTGTGCTGTGGGCTTAATGTTCGGTGTCAGGTTGGGAAGAGCAAATAGGAATGAATGTTTGGTGAATGTGAGTGTGTTCTTGACTCTAGCCACCTCTCACAAGGGTAGGGGTGTCAAACTCATTTTAACTCAGGGGTCACACGATAGAACAAACATTCTGTCGGGGCCGGACTAGTAGATTAAAGAGAAAGAAAAAGAGATAGAGAAATAAGAGAAAGAGGGAGGGAAAGGAGAGAGGGCGGGACAAAGATAGAGAGAGGGAGGGACCGTGAGAAACAAAAGATAAAAAGTCGTGAGAGAGGGGGAAAAGAAAGGGAGAGCAAGAAAGAAATCCAAAGAGAAATAGAAAGACAGAAGGAGAGAAAAGATAAAAGAAAGTGTATAGGGTATGAAGAGATGAAGAGAAAAGAGGGAAAAGGAAAAAAGGAAGTTAGACCAAAATAGGTTAAAAGACACAGAGAGAGAAAGAGCAACAAAGGAAGAGAAAAAGAGAGACACAGAGGGAGAAAGAGACAGAGACAGAGTGGGAGAAAAGGGGGGAAAAGAGAGAGAGAGAGAGAGCGAGAGAGAGAAATAAATGAATACAAGTACAGTGTCTTTGTGAGAAGCACCTGGCTTTGGCAACATCAAGTTGACATATTTCAACCTGGAGCATGTTTTTCTTTTGCGCTACTCTGAGTGTTGTCTTGCGGGCCGGATTCAATCCCTTAGCGAGCCTGATCTGGCCCGCGGGCCGCCTGTTTGACACCAGTACACTAGGGGGATATGACTTAGTTATATTCATAAATA
This sequence comes from Urocampus carinirostris, assembly GCF_059441175.1. Lineage (NCBI taxonomy): Eukaryota > Metazoa > Chordata > Actinopteri > Syngnathiformes > Syngnathidae > Urocampus > Urocampus carinirostris. The sequence goes on along the minus strand of NC_142354.1, from coordinate 5,832,762 downwards.
GATAGATACTGTATCTGTGTTAGTATTTTGGTATTTTTGTTTCATAGTGTTACCATAAGTATTTTTGTAGTATTTCTATGGCAGTTTTGTTTTCAGAATAAATGAAAAGTGATATATTAGGTCCCTGTTTTTAAGTGCTAAATTTATTATTTAGTTTTGTAGTAATTTCATAGTATTTTTGTTGTATACACGCAAAGGGACAATGGGGACAATGTTGGCACCCAAAACATGTATTGGTACCACTGTAGTGGGTTTTACATAATTCACCCACGGAACCATTGTTGTTAGCGAGTTCCTAGGGGGACTCTTAATTCGGCCGGCTTGAGCCGCTCTCTTGTTTTGTTTTGTTATTGCAAGTTTAAATGTCATTAAAGCAGCTTTCGTTGGCACCTTCTTTTGACACTCCGCCTACGACTCCCGTCACTGCTCGCTACACCACTTCATTTACAATTGTTTATTATGTCATTATAATATTTAGAACATTTTTGCTTGGCGGGCCGGGTAAAAAAGCCTAATGTGTGGCTCGCGGGCCGTAGTTAGTCCACTCTTGGTATACACTGTACTCACATCCAAGCTGTATTACAAACTATAGAATAAAATATCGGGGGGTCAGTTCATATGCGCATATTTGGTTGTGTGTTACCACTAGCAAATAGTAAGTAGTAGGGCTAGAACGACAAATCAATAAAATTGATTATTGAAAGCTTTGCCGAATTTTGATCACAGATTCGTTGCGCCGTAGGATTTATACAGCACGTTAATAGTAAGAGTTCATTGAATTTAGTTGTGACGTTGAGGGGACATCCTTGTAGTAGCACTTTGATCCAGCAGAGAGCATATCTAGTTGTGCAATGTCCTGTTGATCCGGCGAGGAACTTGTAGTTGCACTTTGGACCGGCAGAGGTCGACACCAGACCACGTTTTGATGCAAGAGATCCTCTTGTTCTCGCATTCTCCTCCAATGCTGTCACGCTTTATTTTTATTTTGCACTTTATAAAAAAGTATCTTACACATTTCTAGGTATATAGCATACATTTATATATTTTTGGTTGATATTTGACCGATTAATTGATTATCAAAATAATCATTAGTTGCAGGCTTAGTGTTAGGATCTGACGCATGTCTATCCACTAGAGGGCGCCAAGACGGTGACAGGTTCAATCACCCCACACTAGTCCCTAATTACCGTATTTTCCACACTATAAGGCACACCGGGTTATAGGGCGCACCCCGAAAAAATAGTTTTTGGTCCTATTTTTGACATACATAAGACGCACCGGATTATAAGGCGCTACAATGGGAACGTCGACAAAACAGTCAGATAGTTCAGTCCAACTTATTACTCCCTTAACATTCCCAAAGCTTGCAAAGACGCAAATACGTGTCGAGAACACGTGCGGATGCGGTGTCCGTACAATGTCACTCAAATGCATCGTTCCATCATTCGGAAGGTTAAAGTCTTGGGATTCCTTAGTTTCTATTTTCTTTTTCGCTCGCAACTTTACTGTATATATGACAATAAACACTTGGACTTGAGTTTATTTTAAAAATAGACACTCCATTCCATCCATTATCTGATCCGCGTATCACAGAAACATCGAGTTCAGTCTGAAACAAGATACAGGGATAATATAGAAAGCCGGAGTAGGTCACCGAAGTCGTTGTGTTCATAATAATGTGCAGCCGTGGTCCCCTTATATCCGTGAGTTTAGTAAATCCAGGAGAATAAAATACTTACAAATACAAAATAGTAAAAAAATGTATGCCGTCAGCCACGTGCTATACGCATTCATCTTTTTCGGCCAATTGCAGGCTTTGTTCTGCCGTTTAAGCCAATGCCAGCCTGTAAATGACAAAAAGGATCCGCCTCTTGACCTCCGAATAACTTTAGCCAATAGTGATCGATTCAACTGATGATTGACACGTCTTTTTGGGCCAATTGCAGGCTTTGTTTTGCCGTTCAAGCCAATGCCAGCCTGTAAATGATAAAAAGGATCCTCCCCTTGACCTCCGAATAACTTTAGCCAATAGTAATCCATTCAAATGATGATTGACACATAGGTTAGCCAATGACACGCCGGTAAATAAATCCCAGCATACACCGCGGACTACTTGGCGTTCGGGGGAAAATCTAGTCGGCGGCAGCAAGTTAGTTGCAAGACTTTGCGAATTAATATTGATCCATAAATAAGGCGCACTGTATTATAGGGCGCATGGTCAGCTTTTGAAAAAAATAAAGGCTTTTAGGTGCGCCTTATAGTGCGGAAAATACGGTAGTTTAATCACTCAAAAGGACATATTAAACAACACACAGTGTCGGGTGAGTTTCATTTCCATCATCATTTTTTTCACCATCACGTTTTCAGTCCATCACACTTTTTTGTTTTGTTTTATTGTTTTTCGATCCCGAAAGTTTTATTGTTGTTTTTGACCGTTTGATTGTGACTTTATTGAGCATTTTTGTGATTAAATACAAGTACTGTTAGGTTATTTCATTCCTGCGTTTGGCTCCACCGGCAAACTCACAAGACCTAGTTTCCTTAATGTTCTCTTGTTGATAAATGCTGTTCAGCAAATACAACAACAGTGGGTGCTTTGTGACTGGAGCCTGGTTTTGACATTTTTTTTTTCTTGTGCTTCTTTCAGCATTGTCCTGTGGGCCACATAAAATGATGTGGCAGCCAACAGCGACATCCAGTGGTAAAACATTATAAACACTGTCTCTTTAACCTCCAAGTTCTGTCACAGTATACCGAGTGACAGAAGAATCAAAGGTCTTTGGACCAACTTTAAAGGTGGTGTATACAACATCAAGATATTTTACTTGCCAGTGCCATTTTCTGGCTGAAATCATTATTACAGCTCCTTTTGTTGTGTGTGTAAGTATGTGGAATTCTTAGATGTGCTCAAATAAACTCATCCTTTTTCAAATTGACAACCAGTCCGATTTGGTATTGATGACCGAGGAGCAAAGTGCGGGTGGCGACATTGTTTTTGTCTGGAATCTAAGTATGAATTTCAGCTTGTGTGTCTGTCCACCGGAGCTAGGGAGGTTGGAGTTCAGATAAATCTACCATTTCTCCCTGGCAGTCAGGTAGGTTACCCTAGAAGTGAAAAATGCCCCCAAAAAGCTGACTCGACACTTTTGGTTTTGCAGAATCAGCATTGTTCCCGAAAAAGACATTTTTCTCTTCAAGACCAGGACGACATTGAATATCAACACTATGATTTACAGGCAGTCAGGTTGTTTACCTCAGATGTGAAAACTGCAGAAAAAGATGACTTAGCATTTTTGGTTTCGCTGCCTTAGCAGATTTTCCTGAAAGATATTCTACTCTTTGGACAGGACCACGACCAGTCACAAGGAGCAAGTAGGTCACTCTAGAGGTGAAAATACCCCACATTGACTGACTCAGCACTTTTTGTATTGCTAACTCAGCATTTCTTTTCAAGACATTCCACTCTTCCAGGCCAGAACATCATGGAATATCAACACCATCTTTTACAGGCAGTCAGGTAGGTTAACCTGGTTGGAAAATGGCCCCCCCTTAAGAATCATTTTCACTTTTGCTGACTCTGCAGATTTCTGGGAAATACATTTTACTTTCTTAAGAGGACAAGTTAAGCCAGGATCACAAACTTTTGCAATCAGGTAGGTCACTAGAGGTGAATGACCCTTGCAAAAAAGGAAATGCCAGCCAAAAATGGTTTTGCGTCTCAATGCGGGTGATGCTCTAATGGCGCACAGACAATCTAGTTTTTTCTCCTTTACTCGGGCGACAAAAGGCAGATAATAGCGGCGTTTTATTGACAAACTGCCTGATAGTTGACGTTAGTGCTATCTTGAGCCCAATTGGTTTTCACACATGGCATTCACTTTTCACTGAAGCAGCCTTCACGAGTTGTTATTTTCTTTTGGTATGCGGGCGTGAAGATAGCAAGCCGAGATGAAGGACGGGAAGGAAGGAAAAAAATACAGCTGCAAGCGTTGCAACGCTTAATGTCGTTTTGGCATTCCTCTTTCCGACTCCAATCCTTTCATTTCCATTCACGTTGGATTCCGACAAGTCACCATGAATGTGCTCAATGCTACAGTACAAAAACAAATGGGTGAATGAATGCAAATGCATTGTCCTACTTCTCTTCTAGAGCAGTGTTTCTCAACTGGTGGGTCGGATCCTAAAAGTGGGTCACAGAGAATACATTTGATACTCCTCAACAGTAGATGGCGATAATGCTATGCCAAAGCCATTTTAATTAAGATAAATATATATAGAGCGGCAGTAGCTCAGGAGGTAGAGCGCTCGTCTTGGGATTAAGGGATCACAGTTCGAATCCCGGCTTGTCCGTGTTACATGTCGAAGTGTCCTTGGGTAAGATACTGAACCCCTAATACCCCCAATAAGCAGGTTAGCGTCATACATGGCTGCAATACAAGGCCGCTATTGGGAAATGTGGAGCACATTGTAAAGCGCTTTGGGAAGTCATTGACTTGAAAAGCGCTATATAAATGCAGATCATTTCATATATATATATATATATATATATATATATATATATATATACACAGTATGTCACAAAAGTGAAGTCACCCCTCACATTTCTGCAGATATTTCATCATGTTTAATTAAACAACACTAAAGAAACATTGCTTTGACACAATAAAATGTAGGCTATGTAAAGCTTCCATAGCAGTGTACATTGATTTTCCCTTTGAAAAACTCAAAATATAACCAGTAGTAGCTTAACCCCTGGTAAAATAAAGTGAATGAACCTCAATATTTTGTGTCCTCCTGGCCATGGATTTCCCCAGAGCCTTACAAATTGCCACTGGAATGCTCTCCCACTCCTCCATGAAAACATGACTGAGCTGGGGGATGTTCGAAATATTGTGTTTCTCCATCTTCCACTCGAGGATGCCCCAAAGATGTTCTATTGGATTTAGATCTGAGACATGCCTGGCCAGTCCATCCCCTTGCCCCTTAAGAAAAGCCTTGGTCATCTTAGAGGTGTATTTGGCGTCAGGCTGGACCATTGCCCTGTGACCCAGTTTCTGGAGAGAGGAGATCATTCTCTGCTCTAGTACTCCACAGTTCATGCTTGAATTTGTGTTTTTCTTGATGATTTTATATATATATATATATATATATATATATATATATATATATATACATACAGTCGTATGCAAAAGTTTGGGCACCCCCGATCACTTTCAAGATTTTCCTTTATAAATCATTGGTTGTTCGAATCGGCAATTTAAGTCAAATACATCCCATAGCAAACAAACACAGTGATATCTGAGAAGTGAAATGAAGTTCATAGGATTTACAGAAAATGTGCGATACTTGCTTAAACAAAAGTAGGCAGGTGCATACATTTGGGCACCCCAACAGAAAAATGACATCAATATTCAGTAGATCCAGCTTTTAGAGAAATAACAGCCTCCAAATGCTTCCTATAGCTTCCAATGAGGGTCTGGATTCTGGTTGAAATTATTTTTTACTGTTCTTCTCTACAAAACATCTCCACTTCAGTCAGGTTTGATGGTTTCCAAGCATGGACAGCCCGCTTTAAATCACACCAGAGATTTTCAATAATATTCAGGTCTAGGTCAAGAAGTGTTCCGCAGGTTCAAGAGCGTTCTCCATCCGGGCACCGGTGTTGTGGAATGCTCTTCCCCCTGAGATCTGATCTGCAACCTCAGTGGAAATGTTTAAATCTAAGCTTAAAACTCACTTCTACTCTATAGCATATGAATAACCTAAACTGCTTATGTGTAATAACCTGTGAAGCCCTTTGAGACTCTTTGTGATTAAGGGCTATACAAATAAAAATGACTTGACTTGAGGACTGAGATGGGCATTCCAGAACCTGGTACTCGTTTTTCTGCATGAATGCCTCAGTAGAATTTGAGCGGTGTTTGGGGTCGTTGTCTTGTTGAAGTATCCAGCCCCGGCGCAACTTCAGCTTAGTCACTGATTCTAGAACATTGTTCGCAAGAATCTGCTGATACTGAATGGAATCCATGCGACCTTCAACTTTAACAAGATTGCCAGTACCTGCACTGGCCACACAGCCCCACAGCATGATGGAACCACCACCAAATTTTACTTTGGGTAGCAAGTGTTTGTCTTGGCATGCTGTGTTCTTCTGCCATGTACACCGCCCCTTGTTATGTCCAAATAACTCAATTTTAGTTTCATCAGTCCACAGAATCATACTCCAAAATGAGGCTGGCTTGTCAAAATGTGCTTTAGCATACCTCAAGCGACTCGGTTTGTGGCATGTGCGCAGAAAAGGCTTCTGCCGCATTACTTCCCCATACGGCATCTATTTGTGCAAAGTGTGCTAAATAGTTGAACGATGCACAGTGACACTATCTGCAGTAAGATCATGTTGTAGGTCTTTGGAGCTGGTCTGTGGGTTGAGTTTGACTGTTCTCACCATCCTTCGCCTCTGCTTAGCTGAGATTTTTCTTGGCCTTATCTAGAACTGTGCCTATGGGCTTCCATTTCCCCACTATGTTCACTATGGAAACTGACAGCTGAAATCTCTGAGCTAGCTTTCTGTATTCATCCCCTAAACCATGATGTTGAACAATCTTTGTTTTCAGGTCATTTGACAGTTGTTCTGAGGCTCCCATGTTGCCATTCTTCAGAGAAGATGCAAAGAGGAGAACAACTTGCAACTGGCCCCCTTAAATACCCTTTCTCATGATTGGCTTCACCTGTGTATGTAGGTCAAGGATCAATGAGCTTACGAAACAAATGTTGTGTTCCAATAATTAGTACTATTCAAATCAATAAAACAACAAGGGTGCCCAAATTTATGCACCTGCCTACTTTTGTTTAACTGGACACTTTCTGTAAATCCTATGAACTTGATTTTACTTCTCAGATATCTCTGTGTTTGTCTGCTATATGATATATTTAACTGAAATTGCTGATCCGAACAACCAATGATTTATAAAGGAAAATCTTGAAAATGATCAGGGGTGCCCAAACTTTTGCATACGACTGTATATATATATATCTCATCTCATCTCATCAGCCGTACCGCTTATCCTCATTAGGGTCGCGGGGGGGCTGGAGCCCATCCCAGCCATCTTCGGGCAGTGGGCAGGGGACACCCTGAACTGGTTGCCAGCCAATCGCAGGGCACACGGGGACAGACAACTCATTCGCTCATTCACACCTAGGGACAATTTGGACCGGCCAATTCACCTGAAATGCATGTTTTTGGAATGTGGGAGGAAACCGGAGTGCCCGGAGGAAACCCACGCAAGCACGGGGAGAACATACAAACTCCGCACAGAAAGTCTGGAGCTGGATTTGAACCCACGACAGGTTCCCATGACATGAACTGTGCCGCACAAGCGCTAACCACTGCGCCGCCGTGCTGCCCATATATATATATATATATATATATATATATATATATATATATATGTGCAGCACGGCGGGGCAGTGGTTAGTGCGTGTTCTAAGGTCTTGGGAACCTCCTGAGTGAGTTCAAATTCAGCTACCGGCCTTCCTTTGTGGAGTTTGTATGTTCTCCCCGTGCTTGCGTGGTTTTCCTCCGGGCACTCCGGTTTCCTCCCATATTCCAAAGACATGCATTTCAGGTGGATTGGCCGGTCCAAATTGTCCCTAGGTGTGAATGAGCGAGTGAGTTGTCTGTCCCTGTGTGCCCTGCGATTTGCTGGCAACCAGTTCAGGGTGTCACCTGCCCACTGCCCGATGATTGCTGGGATGGGCTCCAGCACCCCAGCGACCCGAATGAGGATAAGCGGTTCAGCTAATGAGATGATTTTATATATATATATATATATATATATATATATATATATATATTATTGTCATTGATATCTACGTATCGTTCATTGTGGTTAGAGAAAGCACACATCAAGTGCCACATGGAGCAGATTGTGTGTGCGGGTATTGGGTTGGCGCAACTGTTTGCGTACATGACTGTGTTGGGCTGCTGAATGCTCTCAGTCAGAGTTCGGTAGGGTTACTTTAACTTGATTACTTTCAATTACTTTTGGATTACTCCAATACCAAATATGCTAATAAAAGACAAAAGAAACTAAATATGAATAAAATTACTGAATTTTGTGCAGGCTTGGGGAGTAACGGAATACATGGAACGGCAAAAATGATGTTGACAAGCTGTTTGGATTTATTTTCATTTTGTTTCTGTAGCATTTTATGTTAGTTTTGCCGGAGATCAAAGTCAGGAGTGAAAGCTTACCACGTGTTGTGAGTCATAATTGTATTCATATTCTCAAGGATGATCCGTGGAAAAAAGATGCACCTGAGCTCAATTTTGAGCTTCATGGCAAAGGCTGTGAATACTTAAGTAAATGTGATTTCTTACTTTTCTATTTTTAATAAATTCAAAAAAAAAAAAAAACTTTTTCACATTGTCATGATAGAGTATTTTGTGTAGAATTTTGAGATGAGATTAAATTAATACAATTTGGAATGAGGCTGTATTATAACAAAATGTGGAAAAAGTGAAGCGCTGTGAATACTTTCCGGATGCACTGTATATCTCGATTCATCAATTATCAGCACCGTTTATCCTCAGTAGGGTCACGGGGGTGCTGGAGCCCATCCTAACCATCTACTGGCAGTGGGCAGGGGACACCCTGAACTGGTTGCCAGCCAGTCGCAAGGTACAGAGAGACAGACAACGTATTCACTCGCTCACACCTTAGAGCCTGACATACATGTTTTTGAAATAGGCCCGGAGGAAACCCACGCAAGAAAAGGGAGAACATGTAAACTCCACACAGGAAGACTGATAGCTGGATTTGATCCCATGACCTCAGATCTGTGCTAACCACTCATCCGCCGTGCTGCCCATATATATATATAAACATATATACACAGGTTTTTTGTGTACCCGAAGCAGTAAGGCGGCTGACAATGAACTCATAAATGTGAAGATTTAATTGTAATGAGGGTCTTGGGTGGGGTCCCTGGTGGCCTCTCAAGTCAGACCAGTTGAGAAGCACTGTGGTAGAGCATAGGTGGCTCTCTTCTCATCATTCCTTATATAGAATGTATAAGGGCGCCATACAGGGAATCCTATAGTCTCAGAGTTATGGTGCGGCTCTTTGAAGTGAACGACGTAAGCTGGATCACCATCAACAAGGAGCCGGCTACCTTTGGAGCGCTCTATCTTTCACTTTTTTTGTCTCTATATTTATTTTTTCTCCCTCTTTCTCTTTTTTCTATTTATTACTTTCTCTTTCTCTATCACTCGCTCTTTCCCTCATTTTCCTCCTTTCACTCACTGTCAATGTTTCATTCATTCTCTCTCTCCCCCTTTTTTCCTCTCTCACGCTTTCTTTTGATCCTTTTCCGTCTTTCTTGCCCTTTCCCTTATTTCCCTCACTCTTATGTCTTATTCCCTCACTCTTTCACTCTCTCCCACTTTCTTTTTCTCTATTTATCTCTCAATATGTAATTCCCTCTCTTGCTCTTTTTCCTAGTTTTTGGCTCTTTGTTTCTCTGCGTCTTTCTCCTTTTTCTCTCCCCCACTCTCTCTCTCAATATGAACAAATTGAAAGTTTAAATGAGGTAAATTATTTTGTTGTAATCAATTGTAATACCTCAGCATATTTCATATTGAAAATTTTATTTTGAAGCATTATGTTTCATTATCAAATTAAAAAAATATATGATGATTCATTTGGTAGCTCATTTTAGTGAGCCAGCCCAAAAGAGCCGGTTCTGTAAAAGGAGCAGGAATCCTCATCACGACATACTAAACATTCCAAAAGTAGAAAAGAGCAAACTGACTATCCAGGGCACCCTATAGTGCATGGGTGTCAAACATAAGGCCCACGGGCCAGGCTTACCGGAGGACTTAATCTTGCCATCGAGAACACATTGAGAGAAGGACAAGAGAAAAAAGAGCCAAACAACAAGCTAGTTTTAAATATATCCACTGAAGTGTATTTCTTTCCTTTTATTTTGTATCTTTTCTTTCGGTCTTTTTTTCTTTGTATTCCTATCTTTCCTTCTTTTGTCTTTCACTTTCTCTTATACTCATTTAATTTCTTTCACCCTTTTTCTCTCCTCATTTTTTGGTCTCACTCTTTCTCTATCCTCCTCTCTTATTCTTACTTGTCTCTATTTCTCACCCCCATTCGCTTTTTCTTTCTGTCTTTTTTTTCTTTTCCCATTCCTTCCTTTGACTCTTGCTCTCTGCATTTTTTTCTTTCCCTAACTTCTTTCACTCGGTTTTCTCTCTTACTTTTTCTCTCTCTGTTTCTCTGTTTGTTTCTTCCTCGGACTCCTTCTCACACGGTTTTATTTTTTACCTCTCTCTTCTTCCTGTCTTTCTTTCTCTTTCCCTCCTTGTTTCTTCTTTACTTCTCCAGCTGTCTTTCATACTCATTCTTATTTTTTTTTCTATCTTGTTTCTTTCCCTCCTTTTTTTGTCTTTCCCTTTCTTTGACACTTGCTTTCTTTTCATTTATTTCCCTCTCTTTTGATCCCTCTCTCATTCTTTCTCAGTCCTGCTTTCCTCCCCCACCTTCTCTCTCTTCTCTCTAATCTACTAGTCCGGTCCCCACGACCAGGCTTTTTCTATGTCGCGGCCCCTGAGCTGGAATGAGTTCCACACCCCTGCTGTAGTGGAACTCTAGTTGTATGGTAAAAGCTCAAAGAAGCCTAGTGGTGTGTTTTTATTAGAAAGCACGTGACAATAATGGCGGCGTTCCCCCTGCTTGGTCTTCCCTTCCCCCAACCGCACAAAGAGCGACCGACGCCTGCGCAAACGAGAGCAACGACTTTTGCCTGAGAAGTGACGTTGCCAGGGAGGCAGTAAAGGGGGAGGAAGGAAGTGAAAAACACAAGGCATTGACTGACCTCTATTGCATAGTGGCTAGTTGCTAAGACCGGAAAGAAAAAGTTGAACAATTCCGTCGGTAAAGCAAACTGGATTCTAGATTAGAACATTCCCCGATGGCGGTTTCACATGAGCACATCTCAATGACCTCAGCCAAGGGTGTCATTTTCCGCCGACCGCGTGGGGAATTTCGCGTCGAAGCCAACAGCGCAATGTCCGCACACACCCTTGGTCGCTCTTCAGTTCTACTCAGAGTTGTTTACGTCACGTGTCTTTCAAGACGCCGATTACAAAGACAAGCACAAGTAATACTACTGCGCCGAAAGAAAGCGAGAAAGAGCGTTGTGTGACAAAAAATGTACGCCCTATATTTCTAGAAGACAGCGCCAGGACAACCATACTGTGGAGAATAGTGCCAGATTGCAACAGAGACGTGAAACATGGTCTTTCTGTGTTTTTGTCACTATTAAGTCACTTTGAGTGGCCGTAGTTTGTAATCTTACTTGTGCTTTGTAGCACTCATTTAGTCTTACTACATATCAGAGTGACATCTAGTGGTCAAACAATACACACTGTCCTTTTAAACGCTGTTTTGATTTAAAAGCCGATTTATTGCTAATGCTAACATCATTGGAAAATGTTCATTGACATGCTCAAGGGAAATCGGCATCAAGCTTCAAGAGCTAGTGAGAACGAAACTCAATTGTCTTTGTCCAAGCTGTACCACATTATTTTTTAGCCACTGGCTTTAACAGCAATAAAAATGAACTAATTCATGCACATTTCTTACTCATTAAGCCCAACGCACACCTGCAGAATTTGGCATTGGTGCTTTTGGTTGCAGAAGGCCAACGGTGCCATGGCCTTGCGCATCTGAAGCAGTTCTGATACAAGGAATTCACAACACGAGCTTTCGGATCATGTTACCACAACACGACGGCGATTACAAAAACGAGCATGTATTCACTACTGCGCCGAAAGAATCTGTGAAATGTTTGCCCTATATTCCTAGACGACAGCGTCAGTGCAACCATACAGTGGAGAATAGTGCCAAATTGCAACACAGAAATGAAACATCGTCTGTGTTTTTGTCCCTATTTGATCATCTTGAGTCGCTGTAGTCTAAATTGTTCCTTGTGTTTTTTAGCATCTTCAGTTGTCTAGGTATAGGCGACCCCTGATGGTCAAATGCCAGTGTCCCTTGCCCTTAATCTACAATCAATGTATTTTGACCATAATATGTATACACTTTGACGGTGATATAACTTTGCAATTTCCGACTTATTCTTAACTTCCAGCCACACAAATTAGGGGGACTTCATGCCCCCTGTAAAGTGTTTTATTTTCTTCAATGCTTTATTTTTAATGATAACTCATTAAATCCATTAAAAAGACAAACTATGTCAAACTACTTCCAAAGGGTTAAACATCATTATTTAAAAAATAAAATCAATTGCGAAAGTTGGTCAATGAAAAATGTTATTCACTAGCTAATGGAAGAACAGCATTCAGCTTTAGGAGTAAGCATAAATTATTCACACAATAACATACTCACCAACACTACCATTTTGTGCATTGGACTACCACTCTTCTTCTGTTAAAACGCAGTTTAAAAAAAAAAAAAAAAAAAAAAAAATTTTTCCATTTAAACAGCAACAAATGTTACAAATGAAGCTATGTCACGTAAATTGTGAGCTTTCGATTTCCGACAGCACCACGGTAATCACAGTGAGAATAGTGCCAGATTGCCACACACACATGTGTTTTTGTGTTTTATTGGTGGTTGGACCAAATTGCATCGACTTATTCGATCATTTCTCAAAAGCTAAAGGAAAATACAGCGACCTGACGTCGATGCGGATTACAGGAAAGAGAAGTGCATCTTTTTTGATACCTTCCATTGTTCAAATCAGCTGAATTTGGGACTTCTCGCTCATCCGAAGCTTTGTTTTTTTTTAACCACGCAAATTAATTATTGTAATACTGGCTTGCCATTCTGACACTGCTTCCATGAAGGACATTCAGCTCTGTCTGTCTACACAAACCCAGTATACATCTATTTTTGAGTTATTATAATAAAATCCTCAACAGAAAGGTTTCACTCCGCTTGCTTTGATCATCTCAAGCTACATGCTTGTAAATAGAATGCTTTCCTTTTCCTATGTATGTGATTGTGACTTTTGCCTCCTTGTTTTTTGCCGCGCGTTTTGCAATTAATATATTGTTCCGATAGCTCCCCATTTGTGTGCGGGCTCCAGAAGGCTTCCAGTTTTGTCTGGTCTAGGTTAACCCTGTTAGAAATCTGCTGGCTGGCTTGCCTTTCTCTGGGCTGGGTTCTTGTTTCTTGCGGAGTTTTTTTTTTTGTCTGTGTCTCTCGGTTATTATGGCTGCCTACTGCATGTTCTGTCAGGCAGCTCTTCTGTTTTCTGCTGATCGGTCATGGTTAGCCATTTTTAGAAGCCGGCTAGTCTGCCTGTGTGTTATTTTTGCCACTTTTGGCTGCTCGTCATTTTTTGTACCATTGCTGCATCCATCTGCGACACAACGCCTAGGCATTCTTCGCAAAAACTACCAAAACTTGACTTAAAACACTCAAAACCTTTTCGACTAGTTAAGGTGTAAACCAATAGGGTGACTGGCTTGCTAGCGTGCATCACATGACGTCGAAGCTCAGGAAGTCAAAGACGAGACAGACTGTCTTCAATTTTTGTTATCTAGGAAAATAACTGGAATAAACCAATGACATAAATATAGATATTATACAGACAACACTTACCATTTTGTATGTTTTAGAATGTAGGAATCATTTAAAAAAAAATCTCCAGTTCAGTCAGGTTTGATGGTTTCCAAGCAGACGGCATGCTTTAAATCACACCACAGATTTCCGGTAATATTCAGAGAGTGGGAGTAAGATGGCTATTCCAGGACAATGGATTTGTTCCTCAGTCTTAATCAAACCTAACTGAACTGGGGTAAAGAATATTGAAAAACACCCATAACCAGAATCCAGACCCAAATTGGAAGCTCGAAGAAGTGTTTCTGCAAAGGATCTACTAAATCTTTGGGCACTCTAACAGAAGAATGACAGAAACTTATGAACCTGACAAACTTTGTTTACATAATTATTACACTTACAATAGATGTTTTTACTGCATTTAAATTTTTAAAAATTGCTGTTTGTCTAATAAATAATATAATGAACTGAAATTGATGGTCCACACACCAAAAGATTTCTAGAAGAAAATATTGAAAATGATCCGGTGTTTCGAAACATTTTCATAAGACTATGTTATGGATACAACTGTGGTATTTTGGCAATGGGGACAGGAAATAAAATGGAAATGCACCTAAGATATCAACCAATAGGCGTGAACCCTGTCTAACGACTTTGGTATACTTAGGACACAGGTGTCAAACAGGCGGCCCGCGGGCTAGAACAGGCCCGCTAAGGGATTGAATCCGGCCCGCGAGACAACACTCACAGAAGCACAAGAGAAAATCAAGCTGCAGGTTGACATATGTCAACTTGATGTTGCCAAAGCCAGGTGCCTCTCACAGACACAGTACTTGTATTTCTTTCTCTCACTCTCTCTCCCTCTTTTCCACCCCTTTTCTCCCACTCTCTGTCTCTTTCACTCTCTGTGTCTCTTTTTCTCTTCATTTGTTGCTCTTTGTCTCTTTCTCTGTGTCTTTAACTTCCTTTTTTCCTTTTCTCTCCTTCTGTCTTTCTATTTCTCTTTGGATTTCTTTCTTCCGCTCCCTTTTTTCCCCCTCTCTCAAGACTTTTTTTTAATCTCTTTTGTTTCTCACGCTCTCTCCCTCTCTTTCTTTCTCGCTCTCTCTCCTTTTCCATCCCTCTTTCTCTTATTTCTTTATCTCTCTTTTTCTTTCTCTTTAATCTACTAGTCCGGCCCCCGACAGAATGTTCTATTGTGTGGCCCCAGAGTTAAAATGAGTTTGACACCCCTGACTTAGAACGAATATTTCTCATCTATAATACAAGTCTATAATTCCTTGCGGCAACAACGGGGAACAAAAATATCCGGGATGGAGAAATTGTGCATGGGCAAAAAATGCAAAATTGAGCAGACGCGCAGACAGCTTTCTCTCTCTTCTCCTGCTTTTTTCACACGCGCTGAAAGGAGAAGCCTCGCCGGCCTGTGCCCCTGAGGGACAACAGCGACCAAGAAGGGCAAAATCCACAGCCTTGGCCAGGAACTACGGCAAAATGAAGCCAAGTTTCTCCCTTTCCTCTCACCCGAAAAAGGTACAAGGGATGCGACAAAAGGGATAGAGACTTTTCTGAGGAGGAGTGTGGGTGGTGGTCGGGGGTGCTCATAAATATATCACGCTGTGAAAATGATTCCTGATCATTTAAACGTGTTGATCATCTTGAAACCGGGTTTATGGATCAGTACTTACATTATTGCTACCGAATTTCTTCCCCTGTTCGCCTTTACTAAGACTTCGTGCGCTAGTGTCAACAAAGTCCTTTATTCTTGCGTTTGTTTTTTAGTATCAAACCACCAGTTGTAAGTGTGTGTCTCTACTAGTTTCTTTTTGGACTGATCAATAATTATCCATTGTATCGAACTGGAAAATTGATGATTAAAAGTTTAAAATACAATACGTTTAGAGTATTGCTTCCTTCATTATAAATGCTACGCAATATGAGGCTTTTGCAAAATAATTCTAGTGGGAAACTGTGAGCCTTACTTTTTGGCTAAATCCAAAACTACCGAATTAGATTCAAAATTAAACAAGATCATTTTGATCAGTTTTCTCAAGACCAGAGGAAATCCATGCTGGCACAGGGAGAACATGCAAACTCCGCACGGGAAGGCTGCGCGAACTGGTGATGAACCCTGGACCTCCGCACCATGCTGCAGGCTAACCACCAAGCCACCGTGCTGCCAGGACTACCCTCGGGTAGATTAAGACCGTAAATCAGATCATACAGTGTGTTTACAAGGCTTGACATAACCCTAATACCGGTGTTCTGAAAGTCCTTCCTATCCATCAAAATGTTCTACCAATGCCCAGTGCACATGCATGCGCAAAATACTCATGAAAGCAGCGCATACTTTGAATTTTTGTTTTTTATTTGGTCTTATTTGACTCTTTCAGTGCTTCAAAACATGGGATGTAGCTATCCAGCATGGTGTTTGGAAACTACGGTTATCACACAGTGTATGTATGCATGACAACCCTCGTTTTAGATCGGTAAGAGTTCAGTTAGCAATAATTCTGATTTTCGGTGTTGCTGGTTTTACTTAATTATAAATAAAACCAAATAGCAGTCAGATCCGCCAGCGGTAGAACGTCTCGACAGGGTAGGACGTTTCAACGGAACACCTGCAATAGTCTAAATTTCAATCTTCTAGTGTTCATACCCACTTGCAGAGTTGAACAGCTGGTATTGAGGGGGGAGGGGAAAGCAATGTTTGTTGTATTTTTTCCCGTGTGAACATACTATCCATCCATCAATTATCTGCACTGCTTATCCACAGTAGGATCACGGGGGTGCTGGAGCTCATCCCAGCTGTCTTCGGGCAGTGGGCAGGGGACACCCTGAACCTGTTGCCAGGGCACACAGGGACAGACAATTCGCTCGCTCATTCACACCTAGAGAGAATCTGGACCAGCCAATTAACCTGAGATGCATGTTTTAGTGCCCGGAGCAAACCCACGCAAGCACGGGGAGAACATGCAAACTCCACACAGGAAGGTTTGATCCCGTGACCTCAGAACTGTGCCGCACATGCGCTGATCACTGTGTTGCCGTGCTGTCCATGTGAACAAACTATGTATGCAAAATTGTGAGGCGTATAAAAAAGGGATGTATTGAAAAAAAATCACACATTTTCTGGTTATTTTGTGCGTCGTGGAAGTTAGATGATTTCATGTGAAAACTACCCATTGTTCTTCCCATTGGCCGGCATTGTTCTAATTAGAGATCAGGGCTCAACAAATCCCCCTTAGGGCCCGCGGGTATTAAATGCCGACCCGGCCCAAGCTTATCCAATTAACTTGATTATAGGCCAGAGCTCAAAGCAAACTTAAAATTTTACGGTAATCCCTCATTATCGGTTTACTTTACGCGGTTTTGAATTGAATTGTCTTTATCGTCATTGATCAACATATTGTGCATTGTGTTCTGCAGAAGACAACACAAAGCAAATGCTATCAGAGGGGCAGGTTGTGTGCGTGTTGGGTCGGCGTGACTGTGTGCAACTGTGATAGGCTAGTGTAAGCTGTCAATCAAACAGCCGTGGTCGTCATGCACACAAGTGATCGTGTCCTCCCAAAACAAAAAGCGAATCATGGCTACAGCTACTTCAAGTATTTAAGCAGCTCGTTACATTGAACCGAGTTTTATCAGTTTAAATTAACTCGTCACCAGGTGCTCCGTGGATTGTTATCAGGTACGGGAAGGGACTGCAGCTGTGGCGGGAAAGAAAGCAATAGCAGTGCTGCAGGTATGGCCTGCCCTTTCGAGACTGTAATCCACAAACACCAGATCCATTACCCATGAAACGGATGACCTGAAGCTACATCTCGTGGGAAACTGTTACTTTCATGACAATTATATCCTACTCTTCACTTAAACCTGACACAACCGAGGATTCCCAATGTAGCATGTAGCTAGTTGGCCGCTCACTACATCACTTCCTTACACTGAAAGAAGCCTGACTATTTCCTTGTACTTTTGTATTACGCTAAAGACCATTCATTCCACTACAATTTTGTGTTCAGTGTTATTTGTAGATCCGTAATTGTTGTTTTGTTTCTTTCGCATACTCTCAGTCGGTAGATAATGCCTCAAGGTAAGCTTAACCGTTAGGTGCTTTTATGAATGGGCATCAGACTTGGCGGATTTTCAGGTTTTGCAGGGTTAATTAGCCAATAATGTTGTGAAACGCCATTAAAAACACGATTTCCTGTAATA
Organism: Urocampus carinirostris; assembly: GCF_059441175.1. Lineage (NCBI taxonomy): Eukaryota > Metazoa > Chordata > Actinopteri > Syngnathiformes > Syngnathidae > Urocampus > Urocampus carinirostris. Next base: position 5,814,946 of record NC_142354.1, on the reverse strand, counting down.
CTTTTCTGAGCAAATATAAGGTTGATCAGGTTAACCCAGTGCTTACATTCTCTCAAGCAGCCAGAGAGTGCCTTGCAAGTGTAAAAGTTGAAAAAATCTGGAGGCTAGCCCTACTGAGATTAAAGATGGATCTCACTTAATTTTTTGCGCCTTAACCCAGAAAAAACTGAAATGTTGATTATTGGTCCAGCTCCAACACTACCGAACCTAGACAAATGTAATATCACCCAGTGACTCGGTCAAAAATCTAGGTGTTATATTTGATCCTAATATGTCGTTTCAGTAACACGTGAAAAATATTACTAGAATAGCTTTCTACCACCTCCGTAATATTGCGAAGATTCGTTCGATGCTGTCCCAATCAGATGTGGAGGTTTTAATTCATGCGTTTATTACTTCTCGGCTTGATTACTGTAATGTATTGCTTTCTGGTCACCCAATGTCTAGCATCAAAAGTTTGCAGCTGGTTCAGAATGAGGCAGTTAGACCTTTGACTAAAACGAAAAAGTTTGAGCATATTACTTCTGGTATTGGCCAACTTGCACTGGCTGCCAGTCCACTTAAGATGTGACTTTAAGGTTCTCTTATTAACATACAAATGTTTGCATGGACTTGCACCCTCGTATCTCTCTGATTTGATTTCCCCCTATGTTCCTGCACGAAGTCTGAACTTGAAAAATGCCGGTCTACTTGTGACTCCGAGAGCCAAGAAGTCTGCAGGCTTGAGAGCGTTCTCCATCTGGGCCTCAGTGCTATGAAATGCCCTGCCTCCGGAGATAAGATCCGCAACCTCAATGGAGGTTTTTAAATCAAGGCTGAAGGCACACTTCTATTCCAAAGCTTATGATTGATGCCCACCTCTGTTGTGTTTGTCCCGTCTTTTTCCGACTGCTTGCCTGGTGGTGATACGAAGGAGAAGGACGATTTGAGATGAGTTAGCGGAACAGCGTTTGACCTGAAGCATGTGAACGCCTGCATTGACCAGTTGGCAGAGATAGGAAGCTGCAGCGTGGCCGACATAGACTTTCTGGACTAGTTTACGGGCTGGGGGCGTCGTTGCTGTCATACACTTTCCGGACACATTTTCAACATGTTGCCTAGTGTTTATTATGTTTATGTATTTTAATGCTAAATGTAATTCACCCTGGTCATCCTGAAAGGGGGATTACCACTTGTGAGGTCCCTTCTCAAGGTTTCTCTTTTTCCTCACGCTGAGGTTTTGAGTTGTTCCTTGCCCGCATGTTGGTTTAAGATCAGGTAATTGGGTCATTGTAATCCTATGCAGTCCTTTGAGACATTTTTGTGATTAAGGGCTATATAAATAAATGTGACTTGGCTTGACTTAAAAGCATAATGCTGCCAACACCATGTTTGGCAGCGGGGATCGTGTTTTCAGGCTGATTTGTAGTGTTACTCTTAGGCCAAACATAGCGCTTTGAATTCAGCCCCAAAGGTTCCATTTTGGGCTCATCGGACCAGAGCACCTTGTACCACTTGTTTGTGTCTCGTCTCCCATGTGGCATCTTGCAAACACAAAATGAGCCTTTTTATGGCATTCGTTCAGAAATGGCTTCATTTTTGAAGAGTATGACTAAAAGTTGTCTTATGCACAGATTGTACCACCTCAGCTGTGAATGCTGGCAGGTCATCCAATGTGATCATGGGTTGTTTGGTTGCTTCTCTGATTAGTCTTGTTTTGGCCCAAAGGCTTAGGACAGCCAGGTTTTGGTAGGTTTGCAGTGGTTTTATGCTCTCCCCATTTTGATATTGTTGCTCGCACAGTGCTCCAGGACATGTGTAAATTTGAAATCCTGTGTCTCATTCCTGCTTTCAACTTTTCCATAGCTTCATCCCGGATATGCCTGGTGTGTTCTTTGCTCTTTGTAATTTGTTCTGTTCTCCAGGGTTCCTGTTACAGACCTCTGACCCCATCACAGAATATGTGTATTCAAACAGAGACTTGATGACTACAGATGCACTCTGTCCATGATAGTCATTTAGGTCAACATTGGATCATTCGAAACTTAACAGGGAACACCTACTTTTCACTTTTTTTAATAGTAAATATAATATAAAATCTTCGCGATTGTGTCTCACAAATTTTTGATTGAGAATATCTCCAGTTTTTTTGGGTTGGAAACCTGAAATGTGGCAATATGACAAAAGGTTCTTGAGAGCGAAATACTTGCTAGGTACTGCATGTGTAAGATGTTTACTTACCGAAGTATTGAAACGGTTAAAAATAATGTTAAGATTGTCACGGAGCTGAACGTAATGAGGGAATCATTTTGTTTCTGAAACACAAGTACGGTAAGAAAAATCACTTGTTTTTGAGGTCCAGAGAAAACAAGGTTTCGAGGACTCAGCCCTGAGACGCACGTATTGTGATGTTCTAATCCTAGAAATGTAGCACTGTATAAGCAAAGGTGGCATACTGCAAATCGCCCCCAAAACTGACTTTTTTCAACTGTTTTATTGAACAAAAAAGTTTTCAAAGCTCACGTAGGAAATTTTTGTTTTTACACGTATCACCAACAATATGGAGGAAAAAAAAATGTCTGACTATGGGTGGGTAAAGAAAAGCAGACCTTTCATTTCATTTACCTTTCCTAAAAGCCAAATTGCCAACTTTGATGGCCGTGAAAATGGATTTTGTCAAATTAAATCTAAATTTGTATAGCATCATATTGCTTTGGACAGGAAGAAACTTGATCACTGAAAATTCACTAGCATACGGAATTAGTCTGTTTTTTTTTAATATGAGGCAGCGTTTGGCAAACATCCTCATTTACCAAAACCAACAAGCCAAAAATATTCCACCATTGTAAGTTTTCATGTGGGACTAAAAAAAGAACACTCAATAAAAGACAAGATAAAACTGAACCCAATTAGGAACCTACCTACTAAAATAGGTCTGAATGCCTTTCTTTACTTTCCAGCGACAACGCTACAATAAAGGAAATATCAAAATACTATTTCCTCGGCTTTAGAATATTGTTTCAATCGATACCTCCCGCTAGTTCTTTGTCATTATCTTTACGGAAGCACATTGTAAAGTTCAATTTTTAAACTAAACTTGAATACTGGGTATGAAAATGCTATTCAAATAACAGCATATAACAAATTAAGACCAAGAAAAAATGTCAAAGTGGAAAATTGTTGGAAATCAGATAAATGTGCAGTAGGTGACTAATGTATGCTCTTTCAGCAGTAAGGTTTTGTTCCCAGCCTGCTGGGAAAAGAACCGCCTTTCTCCATGCATTTCAAGGTATCCCAACTTTCAGACATGACCTGCCCTATGCAAAATATTACAAATAAGAATCATGAAAGAATATAGCAATGCAGTATGCAGGCAGAAAATGACAGCTGTGTAATACACAAACTAAACAAATTATCTGTATGGTCTGAGGGACTTATCCATTTATATTCTAGCACGGGAAGTCTCTTAGCACGTGGTTGAGTGGGCGAATTTGGATCACAGGAGACAGGTTAACCTGCAAGATTTTCTGCGCTTTACATCGGGCTTCTTCAACAGAGCGAGAATCGTCCACCTTCACAACCTTTGACCGTAAACGCTTCTTGTCTCTCCAGCAATTTCTCTGCCGGGTGGGATAGGTCAGCTCTTTAGCGCCCAGTCCATTCTGGCAGGGGATGCTTTCCCCCCAGCCATTGCTGGTGAGTTCTGTATGAGTCTGTGGAAAACCTCGGCCGTTGGCATAGAATGCAGGCGCAGAGTCGCCAATCAGGGCTCCGTCCAGTCGGACGGGGCAAGACAGGTTCTTCTGGCTAAACAAGGCCACGGCTTTGGTGGACGCCCCACCACCATTCTGGGAAGGCTGCAAAGGTATTCCTGAAAGTGCTAGAGGCGGCGGCTTCTGCAAATAAACGTCTGGGGGTGTTTGACAAGGTACATCCCATGTGGTTTGGATCTGGAGTCTGGCCGTGTGGCAACCAGACAGACCTTTGATATTAGTAAGTCGGAGACACGATTGCACAGGGGGTGTCTCTGAAGTCCGAATGGGAGCCTTATTGTAGATAATAGTGCGGCCCATCAGTTGCTCCGGAGGACGAACCCCTTGGATTCTGGGGTTTCCCCTATGAAAGATGTTCCAGGAAGGGTGCACATCTCTTTTCTTAACTCTAACCCTTCGCCGCTTCTTTACTGTTGGCCTAACATTCCGGCTTGGTAGTTTGATCATGTCCACTGTCAGGGGCTCATTTGTGCACGAGCGATAGCGATACACGTCATTGCTATGCAACACGGTGGGCTTGTGCCCCTCCTCACTCAGTTCTTGCAGAAAAGAAACCAGTTCCTCTGTGCTGGAAAGATCCCGGGACATGGGGCTAAGTATCTTAACTGCTTCCAGCAGTACACTGCGGCCGGCTGATGCAATTCTGGACCACGAGTGAACCGCCCGCTGCTCCTCGTTGACAAATTTCATCGGCCGGCCGACGACAGGACCTCGCGCTGCACCAGCCATGTTAGCAGTCCTATTCAAAAGAACAAATAAAATAAAAATCACTGAACACACCTGGCAAAGATCGTTTCAGTATGTCACTCCAAAACAAACACATAATTTATACTGTCAAATAAGACCGCGTTTTTTTTTCCAGGTTGAAGGAAAACAAAGAACCTTCTTGGTTGAATACCAAACAATCTACCCATTGTTAGAGACCGTTACACTTACAGGAGTTAACTACCTGATACTGGTACTATATGAGTAAGTCAAGGGGTACAATGGGACCAACCACTGAAGCAGATTAAAAATAAATCAAAGGTGAAAACCTTTGAACCTTTTTAGCAAATTGCAGTATACAAAGGGAAAAAGGAATACTGAGAAATAGATGAGATCTTAGGGTTAACAGGTTACAAATACCAAGCAAGAAATATATTTGTATGAATTTCCATTATTTTACGTTACACTCAGCTAAAATCAGCATCAGCATCATAGAAACAACACTAAAGGAACTCAATTAGAGATATGGTTTAACTAAGTGTATTAATTGTGAAATAATAATAGGCAGAAAAATCTCTTAAAAGAGCACAGCACTGAAATGCATAATAGAAAAAGGAAATTGGACAATGTGGGTTTTGGCAAACTACTGTGACATGCTGTGAAAATATCAGTCAAACTGTTCTCGTACGACGGAAGAGGATTAGGACTACATCAGTGTCTGAGTAATGCATAGGCACTTAAAAAAATGAAAATGATTTGTATTAAAATCAGTCTCGACTATATGAAGACATACCAACAAACACAAAGAAGAAGTTTCCAACAGTTTATGTCAAACTGCTGATGAAAATACCAGTATTTGAACAGAACCCTAATGAGCTGCAATCAGAGACTGTGACATATGGCTTTTTTTAAGTTAATGACGTCTTTTCAACATTGCCAACGAATGACATTAAGGTTAAAAAAAAGGTCATTTCACTTCATAAAATAGAATAGAATTTACTTTTATTGTCATTCTTTGTAACAATGCACACAGAACGAAATGTCCATACGCCTGACCCGTACAGTTAAACTGTAGCGAGCCGATGCAGCCGCAGCCAAACAGGGCGCAGCCATTTTAGTCATTAGGTGACCAAACCCCCCAATTCCAACCCTTAATGCCGAGCGCCAAGCAGAGAGGCAAGGAGTACCAATGTTGTAAGTCTTAGGTATGACTCGGCCGAGGATTGAACGAGCGTCCCAGAGCGGGGGCCCTACCATCTAGGCTACCGAGCTGGTTATTAGGTGACCAAACCCCCCAATTCCAACCCTTAATGCCGAGCGCCAAGCAGGGAGGCAATGAGTACCAATGTTGTAAGTCTTAGGTATGACTCGGCCGAGGCTTGAACCAGCGACCTCCCAGTCCCAGAGCGGGGGCCCTACCATCTAGGCTACCGAGCTGGTAATAGGATATGGATATAAAAAATAGCAAAGACGCATTAACATTTCAAGAGACACTTGGTAACATACCGTTAGAATACTGTCAAATGTCACTGCATATATGTATGCATATACCGGAGCCATACCCCCTAGTGGGAGGTGGCTAGAGTCAAGAACAAACTCATGTGAATTCTTGACTCTTACTGGGAAATTGATAAAGAGGAGAGGATTACCGGCCCCTTCGCTCAACACACCCAATGTGTCGCAAAACCAGTCGTTGGGAGTCATTAGGTGACCAAAGTCCACAATTCCAAACTCTAATTCCAAGGGCTTTGCAGGGAGGCAATAGGTGCCAATGTTGTATGTCTTAGGGTTAGGGTTATGTCTTGGGCTAGAACCAGTGACCTCCGGGTCTCTGGACGGGCGCCCTACCCCCAAGGCCACTGTGCTGCATATATAGTCATTATTATAAGTTTTGCAGTTAACTGTTTGATTAGTTAAATCATCGAATTTTTCTTTTGTATTTAAGATACTTCCTGATTATCTTTGTATTCGAGAAAAGCATTTACTTATGGTTTGTGTTTTGACCCTTGCCAGAACACTTAAATATCAATAAGTCAACTTATACAGCCCCTCACTTGGTAAAATTCCCCTTCTTTCAAGAATTTTCAATTTAACCACGCCCATATCTTATAATATCCCGGCCCACAAATTTTCCGATGTTTTTTCTGGTAGACATACTCTTCTGAACTAGCCCAGAATATATTCATTCGTTCTTCGTTTTATTTGTTACATTTTGTCATTGTTGTACTTTGTATTATTGTAAAAGATCTCAACGGAACTATTTGGATTCAGCATCAGTATCAACATGGTAGTAGATAAAGGATGCATGAAAGATGGTAATGGTAATCAACCAAACACATGGAGGAAAGTACTAATAGCCATCAATACTCAACAAGTTCAAACAAAGCAAAAAACAGTGGAAAGGCTTTTGGAGTAGGGTAGAAAGAAGTTACTACCTGCAACTACTGCGTGATAATTTAGGGGAAAGGTTGAGAAAAATAGCTGAAGAACTATGACAGCACTGTTGCCAACAATGCCCACTACTCCATTTGCTGTTTACCTTTGCAATGGAACTCCTTTGGTTAAATATGTGATCCCATTCAGCTGGAGTAGGAATAACAAATAGTCAGGTGAGCCACATCATTTCAAAGTATGCAGATCATATAATTGTATTCCGCTTACAACTGATTCCTGCGGCAATTATTTTAGGACATGATTTTGGTCATGTTTGAGAATATGCTCTAAAAATGTTTAATTGTTTATTTTACTGTTAAATGAAGGTAGAACCCACCGGGTTTCACTTCCCCCATCAGCTGTTAAATGATTAATTAAGCATGACGTATATCGTGCGGACGTGAAGTAAGCTTCTACAGCACAATGTAAGTAACCATACTAGCTGCCCTAGGACCTTTAGGAAGACCAAAAATATTGCATTGCGAGTATTGCTGAAGTCCAGATCATAGTGATGTTGCCGACTTGTTTGAAGCTCAATATGTACAGTATGTTAACTGCTAAATGCAATTTAGTGTCTTAGCAGGTATGACCCAACCTCCGCTCATACTCTGGCAGACAATACAATTTTTGGAATGAAATTAATTGTCACAACTGAGTACTAGTCCATATTCACACCCATACTGGACCGGATGTTGTCTTTAGTCAAAGGACTACCATTCAGGCGTTCTAAGGGGATCACAAAGTCTTTACATGACTGGGAGATACATGTTTATTGGGCAACAATTCAATTATATGCCGGTGTCCTATTGGACCATATTGTCATAGATGGCCAAAACCATCTTGTCAATTTTCCAGTAAAGCAGGCAAACTTCTGATGCTCTGACACACATACTTAAGAAGTTCCAGGGACTCATCCAAACCATGGCGCAATGCCATCAGATGCGATCTATGAAATGCAAAATGACATATGAGAAAGAAAATGGTGTAGGCCTGAGCGATACAAAAAAAACGTATCGCAATAAAATGTTTCTTATTGCTCGATATTGATCATTTTTGCGATACTTATCTCTTTTTAGGTCTGGATTTTGCCTCTGAGTGAATGTCGACAAATTCCAATGCTGCTTTAACCAATTTTTATTGTCGGAACAAACATGCACAGTGACAAACTATTACATAGCATTTCACATATATGAGAAACATTAAAAGAGTGAATACCTTCTCAGAAGGGAAGCTGGTTGTAAGGATACAGCTAGCGCCTTGCAAGATGGCTAACTCTAGGAAAGTTTTTCCCCAAATGGCCCCGATGCATGCTGAACGTCCGTGAGCACTCGTTTGGGGCTCAATTGTTTTTCCTTCAGCAGCAGATATCGTTTTTAAATGGTGGAATAGGTTTGCCATGTTGCCCGTCTTGGTCAACAAAATTTGCAGTGCATATAGCCGCAGTTTTTTCTTGCCAGACTCTTAGTAGCCAACATACCTTCAAACAAGTGAAGACGAGGGGGCCACCTCTGTCTTCAACTCGTGTTTTAAGTGGGTATGCTGGCTGTTATCCTTTGTCTTTTAATTGCTGATTTAATTTCACTGTGTGGAAAGCCGCTGTGGCTTGACCGCTATTCCTACAAAATGATTGACTGGTCCTCGTCACCTTCTCAGTCTCATAAATGTTAGTGTGGAACTTGTGTTTTCATACCATAGGCGCCTCAGTTTCTTCCAGTGGTCAGGTGGTAGTTACAGTTAAAAAATACTAAATATTGATACTAGTCTCAAGGCTTTTGTTTCTTATTCGAATGGGTCAAGTTCATCAAGAGTGTTTGACCCTTGTCCTGACAGCAATTTTAATTTTGCGTTCTTGGAGGGGTGCTTTGCCATACTATTAGGCGCATACAATTCTTGGCGTCAGTATTCTTTGGAAACATAAAACCAAGAGAAATGACTGGCTTTGATCGTCGCAGATGCAAAATCTCTAGCATTAGAAGACCTAAATGAGGCCATTCATGGAAGGCGACTTCAAAAATACTTAGAGAATTCTGGTCCATCATCCGGAGGCTTAGAAGGGGAAAGCAGTGCACCATTAACACAATGTCTAACAGTGGTCAGAATACTTTGAAAACCACCTTAATCCCACAGATACAGTCTTCCTGTGAGAAATCGGATCTCTCCTATGTCAGGGGTTGAAGTCACTGAGTTGGTTAAAAAGCTCCCCTGCCGCAAGGGACCAGGGGTGGATGTGATCTGCCAGGAGTTCATTGAGGCTCTGGATTTTCTGGTCATGTTATTGTTGACACACCTTGCAACAACACATGGACATCAGGGACAGTACATATGGATTGGCAGAATATGGTGGTCATCCCACTCTTTAAAGTAGATAGATAGTTACTTTATTCATCCCCGTAGGGAAATTTACACTTTCAGCAGTATCCTTTTGTTGTTTATTAACAAATTAACAGGATGGTCTTGGGGTGCTGTGTTGTAGTTAGCAACAGCGGAGTGTATGACGTCACACGCTAGTCCAAAAGTTCGACGTCCCTGCAGCAGATGGAAATCTTTGTGCCCAGGGTTACACCACCTCGTGTTCACGTAGATAGCGAGTCCACCTCCTCTCCGCTTCCCGCAGGCTTTTGTATCTCGGTCCCTAACAGCGCTGAAGCCGGATAGCTCCGGGTAGCTCCACATTAGCTACGTTTCCGTAAAACACAGAAAACTGCACTCCCTGTACGCTTGATGTTTTTCACCAGCACAGCCAATTCGCTGGTCTTATTTGGTAGAGAGTTCACATTTACCATGATTACGGACGGTACCGAAGACCTATAACGTCGCTAAGCTCCGGCTCTGCATCCACGATAGGGCCCACTCATCAAGCCGGCACGAGAATTCTTCAGGGCAAGGAGTCGATTCCTCGAAGAAACGCATATTTGTGCGTTAAAACCCATAACGACAGGATAGAGAGTAATCCAAAGTGTAGTTGTCAAACGAGACGAAAAACACAGAAGAAAGGAGCAGACACTTAAAACAATGAATGACAAAAAGGGCGAAATAACACTGAGCTGCTGGAATGGCTGCCGCTCACTGCGGCACCGCTTTTGATAATAGCACTGTATCTTAGAAATTGGTATGCTTTTTTTCATTTTAGTGTGCATTACTTTTCACGCACATATCCACAGAAAGGTTTTAATGATGCTGCGAGATCGCGAAAATAGGCTACTTAACTTATATCACCATTTTGAACAGTCACGTGATCCCAACAAGTGATCGAAACAACCTGAAGCATCTCTGAAAATAGCGTCTTGTGTGTGGGAGACAGCGCTGTCTGACAATGTCGTTGGTAGCTAATCGCACCTCGTCTGGGCAGAGCCTCACTGTCTATACGAAAAAAAAAGTGATGCAAGCAAACTCTAAGGTTGCTATTATTATTGGCGTATTGTAGATGCTTAGGCTAACATTTCTGCTTTTAATGTAGTTGTAAAATTGACACAATTAATGGACAATTTGAGCAGTTATACAGATCAGAAACACAGGATGGGGATTTTGATGGGTTTGATTGATGACTTTTACCAAGTCAAAAGTTTTGTTCCAGCTTTATTTTTGTGCTTGTTTTATCCACGTGGTTTACCATACCCATGCCTATTGATGTTAGGCGTTTTCAAAGGTGCTGTACGTAATTTGAAACTGTTAAACTCCGCCGCATCTCCGAAAAAATTGACACGGTGGGAAAACGATTACAAAGGCTCTTTTAGCTCAGCTGGGCATTGTTAACACATACATAATAGTGAACATGTTCTATCCATCTATCTAACCTGGTCAAACACATACAAAAATAAAGAACATTTTTAAAAAGAAAGGGAAAAAGTAGCAAAAAAAAAAAAAAAAAAAAAAAAAAAAAAAATTTGGACCATGGCCAACCAATATGCCCAAACACCCAAACAAGTTAAGCACCTCGGCACCCAAGTTGGTAATGCATTCGTTCCTCCTGATGAAACGGCACACAAGAAAGGGGCCATGTCACTCAGGTCAGGGTGACACAACACACTCTTCTGTTCAACAGCAGGGCCGGACAGCTTTCACTGGTTTACCCCTGCTGTATCATACAGGTGCCTTGCACATCTCTTATAACGCATCTAAACACCCCACTATCCTTCTACAACACCTCTCCACTCATTCCTATCACCAACAAGAGCTCTAGCTTCCACTACATTTAGACCTCTTTCCTGCAGTGCACTCATAATAACATCCATCCATGTCAATCGCGGCCTTCCCCTTGGTTTCCTTCCATTTACTTCTGCTCTGTAGATGCTCTTCAACATTCGCTCCTCATCCATCCTCTCCATGTGTCCAAACCACTCTCATATCCACATCCTTGCTCAGTTCCACTACTATTCCAGTTCTGTCTCTCACAATTTTCATTTCTCAATCTATCCAATCTACTCACTCCTAACATACTCCTCAAACACTTCATCTCAAAAACATTTAATTCCCTTCTCTTATCTGCATTCAGGCTCCAAGTCTCCAATTCTGTGCACCATACAACACAGTTAGCACAATCACACACTCTCATACTGTCCTCTCTTAACATCCATACTCATACTCTTGTTGTTCATCACTCTCCTCAGAGCACCCAAAACCTTGCTTCCTTGATTCACTCTGTGTAATACCTCGCACCCCATTCCACCAACTGCAGCCACATCAAAACCCAAGTACCTAATGCTTTAAACTTCTTCCAGCACCTGTCCATGCAACCTTATCTCTAACGCCATGCCCACCCCATCACGTGAACACTTTATCACCTTACTCTTTCCAACATTTATACATAACTAACACCTATCACACACTCTTCCAAACTTCATTAATAACCTTCTCAATGTTTCCTCAGCATACGCCACAAGCAGTGTGTCATCTGCAAACAACAACTGACTTACCTGCTTCACCGTTCCACTGTTATCTATCATCTCTACACCTCTGCCAAATACTCTCACATTTACACCATTTATGTTCACATTAAACAGCAATGGTGACATCACACACCCCTCTAGCACCAGTCAACACAGGGAACCACTCACTTGTCTCAGTCCTTACTCTTACACAGGCTTTGCTGTTCAATAAATACTCTTCAATGCTTCTAACAACTTTCCACCCACTCCATACATTACCATCACCTGCCACTACGCCTCTTTATCAACTCCGTCATACGCCTTTTCCAAGTCCATGAAAGCCAAATAAACATCCTTACCCTTTGCAAAATATTTCTCACACACCTGTCATACTGCAAACACCTGATCCACTCATCCTCTTCCTTTCCTGAAACTTCTCTGCTCCTCCATCACCGCCTCATTCGTTCTTCCTCTCACTTTCTTAATCAAGACTCTTCCATGCAGCTTACCTACAGACAACAAACTGATACCTCTCGAATTGCTACATTCATACTTATCACCTTTACCCTTAAACCCCACATGCATTACACCAATCAACAAGAACCACATCACTTAAAAAGCACACATTCAAGCGTACTAACCAGTCAATCATAGCAGTGCCACCTTTTTACAAGCATTCAGCAATACAACAGTCCAACCCAGGCGCCTTCCCCCCTTTCATTTCTTTCACTGCCTCTTGCACCTCAGATGTTTCCACAGGCTTCACATTTAAATCACCCCATACCACCGATCGCCTCGACTCTCACTTATCTCCCATCCTCCACATTTAGCAACTCCTAAAATACTCTGCCCATCTCGTCCTAACTGCACTACCGCTAACCAGCAATCTACCGTCCTTATCTATAACTTTCTCTTCCTTTTCAGACTTGCTTTTTCTTTCTCTTTTTACTTCTTTCCAGAACACTTTTTTCCTTTCCTCAAAGTTCACTCCTATTTTTCGACACCATTCATCATTTTGCTTTCCTTTTAGCTGCTTCCACTTTTACCAACCTTTTCTTCACTTTATACTTTTCATACGCATAACCACTTTTATCTTGCAGCCAATCCTCAAAGGCTCCTCTTCTCTGTCACAGCCTCTGAGACCTCATTATTCCACCATTCACTTTCTAATACCTCGACCAACTTCCACACTTCCTTTACACTCCTCAACACTGCCTCTTTAAACCACTTCCATTCCATTTCCACATGCTCCACTTCTCTTCAACTAATCTGTTTATACTATTCCCCCATCTTCTCTTTAAACTCTCTCTCCTTTCTGCCTTATTCAACCCTGACATTTTCACCTCTTCCCTCGCACTCTTCCTATAACTAGCCCTCCATCTATCCTGTTTTCCTTCCATAGAAAAATGATCAAACATACCACTCATTTCACCGCTGTTAACATACACATCCAACAATCTACTTAAAATCCCTTTACTAACCACTACACAATCCCTCAGTGCTCTGTCCACCATCCATTCTGAAAAAGGTATACTTATTCACGTACCCCTTTTTAAACAATGTATTTGCAATCACCAACTCATTTTCCATACATAAGGCAATCATTTTCTTCCCACTCTTATTTCTTCCTGGTACTCCATATCTACCAATCATATTTTCGACCATTCCATCACCCACTCTAGCATTCAGGTCACCTAGTTTTACCACTTTCCAGCCTTCTTTTGCACTTGCCACATTCGGACAAATCCTTCCAGAACTTCTCTCTCTCCTCAGCACTTCTTTCTGAACCAGGTTGCACTTATAAACATCTATACTTCTACACCCCACTTTAACCTCATCCACATCAATCTGGAAGATCTATCTTTCCACTCCACCAGAACCAGAAATCATGGCCACAATAGTTCAAACTAAAGCCGCAGATTCATACAAGAGCTGGTTGATTCCATCTTCCTACACAGTTGCGAGCCTTAGACTCTGACAGAAAAGCTAGAAAGAAAAAGCCCAGGCCAGGAAGATGTGATGCTAAAGGAAACTTCTAGGAATCAGCTATAAAGGCCATGTGATAAATGACACAGTGTGCAAAACCATCAGAGGGCACGTTGGACCCTACAAAGCACTGTTGTCAACAGTGCACTGACAAAAACTGCAGTGGTATGAATAGGTCTCATGATCATTAGGACAGGCCAAAATCCATTCTCAAGGGCACAGTCCAAGGGGCCAAACAGAGAAAGACATAAAAAGAACTAGACCAACAACATCAAGGAATGGACAAGTGACAACTAGGGCTGCACGATTAACCAAAATATAAATCGAAACTGCAATGTGACCTAGTGTGATTGTGTAATGACAAGACATTACACTTGTGTGAGTAAACAGCCACCCTAACAAAGCCCCCCAAAAGAGGGCGCCCTCTGTTCTTATTGAAGCATGTCAATATGATTAACCCTTGGGTTGTCTTCTTTTTAAGGACCTTTTTTTCTTTAATTACACAGCTTACAGGGAAATGTGAATAAAATAATTATCAATTTTCTACTGTTGGGACCAATCTCGGTAAAGGAAATTCTAACCACTTACAGTTCATGTAAAATTCGCCGAAAGTCCCATTCCAAGACGTACCCAAAGTAAATTGAATAGAGATATTGAGCCGTTTGGAGAATATAGATGGCAGTGGTCTCTTTTGAAAGATAAGACACTGAAGTTGTGTTCCAAACTGAAATAGGGGCTACTAACATTGAGTAATCCGATTTGGAACACTGATAAATAGAAGGTTTTTATTTTCGCCTGAATTTTTTTGTGTGCAATCAAATTCCTGCAGATGAGTGCAGCATGGACATCCGAGCTGTAGAACAGGCAAGACGATAGCTTGAAGCGATACTTGGTACCTTGTCAAATTTTATCACAAACTTAAAATCTAAACATTGTATTTTACCAATTTTTCTAAGGGTAGGTATACCAAAACTGGACATTTAAAGACAAGTTTACAGCTATAACAATTCTGTAACTGTATTTGCTTCGGCATTTTTTTTTTAGACATTTTAAAAGAGTTGTAAATATTTGAGTTCATAATGATATGCGTAAAAATTATTCACGAGTGTGGGTCTAATTTGAATACCTTCCGAACATATGCGAATCGTTCTTTTTACAAATTCAATGGCTAACCGATATGTCAATCATCATTTAAATTGTTTACTACTGGCTAAACATATTCTGAGCTATACGAGGCAATCTACGTTTTATCAAACATGCCCTTATAGGCTAATGTCGGACCGTGAAAAAGCGCCTGCTATTGGCCAAGAGATGTGTCAATCGGAAGGTTATAAACTAACGGTCATAGTAGAATTTTTTTTACGAGTCTGTTTATTTGTAAACAGAAATTATGCAGCGAAACGAACGGATTACAACAAGCAATGTCCAACGATGCAGAAGTGCTTTAAGGCGGATATCTTATTTGTCAGCATTATCGTGTGATTTGGAGTAAACATTTTACACTATTGGATTGACGGTCCTGGATGTAAAGAGGCCATGTTTACGGACATTCAACTCATTTGATGACTGATAGGGGACGTAAATGGTGAGCTATGTCGGCTTTATCGTTTTTGGGTATCTTGTTTCATACTGATCGTGATGTGTCTCTGATAAGTACATGAAATGGTCATGTCTTGAATCCCAAGAGTTTAAACTTTCCAATGATGTACGGCATGATGTAATTATGTGACTGGTGACATAGTATTAACCTGTATTCTTTTAATCAAAAAGCTGGCGGCTTGGGTTCAAGTTGACTAAAATGTCATTCTAGGGGATTTTTCTGGGTTTTTAACAACACAGTGTCAGGTCATTTTGACCTGAAGACAACAGGTGGGTTAACTACTCACAAAAATTTAAAATTTTTCGTTTAATATAAAAAATCACATTGAAAATGCATTACTGTTCTGAAAAGATAGTATAGTGTGTAGTAAAGCACACGTAGAAATACTCTAGGCATTTCCAATGTATTTTGCTGTATTTAAGGCGCACTGGGTTATTAGTCAAGTCAAGTCATGTTTATTTGTATAGCCCTTAAACACAAAGAGTCGCAAAGGGCTGCACAGATCAAAGACTATTGCAAACTACAGACTATTATGACAACATCCCCTCATCTAAAACATACATAAGGGCAAATAATACACATTATCAATATAGAATATAGGTTATTTATATGCTATAAAATAGAAGTGTGCTTTAAGCTTAGCTACAATTTGACTGCACGATTTTGGGAAAAAAAACTAACTACAATTTTCAGACGAATATTGCAATTACAACGCGATTTTTAATTTTAAAAGAGGTGCATTTTCTGTGCTAGGCTTTTTTTGTGAGTATTTGGTCATATTGAAATGCTTTAACCTTTAACAGTGCCTGCTTCTAGAGAACCTTGTTCAGGTTGCCGTTTGCTTACTTGAGGCTCTCACATGGGTGTCTGTCATAGCGTGCTACTTGCAAACTTTGCCAAGCCTTTATTGGATAGTACCGTCTAAACTTGTTCTGAAAGCATAGTGGGATTGTGGACGCGTTCTTAAGAATGGGCTGAGCACCCGTATTATGGGGCAGGGGTAAACCAGTGAAAGCTGTCGGGCCCTGCTGTTGAACAAAAGAGTGTGTTGCGTCACCCTGACCCGAGTGACACCCGCTTTCTGGTGTCCCATTTCATTTGGAGGGACGAAAGCATGACCAACTTGGGTGCCGAGTTGCCTAACTTGTTTGAGTGTTTGGGCAATTGGGTTGGCCATGGTCCAAAATTTTTTGCCATCTATTTCCCTTTATTTTTCTTTGTTAATGTATGTATCTTGCTGTCGGTCACCCCACTTGAGGGATATGACCAAGGTAGATGGATAGACCGTCTAAACCTGCCTCTGATTGGCCGGTGCTGTAAAACTCGAGCTGTGACAATTCTGGTTGGCCAAACACTCCATCACTCACAAACATGGATCTAGAAATCCTTAAAAAGAAGCCCGCAGTGTCTTATAATTACTCAATTTCACTACATCACATTGCAATGTCGATTCGATTTTGGTTAATTGTGCAGCCCTACCCAAAAATATCAATTTCTGGCAAATTTTGGGTAATACTGCAAATATTGGTTGAGAAAAATCGATAATAGAAAAAGTCAAGAATGAAATTCGTTGTCGACTATTGACACCAGACACATTATTCCAAGAGAGAGAGGCATCTCTACATGAATATAATCTCTGGTAAGAGTTGCTCATGCACAATAGCGTCTGTATCGAGAAGTAACATAAACATACAGAAATGGCAGCGTCAACATAAAGTACGTGTACCAAAACTTTGAAGTTTGGGTGCATTTTATCCTGAATATGACAAATTAAAAGACTACTTGCAAAGTGTGCAAAAAAGTACCTTGCATATCATGGCAATAGCTCAGTGACTCATGAACATTTGAAGAGTGTGTCGGACGGTTGAACGAAATGGAGTCCCAACTCACCTTGGTAAGATTCAAGTAACACTGAAGCCGGTGCGTTTTTTTATTACATGCATTGTACATTTTACTGTATATTTGGCTATAAAAGAATTTGAGCATTATTAAAGACTGCTTGATTCAGGGATTTTAAATTAAAAGCATGCAGTCGAAAGAGCAAACGTCAGCTGTTAAGTTAGATTTTAACTGTTAAGATTCGTAAAGATCTCTTACAATATGGACAGAGTTTTATTATAGATTTATGTAGATGCTGACCGAGCACTGTGCCTAATTAGTTTAAGATAGAGCATTTTTATTTAACTTTTGTAGAAATCCACAGTCTGTTCAAGTTTTTATGTATTTTTCCCTATACCAATGTTTCTTTTGTTTATTATTATTGGCCACACGATTAAATAACATGCGAAATTTAAGAAAAAAATGGATAACTATCCAATTGCAGTAATCCATCGTTACATCGGGGTTAACTTTTCAGTTTTTCTTTGCAGATTTTCATTGTGCATTGTGTTGTGCATTTTGATAGGCTAAACCATTGCCCCGCCCGTTTTTCTGCCTGCATTAACAATGGTCTAAGCTGTACACATAGGTGAAAGCACAAGATGAACCTACATTACGTATGCGCAAGTCTTTTTCAATTTTAAGTTTCTCGAAAAGCCGTGTTAACAAAACGCTTTGAACCGACTGGGGCTGCTAATGTAATAGCAAAACACTGCCTTTCTTCAAGGATTTATAGTTCCAGTTTTTTAATTGAGCGATGGAGTGTTACAAGAATTGTCTCATTCCGGGGTTTAACACCGCCGGCCACTCAGAAGCAGGCTTTAATGGCACTAACCGATCAAGGCTGTGTGATAAACATGAGAAAAACACAGAAATTGGGCAGGGGGGCAAATACCTTTTTACGGCCGAACATGCGGTAGATGCAATTTTGACCTGAGGTGTCCTGAGGGGCATTTTCATCCGAATTGGCTGTATCTAAAATGCGACACGTGTCTACCATGATTCAAATTATGTGTCGACCACAGTACCAACTCAACGTGGATTAAGGTAATAAGGATTTCTCCAGCTATTCTAAGGTGAGTCAACATAGTGTTTGAGGCAACACATTGTCACTTTGCTGGAGAGAAATATGAAGTAATTCGTAACGTTAACATCTCTAACGTTGGGCTGATGCCAGCTAATGTCAAAATGGCGGCTTCAGGCTCTCCAGTTAATCTTTTTGTCTTTAATGTTTTTTTTAATCTCTCCTATTTTTCCTGAAAAATACATTGAAAGATTTTATATTTTATTTATTTGACTATAAGAAATTTTATACAATTTTCTACAAATTACAGTTATTGAATGCAATGAAGATTTTTCACAGAGGAGGCTGAAGTTCGATGACAGGTCGCGCCGTTCCAAGTGTGGAGTGTTTTGGCTGGGGAATTTTAATAATGGGACAAGGGCTGACGCCGGAGGAGCTTGTGACGCGGGAAAGGAGACATTGTTTGGAGAAGTCTTTCTGATAAGCTTTGTTGGTGTGAGTTTTTTTAGACGTGGCAGCGCCTTTCGGCGAGGAGGTGGTGAAGCTGGCACCTGACGCGCCCTATGGGAGGGGCGTTCGTGACGCACCGGTCACACGAGGTGGCGACTAGGTGGAGGCCACGTGAGGAGTCAGCACGCCCCATGGGGGAGGAGCCAACACCCGAGCTTGTTAAAAGACGTAGACAGAAGATAGAACGAGAGACGGGAGATCAGATCGGAGAATGAGAGGGAGGCTCGATGAAAACTAATTAGACTAATTCGACAATAATTCGGCTAAATTCGATGGAATTCACTTAGTTAAATACTTTAAGAAAATAAATCTGCCCCCTCTTACGCGCATAACGCGTGGTAAAATAACAGCAGAATCACCCGATAGAAGGGTCTACAAAATACTGCTAGAAACTCTATCTACCGAGAGAGCTAACGGTGGTCATTGTGATTGCCGTTTACGTTCCATCGGATGCTAGCATTAACGGAGCGCTAAATCTGCTCGCTGCTATCAATAAACAGCAGCTTGCACACCCCGACGGAGCTTTTATCGTCGCCGGCCGGCGACTTTAATTAGGCATGCTTAGGACTGTACTTCCCAAATGTATTCAATACGTGGACTGTGCAACCAGGGGGGAAAAACACTGGACCGTGTATACAGTAACATCAAACATGCGTACAGAACAGACTATCTCTGTGTGTTCCTCATCTCCCTCATACACCCCTCTACGGAGAAAAACAAAGCCTGCAACAAGGACAATACAAACATGGCCTGAGGGAGCTCTCTCTCAGCTGCAGGACTGTTTTCACCGGACTTGCTGGGAGGTATTTGAACATGACCTCCAGGAATACACTGACACTGTATGGACATCAAAGTAAATGAAAAAATCAGGGTCTACCCAAACCAAAAACCATGGATCTTCAGCGGGGTGCGCACCCTCCTCAAACACTGCCTTCAGGTCTGGAGACAAGGCTCTTTACAGCACGGCCAGGGCTGACCTGAAGAGAGGCATGAAGGATGCAAAAGCAGCCTACACGAGGAGGATCGAGCACCTCTACGCTGGAAATGACTCGAGGAGTATGTGGCAGGTTCTACAATACATCACAAACTACAGAGGCAACAACCTGGCAACTGTTGGGGCTGATGCTTCACTAGCTGCGGTTCTTAACCAGTTTTTTGCCCACTTTGAAGCTGGAAGGCCACCAACAGTCACACCACACCCAACAACAACCAGCAGCAACACACAGACACTGCAGAAGCATGAAGCAAGACGTGTGCTGAGAACTGTAAACCCCAGGAAGGCAGATGGCCCAGATGAAATACCAGGGACCGCTGGCTGGGGTCTTAACCACCATCTTTAACCAGTTCCTGTCACAGGCTACCGTCCCACCCTGCTTCAAAACTTCCACAATCATTCCCATTGCCAAGAAGTCAGCAGTGGAAAGCCTCAACAAGTACAGGCCTGTCGCACTTACGCCTGTGGTCATGAAGTGCTTCGAGAGGTTGGTGTCCCAGCACATCAAGGACTCCCTACCACAGACACTGGACCCCCACCAGTTTGCCTACAGGGCAAACCGCTCCACTGATGACGCCATAAACATCGCACTTCACACCGCACTGAGCCACCTAGATGACGGGGCAGCTATGTCAGAATGCTCTTCCTGGACTTTAGCTCAGCCTTCAATACCATTATCCCAGAGATCCCGGTGGAGAAACTCTCTCACCTAGGACTCTCTAACAAAATCTGCTACTGGATAATGGACTTCCTCTCAAACCGCCCACAGTCTGTGAAACTCGGCAACTACGTCTCTTCCACCCTTACACTGAGCACCAGCTCCCCCATGGATGTGTACTGAGCGCCCTGCTTTTCACCCTCTACACCTCTGACTGCTCACTGACCAACCTCAAAAACAGAATTGCTAAGTTCGCCGACGATTCCACCATGGTTGGCCTCATCTCTGAAGGGGACGAGTCGCTGACGACGTGGTGTTAGAAAAACAACCTCTTACTGAACACCACAAAAACAAAAGAACTCATACTGGACTTCAGGAGGAAAGGCAGGAACCCAGCACCACTCATTATAAATGGAGACTGTGTAGAGAGAGTCCCCTCTTTCAAATTCCTGGGAGTGCACATCTCCGACCACCTCTCCTGGTCTGCAAACACCAGAGCGGTGGTATGGAAGGCCCAGCAGCGACTCCATTTCCTGAGAGTGCTCAGGAAAAATAATCTGAAACAGCAGCTGCTGGTGTCCTTCTACAGAGCCATAGTGGAGAGTATTCTGGCATACTGCATTATGGTGTGATATGCTGGGTGCATGGCAGCAGACAGGATAACACTTCAGAGAGCCATCGACACAGCCCAGAGAATTGTTGTTTGCTCTCTGCCCAGTCTGGAGGACATTGCCTGCTCTCGCTACCTCAGCAGAGCAGAAAACATCATCGAGGACTCTTCTCACCCCGGCCACCACCTCTTTGACCTGCTGCCCTAGGGCAGGCGCTACAGGTCACACAAAACTCGGTGACAGTTTCTTCCCCAGAGCCATTACCACCCTAAATACATTCTGCACAAAAAAATGAAACTCTTCACAAATGCTCTTTAAGGAGGAATACCAATGCAACACACTACCTCATGCAGATGTAAAATTGTATTCATGCCTATGCTTACTTTGCACAATGTTGCCTATTTTTCACTACTGCATATTGCACTAATACGATCCCAAAACTATAAGTAAACACCCAATGTAAAATATCTTCTGCCTCTACATACCCACACTTTCTAGTGTAAATTATCTTTTTAAAGTTTTTATCCTTACAGTTAAATGTACAACTGGAGTGCCACGTCCAATTTCGTTGTCACAATATGTTCAACCCATTTTGTAACAATGGTAATAAAGGTATATTCTATTCCATTCTTAAGTTAGCTCTAGGCGATACTTTGACGGATGATGTTCTGTTTGAGTATGCATCGTTTCTTTTATAAGCTCCGAAATGGCAGAACCAATTTTCGTGAAAATTTACAATATTGTACTTGAGGCCTCCGCAGAGTCTTTAACTAGGTTTCGTTTCAAAGCACCCCCAATAAATACCAACAAAATAGATGAGCATCTTCTTTCGTGTGGTCTCTGGCGGCCAAATAGGGGACTGCAGCTCCCAAAAACCGATCAATCCAAGCAGCAGTTTTCAATCTTTCTGCAACGCAAGACCGAGCCATTTTGCTTGTAGAGTATAGGAAAACAAATGTTTTCCCAAACAACCCACAGCCCGGTACCGCTCAGTGGCCTGGTAGTTGCTGACCACAGCTCTACAAACATGACAACACTCAATTTAGATTATTTTATTTAGAGTCAAGTTTATTTTCCTTGAGCGTTTAACCAGTGACATAATTCTTGTATAAAACTCTTCCATGAACATTCAAGGTATTCCCGTTTTCAATTAGGCAAGGAACATGAAGTCACTGTCTTACAGTTTTTCATGCCCAAATTCAAGCACTTTTTAAGACTCTCAAAACCAATTTTCCAATTTATCCAGTACCATTAAAAGAAGAAATCTGGTGTGAGTCATTTATTTTGCAGATCCACATACATATCTGCGATTTACTTGTGCAATTTTTAATCATGCGAGTGCATCTGTCAAGATATGATTATTAGACCTTGAATAATTCGTGAAGATATTTGTGGATGTGAACAATATGTGGAATAAATATCTTTGAGACAAATCTTTCCCTAAATTAGTGTTAAAAATTATGCTATTATTTATCTTACTTCTTCAGTTGCAGAGAGTTCTTCTAATTACAATTTACTACTGAGAAAAGCTACCTTCAGTTTTTGCATAGCCCATAATAAATGTCAAAATTTCATACATAATCTTTTCAGATCTTCATTAAATGCATGGTCTATTGAGTCAGAGTACCCAGAAACATGGCAACAATTCCAAGCATTTACAAACACTTCAAAGAAAAATAAAGCGCTTTTCAAACCTTGAAAACACAACATTCAAAATACAACCATTTCTAAGGATTCAAGAACAAATATGTTGCAAAATATTTGACGTTCCAGGATATCGAGAAAAATTGTCTCAAAGTACACCTATTTGACTCGTTTCCTCTAAAGCTGTAACGTCATTGAATGAACTAAACACTTTCAAAATGGTGATTCCAGGACGCTTCGAAACAATCAGCGATTGTAATGAACAGCGATTGCATACCACTCATTTCTACTGGGAGAAAAACTTAGCTTACCCTGTCGCTGGGGGGCCTTGTGACCGTTTACCCTCAGCTTGCGTGCTTCGACCTCCAAAAGCTGCTTGGGGTAATTTTACCCGTCTTCGTAACAGTGTTCTCCTTTTAGGTAGGCGAGTGTGGCTTTTATTTTGAGTTTTTTCGCCTTGTGTGTTGCGGTATCATTTTCTCAGGCTAGCTACACGTTAGCACCAGGGTGGCCGAGGACATGCCCTTTCTGTTTGCTCCTGGTTGGTGCTCGTTGGCTGCCCATTGTGTGTCGTTTGGCCGGCTTGCCTAGCGTTAGCGCAGGGTTTTCCGTGTCTGTTGGTTATTTCTCAGCCAGCTTTTCTTTTTCACCATAGCCATGGCCACTTTTGGCTGTTGATTCCCGGTTAGCCAGGCTGCTCACTATGTATTAATTGGTCTGCCAGCGTGACGTTTTTCTGCAAAGGCTACGCCCGCTTTTCATTGACCAGTCCCGGCTAGCCCCAGTTAATACTTAGTCATTTTGCCGGTTCGAACCATTTGTCTTGTCCTTTTTTTTTTTACACGATTGCTGAATCTACCTTTGACAAAACACAGCATTCTCGACAAAAAACTAACAAAACCTTGTCTACCCTCTTCCTCTTTGATCAATTAACACATAAAACAATATGGCGACTGGCTAGCTAGGGTGCTGGTGTTCCTCTGATGACGTCGCAGCTCAGGATGACAAAGACGAGCAGTCTTTAAAGCAGGGGTCGGGAACCTATGGCTCGCGAGCCATATATGGCTCTTTCTATGAGTGTCTGTGGCCCAGAGACAAATTTGATTGCATGGAAAATTTCTCCATCTTGTTCAAAATTTGAAACGTCTATTCAATTCAGGTCCACGTAAGGCCAAACCAAAGCTAATTAACATGTGATTTCTTCGCAGTATATATAGGGCACGTTTTCACTACAATTTACAGTCAAGGTGTCACACAAAAAAGGGGGGGAAAAAAACTCGTTTTGGCTGTACAACGCTAAAGAATCCTTTATATAAAAGTTCACTATATAATCTGTGTTCAGTGTTCAGATACCTTATGATGAATCCACAGAACTGTAAATACGCCAAAACACCGGAAGAGAACTTAGTCATTTAATTGGGTGAGTGGGAGGGATGGGTGGAGCTATGCAAAATGTGCAAGCACTCCCTCCCATCTCTCGCCCTACGCCGTCTGCGCCAAAAGTGAGCTCATCAGGCTCCCTATTTGAAGAATGTTGTGACGCTTTTACACAATAACTGCTTGCATCTGGTTTTGAAACCAATATGTATGAAAAAAAGGGTAAAAAGGAGTTTAACCGATCTTGAGTAATTGCAAGAAAGAGACAAGTTTAAAGTGGTATGTTTGTTGATTTAGGGACAGGGGCTCTGGCATTATTCTCTTTTCACAATTTTTATCAAATCATCAAAAATAAATGTGCTGAAGACTATGCTTTTGTCTGGGGCGCGGGTTTAGCAATTTAGTAAATTTGTCTCATAATATATGGTGTGGCTCTTTCCCAAAATAAAATTAATATTTTTTGCTTTTATGGCTCTTTGAGTCAAAAAGGTTCCCGACCCCTGCTTTAAAGTCTCTAAAAATCTCAGAAAAGAACATGGATATACCAATAAAATATATGTAGGGTTTTTTTGCAACAATTGTACTATTTCTTCACATTTGTCATATTAAAATTTGGGAATACCATTATACACAAAACAGACTAGCTAGCCGTCGTAACGTCTGGTAAACCGTGCTCACGGGAGCTCCCTACTGGGGTGGCGACAGCAAAACAACATAACAATTTATTTTTTATTACAAGTGTGAGCTTTAGTACCACTAACTCGACACTGACAGTAACAACTTTGACACTTTGAATAAAGGGTGTTTGCTTTTACTGACTTATGAACGTGAAGCTTTTCGTCGCAGGGAGCGACTTTTACCGAGGTGGCGGCCGCGGCGGCTTTTCAACCCCGGCCGGCAAGCCTGCCAAGCCAACTATTCGTCATCTCACTCGCTTCCTTCCTCTAGTTAAGGCAAACGTAACCAGCAGGGGCTTACGAAAAGCACCCATTAGACAAAAAATAGAGAGCACGAAGCGAAATTACCTGCTATCCGCGCCGTCTCCTCATTCTCTGCTCGCTGGTCCGCCGTAAAATGGCTGCACGGGAGCCGTGTGGCTGACTGAGGCAGCAAGATAGAAAGCAAAGGGTAGTGTTGTGTCGTTCGCGAACTAAACGGCTCTAAGGGCCAGGGTTGTGGAAGTGAACGAAGGGAGCCGGCTCCCGAAACATCAAAAGCCGGTTCCCTTTGAGACCCTTTTTTCTCGAGATATTCCATGGTCTCATCTCATCTCATCTCATTAGCTGCACCGCTTATCCTCAGTAGGGTCGCGGGATGCTGGAGCCCATCCCAGCAATCATCGGGCAGTGGGCAGGGGACACCCTGAACTGGTTGCCAGCCAATCATAGGGCACATAGGAAACAGACAACTCGCTCGCTCATTCACACCTAGGGACAATTTGGATCGGCCAATCCACCTGAAATGCATGTCTTTGGAATGTGGGAGGAAACCGGAGTGCCCGGAGGAAACCCACGCAAGTACGGGGAGAACATACAAACTCCGAACAGGAAGTCCGGTAGCTGGATTTGAACCCACACAGTAGGTTCCCAAGACCTTAGAACTGTGCCGCACACGCGCTAACCACTGCGCTGCCGTGACCTTAAATTTGTTGTTTAAATTGAAGAGGAAATTACCAAAATATGACAGGAAACGGCCAAAAACGACCAAAAATCGTCGAAAATGAGAGAAGAAATTGAGCTAAAATGAACAAAAATTAGCCAAGAAACAACCAAAATACGAAAGGAAACGACCAAAAACAAACAAAATTGTCCCCCAACCCATTTTTTCCCGACTAAATAAAATGAACAATAATAAATCAGGACATAACTTAGAAAACCCAAAAACTTATTTTTTTCTTTTCTTTTTTTCTACTTTTATTTACCTCACTCAGTCTTTCTTTTTGTTGTTGCTGCCATATCACTTGGGTCAGGTGACACAACACACTCTTCTGTTTAACAGCAGGGCCCGACAGCTTTCACTGGTTTACCCCTGCTGCATCATACAGGTGCCCTGCCCATCTGTTAGAACACATCTAAACATCCCAATATCCTTTAACAACATCTCTCCACTCATTCCCATCACGTACAAGAGCTCTAGCTTCCACTATATTTAGACCTCTTTCCTCCAGTGCACTCATAACACCATCTATCTACGTCAATCGCGGCCTTCCTCTTGGTCTCCTTCCATTTACTTCTGCTCTGTAGATCCTCTTCAACATTCGCTCCTCATCTAACCTCTCCATGTGTCCAAACCAACCAAGTGCTCTGTTATTCACACGCTTGCTCAGTTCCACTATGACTCCAGTTCCTTTCTCTTTTTCTACTTTTATTTACCTGAGTCTTTGTTTTTGTTGTTGCTTCATTTTCCCGCCTTTTTAACGTCATTTTGTGCATAATATAACATAACTATTGTTAATACATGTTTTAAAGCAAGCAGCATCGCAGCGCAGTGGTTGGCACATGTGCGGCACAATTCTGAGGTCATGGGATCAAACCTTCCTGTGTGTTTGCATGTTCTCCCTGTGCTTGCGTGGGTTTCCCTAGGGCACCCCGATTTCCTCCCACATTCCAAAAACATGCATGTCAAGTCAATTGGCTGTTTCAAATTGTCCCTAGGTGTGAATGAGCAAGTGAATGGTTGTCTGTGTCTGTGTCCTGCGACTGGCTGGACACCGGTTCAGGGTGTCCTCTGCCCACTGTTCTAAGATAGATGGGATGGGCTCCACCAACCCTGCGAACCTACTGAGGATAAGCGGTGCAGATAATGGATGGATGGATTAAAGCAAAAGAAATAATCTGAAGAGTCGGCTGTAAGCAAAAAGAGCCGACTCTTTTTAGCAGGCCGAGCCGGAAGAGCCTGTCCTCGAAAAAGAGCCGAAATTGCCACCACGATCAAAGGGGCGGGACACGAGGCCGGAGAAAGGTGGGGGTGGGGAACCGGACCGACAAAATGTGAGGAAATTTTCCCCCAAAAAATCCTTCCTGATAAATGACCAAACATTACAACTGCCCTTGCGAAACAGCAGCCTGTGGTGCATTAACAGATCACCTAAAAGACATATATATATATATATATATATATATATATATATATATATATATATATATATATATATATATATATATATATATATATATATATATATATATATCATCTCATCTCATCTCATTAGCTACACCGCTTATCCTCAGTAGGGCAGGGGACACCCTGAACTGGTTGCCAGCCAATCGCAGGGCACACAGGGACAGACAACTCACTCGCTCATTCACACCTAGGGACAATTTGGACCGGCCAATTCACCTGAAATGCATGTTTTTGGAATGTGGGAGGAAACCGGAGTGCCCGGAGGAAACCCACGCAAGCACGGGGAGAACATACAAACTCCGCACAGGAAGTCTGGAGCTGGATTTGAACCCACACAGGAGGTTCCCAAGACATGAACTGTGCCGCGTTACATGCGGTAACCACAGCGCCGCCGTGCTGCCCATATATATATATATATATATATATATATATATATATATATATATATATATATATATATATATATATATATATATATATATATATATATATATATATATATATATATATATATATATATATATATATATATATATATACACGTATATATACACTTGTGTGCGTGTATGTGTGTGTGTGTGTGGAGCATGACGTCACATGTTGAGGGCGGGGCTTTGGTTATTATAGTATTTGACAGGAAAAAACAATCCCCTCGGCCTACTTACCGACACTACTGTTTTGTTCCCTAGAATACTGCTTTTCTCCCCTTAAAAATTGCTACCTTTTTTCTTCAAATTTAAACAAGACAAAAAAAAACTCAACTCAAGACAAAAATTTTGATCTACCACTGCTTGATTTAGCAGCAAGACTAAGGCTAGGTTCACAATGCAGAGCTTAATGCTGAATTTGGATTTTATGGTGAAATCCGATGTTTTTGTGAGATCGTTCACATTTCCAACTAAATGCGACTAGTATGCGAACTCCTGTGACTTCTATGCATTTCCTGTGTGAACATGACAATTGTCCCGCATGCACAGAAGAAGACAAGTCACGTCACAGATAATGCGCTCATTGTTTGCTGGAGTACTAATAAATGCTAATGGAATAGCATATCTAGCAATTTGAAAGTTATTGCGCTACCGGAAGCGGAACAGAGTTGTCCCCGAAAATATTGGTTAAATCTAACACCTCGCTTTCCCTCCATTGAATGTTTTCCGTGTTTGCATCCGCCATAGTTGTTGAATTCTATGCTTCATTACGCCTGAATGAATGCATGAACGCACCTTGACCGTTCACACTTACGTTGCATTCCAAAAGATCAGATATGTATCAGATTTCGGACAACGTATGAAAGTGGCCTGAGTCTATCTATCTACCCTGGTCATATCCCTCGAGAAGGGTGACCGACAGCAAGACAAACACATACAAAAGCAAAGAAAATTAAAAAATAGCAAAAAACACACACAAAAATTGTTGGACCATGGCCAACCCAAATGCCCAAACACGCAAACAAGTTAAGCACCTCGGCACCCAAGTTGGTCATGCTTTTGTCCCTCCAGATGAAACGGGATACAATAAAGCAGCCAGGTCACTCAGGTCAGGGTGACACAACACACTCTTCTGTTCAACAGCAGAACCCGACAGTTTTCACTGGTTTACCCCTGCCCCATCATACAGGTGCCCTGCCCATCCCTTAGAACACGTCTAAACATCCTACTATCCTTCTACAACACCTCTCCACTCATTCCTATCACCAACAAAAGCTCTAGCTTCCACTACATTCAGACCTCTTTCCTCCAGTGCACTCATAAAACCATCCATCCACGTCAATCACGGCCTTCCTCTTGGTCTCCTTCCATTTACTTCTGCACTGTAGATCCTCTCAAACATTCCCTTCTCATCCATCCTCTCCATGTGTCCAAACCAACTCTCATATCCACACGCTTGCTCAGTTCCACTACTACTCCAGTTCTGTCTCTCAGAATCTATCCACTCTTGTCACTCCTAACATACTCCTCAAACACTTAATCTCCAAAACATTCAATTTCCTTGTCAAATCTGCGTTCAGGCTCACAAGGAACACCCAAAACCTTGCTTCCTTGTTTCACTCTGTGCAATACCTCGCACTCTATTCCACCAACGGCAGCCACATCACAACCCAACCTTACTCTTTCCAACATTTATACATAACTAACGCCTATCACACACTCTTCCAAACTTCATTACCAACCTTCTCAATGTTTCCCCAGCATCCGCCACAAGCGGTGTGTCATCTGCAAACAACAACTGACTTACCATCACCTGCCACTACGCCTCTTTATCAACTCTGTCATACGCCTTTTCCAAGTCCATGAAAGTCAAATAAACATCCTTACCTTTTGCAAAATATTTCTCACATACCTGTCATACTGCAAACACCTGATCCACTCATCCTCTTCCTTTCTTGAAACCTCTCTGCTCCTCCATCACCACCTCATTCGTTCTTCCTCTCACTTTCTTAATCAAGACTCTTCCATACAGCTTACCCCGCACAGACAACAAACTGATACCTCTCGAATTGCTACATTCATACTTATCACCTTTACCCTTAAACAATGGCACCACACATGCTATACATCAATCAACAGGAACCACACCACTTAAAAAACATACATTCAACAAGCGTACAAACCAGTCAATCATAGCAGTGCTACCTTTTTTCAAACATTCAGCAGTCCAACCATCCAACCCAGGGGCCTCCCCCCTTTCATTTCTTTCACTGCCTCTTGCACCTCCCATGTTTCCTCTGGCTTCACATATAAATCACCCAACACGGACATTCTCCCCATACC
This sequence comes from Urocampus carinirostris, assembly GCF_059441175.1. NCBI lineage: Eukaryota > Metazoa > Chordata > Actinopteri > Syngnathiformes > Syngnathidae > Urocampus > Urocampus carinirostris. The sequence continues at coordinate 5,785,015 of NC_142354.1, read as the reverse complement.
ACTGATAGCCTTGACTCTCACTTCTCTCCCATCCTCCACATTGAGCAACTTCTCAAAATACTCTGGCCATCTCGTACTGACTGCACTACCGCTAACCAGCAATCTACCGTCCTTATCTCTCACTTTCTCTTCCTGTCCAGACTCGCTCTTTCTTAATCTTTTCACTTCTTTCCAGAAAACTTTTCTCCTTTCCACATTGTTCACTCCTATTTTTCGACACCATTCATCATTTTGCTTTCCTTTTAGCTGCTTCCACTTTTACCAACCTTTTCTTCACTTTATACTTTTCATACGCATAACCACTTTTATCTTGCAGCCAATCCTCAAAGGCTCCTCTTCTCTGTCACAGCCTCGACCTCATCATTCCACCATTCACTTCCTTTCTTAATACCTCGACCAACTTTTCTCATTCCACAAACTTCTCAAGCACTCCTCAACACTATCTCTTTAAACCACTAGCATTCCATTTCCACACTCTCTACTTCTCTTCTATTAATCCGTTCATACTCTTTCCCTATCCTCTCTTTAAACTCTCTTTCTTTTTCTTCCTTATTCAACTCTGACATTTTCACCTCTTCCCTCACATTCTTCTTATAACTGGCCCTCCACGATCCATCGATTCTGTTTTCCTTCCACATAAAAATGATGAAACATACCACTCATTTCAACTCTGTAAATATGCACATCTACTTAACATCCCTTTCTTAACCACTACATAATCCATCAGTGCTCTGTCCACCATTTTGCCACTATCCACTCAGACAAAGGTATACTTATTCACGTCCCTCTTTTTAAACAATGTATTTGCAATCACCAACTCATTTTCCACACATAACTCAATCAATTTCTTCCCACTCTCATTTCTTCCTGGTACTCCATATCTACCAATCACATTTTCAATCGTTCCATCACCCACTCTCGCATTCAGGTCACCTAGGATTACCACTTTCCACCCTTCTTTCGCACTTGACACACATTCGGACAAATCCTTCCAGAACTCCCCTCTCTCCTCAGCACTTCTTTCTGAACCAGGGCCATATGCACTTATTAACATCCATACTTCTTCACTCACCTTTAACCTCACCCACATAAATCTGGAAGATCTCTCCTTCCACTCCACCAGTTTTTCCTTTGCTTTCTCACTCACAAGCACAGCCACTCCTTCTCTAGCATGTCCACCCGTAACTCCAGACCTTCTACCATCCATACCTCCAAAATGTAATTCACCCTTTCCTTTCATCTTTGTTTCACTCAAGGCTAACACATCAAGTCAAGTCAAGTCAAGTCAAATTTATTTATATAGCCCCTAATCACAAAAATGTCTCAAAGGACTGAACAGGATTACAATGACACAACTACCTGATCTTAAACCAACATGCGGGCAAGGAACAACTCAAAACCTCAGCGTGAGGAAAAAGAGAAACCTTGAGAAGGGACCTCACAAGTGATATCCCCCTTTCAGGATGACCAGGGTGAATTACATTTAGCATTACAGTACACAAACATAGTAAAAACTAGGTAACATGTTGAAAATTTGTCCGGAGAGTGCATGACAGCAGCGACGCTCCCATCCTGTAAACTAGCCAAGGAAGTCTATGACGGCCACGACGCAGCTTACCATCTCTGCCAGCTGGTCCATGCAGGCGTTGACATGCTTCAGGTCAAATGCTGGTCCGCTGACTCATCTCAAATCGTCCTTCTCCTTCGTATCACCACCAGGCAGGCAGTCGGAAAAAGACAGGACAATACAAAATATGAGGTGGGCATCAATCATAAGCTTTGGAATAGAAGTGTGTCTTAAGCATCGATTTAAAAACTTCCATTGAGGTTGCAGATCTTATCTCCGGAGGCAGTGCATTCCATAGCGCCGGGGCCCGGATGGAGAACGCTCTCAAGCCTGCAGACTTCTGGGCTCTCGGAGTCACAAGTAGACCGGAATTTTCCATAGGGGAGAAATCAAATCAGAAAGATAAGAGGGTGCAAGTCCATGCAAACATTTATATGTTAATAAGAGAACCTTAAAGTCACATCTTAAGTGGACTGGGAGCCAGTGCAAGTTGGCCAATACAGGAGTAATATGCTCAAACTTTTTGGTCTTAGTCAAAAGTCTAGCTGCCGCATTCTGAACCAGCTGCAAACTTTTGATGCTAGACATCGGGAGACCAGAAAGCAATACATTACAGTAATCAAGCCGAGAAGTAATAAACACATGAATTAAAACCTCTGCATCTGATTGGGGCAGCATCGAACAAATCTTCGCAATATTACGGAGGTGGTAAAAAACTATTCTAGTAATATTTTTCACGTGTTACTGAAACGACATATTAGGATCAAATATAACACCTAGATTTTTGACCGAGTCACTCTGGGTGATATTACATTTGTCTAGGTTCGGTAGTGTTTGAAAATAACTCACGTCAGTGAGCTCGACCAATAATCAACATTTCAGTTTTTTCTGGGTTAAGGCGCAAAAAATTAAGTGAGATCCATCTTTAATATCAGTAAGGCAAGCCTCCAGATTTTTTCAACTTTTACACTTGCAAGGCACTATCTGGCTGCTTGAGAGAATGTAAGCACTCGGTTAACCTGATCAACCTTATATTTGCTCAGAAAAGTATTACACGAAATCGTGTTTTTAATGGCATTTCACAACATTATTGGCTAATTAACCCTGCGAAACCTGAAAATCCGCCAAGTCTGATGCCCATTCATAAAAGCACCTAACGGTTAAGCTTACCTTGAGGCATTATCTACCGACTGAGAGTATGCGAAAGAAACAAAACAACAATTACGGATCTACAAATAACACTGAACACAAAATTGTAGTGGAATGAATGGTCTTTAGCGTAATACAAAAGTACAAGGAAATAGTCAGGCTTCTCCTTTCAGTGTAAGGAAGTGATGTAGTGAGCGGCCAACTAGCTACACGCTACATTGGGAATCCTCGGTTGTGTCAGGTTTAAGTGAAGAGTAGGATATAATTGTCATGAAAGTAACAGTTGAGTGTCATCTGCATAGGAATGGAAACTAATATTATACTTGCGGCTAATGTCACCAAGCGGGATCATATAAATACTAAAAAGAAGGGGGCCAAGAGCAGAGCCTTGAGGAACACCACAGGGGACATTAGATTGTTTAAAGGTCAGATTGCCATAGTTAACACATTGCATCCTGTCTGACAGGTAGGACATAAACCATGAGAGTACAGTTCCTGAGATTCCAATGCATTCCAGACGAACAAGAAATATGTTGTGGTCGACAGTATCAAAAGCAGCACTGAGATCTAGCAGCAGTAACATTGATGAGACACTGGAATCTATTGCTAAAAGGATATCATTGGTTACTTTAGCCAGGGTTGTCTTAGTAGAGTGATTGGCCCTAAATGCTGACTGGACAGTTTCAAAGAGGTTATTTTCTGACACGAAGCCATTTAACTGCTGTGCAGCGACCTTTTCAAGTAATTTTGCAAAAAATGGCAGATTTGACACTGGCCTATAATTACCTAGGCTTTCTGTGTCAAAGTTAGGTCGCTTAAGCGTGGGTTTAATGACGGCAGTCTTGAAGGCTAGAGGAACAATACCCGAGGATAGCGATATATTAATAATATTTAAAACTGATGGTCCGAAGATCCCAAACAGATCCTTCACCAGTGAAGCTGGAAACGGATCAAGCAGGGAAGTAGTTTGTTTGGCCCTACTGACCATCTGTGTTGGACTATCAAGGGACAAATCATAGAAACTGGAGAATGTTTCTGAACAACCGCCGACACGGTCCTTACCTAACACCTACACATCTTTGAGATAGGAGGAGGTTACAGAGCGTTCTTTTAAAATTTCTTTCCTGATTAGTTGAATCTTTTTATTAAAAAATTCCATAATGTCATTTGCAGAATAAGTAGAACTGTTTGGGTTAAGTTGTTGTCTGGTAAGTTTCGCCATTGTGTCAAACAAAAATTTCGGATAATTCTTATGTTTAACAATAATCTTAGAGAAAAACGATGCTTTAGCTGAGGCAAGAGCTGCTTTATATTTCAGCAAGCTGTCACACGGGGCCAGTCGGAAGACCTCCAGCTTTGTAGTACGCCATTTTCGTTCAAGTTTTCTGCAACCTTGTTTGAGTGACCTGGTTTCTTCAGTAAACCAAGGTGTATGTTTCTTATGTCAAAATTTATGCCTTAGGGGTGCCACAGAATCAAGAACATTAACCAAAGCAGTATTAAAGTTGATTGTAAGTGAGTCAACAGACCCAGTGTACGAAGGGAAGGCTGCAGTTACCATAGGTAATAGTTTTTTTAAAGCTAATGTCGTTGTAGGGCGGATATTGCGACTGCTAAAGCCTACATTTTCCTTATCACAGTAAACATTAAACAGCACCTCACACTTAACAAGATTGTGATCAAAGATGGCATTAGGATACAGTAACACTGTAACATTTGAGGCTACTACGCCACGGGTCAGAACAAGATCTAGAGCGTTCCCATCTTTATGAGTGGGCACATCAACTATTTGATTGAAACCAAATGTATCAATCAGTGACTTTAAAGCAATTGCAAGTGAATTTGATGGGGAGTTTATGTGAACATTAAAATCATCAATAATTACAACATTGTCCGCATAAGTTACTAAGTCTGTTAACAGTTCCGAAAATTAATCCCAAAAGTTTGAATGTGGTCCAGGTGGGCGATACACAACAACTACATTAAGGACTTCTTAACAAGTGCTTCAAACGTTTTAAAAACAGTAGGGGTACCAGGAGTAAATTTCAACTTATCTTCCGATATAAGAGCAACGCCTCAACCTTTTTTGCATGGTCGAGCCAAGTGCGAACTCACAAAGTTAGGGGGAGAAGCCTCATTTAACCCTACAAACTCATTTGGTTTTAACCAGGTCTCAAAAAGGCCAATAAGGTTAAGATTGTGTTCATTAATAAGGTCATTGACAAGTAAAGCTTTGGAGGCTAGTGATCTAATATTCAGAAGGCCAAGCTTCAGGACTGTGGACTGAGCTGAACCCTTTCCCGAGTTTTGAACCTTAATGGCAACATTAGTGGTAACCTCCACAGGATATTACTGCCAGTCCCAGGTCTTGTGCCTTGCATGACGGCAGATGCGGCCCGAATTCCATACCACAGGAATATTGTTGACAGGTGGAGTAGCAGGATGACTAGTGGTAGAAAATAATGTCATATCTTCTCCCTCCTCACCTAACAAGGGAGAATCAAAGGTAAGAAGCAGAAGAAGATGCTATAGAACAGGGGTCGGGAACCTTTTTGACTCAAAGAGCCATAAAAGCAAAAAATATTAATTTTATTTTGGGAAAGAGCCACACCATATATTATGAGACAAATTTACTAAATTGCTAAACCCGCGCCCCAGACAAAAGCTTAGTCTTCAGCACATTTATATTTGATGATTTGATAAAAATTATGAAAAGAGAATAATGCCAGAGCCCCTGTCCCAAATTCAACCAACAGACCACTTTAAACTTGTCTCTTTCTTGCAATTACTCAAGATCGGTTAAACTCCTTTTGACCCTTTCTTTCATACATATTGGTTTCAAAACCAGATGCAAGCATTTATTTTGTAAAAACGTCACAACATTCTGAGAATAGGGAGCCTTATGTGCTTACCTTTGGCGAGAGATGGGAGGGAATGCTTGTACTTTTTGCATAGCTCCACCCATCCCTCCCACTCACCCAATCAAATGACTAAGTTCTCTTCCGGTGTTTTGGCGTATTTACAGTTCTGTGGATTCATCATAAAGTATCTGAACACTGAACACAGATTATATAGTGAACTTTTAAATAAAGGATTCTTTAGCGTTGTACAGCCAAAACGAGTTTTTTTCCCCCTTTTTTTTGTGTGACACCTTGACTGTAAATTGTAGTGAAAAACGTGCCCTATATATACTGCGAAGTGTTTCCTTTGCCTTTAGCCTTGGTTTGGCTATACGTGTACCTGAAATAGCATAGACATCCCCGGTTTTGAACAAGATGGAGAAATTTTGCATGCAATCAAATTGGTCTCTGAGCCATAGGTACTCATAGAAAGAGCCATATGTGGCTCGCGAGCCATAGGTTCCCGACCCCTGCTATAGAAGATGACAGATCAGGGTGTGTGGAGCAGGCAATGAAACACTCTAAACCACAAAAATTATGTGAATTGCATGAATCTCGCATATCACTAGTTAGCTCTAGCATTACAGACTCTACACCCGTGGTTACAGGTTCACTAATCACCTGTGACCTGGCCTGCACTAGTGTACCCTGTCATGAAAGGCTTAAACAGTAATCTATATTTTTAGAAAGAGTGAGAGCACCTTCCCAGTTAGGGTGAAGGCCGTCTCTCCTTAGCAGGTCAGGTCGGCCCCAGAAAGCAGGCCAGTTATCCACATACCTAAATCCCTGCTGACTACAGAAACTTGCCAGCCACCGGTTTAGCGAGACTAGTCTGCTAAACCTCTCATCATTGCCTCTCACAGGCAAGGGGCCAGAGACAATTACTCGATGCCGACTCATCTTGCTGGCGAGATTACAGGTCCTAGCATTATTTTTCTTTGTAATCTCAGATTGCCTCATTTTAGTATCATTAGAGCCGACGTGAATGACTATATCAGTGTAGCTAGCCCTGTCCTGGTGTCTAGATTTGCATGTCAGCTCCCTCAAATTAGCCTCAATGTTGGGTGCTCTGGCCCCAGAAGTACACATAACCGTGGCTGGGGTGCTAAGCTTTATGTTACGAGTGATGGAGTCACCTATAACTAGGGTGCGGGAGCCAGCAGACGGGGGTGGAGTGGGACTAGCTAGCGGGCTGAACTTATTATGTGTCTGTTTAAGGGTGATTGTTCTATCTTCTTTATTCATTATCCATTATCGATAAGTTCATAATACGCTACAAAGCTTTGGGGTCGGGACTCTTACTCTCAACCAAAAGGCAAAGCTAAGGTCCCAGAATTGAAGCCTTGTTGCAAGTGCACCGAAAGATTTATTCGAAATGAAGAGAAACTACGCTGACGGGGATCCATGTTCACCCCCTTGACGTCACGAGCACAAATGACGTGTGCTCGGAAAATCGCGCTGTATATACGCGGAGAAAGGCGTTTGACTGTCACACGCGTAACACGCTAATTTCACGTAATAACACCGCGATACAGGCGCAGAACATGCTATTACCATGCTCCACCCACGATTACCCGCTGAAATTTCCCATCCAACCCATGTGTAACCACGCCCTGGCCGCGGCCAGAGCACGTCGTTCCGCGTCATTTCCGTGTCATTACTTCGTGTTGACCACGTGTGCGGCACGCGGTTTAACACGTGCTCAAACTTTTGAGCAGCTCAAAAGTTTTGAACGCGGCCAACCACGTGAAAATTTCCGACCGCGAGTAAAGCACTGCTCTATCTCGTCTATATGGCGGTCTCAAAACGTTCAACATCGCCCAACAGCATCTGCCTCACGGCCAGAAATGTCTGGCCGTGGTTCAGCCTCAATACGTTCGTGAAAGGCTGTGTACCCGCGCTCTGAAGAATTGAGCAGCGCAAAACTTTTTCGCGCTGCCACCCGCGCGCGAATTTCCGACCTCGTGTTAAGCACCGCTGTATCTCGTCTGAATGGCGAGCTCAATGCGTCCAATAGCGTCCGCCTCAAAGGCAGAAATTTCTGGCCGTGATTCAGCCGTAAATGTCTGTGTGACCGGCCCCTTAGGGAGTTGAGATAGAGAGGAGAGGATCCCCAGTCCCCTCGGTCACTCCACTTTAGTAGCCTCTTACGACAGGCAGCGGACCACAGTGGGAGAATTCTCACACCTCCCAGAGGGAGAGGGCCCCTCACCGCAGGCCTGAGTCTGGTGTGAAAAAAATCAGATATTTTACTTTTAAACAGAGTTTAACAGATCAGATACAGGTCGCATCCTTGCAACACACTTCTGATTTCTTTAAATGAAATACTCCAAAGGTCAGATTGGTTTTAAACAAGCACATCTTTTTTTTGTTGTGGTTCTTTTAATATTCTGGAGAAAGATTGTGTTTCACGCCCAAAAATCGAGTGCGGGATAACATCAACCGCTTTTTAGTATCCAAAGGTTGGCACATATGGCTCAGTCACACGCTTCACCAATACTGTTTTACTCTCTGAAAACATCTTGAAGTTGTCGGACCTTTGTGTCTGGGCATGGCCTGTCAAGTGTTCTTTACCCATACTCTCTGTCCTGGTTGGAACTCCTGTCTCTGCTGTGTGCGGCGCCTTGTTAAAACAGGATGCTTTCTTCTCCTTCATTTTCTGATCTTTCTTCCTGAAACCTTGTAGGTCAGACGATGTCAGTTCCTATTTAATTTTTGTATATCTGCACTTCGATTCTTTCATGCTTCCGAATATGAAAGCGACCAGGCGCCATTTACCTGACAGTTGCTTTTGGGACAGAACCCCTCCAAGTCCAAATGAGGAAGCAACTGCTGCAACATATGTTGCACTGGCCGGATTGTACTGAGGTAGGAGAGTGGGTGCGCCCTGGTCCAGATAAAGTTCCTCAAACGCTTGTTGCTGCAACAGGCAGTCCTCCTGACCCTGGAATGACAATTTATCTTGTGGGTGTGGGCACAATGTTTCACTAGACCTATGAGCTCAGGGACCACGTAGAGATCCTTGGTCGCTGGAATAGGAGCTGCCATCCCAGCTTTTATGACCTTGTCCCCTATTTCCCATGACAACTAGCACAAAAAAACAGGTTTTCGGATATAGTTGTCGTAGGAGAAGGGTCAAGATCTTCAGGGTCAAAAACAGGATACAATGAATCAGGTTTGGTATTCTTAGAATCCTTAGACCATAGAGCCTGCCTGGCATTGAGTCTCTTCGCTGCCTTAAAATATTATAATGCACCTATGGCTTGAAAGTATGACAAGCTCCCTTGTGCCAATGCCACCACTCTTCCAAAGCTGCTTTAATTGTGAGAAGCTTCCGATGTCCTAATTCTGTGCTGCTTTGGACCTTTTTTTAGATAGGAAGGTGCATGGGTGCAGCTACGCTTCCTTGGCTGAGACCAGAGAAAAGATTGCTCCTATCCCAATGTCTGAGGCGTCTAACTCAACCGTAAAGCATCAATCACGGTCTGTTAATTACAGAATAGGTCCTGAGGACAGAGTTGTCTAAAATCTATCAAAAGTCGTAGCACACTGTGAAGACAAGAAGAACCCAACCTTGGGAAAAGTGAGAACATGAAGGGGGAAGCAGTGGGGCTGTAATTGCGGATAAAATTACGATAGAAGTTGGCAAAACCTAAAAAACGTTGAATCTCCTCATAAACTTAGGGATGGCCCATTCTGCTTTCGCAATGATCTTGGAAGGGTCCAACTTGAGCTCCCTCTTTGCTGGCACAAACCCCAGAAAAGCGACCGACTAGCATTCATCCGCCTCAACATATCTTAAATCGACATGAATCTGTTTTGTCTTTGGAAGAGTAGACGAAAATGTCATTGAGGTAATGAAAAACATAAATTGAGCATGTCCTTAAGTACATCTTTCTTAATCCTTGGTTGCATAAGAGGGGTCAAAAATGACCCTATGGGTTGTTATTCTTTAAAGTCTTTATAAATCGAAAAGTTGGAATATTGTCATGTTCCAGGTTTTCTCAGCAAAAAATGTTTTTGATATGATGTCATCAGTATCTTTTCCTTTTTTCCAACTAGGTTATTTACTAGTAAGTCATGCTCCCATGGGTTAAAAACAACTGGAGCATTGGGTTAGTCCTAAGGGCACAAAAAATCTTTGTAATTTTCTGTGGGTGTCTCAGAAGTGGTTATCCATTCATCATCCTCCCTAATTCTGACCAGATTAAATTTGACTTAGTAAAAATTGTTCCTCATTCGACTAGCTCAAAGGCAGTGAAAATTAGGTGTAACAGGAAGCTCCATCTAGGGGGGCGCAGGCACGTTTGACTTCAAAACCTTTTTCTTTAACAAAGAATCAAGTGCAATTGTACCTCTGCTACACTTGGGAGCAGTGGCACTTTCATTGGCAGTGTTTTGTTTACTTTTAACCTCCTCCCCATTGATACAGCACAAAGTAAAAGCATTGAATATGAAGTGTAGATACAAAGTGGAGCACACTATCAAGTGACCCCATGAAATAATTATCAACGCGGATGGATAGACAGACTTCATGGAGGGGCACAAGAGGATTTCTTCTTCTGAGGGCAGGGATGACAGAAAATAATTGAGAGGCTCTGAGTTAGGTTCATGGGACGTTGTGCAGCCTCTTGCCGCCTGAATAAAATAATGGAAGATACATCCGAGAGCAAAATGAGCAGAACGTGGAGTTCATTCAGCCGTAACCCACGCTTCCGCTCTGCACGTGAGATGGGACACGATGAAGGTGACCGTTCTGATGGAAAAGCGGCTGCCATCATGCTGAAGTGGAGTTTGCATTAGGTGAGGAATGACAGGACGTTATCGGACTCTCCAGAGAATTTTTGGGGGCCAGAAAACTGGATGGGATCAGTGGTTTCGGGGTTGAGGTGGGCAGGCTTCAGCCATTTGTGGTATTTCTGGGAAGACCATCGTGGAGCTGGGATTTCCTGCCTCCTCCAAAGTTGGCACCTGTCCATTCCTTGAGCAAGTTAATTGCTATCTCTACTTTTTCACTGAGGATAGGGATGTCGTCATTTTCCCCTGGTCCAGCGGTGGTAAGGACCTTGGACTCTCCCTGTGTTTTAGTGTTTGGAGCAATATTCTGTCCATGTATTCATGATCTCTTTTTCATCTGTTAGGGTTTTTTCAGTTTCATCCTGGATGTTGCTGACTTTTGCCTAATTTGTTTGTGTACGATGTTTTACAACACAGGTGTCAAACTCATGGCCCGGCGTACAATTATATCCGGCTCGTGAAATCTTTTTATATACATCTACTATAATGGCCCGGGTCTATGAAACGCTGATAACTTTCAAACTATATTTGGATGCTAAAAACCACAATGACAGAGAAAATTATGTTAACTGACATTGCCGGTAAACCCGCGTGTCTTATTCGTGGAACTTTGTGGCCGTAATTAAGGAATTTAATGTAAAACGGCACGAAAAGACAAAACTTCAGAGTAAGCTGAAAAACTAGAATCCAGAGAAAGGATACAGAAAGTTGAAAGGTTAAAGAAGAATATGAAGATGTTTTTCACCAAAGCAAATTAACAAAGTGAAAAGCACAAATTTTACTTATAGTTCTCATCTCATCTCATCAGCCGTACCGCTTATCCATATTAGGGTCGCGGGGGGGCTGGAGCCCATCCCAGCCATCTCTGGGCAGTGGGCAGGGGACACCCTGAACTGGTTGCCAGCCAATCGCAGGGCACGCAGAGACATACAACTTGCATGCTCATTCACACCTAGGGAGCTGGATTTGAACCCACGACAGGTTCCCATGACATGAACTGTGCCGCGCAAGCGCTAACCACTGCCCCGCTGTGCTGCCCCACTTATAGTTCTGTTTTTTCATATTTTCAATTTGTATAGTTTTGACAGGAGATATTTTTATGGAGAGCAATGATCTTTAATTCATTTAATGTTTAAGTTTGTTTATTCTGGAATAACATTCCTGTCTGTTTTAAATTCATATTTGTTTATGTTTTTTTTTTTAATAGGAAAATTTTAGTGTATTCAATAAATATTTATCCTGTTCGACACGCGACCAAAGGTGTGGTTTGAGTTCTGGCCCTCTGTATAATTGAGTTTGACACCCCTGTTTTACAATCTGGAGGTTTCAGATAAGGGGACGTTGTAATAATGGCCCTTGCAACTCTATGATATTCTCTGTGATTAAGGGCTATACAATTATACGTGATTTGACTTGGAAGGCTTTCTTTGAATTGTTTTTGTTGATGTACTCTTTGACCTCTGTGCATTGATCTTGGATCAATTTATTCTCTGCCTTTGTTGCACTCTTTCTAATTGTCTTGTTGGCTGTCCTATACTCGACTGATCCTTCAGGGCTGCTTCCTTTCTTTCTTGAATTCTTGAGGCTTAATGGTGGAGAATTTTGTTTGTGACCCACAGCTTTATAATATTTGACTAACTAAAATAATTGTGATTTATGGCAGGCCAAATATTTTGTGTCAAATGATTGAGATTAAGCCCTTAAAATGTCCCTAATTAAAAGCCATTCTTCTATTATCTGCGCTGCTTATCCTCAGTAGGGTCGCGGGGGGCCTGGAGCCGATCCCAGCTATCCTCGAGCAGTGGGCAGGGGACACCCTCAACTGGTTGCCACCCAGTCGCAGGGCACGCAGAGACAGACAACTTGCTTGCTCATTCACACCTAGGGACAATTTGGCCCAGCCAATTAACCTGACATGCATGTTTTTGGAATGTGGGAGGAAACCGAAGTGCCCGGAGGAAACCTACGCAAGCACGGGGAGAACGAGCAAACTCTACACAGGAAGACAGTTGCTGGATTTGATCCCATGACTTCAGAACTCTGCCGCAAATGCACTAACCACTCAGCTGCCGTGCTGCCTCCCTAATCAAAATCAATTAAAGAAATTCTTATTTTATGAAAATATGCTAAAGACGATGAATATATCAAAAGTTTTTTTGAGTATAATATGTCATAGGAGTTGCTAGCGGTATAACTTTAACTTTTATGGGGCATGATTATGTTTCAATCATGATCCACCATGCTGCCTTTCATGAAGAATCACCACATTATTAGGGACTTCACATAAATGGACCAAGCGAATAATTTTTTTGTCAGATCGTTGCACTTCAAGCCATTCCTGCCTGCAAAAGTTTTCACTCCTTTTCACCTGTGCCGTGCCCCCAAAAGACTGCCTTTATTCCTCCAGCCGTGAGTTGACCGGACTGTGTTTTCTGTTTTGAACATTCTTTACCATCCTCCCTGTGCAGAATGCTTTTGGTTTGATTCCCCTTTCCCCCCAAATATAATGTTCAATGCTGCCTTTGTGTCTCTGTTTGGGTTCAGCTGCCAAATCTAACAGTTTCTTGTTTTGATTTTGAATATGTCTTCCCTGTAAGGAACAAAATTGAATCAGGGGTAGGCACTTAAAAGCTTCGGCCTTCTCTTTTCGGGCACGTGGTTTTGTGTAATATTACCATATTGCACGGCTGATTTTGTGCAAATGTTTTGTCTCCTTTTGTCAATTGTTTTTTTATCTTTTGGGCTGGGCCGTAATAAAAAGCCACACCAAAAATGTTGTTCATTTTAGAATTTTTTTAAAATGTTTCGTAGTGCAGTGGTTAGCACATTCGTCAAGACCGGCTGGAAAAATATATTGGCTTGGAGAAGGATGGGTGCCTCCAGGCTGTACGTGCCCAAAAGACACCACAGGTAATGGTGCCCCTATGATCCTACCAAGTATATGTATATATATATATATATATAAGTCTATAAGTCACACACACACACACACACACACATTAGATTGATTTATAACAGATATTTGTTGATATGGGGCTCAGACATTACTTTATATATTTTTTGAAATCCTCAGTGTCAAACAGTGAAATAAATGCCCTGAAGAATTGCCTTCTGTCTGGAGATGAGGAATGGTAGCTTTGTTATTTTTGTTATTTTAGATCGCTTGCTCCTAAAGCTCTACTAGTTGATAATCTTATTCGTGATCACAAACTTAACTTGATTGGTCTGTGTGAAACTTGGTTGAGACCGGATGAGATTTTACCGTTAAATGAGGCTTCTCCTCAAGACTACATGAGCTGTCATGTAGCACGCTCTTTGAAGAAGGGTGGCGGTGCTTATTTCTGAAAAAATACTCAAACGTACTCCCCGTACCTCTAATAATTATCAGGCGTTTGAGGCTTTTGTCATGCGGTCCTCTTTAATGTCAATTTTTGGCGTTACTATTTATCGCGCACCAGGACCATACTCAGTTTTCTTAGATGAATTCTTACCTATGAAGGATTTTATTTATTTGACTATAAGGGATTTTATACAATTTTATCCAAGTTACATTTATTGAATGCAATGAAGATTTTTTACAGAGAAAGCTTAAGGTCAATGACAGGTCGCGCCGTTCCGGATGCGAATGTTTTGTTTAGTCCTGTTGATAACAGAGTTCTGACGCAGATGGTGGGCGATGTTTGGAGAACAAGGCCCTGATGATGTGAAAGCGCTTGGTGTTGTTTTGAGTTTCTCCAGACGAGGTGGCGACAAGGTGGAGCCCACGTGGGCATTCCTGGCCCGCCCATGGGGGTGGCCGACACGCCGGCTTGGGAAGAAGGCGTAGGCAGAGAAAGAACTTCAGGAGATTGATCGCGAGGAACAATCGAGAGGGAGGCTCGACGAAGAGCGACAATAATTCGGCTAATTCGATGGAATTCACTTAGTTTTATTATTGAAGACATTAAATCTGCCCCCGTGTGGAAATGCCTGTCTCTTGCCCATATTTTCCAGAAAAGAAACGATCATGCATTGTTGGGTGAATGAAGGTTATGTTTTGTTAATGGAGTCAGATAACTAATTCGAACAATTTGGTAAACGCTACATTTTTTAACAGTTTAATTCCCAACACCTAGTAACCTATGCAGACAAAATTATAATTATGGGGGACTTTAACATTCATATGAACTCCCCACTCAGTTCACTTACTGTTGCGTTTCGGTCTCTAGTTAACACATTTGTGTCATGATTACTGATTCGGGGCACCTGCGGCTGCCCCGGTGGCGCCAACAGCCCTGGTCGCTGATTGGCTCCTTGCCACTTTTTAAATCCCCCGGCTCCCCGTTACCGGCGTCCAATCGTTGCGAACGTTCAGCTCCCGCTAAGGCAAGCCTTCCGAACCCGACTCCCTGTTTTTGACTCCCGTACGTTTCCCCAGCTTCGACCTGTTTCCGTTTGATCACGTCTCTGCTCCTGCGCCCCGGTAACCCGACCTGCTTTTCCCTTTTCGACACCGTTATCGCTCGGCAGAGAAGTGCCACTTCCGCGTCCCGAGCGACCTGCTCCCCATAATCAACGATCACTGGATTGTGGGTGCCAGTTTACGTCTCTTTTCAAATAAAACTAAGAAACTAACGCAATTGGGTTCCCGTTTCCGTTCCTGACAGTTTGGTTTTAATCACCTGATTTGATTTGCCAACTCATAAAGATGGAAACACACTAGACTTGGTTTTGACTCGAGGGGTTTCAACCTCAAATGTGAAGGTGTTACCGTGTACTACCGTTATTTCTGATCATTATTTAGTCACATTTGAGGTGCTGGCTAAATGTTGCATTAAAATACCTGACAACCTCCACGGCTCCATGCCCTTACAAACTGTCGTGTTTTCCCTTACAAAATACAAAAAAGTCTTGCACCATATTATAATAATTATTATTATTATTATCATTAAATTATTTATTATTATTTTATTTTTATTTATTTTAATTAAAACAATATCCGTCAATAGCTTTATTGTTTTATAAGCTTATTATATAGTATACGATTGCTATTGTCAGAAGCGCAGCAGAATGCGTGTTCACGCGAGGGGGGGAGGATTTTGCAGGGGAGTCGAAATTAGGCACTACTGCGGCAGATGCATGCGCACTGTAGCATCAAACGCTCGCTTCGTTTGCAACGGAAAGAAACAATACCGAGCTAGAGGCTACCTCGGCGAACTCGTTTGACTTGATTGATTTGCCGTTTCGTGATAGTCGGTGTATACCGGATGGTACCCATAATTGACAAATTTGCGTTTTTCCGTACGGATTTTCTTGTGCGTCGTACACGTCTTAAAATACATAATAAACGTACTTTGTATGGCAAAAACATACAGGTTGACAGGTATGTAT
Source organism: Urocampus carinirostris (assembly GCF_059441175.1). Taxonomy (NCBI): domain Eukaryota; kingdom Metazoa; phylum Chordata; class Actinopteri; order Syngnathiformes; family Syngnathidae; genus Urocampus; species Urocampus carinirostris. The sequence goes on along the minus strand of NC_142354.1, from coordinate 5,769,232 downwards.
TAAAGAAACTAAAGGATTTAGCAGCCGCTATATTTGCACTGGCATAGTTTCTGAGCTCTCTGATCTTCTTTCAGGAGTAGTTGCATTGTTTCATTTATATAAAGGCTCTATTAACTCACTCATGAACAATGTTCCCTCTAGGCTGCGCGCGTGCGCAACCGCGCACTGCCCGCACATTCTGAGCGCACAAGAAAATCTATCCAGCGCAATGTTCCCTCTAAGCTGCGTGTGTGCGCAATTGCGCACTACCCAGAACTTTTCCGCGCACAATAAAATCTAGCCAGCTCACAAAAATCAGGGATCGAAATTGCTAATTAAGAAGCGAAATAAGTCAAAGTTACAGTGCATAAAGGTAAAAATACAAGGGTTCCCCTGACGTTGTGTTCTAAATGCGGTATTTTGAAGTCAAGATCGAAGTAGAACGAAGTTGAGTAAAGTCAGTAGAGTTTTTTGAGAACCGGCTTCTTCGGCTCGGCTCACTAAAAGGAACTGGCTTTTTCGGGTCCTAAACGGTTCTTCAGGTGGTTTTTGCTTCTTTCATCCCTATATGACCAAATATTATGTAAAATTATGCACAAAATGACTTAAAGGAAGGGGGAATAGAACAAAAAAGAAAAAAATACCAAAATGTCAAAGTAGAGAAAAGCTGAGAAAAAAAGAAATAAAAAGGAAAAGAAAAAAGAAAGAAAAATTCAGAAAAAGCCAGAAAAAAGAAAAAAAAGAAACAAAGGAAAAAAAGAAAATAGATGACAAAAAGAAAAAAGTAACAGCTAGGAAAAAATAAACACAATGAGATTTTTTTAAAGGAATTTAAAAAAAAAAGAAAAAAAAACAGGGAAAAAGAAGAAAAAGTTTGTGTTGCATTCAAATAATTTCCACTTATACCAAGTCAATCTTGTTGCCAACATTGTACTTCCACTAAAAAATGTGATTAAATACAGTTGTGTATCGTGCATCCGACTAAATAAGCCCCCAAGAATGTTAGTATTATGCGACAAAAGATACCAGGGAAAAAAAAGAAATGGAAATCTTGTGAAAGAATTGTTTTAAAAAAAAAGATGTTTGTAGGCCGTACAACCTTTGCAATAATACATTAGTCAATTCATTTAAAAGTGAAAAATAATTTTGCACAAGAATAACCCAAAAATTATTTTCGACACTGCGGCATCGCTAACGAGGAAACAGATTATTCCAGATTGTTCTACCCATTCAGCCCATGACTTTATGGTCTTTTTTTAATAAGAAGATTCAACACATACGGGAAGAAATTTCTAAAGACAATGTTAATACATCACATACTAAAGGTCTAAAATCTATAGATGCGCGACATGGTGGCTGTCCAGGGATTTTTTTCCTGACTTAGTGATCTGTCACTTGCTAATCTTAAACAGGTGGTGAATACAGCCAAACCGACTACTTGCCTGTTTTACCCGCTTTCGGGTTCTTTGATTATAGGTCTTTTTGGGGTCCTTGGACCCTCAGTTCTAAACATTAGAAACATATCACTCTCCTCAGGTGTAGTTCCAGCGGCTTTTAAGTCCGCTGTTATTAAACCTACACTGAAACGACACGGTCTTGATCCAGAAACCTTATGTAATTATAGACTTGTGTCAAACTTACCGTTTCTTTCTAAAGTACTTGAAAAAGTTGTGGCACAGCAGCTGAATTATGAGAGACTCAGGAGGACGGATTCAATGGCAACGGCTATGGCACGAATACAGACGACAAGACGGCTTACCCAAACCACACTACCGGGGGCTGTGTTAGAAGCAAAGTGCCACTGCGGGAAAATCACCAAAAACGCAAGGCGCCTCAAGATACATCAACCCAGGACTATCTGTGGTAAAGGGGAAAGCAAATGCAGCGCATGGTGGAAACACTCAGTGAGACGTAGGAGGACTCCAGTCAGGAAGCACCCCACACTACAGGAGACCTCTCCGCATTTCCCGCACCCCTCGACCACAGAGTCCCATGTTACACAACCCTGTTTGGGTAAGCCGGCTCTGGATTAGGAGGGAAAACTTTAGCTGGGGACCAGGAGAAGATGGGCAGTGACTGGCCATCACTGCCAGCCCGCCAACTTGAGGGCGTTGTGGTTCAGGGTCGAAATGCCCAGTGATGGTTGGACACCACCTGATGACATCTTCTCCTAGTTGAAAGCTCTAGTCACTTTTGTTTTGGGTGACTGTTAAGAGTAGCACTATTTTCTGTATGTTACAATTACTAGAACAGCTTTTTTCCATCTTCGCAACATTGCTAAAATTCGTCCTATGCTGTCTCCGTCGGATGCGGAGATTATAATTCACGCGTTTGTTACTTCCCGTCTCAAATAATGTAATGCACTATTCTCCGGTCTCCTGAAGTCCAAAATCAAGGGTCTTCAGCGAGTATAAAATGCTGCAGCGAGGCTTTTAACTAATAAGGAAGTTTGATCACATTACCCCGATTTTAGCCAACCTGCATTGGGCTCCCTGTTAGCTTAAGATGTGATTTTAAGGTTCTGTTGGTAGTATAAAAAATCATGCATGGACTTATCTTTGCTCCCTCATATCTTTCAGATTTAATTTCCCCCTTTGTTCCGGTCCGGAGCCACCGCTCTGAAAATGCTAGTCTACTAGTGATCCCAAGAGCCAAGAAGAGATCCGTGGTTCAAAAGCGTTCTCCATTCGGGCCCCGGTGCTGTGGAATGCTCTTCCCCCTGAGATTCGATCTGCAACCTCAGTGGAAATGTTTAAATCTAAACTTAAAACACACTTCTATTCTATAGCATATGAATAACCGAAATTTTATGTTGACAATATCTGTGTATGATTTGCCCTCGTGTTTTGAGATCAGGGGATGGTTTCATAATAGTGTGATGTTTGCAATAATCTCTGGTCTGTGCAGCCCTTTGAGACTCTTTGTGATTAAGTGCTATTCAAATAAACATGACTTAACTTGACTTGTCCTAAAAATATATGGTGTAGCTCTTACTGGAGAAAAAAATCCAAGTATTTTGCTTTAATGGCCTTTTGAGTCAAAAAGATCCCGACCCCTGATATAGGTTGACAAGTATGCTTTCTGCTCGAAACTCAATACTGTAAGAATAAAGTTGAAAAAATAATAATAATAAGGTTGTAGTGCTGCTTACATCCATGTCGTGGCAGTAAAGACATTTAGAGACGCATGCAACCCCGGAAAAGAATATTTTGGTCACAGACCTTTTCCGTTTCCCTACATTTGTTATTGTTTTCAAATAGGTACTGCTGCCACTGCTAATTTACTCGTCAAGGCTTCAATTTGCAAACAATTATTTTTGTTCCATCCTGAGTGCATCTATAGAGTTGACGAGCAAAGGTGTTGAGCAGTTATTTGTGCGTTCTGCAGCGGGAGGGCTTCCACGTACTTTTTTGACATGTTAGTTCGTGGCTAAGTTATTGCCGCTAAGATACATTTCATGCAAACTCTCTGACAAGTCAGTTTGCAATGACGAGCGAGCACACCAAGAGCACCGCGGCGGCAAACGGAGAAGGCGAGACTTGCGTCCCTGCTCCTCAGTCTGAGTCCAACGAGCACGATTATGCTGACACCGACTTCGCCAACGTGTCCTTCGCCGTGCAGAATCTACCGTTCGCCGGAGAAGACAACAGTAAAAACGAGAAGGACGTGATAACACAACCTGTCGTTCATCGTGGCCGTCGGCAAACCAAATCTCTAGAAGACAAGACGTGCTGCTGCTGCAATGGTAGGACTTTGCACTAAGGCCAAACATGGACAATCACGATTGTAATCATTTAAGGCTAAATGTAGATGAGTGCGATTCTCGAAAAATAACTCCAAGCTATGACGAACTATCGAAAAACAGTGTAATGTGATTGCAGAATGGGCTAATCAAGCAAATATCCAAAGTCCGGCCCGGGGGCCAATTATGGCCCATGATCAAATGTTTACTAGCCTGTGGCCTCTGTCATAAAATTCATAACTTGTGGCCCACCAGTAAAGTTGACCCAAGTATAAAATGAAATTGTACCTGAAACACATTTTAAAAAAGCACATGTATATCACCAAAACCCCGCTCTCACCTCTCACAAAACCCCTGTCCTCCAGCAACTCCACTGGCTCCCCGTCAACCAAAGAATCACGCACAAAATATTTCTCAACATCTGCTAGGCCATTCATAACCAACTTCTCTGACCTCCTTCACATTGCCTCGACATCCCAAATTCCTCAGATCTTCCTCAGCTCCATTGGGGGCAGAGCTCTCGGCCCCCCAGCTCTGGAACTCGTTACCACCTGAATTCTTAAATTTCACCACCCTGTCCACATTCAAATCTGGACTCAAAGCCCACCCCTTCAAACTCGCCCATTTATAAATATCTGCTTCATATACCGCCCCCTTTTTTATTTTACTTTGTTTTTATTTGGTATGTATTACTTGCTTGTTTTGCGATTCGATTTGCAACCTCAGTGGAACTGTTTAAATCTAGGCGTCACAATTAAACATGACTTGACTTAATCAATTTCAAACAAACACCTGATAAATTAAGGTGTCCTTAAAAATGGTAACTGAACTGAACTTATATAGGGCTTTACCTGTCACGGAGGATGTCTAAAGCGCATTTCAATACACTTCACACTTTTAACCGTTCACTCACACACCGAAAGCGGAGTCAGCCATGCTAGGTGCCTACCATCATATCAGGGGTATTAGGGGTTCAGTGTCTTGCCCAAGGACACTGACATTTAAAAAAGTTGAAAGATTATTACGCTGTTGTAGTTTGTTTATTTTTTTATTATATTTCACGTCTCAACAAACATCACATCACAGAATGAACAAATCACCAACAAGAGACCTGGCCATATAATAACTTCTTCAATCAACCATATAAACAAATTTTCATATCTTACTTCATTATAACAATCTTTTTTTCAATCCATTAACCACATTATTGAATTACGATATCCAGAGTATTTTACAGTTTCTGAGAAATTATTCTTTTCTCATCATTCTCCCGACTCTCTAACCACAACATTGTGTCAAACCTATGACAAACACGTATCTTCTTTTGAAAATCCAAAAGTTTAAAGTGGCATTGCCCGTGCACCAAGAGTCAACCAGATCAGGTAAACGCCATTCCTATTAACAAGGCCCAACTGAGTTCAGAGAGCCTTTAACAAAACTTCCCACTGTGCTTATCTGCGTTTGTTTACCTTACTTTTAGCAGAGCTGTTCAGGCCGTGAAACCAGACGTGGGTAAAGTAGCCAAAATGTCACTCAAGTAAAAGTACTGTTACTTCAGTATAATATTACTGAAGTAGAAGTAAAAGTAATCACCCAAATACTTACTTGAGTAAAAGTAAAAAAGTACTCGGTGAAAAAAAATTACTCAAGTACAGAGTAACTGTAGCAACGTCGTATTTATTGATTTTTTTTTCCAACAACCAATAAGATCATGAAATTATCAAGATCCATCCAACCAACAAAAAAATGCATTTAATTTAAAAGTAGATTGAAATAATCAACGTACATCCAAGTGCTTTAATGAACAATACATTAAAAATAGTATAAATTAATCACACGTAGCACCAAGCAGCACATTTACAGCCCCAATATTCATCTTAACCATCTCTGCAAGCGGAACAACAAGCTAGCCTCATGAATTCAAACAAAGGAGACATTGCATATTGTAGTTGGTGTCCCCCACCCTTTTAAGGGCAACATTTGATGTGAGGCCAGGCGTGCTCCTCCTATTGTGTTTTCCTAGTGGTTATTGCTAAGCGACATATTGGATCTGGTTCATTCGTAAAAAAACAATTTCCTCCGCTGAAGTTGAATATGGTCATGTGACGAGGCTGCGACATTTGATTGGTCAAATAGCGCGTGGCAGAGTCTGCGTCAAAATAAAAGCGCCATAGCGGAGACAGACACATACTTACGTGGAGGGGATTTATTAAGTAAAGAAGTAACGACTTCAATGTTCCCTAATGTAGCAGAGTAAAAGTACAGACGCTCCCCTACTCACGAACAAGATTCTGGACAATTGTTCGTAAGTTGAATTTATTTGTAAGTTCCTTCAGTGCTATATTTTGTATGGAATGTATGTTTAAGGCTTGTGTAAGTATGTTTAAGTAACCTGTATTGTTTTGTACTGAAAAGTAAACATTTAATAAAATAATATGCTCTATAAAGACAAATATAGTGAAGTTTAACTTACTTGTGGAAGATGGGCTTTAAGAGTTAGGCTACCTTCTAGCTAGTGGTAGAAAGTGGCCAAAAAAAAAGCAATCCAACTGTTTTCTCAACCGCATCAAGCTTTCTTATTCCACTTTCATTTCAAATGAAACGATTTGCCTCTTCTTTACACTTTGCACCAACCATATCGAATATATTCACGGGATAATAAATAATAAAAACGTCAAAGTTCTTTGCGCGCTTGAGATACAGTACAGTATGTTTACACACAAACTGGGAAGAGGAAGCCGTATTTCTTCTTCGGGGTGGATGCTGGGTGAGCTCTCACAGCGCCAAACCCTGGTAGGGGCTAAATGAAGCACTACAGTACTGTCCTGTACTCGCAAAAAGGTGCACAATACAAAAGCTAACTTACTGCAATGACCAGATATTATTCGACATCCCCCAAAAATGTTTGTTTTTTCCGTTTTTCGTAACTCCAATGTTCGTAAAAAGGGGAAAGTATTTACCTTTTTTTCTTCACGAATGTACTCAATTAAAGTAATAGGGATTTAAAAGTACAACATTTTCCAAAACTTACTCAAGTAAATGTAACGGAGTAAATGTACTCTGTTACTACCCACCTCTGCATAGAACACATTTGAAGGAGGAATGGAAGTACAGTGGTTGCGGTGTAGAGTAACTTAAAATAACATGACAATGGTGAAAGAAGATCCCTATTTCAAGGATAGTCCAAATGCCTACCCTAAAAAAGATGAAAAAAAGAGTTTATTTGAGTGTGTCTAAGAAATGCACGTACTTTCAAGCGCAACACAAGGAACTTGACGAAGGCTGCAATGAAAACACGAAGCCAGGGGATGGCGGCCGCGAGTACAAAAAAAGTTTAAGATTCTGTACAGCTCCTTTGAGAAACTTTTCATTGGACTATTCTCATAAATTGGGCGACTCTCTCAGCACTACTTTTTAAATAGGTGGTCTTTATCTTATTTTTTCCGTTAAAGTCTTTATTACATCTAATCTGGTTGCAAAGAATGTTCAACAATGTTGATATCAAGGACAATAAAGACAATTCAATTCAATTATTGAAGTCACATCCTGTGCAAAATATTAAGACATTTTTAATCAGTTTTAATACAAAGCTTAAAGTCAGGGCTTGTGTAAAAAAAAAAAAAGCTACCTGTTGCTTGTTATGAACATGCTTACTTAATTATTTCAGTTAATTGGTTAAGATTTGGGTTAGGCAGTAAATCCATTTAATTAATGTGTCATTTTGAATGGACAGAATTGATTATTTGACAACTACATGTCTCTGTATGGGGTAGTTCAATGAGAAATGAGGACTTAAAAAAGCAAGGAAGAATACAAATTATGGAGACTGTTTTCCAAACGCACAATATTATGACTTTTTTTTTTTTTGGGTCCCAGTCTTGGAGGTGTTTGGGTACTTGTTGCAAGATGGTGGACAATGTATGTAATGTCGGCTCTCTTTAGTTGAGGCTTATATAAAATTAATGATAATTTTTAAACATCTCATCTCATCTCATTAGCCGTACCGCTTATCCTCATTAGGGTCGCGGGGGGGCTGGAGCGCATCCCAGCCATCTCCGGGCAGTGGGCAGGGGACACCCTCAACTGGTTGCCAGCCAATCGCAGGGCACACAGGGACAGACAACTCATTCGCTCATTCAAGCCTAGGGACAATTTGGACCGGCCAATTCACCTGAAATGCATGTCTTTGGAATGTGGGAGGAAACCGGAGTGGCCGGAGGAAACCCACGCAAGCACGGGGAGAACATACAAACTCCGCACAGGAAGAATTTTTAAACATATGAGTATAAAAATCACGTTTATATGATGGCTCATGTAGTTTGCTTATTATTTAACACAGCATTATTTTTTAAATGAATGAAGTGCTTTTTTTATTGCAGTCGCCAATTTATACACACTGTCCCTTTGAAGATAACAAATTAATGAATGGATTTGTCGCCCTGGTTTGTTGTAACTGATTTTTTGGAGCAATTAATTAAAGATGGTTGTAAAAAGCAACAGGTACCGTATTTTTATGACTAAATGGCTCACATAAAAGTCTTCGATTTTCTTCAAGTTGTTCAGTGCGCCCTTTCATTCAATGCACCCTATGTGCGTGTAAAGCGGACGTAATTGAGGATACCCTGAGACTGCTACAGGGGGAACCGGCCGTTCAAAGTAAGGCTGCCAGTGGCTTGGGAACGATTGATGACATATGGGGAGACCACAGTAGAAGGCAGCGCCGGGCAGTTTACACCACATTTTGCGAATGGATTGTAGACTCTTGTGCTTGGGTAATAAGGATTATCAGTAAAAAAAATCTGAGTACCAAACTCGGTTTTGTGCCAGTTCTTTTTAAAATGTTTGTTTTATCCATTTTTTTACTATGCCTGTGCCTATTGATGATTTAAAAAAAACGTTTGTACAGACGCGCCCCTTCTTACGATCATTCGACTAACGAAAAAAGGTAGATTCGAACATTTTTTCGGGATGTCAAAAAATACTCTGACATTGCTGTAAGTTAGAATTTGTTTTGTGCGCCTCATTCCGAGTACAGGACAGTACTGTAGTGCTTCTTTCCGCCGCTTCCAGTGTGTGGTGCTGTGAGAGGTCACCCTACATCCACCGACTTCGCCTTCCTGTCACAGTCTCAGTTTGTGTGTAAACACACTATACTGTGTCCCCAGCGCGCTAAGAACTTTGACATTTTTATTGTTTAATATCCAACCATTCAATATGGTTGGTGTGAAGTGTAAAGAAGAGGTAAGCTGTTTATTTTGAAATGAAGTGAAATAAGAACGCTTACACGGTTGAGAAAAGGGTTGGATCGCTTTTTTATCCAACCATTCAATATGGTTGGTGTGAAGTGTAAAGAAGAGGTAAGCTGTTTATTTTGAAATGAAGTGAAATAAGAAAGCTTACACGGTTGAGAAAAGGGTTGGATCGCTTTTTTTCGGCCACCCGGAAACCCATCTTTCACAAGTAGGTTGAACTTCACTCAAGTTATCTTTATAGAGCATATTGTTTTATCAAATGTTTATTTTTTAGTTCAAAACAACGCAGGTTACTTATACAAGCGTTAAACATACTTGTATAAACCATAAACATACAAAATATAGCACTGTAGCAACTTATGAACAAATTCAACATACGAACGATCGTCCGGAGCCTCGTTCGTAAGTAGGGTAGCGTCTGTAGTGTATTGCCTCTACGTGTAGTCAAAGATGCACACAGTTGCTGGTGAGGTCTGATCACCGATTCAATAAACAATTAACAATCGGTAAAAACACATTCCACAGGAGCGACTGTAAGCCGCAACTCATGCTCATTCATGCTACAAACAGCTGAACTTCCCCACCAGTTATTTCCCTCCTCCCCGACGTCACGTCTTCCTTAAAGGGTCCATGAGCAAACAAACAAAAGCAAAATACATTACAATACTTTGTAATCAATACTTGAATAAACCACAACCAAACTAAGTTTTGCCCCTGCTGTATTTTTAAATAGGCACACTTGTATGCTTGTCTGTGTTGTTGTAAGGCGGCTATAGTCCAGGACGCCCGCGCCAGTTTGTTATGTGTTGTCTTTCAACAAATCAGTACCTACAATAAAACACTCGAACAGGTCAGAATAAAATACTTCTCAAATCTTATTTCTGAAAATAAAAATAACCCCAAATTTTCTCCACCTTCAAACTTTTAACTAAAGCTGATTTTAAAAAGCCCCTACTGGAGCCGACAAATGCTCTTTGTGAGGACTTTGCGGACCACTTCAGAAGTAAAATAACTAAAATCAGGTCCACCCTTCTATCCAATCAGAATGTAAGATCCACAATAGCTGGACAATTGATTTTACCTAAGGAAGCACTGGAAGATTTTGCTTTAGTTGATGAATGGACTCTTGGTCGAGTTTTCTCCCAAGTCATCCCAACAACCTGCCTTTAAGATCCAATATTCCACATCTCTTTTAAGGACGTTTTATGGATTGTTCGAGGAAGAGGTTTTAAATATAGTGAACTGCTCTCTCCAGTCAGGTGCTGCCTTTAAAACGGCAGTGGTGAGGCCCCACATTTTTAATAATTACCGTCCCGTGTCCAACCTACGGTTTTTAAGCAGTTTTAGAAAAATGTTTTTTTTTTTTTTATTCGGCTGAAATCTTTTTCAGAAGAAGAGAGCACAATTTTTTTGCATAAAGTTGAATACAGAAATAAAAACAGCTACAGAGACTCCGCCTTTTGTCACAGTGCACCCTATGGTTGTGAAAATACGGTAGCTTTTTTTCACAATCTTTTTTAACATTCTGTCCGGTTTAAGTGTCTTTCCTTATTCTTGTCAATAGGTCAGTTTGAGCGTCAGGGCCGAGGTTTCAACCGGAGGGCCGTGTTCACCTTCACCACCCCGGAGGCTGCTCAGTGGGTCTTCCCTGACGCCGGCGCCATCAGCAAAAAGTCTTTTGTGTGCGAAACCTGCGCGCAGGTCATCCGGACCAGATGCTTGCGCAAGAATAGTGGCAAAAGGGCCGTGTGGCACAAACCTGCCAAGGCAAAACAGGTGAGGCCACAAAACCACTCTTACCTAGTGTTGCATTTGAATATAATAACTTATGAATGAGGCTGGGGTCATGTTTTAAGCCAGGAGATGGCGGCAGAGAAGAGCTAAATTTCAAGTTCTGGACACCACCTTTAAGCAGTGTTGGGGGGGTTACTTTAAAAATGTAATACAATACAATTACTAGTTGCCTGTTGAGAATTTCAATCAAAAATGTGATACGAATACTATAATATTGAAGTTACGTAACTGGATTACTTTGATTACTTTTGGATTACTTCAATACCAAATACGCTGATAAAAGACAAAAACAATACAAATGAAATTACAAAATTGTAATTAAGACAAATGAACAATGTAAGCTTGAAAAGGAATTGGAGGAAACCAAGGTAAAGTAGTTGCTTTTAGTCCTACAAAAAAGTGCCAACATTTTAACCAGGTAGTATAATTTATTAATGCCCCAATGTGCAATACTTGACCACAAAATGGTGCTGCGTTGTCTGTTACAAGCAAGGGCCAGTGATACATTGCAGACCGCGGCAGCAGGATGCCGGAAGAACATTGCACCGAAATAAGTGGGGATTCCGCAGTGTAAAAGAAATTTTAAAAAATCTTGACTTAGGACGTTTTATAAAAGTAGCCATCGGTATGATAGTTCATGTATTTTGGCCCTGTATTCAAATCTGAGTTTTTTTTTAACTGGTTTAAAGTTTTTTTTGTACCATTAGGAGGCACTAAATACTACACACTGTCACCTGAAAGAAGAAAATAACATTTGCTTTTTTCACATGCCAGACAAAATATGTTAGCAGCCTCACGAAAGTTCCTTAAAGTGATCGTTTGTGCAGAGCATTTTTCAGATCCTAGCTCAAATGCTCTATAGCAGAAGTCGGCAACCTATGGCACGCGTGCCAGCAGTGGCACACGAGAGGCTAACCAGTGGCACGGGAGTGCACGGCAAAGTAATAATGACTTTTTAAAAATGCACATTTTTACCTGAAATTTAGACATTTTCATTGCGCTCTTTCATTGTTCAGCGGCTCTACGGAAAGCGTGTGTCTGCGTGGTGCCTCGCAGAGGAGGAGAGATCTGTGTTTTAAACCCTCCCACAGAAACACCGGGGCGCGATAAATGAATGAATCACGACAGCCAAATAATGACGGCTCCTCGAGCGAAAACATCTCGTTCTTTCCAGCCAACGTGGACAGACGACTGGGGCTTTGTGCAAAAAATTGCCGTGCTGTTTGTGCATTATGCCTCGAGAGCGTTGTACCTCGTACGTCAAGTGTTACACGTCATTACGAGACGAAAAATGAACATGAATTCAAGGACGAGTCTGAAAAGGCGGATACATTAAAACGCGCTGCGTCCAGGTACGGTGTCGTGTCTAAATCCGACTCCCCTGCAAAATCCTCCCCTCTCGCATGAACGTGAATTCTGCTGCGCTTCCGACAAAAGCGATCCCATTCTATATAATAAGTTTATTAAAACAATAAAGCGAGCTAATTAAAACAATTAAGCGATCGTAGTCTATAAAATGCGTTTATTAAAACAATAAAGCGCAATCGTATTCTACAAAATGCGTTTAACGCGGAAGAAAAAGTCACCAGCACCGGAGACGAATCAATGTACGCTATGATATCCACGATAGCAACTAATTGTACACAATAGCCTTTATTTGATGTGCTATAATAGCCATATGTAATGTATTTTATTGTGAATGAAACCCTGGTTGCATTGGATCCCGCGGTGTAAACAATTGGTTAGGTGTTTGACAAATCTAGTTAGTTTTATTACTATTATTATTATTATTATTATTATTATTAATAGTAATATTATGAGAAACGTTCTGAAGCTCTTCAAAATCACTGTGCTGACATATTTATGTCACAGAAGGTTACCCCAGAAGTCACAAGTCAATATCTCAAACAGGGTCCATTTAGGTCAGATTTTGGCAGGTAAAATGTCTGCCAAAATCCCCCCCCCTGCCAACTCCTGAATAAAAAGTCCTAATGTGTGTGTGTGTTTCAAGTTTTGATAGTTTCTGAAATAAGATTTTATTGATGAATGGTATGGTAGCTGTTCATATTACTTCTTTTTTGATTATAGTTCATTGTTGATGAAGAATGGTTGAAGTCATGGATGTCTACAGGCCTTTCTGCATGTTGCTCACATTCGTTTTTTAGTTTGTTGATAAACAAGAATAGTGGAAGATAAAATTGTTCAGTTATACGATTTCAATGTATATCCATGTTGTATATTTGGACTGGTGTAAAATTACAGCTCTGTTGGATGTAAAAAAATTATTGTGCGGGTCATTAATCTTGGTGTGGCACACTGATTTACAAGGAAATTTGAAAGTGGCACTCCACACCAAAAAGGTTGCTGACCCCTGCTCTATAGGATTGAGGTCTGGACTTTCTAACACCTTTAAACTGTTAGTTTAAGACTATAACACTGTAGATTTTGCTTTATGCTTAGAGTCGTTTTCTTAGAAGGGGAACCTGCACCCAGTTCTCAGGTCTCTTGCAGACTCCAACAGATTTACTGCCAGAATTGCTCTGTGTTTGCTCCGTCCAGCTACTGATCAACTCCAACGATCTTCCCAGTCGCTGCTGAAAAAAAGCAACCCCAGAGAATGATGCTGCAACCACTATGTTTGACATTGATGATGGTGTTTTCAGGGTGATGTGTAGCGTTACTCTTACGCCAAACGTTGCACTTTGCATTCAGCCCAAAATGTTCCATTTTGGTCTCATCTGACCGGAGGACCTTGTTCCACATGTAATTTCTGTCTTCCATGTGGATTTTTTGCAAACATTAAACATTTTTCCATACACAATATACACAATATACAATACTTTTTTTATTACTTGTATGTGTGTGGTGCCTGATGCAAATTGCTGAAACGCAGTGCCGGTCAACAGACCTCAATATTTTGTTGTGTTGTACAGTTTTCAGGAATATTTTTTTAATCACCTGTTTAACCACTGACTCATTTTCATGCCTGCTTGTGGGTGCAGGAGAGCGAGCACCACCGGAAGAAGGGCCAGCGCATGGGCAAGAAAAGCCGAGCGGCGTTGCTGGTGAGCAAGTCATGCTACCGCTCGGCCTTTCGCATGCTTTGGTCGGCCAAAGGTGCCAGAAAGCCAATGCTGGACTTCCTGAGCCGGGAACTGCGCGAAGAGATGAAAGTGCTGTCGCGCCATGGCGACAGCCCTTTCCATCAAAAAGTGTCCAGCAAGAAGCTGCTTTCTTTTTTCCCGTGGGCACGATGCCTCAGTTGGGCGCAGGAGCATGCGCCGCTTGTCACCACCTGCCTGCGATCCCTCTTTCCAACCGTCAACGCCCTGGTGAAGAGCAGGCAGTAAGTGCGCACATTCACCATACAGTAGAAGTTAGACCTAAGGCTTGAGCCCAGCCAAAACCTGGCTCAAAATGTCGATCATTACATTCGGGTTCAGGCTTCTCTCTTGCTGAAAATAAATATCCACCCGTCATTGTTTTGTGTTTTCCTTTCATGGTGGAGGATCCGCGCAGCATGCAAGCTCGGCGGCGCTTACCCTCGGCGGCACAATCGGACAAAACAAAGCGGGCGCGTCGTGGGTGGACAGAGTTAGCTAAAATCTATCTTCCTCTTTCTCAGTCCTCGCAAATAAAATATGAAAATACAGCTTTGCTTTGGACTCGGTCCCTCAGATCAAGTTAATTGGTCGGGATGGGGCTGGTTTCAATCTTTTGTACTAGCAAGCCGGGTCCGGTTGGATTTCTTTAGGCCCGATCTCAACTTTACCATAGAGTAATCCCTAGTTTTTCACAAGGACCATAAGGACCTGCAATAGTCAAGATCTGCAAAGCAAAATCCTTTGACTAATATTAAATCAAATATTCTATTACAGTAGTTCTCAATGTTTTTCTGTACCACAGACTGGTTTAATGTCTGACATTAGTCTCGCAGCCTAGCCCAATCATAAAACTAGTTATAATCATAATAAAAACTAGACAACTCTGCGAAAATTTGGACAGTTGGGGCTAGGCTATGGCATGTAGTCATTAGCATCTACTCGTTAGCATCTACTTGTTAGCATTGACTTGATTGTTTGTAGTCATTAGCACCTTTTCGGCTACATGTAGTTGTGAGCATGATGCTATTAGCATTTACTCTTAGCATCGACTCATTAGCAGGTAGTCGTGTACGAAATTGATCAGTAAACTGTGTCATCGTAAGGGATTACTGTACAGTAATTCCTCCTTTTTCGCTGGGGTTGGAGCCCAAGAAAGTCACACGATAGTCAAAACCTGCAAAGTAGAAATATTCATTTGTTTATTAGATACAATATACGACTGTAACAAACTAACAACTATAGATCCATCACGAGGGGAATTCCAGGATGTTGTAAAGAAAGTACGGTCATCATCTGTGCCAGGACCCAGTCCCATACCTTACAAGGTGTACAAGAGATGTCCAATGCTCATACTCAGGCTAAACTGCTGACGAGAATTTGGATAAAGGGCATCATTCCAAAATCTTGGAAGAGAGCTGATGGGTAATACTAATATACTCCTTTGATATAAACCAATTCCAAGCAATTTCTTTCCTAAGTGTTGAATGTAAGATTTTCTCACTCCTAGTGCAGAGGTTGACTATGTATGTGGTGAAAAACATCGATCCAGAAGGGCGAGTCCCCTGGATGTCTAGAGCACACAAGCGTCATCAACAAATTGATCCGTGAGGCCAAGAAGAGCGGAGGAGACGTAACAGTCTGGCTTGACTTGGCCAATGCTTATGGGTCAATTCCACATGCTCTCATCAACACTGCTATGGAGCACTACCATCTCCCACAGCACATCAGGGGAATGATCGCTTCCTACTTTAGTGGATTCTAGTTATGGTTCCAAACCACCCAGTTTACCACTCAAGGGCAAGACTTGGAGAAGGGGATTGTAACTGGTTGGATCTCCCCTGTCCCGTTTGTTAATGCCATGAATCTACTCATCTCTGCCGCGGTGAAGGAGACCATAGGCCTGATAATGAGGTTTGGCATTACCTGACCTCTGTTGAGATGCTTCATAGATAACCTCACCGTTACAGCAGGAACCCATGTGCAAGCAAGATGGATCCTGAAGGCACTCTACGAGGTAGCAAACTTGGCCTTGGATGAAATACAAGCATAATAAGTCAAGCAGCATGTTGATGAAGAGTTGCAAGGTCACAAGCGGGTTCCAACTCGGAATCCCGGGGGAGAACATACCATCAATCTAAGAGAATCCAGTAAAATGCCTGGGAAAGTGGTACGATTCATCTTTGGGGTAGAGAGGCAGTGTTCCTGAACTGAGGAGCATGCTGATGAGTGCCTTAAAAAGAAAGGAGATCAGGCCTACGATGCAGGTTCAAGGCCTTGTTGTTCCAGCACAGTCCCCTATCAGGACTCCTGTGGCTGCTAACAATCTATGAAATTCCTATGACGGCGGTTGATGGAATTGAGACGAGGTTAAATAAACATCTGCAAGTGGCTTGGGATTCCACCAAGTTTCCCGTTACTAGGGATCAACATCACGTCGGGACAGCTGCAATTTCGGTAGTCGGAAGAGTTCAAATTGGCAAAGTGTCGGGCTGTCATGATGCTCAAAGATTCCAGCGACGAGATGGTTAAAGAGGTTGGCGTCATCACAGGATCTCTGCGTAAATGGGCAGCAGACAGCCAAGTACAACAGGCAAAAGGCGGGCTGAGGTTGAAAGATGTAATAAATGCATGCTTAGGGCATCAGGGACTAGGGTCCAACCATTTGTAGCAATGGACAAAAGCTGATGCAAGGCAGAAAAGAGACATGGTCCAGAATGAGGTCCGCCAGTTGCA
Source organism: Urocampus carinirostris (assembly GCF_059441175.1). Lineage (NCBI taxonomy): Eukaryota > Metazoa > Chordata > Actinopteri > Syngnathiformes > Syngnathidae > Urocampus > Urocampus carinirostris. The sequence continues at coordinate 5,752,628 of NC_142354.1, read as the reverse complement.
GGAGGAGGGCCTTCCAAAGCCACCTAGCCAGATCCTTGAACGTTGTAACCTGTCCAGATCTTTTTTTTTTGCTCCGTTCAGTGTACGACACCCTTCCAATGCCAACCAACCTCTACCGGTAGTTATTGAGAGCAGACCCACACTGCAGGCTTTGTGGAGGGAGAGGGACACTGGCACATATTCTGGCAGAATGCCAGACTGGTCTTAGCCAAGGCAGAAACCGCTGGCAAGACAAGGTCCTCAGTGCACTGGCTTACATCTTGGAGCAGGAAACGTGAAAGAGGCACCAACTTACACCTAGTTAAACGCATTTAAGAAGACCAAGAAAAGCCTCTTGAAAACAGCCCCTGTATGGCAGATGATGGTAGACCGGGGAAGAAAATTACACATTCCCCACGTAGTCCAAACTTCCCTGAGGCCAGACATAGTGATTTGGTCAGCCGCTACAAGAGTAGCTGTCGCAATGCCTTACATTATGTTTTGGTAAACACATTGACTTGTGCACCTGCCCGGCTGTCAGTCAATCACAGTCACTCACACAGACACGTCCACTTACGCGCGCACACACACACACACACACACGCGCGCAGGCCTCTGCGACCTGCTCTCGGGATAGCATTTGCTGTTGGTTGTCTGCTGCAGAACACAATGTACAATTAAAATCCAGGTAGTATTGAAACCACGAAAAGTAAACCGCAATACTCTGAAGGATTACTGTAGAGCAAAATTCAAATGACCAAAGTGAAGGCCAAAACTAACAGTTTATTTTCTTCCCGTGTGTGCATGCAGCCAACTGTCAGCGTCTGAGGCGGAGCTTCAGGTTCTTCGTCGCAGCGTCCTGACGCTTGCAGTCCCGTTGTTCACCAGGAACGTTTGGACCAACAATTTCTTGCAAGCAGCGCTGGGGGCCAAACTGCGTTTACAGGGCTGTTCTGGACCCGCCTTGGACACCCTCAATAGTTTGGGTCTGTGCCAGAACAAGGACACAGTGCGCCTCCGCCTGCATCGGCTGCGCAGCGGACCTAGCCACAATAATGCGGTAAGTGGCATTGTTTGGCAAAATGTCAAAGTACTGTATTTTCCGCACTTAGTGCGCAACAGACTACAAGGAGCATAAAAAAGAGATTACAGTAAGAGCTATCGTTTTTATTCATGTGGAACTTTTTGGCTTTTTTTACACTTACTGCATATATCAGTGTAATGATTAATCCAGGGGTGTCCAAACTTTTCAGAAAGCATGCCAGATTTGGTAAGTTGTAAATGTGTGAGGGCTGACTATTCAGCCTGGAATTCTTTGAACGATCTTTAATTATAAATTGACCCCATTTCAAAGGTTTGCAGTTCTTGACGGTCTGTTTCGTGACCTCGTAGCTCGCGTTTGTAGCATTTTCATTTGACTCGTGGGGACTCGTAAAAAAGCGCTGCTGTGCCGTTAAAACTGCTTCCAGTTGCCCCGCCATTTCACAGTGTTCGTTTCCAGTTAGCCTTTTTGAAGTCAGCATGTTTCGTCTGGCAGTGCCTCCTGATATCATTTTCTCCGAAAACAACTACAGTCTTGACAAATTAGGCAGATGCTCTTGTTTTGGATTTCGGTGAGAAAATACTCAAATTTCCACATTTCCACTTGGCCATCACACTCAGCTTTCCTTTTTTTTAATTTACATTGGCAATGTCAAAAACGGGGTGGACTAAGATTTGATCATGGGCCGTAACTGGCACCCTTGAACTAAATATTGACATTTTAGGTCCGACCCAAACCGAATTTCAGGTCAGGTTAGGTTTTAGGTTTAAGATCTTACCTCTAACCCAAGGTTTAAACTTACCTCGAGATGACATCCTTACCGACTGAGAGTATTCAACTGTAATAAATAAGAACTATAGATCTACAAATAAAAACACAGAACACATAATTGCTTTTGAATGAATGGTCTTTATTGTCATTTTACAAAAGTCAGACAAAATTGGAGGGGTTCTCCCTTCAGTGCACAAAAGCGATTTTTGAGAGCGACTGGCTAGCTGCACGCTAGCATCGGGTAGTCTTGACTTCAGCCAGGTCTCTGTAATAATTAAAATACCAGAATCGCGAATATAGCGGTTTCCCATGAGATGTAGCTCCAAGTCATCCGTTTTATGGGTAATGGATCTGGTATTGGTGAGATACAGGCTCAGCATGGATGGCTTAAGGAGAGTTGTGAAGGCAAAAATGACATTCTGATGTCTCGCTGCTTGTTCTTTTCCTGGACCTGATCAAGTATTCGGACTTTAAAAATAAAAAATAAAGCTAGAGAGAAGCAATGCAGTTGAGGACATTTATTACAAAGTTTTAAAATAAAGATAAAACAGAGTGCACTGTGGTCCAATCAATGGGAAGTGCGTCTCCCACCAAGAAAGGCTTGCCTTCCCCTGAAAGGCATCAAAATTTGTTTCAGTCCCTCTTCATAGGAGAAAGGCGTGGATTATGCAAAATGTAAGAATGTAACTCGAAGCTCTCCTGTAAACTAACAAGATAAAGAAATGATCCCAATGAACAAGATACTGCGATTTTGAGGTTTGTTTTATAAGGCTGACAACCGTTTCTGGGATAAGAAGGATATAGCTAGTAAATACTTTACTATAATGTGGACAAACACTGTGCATCATCAAAGAAATGATGTAATGATCATACAATAAACTATAGTTGGAAAACTCATGTGGTGACAACATACTCAGTGAACTATTTTAACAGTTGTTAGCCTAGCTGTAACAGTACATCAGACCCACATCCTAGCTATTGGGTTCTCTCCTGACGCCGCCCCTCTCACTTCCCAACCCGATAAAAATCTGCGGAGTACCCGCTGGTGATCACTATTTCTCTGCGCTCTTATGACTTTCCTCAGAGACCTATTTTATTGATTTTTTTTTTAACGTGACGAGCCGCTAATGGTTGTCTGGCGCCATGCTGCGTAGTTTGTTTTGTTTCCCACTTGTGCGCCCAACCCGCTGTTTGAGTGACGGTATACACCAGCTTATCAGCCGCGCACACAAAAAGTCTTGCCCACCCAACAAACAAAGCCCTCCCTAAGCAGCCCCGTGATAGCATTTGCTGTGGGCTGTCTGGTCAGAACACAATACATTGATATCAATGACAATAAAGACAATTCAATTCACAATCTGTAAAGCAGTGAAGTAGCGAGGGATCTCTGATTAGCTCTCTGCCAATAAACAGACCCTTTCCTGGTCACTGTGTTCAAGCCAGCGGTAGCCTCATGTGTTTCTCCCTCATCAGCATTAGAGAGACAATTTTCAACAACAAATACAATCGTGGAACTTTACAAAATGAAAAGTAGTACATATATAGTAAATAAGGTACAAAACATTTCAAAAAAGGTCAGCTATTTAAACAATTTGTTTTATGCTAGAACGGAGGAGAGGGTCAAGATCACATGATCGACGTGGAGGAAGATGACATCGAGGAAGACGAAGATGTTGAAGAAGAAGAGGAGGAGGAGGAAGATGATGACGAAGAAGAAGAGGAAGAGCAGGAGCTAGTGCAAGAAGAACTGGAAAAGAGGAGGAGGAAGAATAAAAAGAGGAAACTAGAACACAAGGGAGAGGAAGACGAGGATGAAGAAGATGAAGATGAAGAGGAGAGAAAGCGTAAGGTGGTGGTGGTGCGTCTCGGCTTGCTCAAGGGACACTCGGAAGTAGGACGAGCGGACCTGTCAGCCCCATGAGAGTTCCTGGATGAAAAGATTCCAGGAAAAGATGGCAAAAAATCATGACGTGGTGAAGACTTGCAAGCTTTGCATGTATTTTTGAGGTATTAGCAGAGTAAAGCTTTGACTTTCATCATAAGAACAAAAAGGAACTGGTCATGGTGGATTTCTGAACATGATTCACAAACTTTGTAAATAGCAAAAATAAAACGTATTTCAACAAACATACTTTTTGAATTTAGTTTATTTTTGTGTGTCTGAGATTCTTAGGGTTTGGCATTTTACCTGCCAAAATCTGACTACCCTGCTTAAATGGACCCTGTTTGAGATATTGACTTGTGACTTCTAGGGTGACCTGGGACATAAATATGTCAGCACAGTGGTTTTGGGGTTATTCGGAATTTTTATTCAAGAGTTAGCAGGGTGGAGGTATTTTGGCAGGCGTTTTACCTTTTGAAGGGGAGGGTTGGACACAGCGCTTTTTAATGTATCCGCCTTTTCAGACTCGTCCTTGAATATTTCGCCTCGTAGTGACGTTTATCACTTGACGTGTGAGGTACAACGCTCTCGAGGCATAATGCACAAACAGCACGGTCATTTTTTACACAAAGCCCCAGTCGTCTGTCCACGCTGGCTGGAAAGAACGAGATGTTTTCGCTCGAGGAGCCGTCATGATTTGGCTGTCGTGATTCGTTCATTCATCGTGCCCTGGTGTTTACAATCCATAACTACCGGTTACTACGGCTCACTTGCGTCCATCATGGTGTCGTCACGTGGGGGTCAATACAAACTCAACACTGCTCTCTAGTGGCCGAAAGAAGCATTTGGTTTCCATTAATTAGAAAAAAAAATCATAACTTTTTGATTGAAATGACCTACTCTCATCTTTTTCTGACAAACATTTTCAGTTTGTTCCGGATACCGAAAAGGCAGGTTTTCAAAATAAAGAATTTAACGGTTCTTTCAAATGGTCTCAAAATTGCAGCCCATGGGAAAATTTCAGCCTGCGGGATGATAGTTTAAGGCCCCCACCTAAATATAAAGTTAGAAAAGGACAGTGTTCATTTTTAAGCACCTCTTGGTGGTAAAAAAAAAAAAAAAAAAAAAAAAAAAAATTTAAAAAAAACTCATACATACATAAAAAATGATGTAAACGTGCTTGTTTTAAAGTACTCGTAGGCTGAGAAATTGACATTTATGTGACTTAACATGGGACTAACCTAGACAGACCCCACATAAATGTCCAACATCTACTATAAATGAATTTGATTCATCATGGATTGAGTTCCTCATTCTGATTGCCTAAGCATTCCCTAAGAGAGTATTTGTAATAAAAATGTTCACATGTATAATACAGTACTTTTTTTTAAAGTAATTGTTGTGCATGCAAGAGTTCGTCATTTGACTTCAATGCATGCAAGAGTATTTAAGTATGGAGTGAAAGAAAGTTTGTACTTCACTGATTTTGCTTATCACAGGTTCTCTTTGGGGGCAGCACGGCGGCGCAGTGGTTAGCGCGTGTGCGGCACAGTTCTAAGGTCTTGGGAACCTCCTGTGTGGGTTCAAATCAAGCTACCAGACTTCCTGTGCGGAGTTTGTATGTTATCCCCGTGCTTGTGTGGGTTTCCTCCGGGCACTCCGGTTTCCTCCCACATTCCAAATACAGGGATCAGAATGGAGATTTTCATTTTCAGCTGAAATAGCCAGCGTCCAGGAATAAACCAGGGCGGAGCCCCCTCCCCCCCCAAAAAAACCTGGGTTTTAGGCAATTTACTTGTCCAAAACCATGCTTATATTTATCATTTAAGTAACATTTTTAGAAGATTAAAATCATTTGCCCACATAACTGATTTTTTTGTAAATACTGCAAGTTCAAATGCAGTTCAGTCCCTGCAGCTTGTGCGACAATGCGGCCAATTTTTCTAACGGCCGCCAGGGTGCGCCAGAGCAATAAAGGAAAGAGTGAGACAGTCGGATTTTGAATTTGTTTGCTACGCAAGAGAAAAAGTGAAAAAGTCGGAATGCCTTTGGGGTTCAAAAACAGCGGAAATCCGCGGATCCGCGGAAAATTCTGATCCCTGCAAATACATGCATTTCAGGTGGATTGGCCGGTCCAAATTGTCCCTAGGTGTGAATGAGCGAGCGAGTTGTTTGTCCTTGTGTGCCCTGCGATTGGCTGGCAACCAGTTCAGGGTGTCCCCTGCCCACTGATTGCCGGGATGGGCTCCAGCACCCCTGCGACCCTACTGAGGATAAGCGGTGCAGCTAATGAGATGAGGTCCTCTTTGGACCGTAACCCCAGTGATAAACGAGGGTTCACTGTAATGTTTTCTAAACATTACCCATTTTCATTCGAAGATGAAGGCTTGCCCCAAAATTCAAGTCATCGACATTTCCATGATCTTGGCCGAAGCCATCAGAAGAACCCACAACGGCGAATCAGTCTCCTACCTCTTCAGTCACGTACCCTTGTAAAGGCCAGCGGAGAAGGAGTGGGGTTCCTTTTCGCTCTCCAGAAAGATGGAGAGAAACCTCACGCCTGCCCCTCTTTTCATTTGTTTTCCTTTTTATATAATTTGCTTTTAGGGAAGAATCCATTATCCATTCCCTTTAAATACATTTTAATATGGACTCTTTCCCATCAAGTCTTGACAATTCTTAAAAACGCATCGTTGCAGTTTAAGTTTGACTGATTAAACCCGTAAGTTGGAGATGCTGAAATAATAATAATAGTATTCATCATCTAGCTTACAGCCATGCCAGGTGCATTTTTGTGTTATTTTTAACTATAACAGCTGACTACCATGCCTTCTTTAAAATATTAATACATGACAAGGAATTAAGAACTCAAAATAGATGGAAGTGTATTGTCTTTAATTGTAGTAACAGTCATTTACAGCGACACGATACACAGAGTACTTAGCCTCACTAATTCACCTCCCACTTTCTCAGCCAGACAGGATTGTAGGAGAAAAGCAATTGCACCCAAAATTCTGCCCAAGCAAATAAATACTTCAATAGTGGATCTTTGATTTCATTTTAAAGTGGACAATGTGAGGAGTGGTGTGGATATTTGTTCCCCAAACATTGGACTGTATTTACAATTTACTATTTTTTTTGTTTTAAAAAAAAACAAAACAAAACTTGGGTTTTACACATTGAGGGTCTTTTTGACAGAGAAAATTATGTCTTTGATCTGGGGTATGCTGTTGTCCTCTAGGATCTTGGCGTAGGGCATCGGGATGTCCACGCCTGTCACTCTGGTGGCTGGTGCGTCGAGATAGTTGAAGGCGGGTCCTGAACATAGACAAACAGACGTGAGTTGGTACCTAGAGAAGAACAATAAGAACAGCAACAGTGATACAAAACGGGAGGGGACCCGAGTTGTTTCCCTGTGGTACGCCATTCAAAGTTCAGCCAGGGACCAAAAAATAGGTCTAACCTGCACGTATCTACCATGTTAAGCCGAAAGTTAGCAGAGAGACGCTAACAGTTGCTTGCTAAAACGCCCTTCGAGACAAAGAAAGGACCCGCCAGCAGCCAACTAAAGCTGTGTCTCACTGCAACCAATGATTCTGGTTTCAAGCAGGCCTCCAGATTTGAGGATTATGCACTGCAGACTACCGCCCAGACCATTTCAACCGGCCTCAACCATCATTATATCAGCTCACTAAAACCAAAGTTCCTCCCAATGGTTACAGGTATTAATTAGTAGGGGTGGGACAAAAAAAAAAAATCTAGTCAAGTAAATATCGTGATCATATTTTTGGCACTTATTGAAATCCAAATTTCTCCCCACAATCGATTTTTGTGACGTCATATCTGGTACATAAAATGCGGGAACGCAAACAGAAGTGGAAAACGGAGGAAGAAAGCGAGCAAAAAGAACTAAGGTTAAGTATGGACACATTTTGATTTTTATACAGGGGATTACATATTCATTTGTTAATTTTGAAGAATCTTGATTTTAATTTGAGAGCTTACATTTGAGCAGTTTTTTTTTCCTTTTAGAGGCTCGATTTTATTTTCCCATCTTACAGCGTTAACTGTAAATAAGATCATTAAAAGAGCAATGGTGTTACATTGACATTTCATTTCATTACATTTTGGTGCTGTAAACCTGTTGCAGTTTCCATGCTATGTTCCCATTGTCTCAATTAAAATAAATGTCGGCTTCTGGACTGACAGACACAGACTGATGTGCATTTTTTTAACATCATTCATGATTTGTTGTCCCAGAAGTGGATGATTTGAGTTGCTTATTTTCAGGAAAGAAAATTAAATTGCAATCATCAATCATATAGAAAAACAATACTTGTAGAATGGTAATTACAGACTATCGTGATGTATATCGAATGGGCACCTTGTGACCCAAGCATATCATCCTACCCCAATTGATTGGTAAATAAAAGATTATGTCCAATCACAATAACGCCCAGTGGCCTAAAGCTCCATCAACAGTAAAAATTAAGCAAACTACGTTGTTTTACTATAGGAATGGTGCCAGCAAAGATCTAAACCCATCTTTCCTTTTCTCCTTATTCTTGTTTCCGTGCTGTGCTCTATTACATTTTCTTCTGTAGATTATTAGTAGAGGTAAGAACGGGCCTAAAAATATCCAGCCTGACCTGCAGTCATCGAGCTGGCGGACTAACTTAGTTTGATTGACCAAGCCCGAAGATTGTATTTGTAAAAGACGAGGAGGAGAAAAAAACGGATTTTGGCCGACGGGTGCAGGCTCCGAGGCCAGCAGTGCCTGACACTAAGTAGCAAGGGGTGCTAGCCACGCCACAGGCGAGCACATTGCTGAGCAAATCCCCACAAAGTAAAGGAACCACAGAACACATGAGTGGATAAATAAATTGCATTTCGTGTTGGGGCCGGGGCCTACGATTTTACTCATATGTGTGTCTCTTCATTAACATATGCTGAACATCCAAAAACGTTGAAAAATAATTCACTTTAAATAGTTGCTTAGCCAACGTAGTGATTAACTATACGGGTTTTCATCGGTTTTCTTGTTGAAATTATCTAAAAAAGATCTGAATGTGGGACTCCTAGAAGGGGAGATGAGAGTAAGAAATTCTCCTAAGTTATTTTGTCAAACCGTTATCGGTTCAAAATAATTTATCCATCTACCCTGGTCATATCCCTCGACAGGTATATCGAGAGATATCATTGCTGCCATACATATCCCCACCACAATGAGACTACACTAAATTCCTGACTACAGAGCGAACCTGGTTAAAAGCCACATGCCTAAATGTTGTCTTTATACAAGTCGCAGGCTTAAATAGCCATAAAAATGAACTAATTCACGTCCATTCCATGCATTTGAAGCGCGGCGCACATCTTGCACTGACCTGTGGTGTTCCGCAGGGTTCAGTACTTGGCCCCCTACTTTTCAGCATTTACATGCTTCCATTAGGTGATAGTATTCGCAAGTATAAATCAGTTTCCATTGCTACGCAGATGACACTCAACTATATCTTCCGATGGAGGAATCTACCACACTAAATTGTGAAAATTTGGAGGCCTGCCTCACTGAGATATAAGAGTGAATGTCACTCAACTTCTTGCGCATTAACTATGAAAAGACCGAAATGTTAGTTATTGGTCCATCTAAACGCCGTGACTTGTTCTCAACTACTGCTCTGAACATTGACACCCAGAGTGACTCAGTTAAAAACTAAGGTGTCATATTTGACCCTGATCTGTCCTTTCAAACACACGTGAAGAATATTACTAGAACAGCTTTCTTCCATCTTCGCAACATTGCTAAAATTCAACCTTTGCCGTCTCAGTCAGATGTGGAGAGTATAATTCACGCGTTTGTTACTTCCCGTCTCGATTACTGTAATGCACTACGCTTCGGTCTCCCGAAGTCCAAAATCAAGAGCCTTCAGCTGGTACAAAATGCTGCAGCGAGGCTTTTAACGAAGACAAGAAAGTTTAATCACATTACCCCGATTTTAGCTAACCTGCACCGTTAGCTTAAGACAGACCTGGGCAAATTACGGCCCGCGGGCCACATCCGGCCCTTTGTACGTCCCTGTCCGGCCCGCGTAAGACCAATCATAAACACCATAAATTAAAAATTTTTTTATAACTTTTATTTTAAAATTTTATTTTGACTACATATACACGTCGTAGACGTAGCGCCTTCACGCGCGTATACACCTGAGTGAGTAAAGGTGATACTGTTCGCCAGGGTACCCTCAAGATGTCGGCACACCCCAAGAAAACAAAAGTTGATAACGAATGCCGTATTTTCAACAAGTACAAATATTTATTTACAGAAATTAAAGGTAAAGCAGTATGCTTAGTCTGTGGTACACAGGTTGCTGTGTTTAAAGAATATAATTTGAATCGCCACTACACGACCAAGCATGAAGATAAATACAGAAACCTGTCTGGTGAAGAGCGTGCAAGGGAGTCTGATGCATTGCTTGCAAAACTACAAACCCAACAAGGATTTTTCACTAAACTTCACACTTCCAGAGATGCAGCCGTCAGGACAAGTTATGTAACTTCTCATAAAATCGCCAGAAAAAGTAAGGCATTTTCCGACGGAGAGTTTATTAAGGAGTGTTAATTGGACTCTGCTGAGCTGATGTGCCCAGAAAAAAAGGGCGCGTTTGAGAACGTTTCGTTCTCCCGACGCACTGTAACGAGGCGGATTGAGGAAATTGCGGGAAATTTAGAGCTTCAGCTGAAGAAAAGAGCGGCCGACTTTGACTTTTTTTCTCTGGCTTTGGATGAGAGCTGCGATGTACGTGACACCGCCCAGCTGCTCATCTTCTTACGTGGGATAACCGCAGACTTTCAAATCACGGAGGAGTTGGCAGCCATGCAGTCAATAAAAGGGACAACCACAGGTAATGACTTGTTCAGAGAGGTAAATGCATGTATGGACATGTTAGGACTGAAATGGAACAAGCTTGCAGGTGTGACAACAGATGGTTGTCCAAATCTGGCCGGGAAAAATGTTGGACTTTTAAAGAGAATGCAGGATAAAGTGACAGAAATGAACCCTGATCAGAAATTGACATTTTTGCATTGTATCATACATCAGGAAGTGTTGTGTAAGACAGTGTTAAAAATGAAACATGTTGTTGATTCTGTCACTAAAATAGTTAACTTCATCAGAGCGAGAGCTTTAAATCACAGACAGTTTGTTGCTTTGTTGGAGGAAAATGAGGCTGAACATGGTGACATAAGCTATCACTGCACTGTTAGGTGGCTCAGCCTTGGCAAAATTCTGAAAAGTGTCTGGGACCTGAGAGACCAGATTCAGGAGTTCTGTGTTCAGAAAGGTCATGACGTCTCAGAACTTTCAGATGAAGACTGGTTGGCAGACCTCGGATTCACTGTGGATGTGACTGCACTAATGAACAAACTTAATGTTAAACTGCAGAGCAAGGGCCTTTTTGTGCATGAGATGTACAGTGCAGTGAAGGCTTTTATGAGAAAACTGCAGATTCTCTCAAGCCAAGTGAAGGACAACATTCTGACCCACTTGCCAACACTTAAGGAAGCCAAAAGTTTAGGCGATCACCTCCAAAAGTACTCAACCATGTTAGAAACATTGCATGCAGAGTTTTCAAGGCGATTTCAAGATTTCAAAACTCTTGAGAGTGAAATGCACATGGTCTCTTCTCCCTTCAACTGCAGTGTGGATGATGCGCCAAGTGAAGTTCAGATGGAACTCAGATCTGCAGTCTGACACACTTCTGGCAGATCACTTCAAGTCAGTCTCACTGCTGGATTTTTACTCCTCCCTCAAAGAGGAGAACTTTCCACACCTGAGGAAGCATGCTCAGAGGATCCTAGTCCTCTTTGGATCTACCTATCATTGTGAACAGACATTCTCAGTTATGAAGTTTAATAAATCCAAACATAGGTCCTCCATGACTGATGACCACCTCTCAGCTGTCCTTCGCATAGCCACTTCAGACATTCCGCCAGATTTCAATGCCCTTGTTCAAGCCCAGAACAGACTGGATTATTCTCACTGAAGAGGTAACATGAGGTGGAGAACATTACAAGTTATTGTTTGTGGAAATTAACAAGTTAAAAATAAATTGCACTGGTTCAATGATTGTTTTTCTTATTTAACATGGCGGCGCATGGATACATGCTTGCGGCTCGTTGCTCTCCAGCTAATCTTCTATTTATTGCCGTTCACTTGTCTTTTTTGCTTTCACTTTTGGACACATGTGTGGCCAAAAATACTTACAGTAGGGACAAACTTATTCGGTTGGGTGGGCGTCTAAATTTCGACTTTTCGGGCACTTTTTATAGCGCCTATGATATACCGAGCGAACTTCAAAGAGACCCGGCATCCTTGTGGACGGCTATTCCGCTTAAGAAACGACGGCAACGGCGCCGTAAGGACAGAAAACAGAAGCGTGGTTGTCGTGCAGGTAGATGTGTGAAGCGTGCGAAGTCTAAGCAGCAAGATGGACGCGAGGAAGGACGCGAGGATGTAACTAATTCCACCATTCATCCCTCGCTGGACAACCCTCACGAAAAGCCACAAGAGCGGCGGCTTTTGAAGATTTCGACAAAGACTACAAAGAGTTCAGCTAAGTCAAATGTTTCAGCAAAGCTGAAATTTGGTCTTAAATATTAGATCGCTTGCTCCAAAAGCTTTACTTGTTGATAACATTATTCGTGATTATAAACTTAACTGTATGGGTTTGTGTGAAACTTGGTTACGCCCGGATGAGTACTTAGCGCTAAATTATGCTTCTCCCCCAGACTACGAGAGTAGCCATATAGCACGCACGTTGAAAAGGGGTGGTGGTGTTGCGCTAATTTCTGAAAAATCGCTCAAATTTAATCCTCGTACGTCTAATAATTACAAGGCGTTTGAGGCTCTTGTGATGCGGTCCTCTCTATTGTCAATTTATGTAATAACTATCTATCGTGCACCTGGGCCATACACAACTTTCTTAGACGAATTTGCTGAGCTTTTGTCTGAACTAGTAACCTATGCAGACAAAATTATAATTATGGGAGACTTTAACATTCATATGAACTCCCCACTCAATTCACTTACTATTGCGTTTAGGTCTCTAATTGATGCATTTGGCTTTAATCAACTGGTTAATTTGCCAACCCATAAAAATGGGAACACGCTAGACTTGATTCTGACTCGAGGAGTTTTAACCTCAAACATTATGGTGTTACCGTGTACTACCGTTATCTCGGATCATTATTTAGTTACATTTGAGGTGCTAGCTAAGTGTAGTGTTAAAAAAGCTGAAGTATTTAGCGGACGCAATATAAGCACTGGCACAGTTTCTGAGCTCTTTGAACTCCTTCCTGGAGCAGTTGCGTCCTTTCCTACATACAATGGCTCGATTGACTCACTCATGAATGAGTTCAATACCACCCTGACTAGTGTGCTGGATTCAATAGCGCCCATAAAACTAAAATCACGTCCTAAAAGACGCACGCCTTGGTTTACTGATGAAACTAGAACCCTTAAACAAGAATGCAGGAAATTGGAAAGAAAATGGCGCGCTACCAAGCTTGAGGTTTTCCATCAAACCTGGTGTGACAGCTTGTTAAAGTATAAAGCGGCCCTTGCCTCTGCAAAATCGGCCTACCTTTCGAAGGTGATTGCGTCGCAAAAGAACAACCCCAAAGCCCTTTTTGACACTGTAGCATCGCTTACAAGGCAACAGACTATCGCAGATAGTTCGACACACTCTGATCAGGACTTAATGGTCTTCTTTACTAAGAAGATTCAATGCATACAGGAAGAAATTGCTAAAGAAACTATTAATACCACACATATTAAAGGACTGAAATTTACAGATGCACGACAGGGTGGCTGCCTTGGGAAAATGGCCGGTTTTAGTGAACTGACACTTGATGATCTCAATCAGGTGGTAAATGCGGCCAAACCGACAACTTGCCAGTTCGACCCGCTCCCAGGTTCACTTATTAAAAGTCTTTTTGGCGTCCTTGGACCTTCAGTTCTAAATATTATAAACATATCACTCTCCTCAGGTATAGTTCCAGCAGCTTTTAAGTCCGCCGTTATTAAACCCACACTGAAACGACCCAACCTTGATCCAGAAATATTAAGTAATTACAGACCTGTGTCAAACCTACCTTTCCTTTCTAAAGTACTCGAAAAAGTAGTTGCACAGCAGCTGAATGCTTTCATATCCGAGAATAACCTTTTTGAATCCATGCAATCAGGATTCAGGGCTAACCACTCTACTGAGACAGTTCTGATCAAGGTAACAAATGATCTCCTAATGTCAATGGATTCTGGCGCTTCATCACTTTTGCTGCTGCTGGATCTTAGTGCTGCTTTTGACACAGTGCACCACAATATCCTACTAGAACGGTTGGAAAAATGGATTGGTCTCTCAGGAACCGTCCTCTCGTGGTTCAGATCCTACCTCTCAGATAGGACGCACTGTGTTAAATATGGTGAAATGACATCTGAGCCCTTTAATGTTACCTGCGGTGTTCCGCAGGGTTCAGTGCTTGGCCCCCTTCTTTTCAACATTTACATGCTTCCATTAGGTGACATTATTCGCAAGTACAATATCAGATTCCACTGCTACGCAGACGACACTCAACTCTATCTTCCGTTGGAGGAATCTTCCACACTAAACTGTGGAAATTTGGAGGCCTGCCTCACTGAGATAAAAGAGTGGATGTCACTCAATTTCTTGCGTCTTAACTCTGAAAAGACCGAAATGTTAGTCATTGGTCCATCTAAATGCCGTGACTTATTCTCAAAAACTGCTGTGAACATTGACAAATGTCACATCACACAGAGTGACTCAGTTAAAAATTTAGGTGTCATATTTGACCCTGATCTAACCTTTGAGATGCATGTAAAGAAAATTACTAGAACCGCTTTCTTCCATCTTCGTAACATTGCCAAAATCCGTTCAATACTGTCTCAGTCTGATGCGGAAACTATAATTCATGCATTTGTTACCTCCCGTCTCGATTACTGTAATGCACTACTCTCTGGTCTCCCGAAGTCCAGAATCAAGTCTCTTCAGCTAGTACAAAATGCCGCAGCGAGGCTTTTAACTAGGACAAAAAAGTACGATCACATAACACCGATTTTGGCTAACTTGCACTGGCTCCCAGTTAGCCAAAGATGTGACTTCAAGGTTCTCTTAGTATTGTACAAAATCATACATGGACTTGCTCCCTCTTATCTTTCAGATCTGATCTGCCCCTATGTCCCGGTCCGAAGCCTACGATCTGAGAGTGCCGGTCTTCTGGTGATCCCGAGAGCAAAGAAGTGTTCTGCTGGTTCGAGAGCGTTCTCCATCCGGGCACCGGTGCTGTGGAATGCTCTTCCCCCTGAGATCCGATCTGCAACCTCAGTGGAAATGTTTAAATCTAAACTTAAAACTCACTTCTACTCCATTGCTTATGAATAATAACCTACTCTTCTTGTCGGCTGAAAAATAGTCTGTGTAACATAGCGTACTAATCTGTGAAGCCCTTAGAGACTTATTGTGATTAAGGGCTATACAAATAAAAATGACTTGACTTGACTACACCACAATTTCACATAGCCTAATATAAATATTTACAGAGTGCTATATTCTTCTGATTATCAGCATCAGCTATTCAAAATATTTAATTTGAGCATTTTACAATGAAAGAAGTTGGTGGCCCTCTGACACAATTCAGGTTTCTAATGCGGCCCCTGATAAAAATTAATTGCCCACCCCTGGCTTAAGATGTGAATTTAAGGTTTTAAGGTTCTGTTAGTATTATACAAAATCATGCATGGCCTTGCTCCCTCATATCTTTCAGATTTAATTTCCCCCTAAGTTCCAGTCCGGAGCCTTCGCTCTGAAATGCTGATCTACTAGTGATCCCAAGAGCTAAGAAGAGATCCGCAGGTTCGAGAGCGTTCTCCATCTGGGCCCCGGTGCTGTGGAATGCTCTTCCCCCCGAGATTTGATCTGCAACCTCAGTGGAAATGGTTAAATCTAAGCTTAAAACACACTACTATTCTATAGCATATGAATAACCTATATTTTATGTTGACAATATCTGTGTATTATTTGCACTCATGTAGGTTTTAGATGAGGGGATGGTGTCATTATAGTCTGTAGTTTGCAATCTTTGATCTGTGCAGCCCTTTGAGACTTTTGTGATTAGGGCTATACAAATAAATAAAATAAACATGCCTTTGGCTGCAGAACGCCAACGCGCTGTTAAACCCCCGCACCCACTTCCCCTAATTGGCCTGGGTCATGTGTTTAGATAATGTGACCATCCAAGATGGCCAACACAAAGACTAGCACATATTTACTAAGCGCCGAAAGAAAATACACGAGGGCTGCGTCATGTAAAACTTACTAGACGACAACCTCAGGGCAACCATACTGTGGCGAACGGTGCCAGATTGCAAAGCAAACATGAGTTGACATTAGTAGTTATTGCGGTAACTGGCCAAATTACATTCACTTGTCATCGATTCTTAAGTATTAAAGGAAATTCGAGAGACCTGGCATACGTTTATGATAGATAACTTCCACTGCTGTTCAATTATCATGTATAAATTGAGGACTTGAATTGTGGGGGAAAAATCTAAAGTATCGTAAGTATGTTGTAAATATTGAATGAAATACTGTTGAACCTCCCGTTTTGCTCCTGTTATGTATTGTATGAACAATGTTCGGAAAAACATGGGCAAATTTCTCCCCTAGATGGGCATAATTTATGTTTCCAGACATAACCGCGTTGTTTTATATTTGGAGCGCCTGCGTGACAGAAAAGAACCTTTCAAAATGTAGAAAAAAGTACCAATTCGTAGTCCGGAATTTACGGTATGTTTATTGTCAAGGTGGCTGTGTTGTGCAATAAACAATTCAATTTGATCGATGACATATTTGGTATTTGACAGAAATGTTTCAGTTGTTCAGATTTTGAAGAAGCAATTAGAAATTTTGTATCAGTTTTGTGTATGATGGACGAATCATCTTTTGAGTGTCATTACCTTCCATGATCCGAGCACAGATCTCTGCTCCAACGCCGAACTGTGGCCAGCCACCTTCCACTGTAACCAAGTGGTTGGTCTTCATCACACTGGCCTCAATGCTTTCCACGTCCATGGGCCGGATGGTTCGGAGGTTAATCACCTGGATCACCCAAAAAAAGTCTTTCCCAGAAAATCAACACACCAAATTAGGTGATACAAGCCTGATTTCCTTTTTACCTCACACTCGATTCCCTCCTTGGACAGGACAGCTGCGGCGTCCAGGCAATGGCCGACATATCGGGAATGCGACACCAGAGTTACGTGAGAACCTGAAGAGCATGGTAAAAGACCACCTCAGGATTAAGGCCTAGAGAGAATTTAGTTCTACAGCTATATAGGCGTAAAACAATAAGAATAAATCTTGAACCCTTATCTTTTATTAGAAAAAAAGGATGCTTCTAGCTTTTAACATTGTTTAGTAACTAAGTTTCTTGAAAATACTCGATTCCAAGAAAACCTGTGGAAACCAGCTTTTTGTGAAAGGATGCATTTCAAGCAAAACTTTCACTGCAGTCCACTTTTTTTGCATTTGTGACACATGCAATCGCTAAACAATGCTTTCCATAAACTGAAGGGAACTTTGCTTGCAAAATAACATTTCATTAAAAATACGCCAAACTTATGCATGAACTTAGCAAGAACTTTTCAGCGGCCATTGTCAGGACGATGAACTCTGAACTCTCTCCTTGCCAAAGCCCCGACCTCCTCTATGCCTTCTGAAAAATGAATGTAAAACTGTTCTACTTACCCTATATTGCAGCTATACGTTGCACATTTTGTACTCTTCAAAACGAATATATTTTTAGATTACTGATTTTAAAAAAAATAAGACAAAAGAAAAGTTGCTGCTATTTGTTCTTAAAACTTGCTGCTACTGTATTGTGCCTTATCTATCACATGACACGGAGAAGAGGAAGCAATTTCATCTGTGCTGTTTGTTGTGCACAGCTACAGTGGCTTGCGAAACTATTTGGCCCTCTTAAACTTTGTGACCTTTTGCCACATTTCAGACTTCAAACATAAAGATATAAAACTGTAATTTCTTGTGAAGCATCAACAATAAGTGGGACACAATCATGAAGTGGAACACACTTTATTAAATATTTTAAACTTTTTAAGAAAAAAAGGTGTCTGTGCAAAATTATTCAGCCCCTTTACCTTCAGGGCAGCAAACTCTATCCAGAAGTTCAGTAAGGATCTCTGAATGATTCAATGTTGATCTAAATGACTAACGACGATAAATGGAATCCACCTGTGTGTGATCAAGTCTCTGTATAAATGCACCTGCACTGTGATTGTCTCAGAGGTCTGTTTAAAGCGCAGAGAGCATCATGAAGAACGAGGAACACACCAGGCAGGTCGGAGATACTGTTGTGGAGAAGTCTAAAGCTGGATTTGGATACAAAAAGATTTCCCAAGCTTTAAAAATCCCAGAGAGCACTGTGCAAGCAATAATATTGAAAAGGAAGGAGTATCAGACCACTGCAAATCTACCAAGATCGGGCCGTCCCCCTAAACTTTCAGCTCATACAAGGAGAAAACTGATCCAAGATGAAGCCAAGAGGACCATGATCACCCTGGATGAACTGCAGAGGTCTACAGCTGAGGTGGGATAATCTGTCCATAGGACAACAATCAGTCGTATACTGCACAAATCTGACCTTATTGGAAGAGTGGCAAGAAGGAAGCAATTTCTTAAAGATATGCATAAAAAGTGTTGTTTGAAATTTGCCACAAGACACACCAAACATGTGGAAGAAGGTGCTCTGGTTAGATGAGACCAAAATCGAACTTTTTGGCAACAATGCGAGACGTTATGTTTGGCGTAAAAGCAGCACAGCTTATCACCCTCGACACACCATCCCCACAGTCAAACATGGTGGTGGCAGCATCATGGTTTGGGCTCTCTTTTTCTTAGGAGGGACAGGGAAGATGGTTAAAATTGATGGAAAAGTGGATGGAGCCAAATCCAGGACCATTTTGGAAGAAGACCTGATGACTAGGACAGAGATTTGTCTTCCAACAAGACAATGATCCAAAACATAAAGCAAAAGCTACAATGGAATGGTCCACCAAAATCATATCAAGGTGTTAGAATGGCCAAGTCAAAGTCCAGACCTCAATCCAATTGACAATGGTTGGAAAGAACTGAAAACTGCTGTTCACAAACGTATTCCATCCAACCTCACTGAGCTCGAGCTGTTTTGCAAGGAGGAATGGGCAAAAATATCAGTTTCTCGACTGCAAAACTGATAAGAGACATACCCCAAGCGACTTGCAGCTGTAATCGCAGCAAAAGGTGGTGCTACAAAGTATTAACGCAATGGGGCTGAATAATTTTGTAAACCCACTTTTTTGTTTTTTAATTCGTTAAAAAAGTTTAAAATACCCAATAAAGTGTGTTCCACTTCATGATTGTGTCCCACTTATTGCTGATTTTTCACAAGAAATAAAAGTTTTATATCTTTATGTTTGAAGTCTGAAATGTGGCAAAAGGTCACAAAGTTCAATGGGAACAAATAGTTTTGCAAGCCACTGTATTTGACCATAAAGTTTAAGTTTTCGGTGACGTGATCACACGATTTCGGTCCCTGGTGCTCAATCGCTGGAAGGAGGAAGCAACCTGAGGAAGTAGAGTCTTCTGGATGTGTGGACAAAGATCTGATCAAAGCCACCATGCCATCTAATGGTGATTTATCAAACTGAAATCACTCCCAGAAGCTTGATAAACACTTTTATATGTTATGGCACTGAATAAGATTAGTATGCTCATTTCAAAAAAGAGGAAACAAATCTTTGGAAAAAGTAAATGAGTAAACAAAATACAGTGGCCCTTCTACGTAGGAGCTACTTTAGATACGAGAAATTTGAGATGGCTTTCGAGCAAAAATTTTGCCCGACAGAGAAAATCTAAGTTACAAGAAATTCTAGATGTTACTACTCGAGGACAAGTTATCAGGACTGCTCCTCGCCAGCAACAGCTCATCATGTGGATTTCCCGCCATTCAGATCATGCGCACTCGAGTTGTGTTATTGTTAATTGTGCTCTTTCACTTGTTCACCACCACACATACACCTCTGTTAGCAACCAGCAAATTCCTCCAAATTTCACACTTTAATTCTTTTTGTGATCAGGAGGATGTGTATTATAGCTTTTAAGGGTTGTCTTGGATGAATTTGGGAGGCCCGGCTGCGCCTATTTCAGCCTGGTTTTCAGTACTTTCGGATTAGGAAAATTTGTTCAAAATAGGAGAAATTCTAGATTCGAGCTGGAATGAGGAACGACTGAATCTCACATGTAGAGGGGCCACTCTACAATATTAGAAATCGTAACCAAATAAATATTCACCCACAATTTGAAGAATCAACTACTTGCATGTGAATACAACGTAGAAAAAAAAAGAAAAAGAAACACAACACATTCCCGAATTTAACGTGGTTCAAAAACCCTGTAACAAATTACAAGTAAACCGTATAAGGAAATGTAAGAAACATTTTAAATAATAATGAAAAACATGTGTTTAGTCTTATTTTAGAAGAGTCATACATGTTTTGGGCTAGGACTATCAGGGTTAAATGGACGATGTGTATTGATTAGCGCCTCTTAGTGGGGAAAACATTCATTAAAACAATACTGATTTTAAAAAATAAAGTTCAATATGCATTTATTATAATAAATTAAATTAGTATACATTTTACATATCATGAGGTAGCGGACACAACTGTCTGCTATCATGCTCAGGGTTCCTACCGCCGAAGGCAATGTATATTCCAGACGTTTTAAGACTTTTTTAATGCAGTTGAAATAAAATTTAAAATCAAGTCAACCACAAAGAACTCCACGCGATGTTTACACATAGTAAATTTGTTCAAACAAATACAAATCTTAAGTGTTCAAACTATTAAGACTTTCAAAAGTCGGATTTAAGACATTTCAATGCCAATAAAGGACTTATTTTTAGAATAATGGATTCAATGACTTAAGACTTTTCAAAGATTCGCGGGAACCCTGCTTGCTGTTACGGGTAGCCCAAAATCCTGTGAAAGACTGGGCAAAAATAATAAATGTGGTGCATTTTGCTCACTTTGGGTCCCCATAGATTGTATTTTGCCCATGCTTTTTAGCACTCATTTTCAGTTATATAACACAATACAGCAACATCAATAGGTCACATGTTGAACTGTGTCCCTTTAAAATAAAAATCAACAATGTTTTGTTAGACAACAAGAAGCAGCCTAAGCAGAAAAACTCAGCGGGGCTGAGATGTAAATATGGAATCAGGAAACCAGTCAAGTGAGCTATGCCCCTGTTGTGTGTAAAGAGTAGAATTTAGTTTGGGATGGTCAGATTCTCACCTTCCCTCTCGATTTTGGCCTTGCCGATGGGCACGGTGAAGTCTTTGGACTGAGCTTCGTCTGTCATCTCGAAGGGAACGCCGTACATCAGCTCATTCTCCAGGAACACCACTACACGAAGGACCTCTCGTTATTCTCGGGATTTTTGACGAGGTGGTTTTATGTTTAACTAACCTGGGTTGTCGTCCCTGATGGCAGACTTGAGGAGGCCTTTGGCGTCCTCGGAGTTCCATGGACTGACCACCTTCAGACCCGGACAGTGAGCATACCTGAAAAATAAAAAAAGGTCAACAGTAATTGTTTTCAACAATTTTGTTACTTGATAACTTCTCTCTACTGAGCATTCAGGCAATCCATTTACATTGGCAATGAATGGAAATAATTTGGTCCAAGAAACGTTGACTCTTCAGTTCTCCTTAGTTCTATTTCTCTTTATACCTTTGGGTTCCATGACCGAGTTGTTGAAAACAGCCGCCTGGCCTTGCTGGTGACGCTTACCCTTTACAAGAGGTGGAGCTTTGGCCACACCGCCACACGGGACAGTGGAGAAAGAGAGTAACCCTTTTTTCCATTTAGGCACAGAACGTGTAATGTTCCTCACCACAATCATGCAGATATGTTCAAAAATATTCCACGCGCAACGGATCTCAAAAAAATAATTTTCAAGGTAATCAGTTTGACCTCATATCCCCTAGAGCTGTGACGTCACCGGATGACTACGAGTAGCAAAACAAACGGCGCGGCACGTTAAAAAACAGACGGCGATTGAAGCAATCAGTGAATGCACTGCGCCTATTTCAGCCTGGAGTAATTGGAACTTTGCTTACTGTGTCGCTATGGGACATCTGACTCTTTTGTCCAAGTTTATCATTAAAAGGCTAAGTTTACATGCCGTCGTGTACAGCGTGCGTCATTTTAGGTATGCGATGGTTACTTCCTCGTGTTTTTCCTGCTTGCCTTGCCCAGTTAGCATTTGGCTATCTAGCAAGCATGCCGCTCTCATTGTTTTTTTTCTTGGCTGGGTTTGTGTTTGTTGCTGCCGTGACTTGGTTATCCTGGCTGCTTATTGCATGTTTTTGGTCAGCCAACCTCCTGTTTTTTTTCCGGCGATCGGTCTCAATTTGTCCTTTATGGCAACCGGTTTTATCGTGATGACAATTTGTGTTGTACCGCCCAGGCCTGATTTGAAGTTTTCAGTTCCTCCCGCCTTCACTTTCTAAACTTTTTTATCATTATGCACATTAAGAGGAATATCTCACTTGTGCACTGCTTACATGTGTTTAACAGCAGTGTATTATGCTATTACCATACATACTCGCATATAAACTGTAATTAGAAATATAAAATACCTAAACCAGGGGGACGGTTTATATGCACATACCTGTACCAAAAAAACACACAACGAAGCATACAGGCAGAGCCAAGTTTTCTGTCGGTATAGCTCCACCGAGAACAATACTCCTAAGTCAGACTATCTCGCCAACTCAGGTGCTTTGCCCTGTATCTTGGCGTCCATCTTGTGTACACAATGGCACACATTCCTACCCTACTGCTCCCCCTTTTCCCAATCTCTCCTTCCTGTTCAATCGGCACCGTCCCGTATGTGTTTGAGAGAGACTACATCTCCTTTTATTGTGATTTACTTTGTTGTATTGCCGGGGAGTCCAAACTACGGCCCGCAGCAAATTCTGAAAATATAGTTTAATATGGCCCGCAAATGGCGCTTGAGCTCAACTCTGTTGCACTTCTCAGTTTTAACACTAGATGGAGCCAGTAACAGAAAAGGTGCTTCTCCACCCATGCATTTGGGATCCCCTGTATTGGAAAACATTGGAATTGTTTTCTTTGCTTATTTAATGAACCTTCATGTCATTCATTTGAACTGGGGGACGGCAGTAGCTCAGGA
This sequence comes from Urocampus carinirostris, assembly GCF_059441175.1. Classification (NCBI taxonomy): domain Eukaryota; kingdom Metazoa; phylum Chordata; class Actinopteri; order Syngnathiformes; family Syngnathidae; genus Urocampus; species Urocampus carinirostris. The sequence continues at coordinate 5,729,623 of NC_142354.1, read as the reverse complement.
GGTAGAGCGATCGTTTTAGGATTAAGGGATCCCATTTCGAATCCCGGCTTGTCCGTGTTACATGACGAAGTGTCCTTGGGTAAGACATTGAACCCCCAATAAGCAGGTTAGTGCCTTACATGGCTGCACAGATCACGGCCGCTATTGGGAAATGTGAAGCACAATGTACATTCACACCAAGGGACAATTTGAACCGGCCAATTGACCTGACATGCATGTTTTTGGAATGTGGGAGGAAGCCGAAGTCCCCGGAGGAAACCCAGGCAACCCACGGGGAGACCATGAAAACTCCACACAGGAAGGTTCGATCTCATGACCTCAGAACTATGCCGCACATTTGCTAACCACTGCCCCGCCATGCTGCCAGAAATTAAACACATTTAACAAAATAAATATTCCCACTCCTCAGACTTAGAAAAAGGGCAGCATGGTGGCGCAGTGGTTAGTGCGTGTGCGGCACAGTTCTAAGGTCTTGGGAACCTCCTGTGTGGGTTCAAATCCGGCTACCGGACTTACTGTGCGGAGTTTGTGTGTTCTCCCCGTGCTTGCGTGGGTTTCCTCCGGGCACTCTGGTTTCCTCCCACATTCCAAAGACATGCATTTCAGGTGGATTGGCCGGTCCAAATTGTCCCTAGGTGTGAATGAGCGAGTGAGTTGTCTGTCCCCTGTGTGCCCTGTGATTGGCTGGCAACCAGTTCAGGGTGTCCTCTGCCCACTGCCCGATGATTGCTGGGATGGGCTCCAGCACCTCGCGACCCTACTGAGGATAAGCGGTGCAGCTAATGAGATGAAACTTTAAAAAAGTCCAGTAGCATTGTTTTCCTCTGTCTAACAGCATAGGAGCTACACTCAGGTATTGCTGAGGTTTGCATTCGAGACTGTATCACTATATACAAAAAAAAAATAATCAACATTTCTTTTTCCTCCTGGCCCTTTCAAAAAATGTTTAAGCCAATGCGGCCCGCGACTTAAAAAGTTAGGTGCTACAGGTCCCTCAAAACAAGGACAAACAGGCTCAGAGACGGTTTCTTACCCAGGGTGTCACCACCCTAAACAAGTCTGCAAACTTGTGACAATATACATGTTGTGACTTGTGGAAATTTTTATTGCTGCTAATGTTATTACACTACTCTTTATCGCACTGTTGTTACGATGCACTATTCTTTTAATTTGGGCCAGTCTCTAAGCACTACATAGTAAATAATTTTGCCTATTTCCATTGATAGTCTTTTATCTCATTTTTACATTTTAAGCCTTTATTATACGTTTACCCTGGAGTGCCATGTCTAATGTTGTTGCAAACAATGTTTCACCATGTTAATGTCAATGACAATAAAGACAATTATATTCTAATAAGGGGTCCTAATAAAGTCATTGATAGGGGAAAGGAAAAAAATTGAAAGCAGTAAAAACAATAGAGTCGAAGAAGGATATTATTTTTGAATACGAAATCTGTGTACGAGTGTTTGCCATCAAAGCGCTGGGCAAAGGTAAAGTAAATGGCTTAAAATTGTTTTTTACTTACGACCAGTATATTAATTTGGCATCTAAACATTAAAATATTTATCATTGTTAGGGTACAACTCAGTTTTAGGAGCTCTGCTTATATGCGTTGTAGGCTTATTAGCAAGTTCATGGTTCACTTAACCGCCAGGGTAATTGGGGCACCACTTCCTGTGGTGTGTTTTGGGCAAGTACAGCCCGGTGGAACCCATCCTTCTCCAGGCCGTTTTCTCCCCCACATAAAACAAAGTACTGGTTTTTATGGTTGCCAGTAGAAGGAAAAACCTACTGATTTGACTCAGATTCAGCACCTTAATCATCTGGTCGCCATTGTTTTTCGGTGTAAATCCCAAATTGATAGAGATGCAAAAAATAATACAAATGAATGCAGACCTCAACTTCAAATAGGCAATCAATGTTTACTATTTCAGATTTGCTTTTGGAGTAAGTTTATGCAAAATGAAATACAAATCTGAAAACACAATGGAGACGTGAACATAAAACTGAAGTGGAAAAATGCTTTATGAGTGAGTTCCACAGAGATGCTCCAATATGTCTTTGCACTTCAGCTAATGTTTCGTGGTTCCAGGATGTTTTCAGGACATTTTTTATTTGCACGAATGAACGCCCAGTCTAAGCTAATCTTACACCAAAATCAAATCTGAAATCAGGGAAAAAAAGTTTGTCTTTTTGGAGTAAAAGTGTGTGTAGGTTCAGGGTTTGTACATCTTTTAATGGCCAAATTCAGGCACATTTTAAGGACTTTCAAAGCAAATTTCCCCAGTACAATTAAAAGAAATAAGGAGTGAATCATGTATTTTGCAGAGCCCAAAAAATATCTGCGATTTGCATATACAATTTTTATCTTACGTGTGCATTTATCAAGCCATACGATTTTTAGCTCTTGAGTAAACCACGAAAATGTTTTTAAGACAAATCTCTGAGTAAAAATATGTAGCTTACATTTTCAGTTGCAGGAAGTTCTTCACAGTTTATTTAGCACTGGGAAACACTACTTATTTTTTGTATAGCCCCATAAACCATGTTAATACTTAATCCTTGCACTAATACACATTTCATAACGCCCTGTTTAGGTGTAGCATGCACCTGTCCTCTTCGGCGCGACCCATAGTGGGCTATGGTGCTTCACAGGACCATGCCATACCAACTAATGCCAGCTGCCGTGAATCACGAGGGAAGTAATGCGATGGCAAAGCGAAGCCACCAGGGACCAGTGTCTGCGTCATTTTTAAGCAGACTTGTCGAAAAACACGCATTTTTCTCAATCAATTACGAGCACTTCAAACCTATGTTCAAGCGCTTTATGATCCTTGAAAACACAACATCGAAATTCAAGCGTTTTCGAGGATTTCAAGGACCAGTACCAACTCTGTAGATTATTTTGGGACACCCTATATACTGTACCACCAGTTACGCACCAGGCAGCAAAGCACTGCGAATGCTGTGCGGCGACACCGGCCGAGGCTCCGTTGGGCCCCCGGAATACGATGGGGACAGCCTGCAGCCCCGCAGACATGTAGTAAGTCTTGGCCGCTGAGTTGATGACCTGATCGATGGCTTGCATTGAGAAGTTGAAGGTCATGAACTCGCAGATGGGCCTCAGTCCAGCCTAGACACGAAAACAAAACTCATTGACTTATCTTTCAGCTAAGTACAGTGGGTACCTCTTCACACGAGCTTAATTCGTTCCAGGATCGCGACTCGAATTCCTCATGTAGCAAGTGAATTTTCCTGATATTAAAAATTAATTGGTCTACTCCTGCCCTTCCAAAAGAACCCATGTGAACCCTAAATATCTATAAAACACATTTTTCTGATCACTAAAAAACACATTATTAACATTAGTATAAAAATACAGTAATAAGATAAATACTAATGAAATAAAATGTGAGTTTTTCATGAGCACTAACCATGGTAGTGCTTGTGGTGCAGAGGAAGGGTGTGGTGGTGGTGAGGATCGGGTGCAAGTAGGAGTCACGAAATCGCATAACTGTCAACTTAAAACGTTTTACTCGTATTTCATAGTTTTTTTTATCATTTAAAATTGTGTACCCCGTAAAACAATTTTTATACGGGTACATTTTTAAAAGAAAAAACAATCTCGTCTTGCCCAATTCAGCTTTAATCTGGATTATCTCGGTCACTGGTAGCAGACAACAACGTCATCTTGGATTGCTAATTTTGTTGCAGTATCCTACAAAGTCTTACTTGCTTGTGAGTAAATAGTGCCGTGTTGTGTTTGCTGAGTTTAGTGCTGCTTAACAAGGAGGATTTGCAATTATAATAAAGGGAGCAATTGGCGGAGCTTGAGTGGATCGGGAAACTGTTGATACTTAAGCGCTTACTTTACATTTAAAATAATGTTACTATAACTTTAAATGAACAAACAAAATAATGTAACAGCACGATTTCTTATTTGAATAACTATAGTGGTTTGCATGCGCAAACTGGACAAACTGATGCTGGGGTAAGCGGTCACAAGCAATGAGCAGTCTCTAGTGGTAGCCTCTGGGACTGCTTATGAACTGGATTTCGTTTGTTATACAGCGAGCAAGATTTTCTATACGGATAAAATTCTTATCCCGAAATTGTCGTGGTTTGAGGTGCTTGTATAAAGAGGTACCACTGTACTTTATTCAGAGTAAAATCGGAGAGGCTCACCATGGCTGCTCCAACAGCAATGCCAGTAAATCCCATCTGGAACACAAACCAAATATCACACATACATTTGCAGTTAATCCATAAATGTCTTTTGGGACGCTTATGTTGAAGAACTTACTTCGGAAATGGGAGTGTCAATGACACGTCTGTCGCCGTATTTCTTCCACAGGCCTCGACTCACCTACCAAAAACACAGATGACAATTCAGTTAAAACAAAATACTGGGTACAGGAGCGGGTTTTGAAAACAGCAAAAGATATTCAACACAGCCAACTGTGCATTCACCTTATAGGCGCCATCATATTGGGCGACTTCTTCCCCCAGCAGGAAGACACGCTCGTCCCTCTCAAGTTCCTCATCCAAGGCTTGGTTCAATGCGTCTCGCACTGTCACCTAATTTTTTAACAGAATAATAGTGACATCTACAGCTAGATTACTCAGTTTTTTGGGAGGAGAGCACCAGGATATTTGTATGAGAGTTTTTCTTTTCAAAACGATAGTGAATGAAAGAAAAATTCGAGCACTCGCCAAGCATTTTGATGACTACATAAACAAGAAACTCATTGCATTTTACATAACTAAATTCAATGCGTGGAATGTAGTTTGCAGAGAGAACGAAGATAAATTTTAAATACAATTAATCAAAATGTACAACAAACAAGGCTCTATAAGAGAAGCCTAGAATATTTATATATATATATATATATATATATGTGTGTACATTTTCCTGGGGTGTACACTACGGAATAATCAAAAATAGGTATACCGCGAAAAGAGTTGGAACATTGCGTTTAAACTTGTGCCTTTTATCTAGCAATGGCCAGGAGTAGTAGAAATGTTCTACTTGTGTTTGGTAGAGCTTCTTGCACATTACATCACCACAGTATGGAGGCAAGCACAACTACTGATTTCTCCATTGTTGTGGATATCAAATGGAGATTGCTCTATACATTTATGAAGAGTAGAAACTATTATCCATGTGTGTACAGTTTTGACTGTCAAGGGAACAGAACAAAGATAAACTACGGCTTTTTCCGATCAACCCTTTTTCTTTGACTCAGATTCAGCACCTTAAACCTCGGATAAGTCGGATCCAGATGGACCGGTCATTTTCATCCGACTTATCCGAGGATCCGACTTATCCGAGGTCGCAAAATTTCGAACTAAGAAGAAATTTAACTCTTAGAAAAGTGCATACTTGTATATGTAAAATGAAATACCAAGCAATGATATCTTGTAACATGAACGTGATTTATTATCAAAAAAGTTCTTAAAATGAACATGAACATGGTTGATATGAACTATGGTTAATAATACACTGTATATGAACTGGTTATGTAATTGTTTCGCACCGTGATGAGATTGTCCAATAAAACCGATGGAATTATCCGGCAAAAGCAGCCAAAAGAGGCCCGTCTCGTCCGCGTTATAAATATCCTTTGGCTCATAATTCTTGAGTATTTCTCGCAGTTTTCCGCTTTTCCATTCTTCAACAACCTCTGTATCCACTCCGCCCGACTCCCCGGCTTTAGTAATCCGCCCAAGTCCATATCGTTTTTTGAACCTGTCGATCCACGCTGGTGCAAGTTCAGCCGATTCCGGTGAAAACTGTTGGCGAAATTTGTTAGCTTGCATTAGCGTGCTATCATTCAACACTGAGGAGGAGTTTGATGAATAGCCTCTGCCAATCACGGAACGCCACGTCACATCAAGAAATCTTCCCGGAAAATCTGGGAGGGGTGAAAATCTTCCCGGAAAATCTGTGAGGAGTGAAAATCTTCCCGGAAAATTCCATCGCTTACTGCCACTGGAGGCTGAAATTTAGAGCATTTGGGAGATGTCCTAGGCGACCTGATACCGATCCGACTTATCAGAGGCGAAAACCATTAAAAAGGGTCAATTGTACGGAAAAATCCATCCGACTTAGGCGAGGATCCGACTTATAAAATCCGACTTATGCGAGGTGTAATACTACAGAAAAGCCTAGAGAACAAACGTTCCACGCAATTTGTCCGACTTATCCGAGAATCCGACTTATGCGAGTCCGACTTATCCGAGGTTTACTGTATGTTAATTGGTTATCAAAGGTGGGGATTTAAAATCAATTGTACCCTTGCCTCTGATGAAGAGTGGGAAAAAAAATCAACCAATCAATCAAAACTATTTACAAAAACGTTTGTTTACTAAATGGATTTATCAACAAAATACTGGCTCATGCGATGAAAACCTTGTTTGTTTACAATGAAATTTTGGTTTTCAATTTATTTCGAAAAGCAATATAACCAACAGAAAAACATCCACAAATGCGTTAGTGTCAGTGTAGTGGTGCAGATGTGCCATCATATCGAACCAGATGTTACTTTAGCTGCGGTGACGTTAGCCTACTAGCTTTTATCACTGACCTGAACAGCCGCCGGAGCGCTCCTGTGAAAGGCCCTTCGCCGCAGCACAGACACGGCACTCTGTGTGAGGTGAAAGAGAAGAATTAACTCATACAAATTTACACAAACAAACATAATAGCACGTTTGAGGTGTTTTTGAAGTTTTCGTACCCTTCCGGAGCGGAGAACAGCCTTCATGGACAGCGCCATCTTGAACCTGTCCTGGTTTTCCGATGAGGGGCGAGGCCAAAAGAAGATTATGAGATTCCTACCAATCCAAGAGTCGGTTTTCCTGCGGCTACCAGGAGTGTATTGAAAAACAGCCAATCAAATTTGCGTAAATGTTAAAGTGGGTGGAGTGTTATTCACAGGATCCAAGGGCACCACAACGCCCCATCATTTGTACGCACGCGCAGCATTAATATGGTGAAATAACAATCGGGTATTCCCTGGCTATGACGCGAAAGATCTTTCACGGTTTCGCTGCTTCACAAATTTTCAATATCTATTGTGTTTCGCATTCTCAGTGGCTAAACACTTACCACTGAAGTTGGTAAGGAATTGCTAAAAAATGTATAAATATCTATTTTCAGGCAGTGTTCAGTACTTTTGCTTTGTTAAATGAATGTTTGGATTTATCTCATCTCATTAGCCGTACCGCTTATCCTCATTAGGGTCGCGGGGGTTTGGATTTGTAAAAAATTGTTTTATTTGGTCTTGATGCATGATAGAGTATTCATTATCTCATTAGCTTATACTCAGTAGGGTCGCAGGGGGTGCTGGAGTCCATCCCAGCAATCATCGGGCAGTGGGCAGGGGACACCCTGAACTGGTTGCCAGCCAATCACAGGGCACACAGGGGACAGACAACTCACTCGCTCATTCACACCTAGGGACAATTTGGACCGGCCAATTCACCTGAAATACATGTTTTTTTTGGAATGTGGGAGGAAACCGGAGTGCCCGGAGGATACCCACGCAAACACGGGGAGAACATACAAACTCTGCACAGGAAGTCTGGAGCTGGATTTGAACCCACGCAGGAGGTTCCCATGACTTGAACTGTGCCGCACATGCGCTAACCACTGCGCCGCCGTGCTGCCCATGGTAGAGTATTAAATTGTATAAAAAATAATGCAAAAAACATTTTTGTCTGCCGGATGTGGCCCACAAGTGGTTCTTTTGGAACACAATTGTATAACAGTAGGAGCCAGCACACAGACGTCAAACTAATTTCGCATGGGTGGCCACAGATACTAACAATATCATCACTATCAAACGGGCCGGGCCACCAAAATGATCCCATATTCTGAATGAAATTTAAAAAATAAAAAAAGTTTTTCTTTGATGTGGTGTAGAGATTTCAACATTAAATTGTGATAATTAAACAATAGAGATAGATAAGTCAAGCATGAACAAAAATAAATAATATTTACTCAAAATTTGCAGTACTTATTAATCACTTTCTAAATATGTTGTAAATACTTCAAATTATTTTCAAAAGCAAAACAATGAATAGAGATAGGACAACATGACATATTTTAAGCAATGGCACTCAAATTTCCCATTTTGCTTGGACGTTTTTACCTAATAAATCAGTAATGTATAAAAAAAAAGTGTATAGCTAAGATAATAACATAAACAAATTATTTTAGCCGTACAAAATTTTAAACATTTTAATGCTCAGATATGGCCATGGGATTATTGTGTGGCAATTCACGGAAAACAGTGAAACAATTAGAAAAACAAATAGTGTTAAAAAAAAGAATAAAAATAAAAGCATCAAACATTACCTGGGTCTTTTATTGTTACTATTGAAGTCACAAAATTTGCCTTAATGGATAAAGTGCTTAAGAGGAACATTCAGTCAAAACTGAAGTGGAATGCAAATTGCAATGGGGCAAAAAAGACACATTCAATCATCAATCTTTCCACCAAATGCCCTCCCCAAGCTTAATTTATGATCTAAACATATCTAGACATTCATCCATTGGCACAAAAATCATATAATATATATTTTCAAAAAAGGACAACCAGACAATCATTGGAAGTCTTAAAAATGACAACGCATCAATGTGCAAGCAAGCATGTGGAGTGAGGGGAATTGAAATTGTCTAACACATTTTTGATTGGGAATATTTGCACTTATGGTATGGAAAAGTGTGTATATTCAATTGTTGTGTTATATTGTAAAATTAAAGATCTTTTACACTTGTTTTGCAGTTTAAAACAGAAAACACACAGTTTTCATTGGATTTAACAACCCCAAAAATTCCAGATTTTTTTTCTAAACATGTGCATACATCATCTCTTATTTTTCTTGACAAAAAATAAAACACTCAGTTAAAAAGAATAGAGTTATATGCTTTCAAATAGTTCTTCTTATAATGTATGAAGCAGGTGTCGATTATTTCTATTGTCGCCAGGGTCCAATAATCTGCTTTTGAATATGTAAAGAGAATGCTAACAAAATCATGCATTGCCGCTTTTTGTTAGATTCTTAAAACTATGCAATATTTTCTTTTATTTTGGTTGAATAACTAAAATAGAAGATATTCTTTTTAGATAATTTACAAAAGACAATTCTCGTCATTGCATCTATTATGAAAATAAAATAGCAATTTTAATTATTTAAAATCTATTATGAATGGGCATTATTTTGGTGATGACCAAATTCCTGTGTGTGTATCAGTTTAACCCATTAAACATTTCTGGTTAGTTTCAATAACTTTTTTACCCTTGAAACATTTTATGAATACATATGTTGAAATATTTGTTTGGGTCACAGGGAAGAACAAATTCCTATTGCATCTCCGAAACCAGGAAGGCGCCATAAGAACACTTCTGGATCAAGACCAACCCAAAATAAATCAGCCGGTTATCTTCTTCACCACAGGAGGTCACCATTCAGATTTCCAGCATTCGGTGAGTAGGATTTTTTTTTTCTGTTCCAATCTCAATGTAAAAAAAAAAGATAGGAAAAAGTAAGCAAACTCCAGATAGGGATGTTTACTGACATTAAGACTGTTTTGTTCCAGATTTGTCTTCACATGTGACGGGAGCGTGTAAGGACAGTGGTTGTCAGAAGATCCGGCTGCAGTCTCTGGTCTGGGCCTTTTTCAGGTTCCCTTTGCTGAAGGCCTGAATGGAGTTCAGCAAGGCGGCACGTCCAGCAGGGACGGGGACGGTCATGGAAGACGAGCATGAAGATGAAGAGGAAAAAGTGTCCGGAGCGGGAGGGGGAGGTGGCGGCGGAGGGGGAGGAGGAGGAGGACCACCTGGACCAAGAGAGAACAAACAGATAAGAGAATAGAACAGATTAGACTAGGGGTCTCAAACTCGCAGCTCGGCTATTTGGAGTTTGTGGCCCCGGCCTTAATATGAAATTAATGTTTGTGCAGCTCGCTCGACTTTGATAGGCATGCTACCTGCTCTCTATCGAGTTAGGCAGGGCTCAAAATTCACACACTAATCTTTTGCACTTAGAGTAAATTTGTCCTGGAATATGATTGGCTAGCAACTTCCTTGTTTGACCAATGGCAGAGACGATAAATTTCAACAGATTAGCTAACAGGATTACAGTAAAATTCAGACTAGAACTTGCGAGTTTTTTTTCCCCCAAGCTTTAAACCCTGCGGCTTACCCAATGATGCAGCTAATTTCTGGATACTTTCTCACGGCCTCCAAGGGCGCCAGAGCAGTAAAGGTAAGGATAAGACTGTTGGAATATATGTGTTGAGGAAGATGCAAGTTTAATGTAACTTTGCGCTTTGTGCATGAATTAAACTACCATGAAAAGACCTTCATAATGAAAAATGTGTCAATCGAAAGGGGAGTGCTAACTACCATACAGTATTAGGAATCATTGTACTTGTGTTTATTTGTAAACGGAAATAATGTGGCGGAATAAACAGATTACAAGAAGCAATGTCCAACGAAGCAAAAATATTTAAGGTGGATTTCTAATTATCTGTCAGCATTATTATGTGTTTTGGAGTAAATAATTTACACGGTTGGATTCAATGGATTGTCCTTGATGGAAGGAAGCCATTTCGCAGACATTCAAACAAGTTGAAGATGGCCAGGGGATGGAATGGTTTGTTACCTCGGCATTATAGTTTTTGGGTATCTTGTTTCAGGCCGATTGTGATGTTTTTTTGAGGAGTATATTTTCAAATGTTCATCATATCTTGAATCCCAAAAGTTTAAGCTTTAGATTCAGATTCAGATTCAGATCTACTTTATTGTCATTCTAGTACACGTGTATACAGAACGAAATGTCGATGCATCTGACCCCCACAGTTTCCTTGAATGTACAGATATAAATAAAGTTGTATTGTATTTTGGCTACGTATAGTATTTTACCATAGTGCCGATAGTGCAAGAAGAGTAGCTAACCAGATGTGCAAAATGGGCAGTCAGGTTAACAAGTCAGGTACACAGTAACATTAACACTGTAACAATAACGCTGTAATTACAATAGTGCAGAGAGCAATGTGCAATGAGTGGCAAGCTATAAAAAACTGCCAGTAGTGCAAAAAGTCAGATTAGCAGCCGTTTAGATTTAAGTTAACTATATGTTAGATTGACCATTTAACAGTATTTTACAGTACTTTACAATGATATGTGGCATTTCAGTGACTGGTGATATCCGACAGTCACACATTTGTTTATCAAAAGTCCAGGGGCCCAGCAACAGGCCATCGGAAGATTAAGGGGTCATGGTACAGTGTATATTATAAAACTCTTTCTGTGTACCGTCTTTCTTTGAATGTGGGGACATGCAGCCTATTTTCAGGTGTGGCTTATAAATGTACAAAATGTTTTTTCCTTTAAAAATGTCCTAGGTGCGGCTTATAATTAGGTGCGCTCCATAGTCCGAATTTTACGTTAATAATTTTTTGCAATTGAATCGCCAAATTATATACATATAAATAATATATATATATATATATATATATATATAAATATACCAGCTCGGTAGCCTAGATGGTAGATGGTAGGGCGCCCGCTCAGAGACTGGGAGGTCACTGGTTCAAGCCTCGGCTGAGTCATACCTAAGACTTACAACATTGGTACTCACCGCCTCCCTGCTTGGCGCTCGGTATTAAGGGTTGGAATTGGGGGGGTTTGGTCACCTAATGACTCCCAACACAGCAGTTGGGTCTAAAATGGCTGCGCCCTGTTTGGCTGCGGCTGCATCGGCTCGCTACAGTTGAACTGTACGGGTTAGGTGTATTGACATTTCGTTCTGTGTGCATGGTTACAAAGAATGACAATAAAGGTAAATTCAAAAAAAAATGTTTTTACCTAACCCTTATGTTGTGTTAGGAGTTGGCACCACTTGTCATTGTTAACGGGTCAATTTTGACCTGTGGTCTAACTCAGTCCTGACCAGCAAAAAGAAAAGAGCATTGCTTGAAATCGTTACTACAACACACTAGCAAAGGTTATATGCACCTATAACCATAATTTCCTTTTGTAATTTGATTTTTTGGCCCCTGAGACACATCAGTCATTAGATTTTTATAACCTTAAAAGGGTCATTGGAGACCCTAACACAACATATGGGTTAAATTTAAAGGTGGATTGAGATGATTCAGGCGTGAGAGGAGACGGTCACTGCTTAAAGGTAGGCTTAAAGCTTAAAGGTAGAGCTGCAACTAACAATTATTTTAATGATAGATGAATCAGTCGATTATTCTTTCGATTAATCGGATTTTTAAAAAACACATTTTGAATTTCCTGCTATAACGAAGTCTGTCCAAATTTTGGAAATATAGAAAAGCAGTGCACAAAACAGCAGAATATTCAATAATATAAAACAATAGCAGTGTTTGTCAAATAATTTAACAATAAACAAAAATACATGCAAATGTATGCTACCTACCTGCAAATGTGTAAGATACTCTTTTCCTACCAACTTATCCAAAGATCATTTTAGACTTAGACGTATCATACAAAACAAAAAACAAAAAAAGAGCAACAAGTTAAAATTTAGTGGCTCATAAATCACGCAACATTACAAATTGATGAGATTATTAGTTTTTAGTTTAATCGATGTTATCAATTATCAATTTGTCATTGCAGCCCGACTAAAAGGACAGATGCACATTGCACCTGACTTTGGGGGAGTTTCTGCCTTTGAGCCATGTTTAAGATTAGATTTTTCACTCACAAATCTCTTCCCATATAACGGTTGGGTAAAAATTATACATGTATCTTACAATTTTGGTTGCAGGACGTTCTTCCCATTACAGTTTACCATTATGAAATGCTACCTTTATTTTTTGCATTGCCCATAATCCTTGCACTAATTCCCATTTCAGTGTCCTGTTTAGGTGTACACTTGTCTTCTTGGGCGCGACCCAGAGGGAGCAATTATGCTTCATAAGAAAATGCCATACAAACTAATGCCAGCTGCTGTTAATCATGATGGAAGAAGAAATGTGAAGGCAAGGCCAAGCTACCAGAGAGCAGTGTTGGCATCATTTTAAGTGGGCTTGTTGAGAAACATAGCAGCAATTTCAAGCATTTACAAGCACGTCACCCTTAATTTAAGTACATTTTAATATTTAAAAACTCTGCTTTAAAATTAAAGAATTCAAGGATTTCAAACACCCGTGCGAACCCTGACTGTATAAACATTTAGCCAATCTCTTCCACTTATGCAGGGTTGGATGGCGGGGGAAGCAGTTTGACAAGGAAAATCCAGACTTCCCTAACCCCACCCAGCCTTTTCATCCAGCTCATCCGACGGGATCCCCAGCCGTTTTCAGGCCAACCTAGGGACACAATCTGTAACATATCCTGGATTGTACCCGGACCACCTGCTGGTGGGACATATCCGGAACACCTCCCAATTGTTTATCAATTTTAGAGCTTAAATAAGGAACCCATTATTTTGCTTTAACTCTTATGTCATTAAATTTATTTTAAAACACTCAATCTATGTATAATCACATACGAAATGTACAAGTAGATGTCTGCATGCATATCGATTCAGAAATGCAAATGAAAAAAAATAGATAAATGTATTTTAATTTTTTTCCTCATTTCTTAATGTATTGCCGGGGTATCAGATTTGAGACTAATGGTAGATTGAAAAAAAATCCCTCCTCGGCTGGCCCCTCTACCAATTTTTTTTAACCCTATGCGGGCTGTGACTTGAATGTTTGCCAATCAATGATCCAGAACAAAAATGTTAAATTCAGTTTGGCTCGAGGGCCAGACTTTCTGTTTGGAGGTGGGCCGGATCAGTAAAAGTATGTCAACTCCAAATTTGTAGCCATGTTTTTCAATGGAATCCTTTATCACTCAGCCTATATTGATTAGTAAACTACCTAACACACTATAATCACAGATGACAAGGGATCTTTTCTAAACACAACACATTCAAAAACAACGTAGGAAAAATAGGTTTTCATGTATTGCATTGAATATTTGAAGTGGTTTATTCCAACAGTTGCGTGAATGCAGTTTTACACTATATTCAACTCACAACGATATCCAACCTCAACACTGTTCTCTAGTGGCCGGATAGAGCATGGGGGGTTGTATTTATTAAAAAAGAAAACAACTTTTAATAGTAATGACCTTGAGATTCGCTTTTTTTGACACATTAAAATATATGGCAGGCTGGATTAAATCCGCCAATGGGCCAAACCGTCCTGCATGGCTGATCTAATATTTTGAGACAGGAAGCCTGTTGTTGCCGAAAATTGGGCCAGATTAGTTGCATGCTTTTGATTATAACTTATATTTAATGTTGATGTTGACTGTTGTCAGTTCAAGATATGATTTTGAGGTTGTTTCCGTTATACAATATTATGCATGGCCTTGCCTAATCCTTAAATATTTCAGATTTAATTTACCCTATGTTACTGCTCAGAGCTTTTGCTTGGAAAATGCTAGTAGTGATCCAAGAGCCCAGAAAAAAACCCGCAGGTTCGAGAGCATTCTCCATCTGGGCCCCAGGGCTGTGGAATGCTCCGCCCTCTGAGATTCAATCTGCAACCTCAGTGGAACTGTTTACATCTAGGCTTGAAACACACTTACTGTATATTATAAATGACCTATATTTCATGTAGATGATATCTGTGCATTGTTTGTTGATGCCCTTGCAACATCCATTGCAGCCTGGTCATCCTAGAAGGGGGATTAGGATTACCTCATGTGTGGTACTCTCGAAAGGTTTCTTCATTTTATCATGGTAAGGATTTTGAGTTTTTCCTTGCCCTCATGCAGGTTTATATCAGCGGGTGGCGTAATAATTAGTCTGTAGTATGTGCAGCCCTTTTGGACTTCTTGTGATTAAGAGCTAAAGAAATAAATATAACATGACTTAGATATTGATCAGGAGGCAAAAATGCTAAAAAAACAAACAAAAAAACGAGGGCCTCTTGTGGAACAACCCAGCAATTGTTGACTATTGAAGGGGCAGCAGCACATAAAAAATTGCATGAAACAAAGAAAAGAAAAAGCCAGCATGCAGAGAGCCCATGCAGACAAAAACACACATGGTGTTGGTCACAATCTCCAAAGAGAAGATGTCCATTGGCTTCAGTTTTTGTGGCATTTGCGTCATTCATTGCAGATTGTGAACCTTTAAACAAAAGTAGTGCTGTTTGTCAGCTTCCGAGCAAGATGCAGTCAAGCCTTTGAGCCCAAGCTGCAGAGAGCAGGCCGAGCCTTGGTATCCCATGAAGAAGAGTAATCCCAATCTCAAAACGCTCACTTAAATAACAGTCAGTCTTCAGTAAACTGTTGTTAACTCGCAAAATATCTCAGGCCACCAAAAAATTTAAGTGGGCAAAATGGTAGGTTAGTTCTCTATCGTTTCTATTTTTCCAAGAGGGGTTCAGTTGCATCATTAAACGTGCCAAACAAACAGTTTAAAGGTGCTGTGCGGAATTTGAAAATGTTAGTCTTTGCTGCCATCTCCTGGATTAAATTCAAGGTCACAGTCTCATTTAGTTCGTTCATTAAGTGCATGCATTTCTTAGATGCTCTCGAATGAATTCATTTTTTTCAAATCTTTGGGGTTTGTGTTGTCGTTGGGACTGTATTTGAAACAGGCCTTTTCTTGCTTTACCATTTTAGCATGCTACACAAACGAAAAACTGATGATGAGCACAAAGTCACTCTCTAACCTCCACCGCGCCCCTTTCCTTCTACCTAATGTGTTGCGCGCCGTGGAAGAGTGTTAAAAGTATGATAGAAGCAGAAAGGCACGGTGGAAAAAATACATAATGATCCTTTAAACTGAGTCGTGCATTGTAAACGTTGGAATCCCTAGAGACAGTGTGTATTTTATAGCACTTCCTAATAGTAAAAATATGTCATTCATAAAATAAAAAAAACAATATTGATTTGATATTGATTTGACTTACAAGCAAAAATACATGAACTATCATATGAACACAACACAATACAAACACTAACCCCAACCCTTAACCCTGGCATCTACTGGTTGTATATTACAAAGAGTCACTTTAAAGTAACCTAAAGAAAGACAAGTAGACAAAATGCTGCTTTAATTGTTCCCACGGAAACATTAGCTCTGTAACAATTGACTTAAGACTGTTGTTTAAGCGGGGCATAGTGACATTTGGGTTTAACCATTCCCTTTCGGGTGGTGGGGGGGGTAGCGTTGCACACCCAGGCTTGCGCTTTGAGGCAAAGACATATTCTCTCAAGATGACTTATATTAAGTTCCAATTGGCTGCAGTAGGACTCATTTCCTCCTTGTTTAGCACCAGTCAGGCATGTTCATATGGTGGATTTTAATGTTGTCCAATACAGAACTCAAGTGATTTTGGAGTAAATGAAAAATCTCTATGAACAAACGACTGAACCATGCAATTCAGATGAGAGCTTTCTAATTTTGTTTCTTTGCTGATAGCCAACTATTAATCATAACTAATAGTAGATCTACCCATGTTAAATAACATCAATCCACGAGGAAAACTCAAAAAACAGTCAACATATGTATTATTAGTTTTCTTTAAATCCACTTGTGACAATGGCTCTTGCTGGGAAGGTTGTGAGTGCAACAAGCTTTTTTTTCAAGAAAAAAAGCCTACCACCACCACTAGTATCCTCCTCATTTAGCAAGGTGGGTAAAAACGTTTACTTTACCCCAACGACACGGTCAGAATGGAGCATGCTCTACGGTGGGGACGCACAGGATAAAAAGAGAAAGACCACAATTAAATGATCAATTAGCATTAACACAACAACAGGACAGCACAAGAAAATTTTTGATTTAGTTCTCAATGGTCATTAAATTAAAGCACTAAGTCATGCCCATTCCTTTATAATTGATTCAATTAACATTTTTAGGTATTGTATTTTTTTTTCTTTCCATGAAAACACATCGAGACCTGATAATAACAGGGTTTTAACAAACTTTTTTGAGAAAAATGCGTTTCAAGTGTGGATCTAGCAACTTGATGACCTGGAACCTAATAATAATAATTTGCCTATAACACAAGTAGAGTTCTAATTCACGACTGGACACATTGGTTATAATAATGTGGTTCTATCTGTAGCTGTCTTCTTTTCCCTAATCAAAAAGAGTAGTTGTTAGTCTTAAATGCTAGTTCAAACACATCACCATATAGAGTGATAGCAGTGTGCTGCAGAACAGAAACAGTGTAATTGTGTCTTGCTGCTTCAGGGTTTATTAATAAACACCCAAATATAGAAACAGTGACCATGAAATATTGTAAGCCTGTTCATTCTACAGTGCAAGAGATCGCATTCATAGCTTCTTGGAAAAGGCGATGTCTGTAGCTGAATTTGAATCATGCTAAGGCAGGGGTGCTCATTATTTTGATCGCAATCTACTGGTGGATACCAGAAGTAGTACTGGTAGCTAATAGTAAACTGTGTTCAGTGCTTTGCATTTGTAGCGACATGCTCCCGTCTAACAATCAAACGCAGCACACTAGCAGTATAGATTTAGTTATTATTTCTTTGCAGCATCATTGGCCTTGAAAGCAAGGCTGACTTGACATGTTTTACAATTTGTCTGTTGTTTTATTTTGAGTAAACACATTTTATTTGTTTACGTTGAGAAACATAATGATATTCATCCATCCTCGCCACTTATCCTCACTCTGGTTGCGGGGGTGCTGGGGCCTATCCCATCTAACTTTGGGCAGTGGACACCCTGAACTGGTTGCCAGCCAGTTGCAGGTCGAACAGAGACCTACAACCTTTCACACGCTCATTTGTACCTGGGGACAATTTGGAACTGCCAATTAACCTGCCATGCATGATTTTGGAATTTCGGAGGAAACCGGACTGCCCGGAGGAAACCACAAGGAGAACATGCAAACTCCACAAGGGAAGGCTGCGGTAGCTGGAATTGAACCCTGGACCTCAGCACCATGGTGTTGAACTAACCACCCATCCACCGATCCGCCCATGATTATATCCATTTAATTAAATCTATATATCATACTATGCATGATTATGCCTATTTTGATTTTTCTTTCCTCCTCTTTTTTTGAAGTGTTCATGATTATTTGTCTTGTTTGATGATGAGATGTTGAAGATTTGAATCATTTAAGAAGGGGAAGGTATGACCAACAAATGAGTTTTGACAATTTGCAGTCAAAATATCTAGATGGTGGCCAGTTTTATTATATCTCCCAAGTCAAAGTGTTCAATCTCAATGAAATGATGAAATTGTAGGTCTGGTTGACAGAATACTACAACGCAACAATCCATATGTAAACAGTGATATAATGGGGGGAAAATAATACTGATATAACCAGGTAAAACTAATTTTAAGTTACCTGTCCAAATGAATGTTGTGCCATCTCACCTTTCCCACTCTCTCTCAGCTCAGGGATGCTGCTGGAAATGTGAATTTCCCTTCGGGGATGAACAAAGTATCTATCTATCTATCTATCTATATGGAATTTTTTGAATTGGTGAACTTGCATGGTTATGCAATTTCCATTTGTTTTTAGTTTGTTCTCTTGAGTCAATTTATAGATGGAAATCACATAGTAATTTTTCACAATACAGTGGTACCTCTACATACGAGCGTAATTCGTTCAGGGACTGTCCTCGTAGCTTGGAATGCTCGTATAACGGGCAGAATTTTGCAGTATGAAACAATTAAAAACTAATTGGCCTATTTCAGACCTCCCATAAGGATCGAAGTGAAACCTAAATACCGTAAGTTCCGGACTATAAGCCGCTACTTTTTTCCCCAAACGTTCAACCCTGCGGCTTATTTAGTGATGCGGCCAATTTATGTAATTTTTTTAACAGACGCCAGCGGCGCTCGAGTACAATAGGCAAGATTTAGACCGGTGGAAAATATGCGCCGAGGAAGACTGCAACAACATACTCTCATCATGCAAATTGCAAAAAGAAAGGCACATGACGCTGCTTTCAAGCTGAAAGCAATCGAGCAGTCCGATAAAGAAGGAAACAAAGCCACTAGCAAATAAATTTTACTTTGCAAGTGTGTTGCTAGCGTGTTTATGAGTAAGGGAGTGTGGGACGACGTCTTTGTGACAAGGTCTCTTTCCCCTACTAGGGAAGACGACTTTGAGGACGTCGTTATAAGGCGGAAGATGAGGACGATGAACCGTGATTTCTACAAGTACGGCATGTTTTTTTAACAGACTCGTTCACCGAGTTGCTAGTAGCGTTTTGCTACCCTTCACGGACACGGTTTGGGATGTAAGTTATAATATTATTTTTAAAGCTTTGAAAACTCTCTCGGTGTACCGTCTTTCTTTGTAAATATGTGTAACCATGTATAATATGTATTTGCAACTGTATATTTTTGTAATGTATTTATTTTAGATACTTATTCTGATATGTTTTGTACGGGCGAATCAAAAAGAAGCGACAAAAACCACGGGGGCTGACGGGAAGTGGAGTAAACGTGAGTTGTGTTTGTGGAGGCGGCGGACAATAGTGGATATATATTTTTCCCCACCATTACCTTTGGAAATATCCTTTTTTTTCCTTGGATTATTTTCAACGGGACCCGGACTCTGCAGGTCTGCATCAAACCTTAAGTACCGGTATCATTTTCCGTTCATTTTGCCGGCTGTGAATTTTGGACTGTGTACCTTATATTCAGTTACAATCGCGGGACTCAAAGTCGGATTTGGGTTAATTTTGTGGTTGTGTTACATGCTTTGATGTGGGCGCATGCGGCTTATATACAGTTGCGGCTTGTGTAAGTACAAAAGCGGTTATCCTCTTAAAATGTAGTGGGTGCGGCTTATAATCAGGTGCGCTCTATAGTCCGGAATTTACGGGAGCTATACAAAGGCTCTCTCTGATCATAAAAAAAGGAACAACAAAAAACAACAACACGTATCCAAGAAGAATTTGTCTCTGCCTCCTCTTACAAATATTACAGAAATGTGTGAGGTAAGTATTAAAGGAAAGCTATCAAATGACCAGGGGTCACTTCTTTTGAATGTTTTGTTTTTTTGAACGAAGCAGGAACTTAGCTAGCACCACTCTAAACTCCGTTGCAGACACCAGCTTCTCTGGTTTATCCTCCTCTTCGCTGTTTTTTTTGTAACAGGTATACAACCCCTCTAGTAAATTATTGCAGTAAAGCGGTGCGTAAATTCTTCCGCGGGTTTGTGAACGGCACTCGCTGCATCTCGAATCTACTCTTTTGGTTGGTCACTCACACAAACACCTCACGGAATCAGGAGCCTGATAGTGGGGGGTGCATGCGCAAACTGGACCAAGCCGATGGCGGTGAGTGGTCAAGAGTGAACTCCTGGTGTCTAGTAGTGGCCTCTGGGACAGCTCGTGAACTGGACTTTCCTCAGTAAAGCGAGCAAGATAATAATAAAAAAAAAAAACTTGTGTATCAAAATTCTCTCGTGTAGAGTTGTTCTTATGAAGAGGTACCCGTGTAATTGAAAGTAAAGCTGGTTTGTGTCATGAAATGGTCTGTGACTGCCTTTAAAAAAAAGTGACATCAGATCTTTGTTTTTTAAAGTAACATGGTTCTATTTGTAACAATTGATTTAATATCTCCCTATGTTTCAAAGAACCTAGAGATGATCAGTTGTGAAAAAGTACAAACTACAATGAAACTTTATAGTACTAAAATCATTAGTTAATGACTCATTGAGCACTTAACAAGCGATTTTCTCCAAATGACCTCAATTCTAGTTTGACACCAGTTATTCTCAGGTCTCGACATTGCATTGCAACAAATTCATGGCAGTTCCTTTCATTTCAATATGGAAACATTG
Source organism: Urocampus carinirostris (assembly GCF_059441175.1). NCBI lineage: Eukaryota > Metazoa > Chordata > Actinopteri > Syngnathiformes > Syngnathidae > Urocampus > Urocampus carinirostris. Next base: position 5,708,796 of record NC_142354.1, on the reverse strand, counting down.
ATTACAAGTGTTAATGACTTCTAGATTAATAAATTGGATTTCAAGCACTTTAGCCAATGGCATTAAGAAAATACATGTTCAGTACACATGAAAACAGTCAACATATAAAACCTTCCAAGTAGCATGTACATGTTGTACTGACATAACTTTTCTCGTTTTTTTTAAAAGGGAACAATAAGGAAAAAAGGAAAATGATAATGAAACATTAAAAAAACTACAGCAAATATGGCAATGATTCTGTCAGTAAGTGGATTAACTTGTCAATTTCTTGTTAGTGAAGAAAGACAACAAGAACATCTGAGACAAATGTACTTGATACAAGAAGGAAAACAGACAAAACATAAGACGACATACCAAGACAAACAAACCGACCTGTGGTGGGAGGCGGCGTGGGGGAGGATGGACACGTGGGAGGGGAGCTGCCGCCTGAACCTGACAACACATAAAACAACTTAAAGTATTCCTATATAAATGATTGCAGATTTGTGTTATAAATGTTTTAATGAGTTTGACGTTTTGTGACTTCGGCACAAAGAAATACACTCTAAACATGTTTCCATTAATAGTGAAGTAGAATAACATTGGTTTCCTTGGCATTAAGTGCCATTTTGATTTCTGTGTTTTTTTGCATTTTTATCACTCGTAAAGGTTTCTGATCAACAAACCAATTTTAATATCATACAGAGATAACCTAAGGGAAGGTGGGCATGACTCTCTGCATGCACGACTGTAATCAGCTGGTGTATGCTGTCAGTCAAACAGCGGGGCATGTGCACAAGTTAATGTCTCCAAACCAAAACAGACTGGGAAGCATGGCGACCGCTAGCTTTTAGCGATTTGTCACATTGAAAAGAAATGAATCAATTAAATCGGATTCTGAGAAAACACAGAAGTGCGCAAAGAAATGCTGATCACCAGCTGGTGCTTTATGGATTGTAATCGGGTTCAGGAAGCGAAACCAATAGCGTGGCTGAACGTCTGGCGTACTGCTGCAGCTAGGCTAAAACCTTTTATAAGCCACCCATGCCGAGCCTGGAGCTCACCAACGCCAGATTTGCATTCTGACATAAAAACATGAATATTTATGAATGGTATCTCGAATTTTATTAAAAAAAGGTTTGAGTGCTTTTAATTTTAGCAAGTGATGCACATGATTTGAAAAAATATATATTTTAAGTTTTTACCTACTAAAAATCTAATAAAGGTTTTATTTATGCTACAAGTATAATTTAATTGTCAATTTATTGACTTAATATGCAACTCTACTAATAAAATGAGTTTGATATGAAACCGTGAATGGAATTGTCTTAAGTAGAAATGCATTTTACCCTCTAAATGGTTAATCTGTTCCAATTTTTGACATAAGTTTCGAGGGAGGAGGATGGGTAATATCTACACAAGTAATACATTTTCCATCTCATGGTTAATTGAAGAACTTTTTTTTTCAAATGACAAAGTTTCATTTGCATAAATAAAGTTGCAAGAAAACACTGACAAAAACTTCTTGTGAGACACCAGTAAATCAATGAGAATACTGGGTTACGCTCAAACAGACAAGTAGTCTTCCTCAACAATGGGATGCTTGGAAGTTGCACAGCTTGGACATGCCATTTAAAAAAAAAAGATGGTACAGGAACCGTAGTATAGGTACAGTGGGACCTCGCTACTTCGCGCTTCGACGGTTCGCGGATTCAGAGCTTCGCGGGCCTAAAAAATAATAATAATTAAATAAAATAATTTTAAAAAGATATATATATATATATATTTATTTTTATTTATTTATTTATTTTTTAAGCATTTTTGAAGGGGCGTCGCTACTTCATGGTTCCATGTTCGCAGGTTCAGAGCTTCGCAGGTCTAAAAAATAATAATAATAGAATAAAATAATTAAAACATTTTTTATTATTATTTATTAATTTTAGGCATTTTTTAAGGTGCGCCGCTACTTTGCGGATTTTCACTTATCGCGGGTGGTTTTGGTCCCCATTAACCGCGGTAACCGAGGTCCCACTGTATACGGTTGGGAGCTCCAAGTATTAGCACAAACAGTATTTAACTTTTGAAACAGTCAATTTATTTTGTATTTCAATGCAATATATTTTAGAAGAGGCCTTTTGTTTGCCACTTCGTAAATAGATGCCTTTCTAAAGGGACACTCAATGTCTATACTTTTTCTTTAAGGAAATCGGATAAGTTGGCTTTGTTTTTAATAGTAGATACTTGCAAAGGAGACTTTGTTATTTTGACTAATATTGTGCAGTGCTTGTTGTTCTGACTATTATGATCTGTTTACATCATTGTCACTATCGGCCAATGATGTTGCTATTCTACGATTACTATACCCTTTAGGGCAAATCTGCTTTTCTAACCTAGGAGATTCAATAAAAAACAAAGGGCTTAGGGGAGGGCCTTTAAAACAGGTTGGAATTTCGTATCTGAAAGTTCACTCCCCTGTTCCCTTTGCAAGTCCATGATCCATAGATGTTTCTCCTTATTTGAGTGACTACTAATCATTAAACTTATCAAAAACTTTCTACAAACTGAAGTTACCAGAGTTGTTGTTGTTTTGAACAGAGACGGCATCGTCCTCGTATTCACACGTAGACTGCTTGCACTTCTGCAAAGGAGCCACACATTTAAGTTAGTAGGATGTGCCTTTGTGTTTTGTGCTTCAAAGCTGCTGTCGTACCTTCCTGGCCAAGATTTTCCTCCTCTTTTTTTCCTCCTCGGAGCCATGATGGGAACGTGCCCTGCTCAGCCGCTTGTGCTGGTGCAGCTTTGACAAAAACAAAACAAAGACAACTAATGGCTCGATTGCAATGAAATCTGGCTAGCTACACTAGAGCAGAGTGCCCAAATGTAGTTTTGCTGGGAATAACAACATGAGGGTGAAAAGGTTGTGGGACACAGACAGAGAAGTTCAGAAGACAGCTCACTAATTTCTGCTCCTCCTGCAGATGTTTCTCCACACTCTCTTTGGATGCTTTCAGGGCTTCCTTCAGCCTACTCGGAATCTGGATGGTTACCAAAATAGCTTACATCAGGGGAATCAAACTCGTCTTAGGTTAGGGGCCATATTGTCCATAAGAACACTCTCACAGGGACCAGTAAGCTAATGAAATAAAAAGTGAGTTAACTGTAGGGCTGGGGATATTTCGGAGGACCATAACTAAATTATGATTGTACTTCAGGGTTTAATATTTGATTATGAAACGATTATTGAGGGGGTTTTTTTTTGGCTCCACTAAGTTTTAATCTCTCGTAACGTTGATCAACTGCATATTGGTAAAAAAAATAAAAAAATAAAAAAAAAATTATTTTCAAACACAAATTTAAGTGCAAACAATTTAAATGATTAAATCGAGGTCTTTCTGCTTTTTATTTGTCCTTTTTTTTATTTTAAGAAAACGTTTACCCGAATTTAGAAACTTTGCTGTTACATATTATTATTAGTATTATGGAAAGGAGTTAAAGATACTCCTAAATCGAGTTTTTTATTAAATTAGGCACAGAATGTGTAGTGTTTTGACCCACAATTGTAGAGAATATTCCATGCGCGGAGGACTTGAAATCTAATTTGACACATCTGGCTTGTTTGCTGTAGAGCCGTGATGTCATTAAAGAAACAAAACACTTTCAAAATGGCAAATCCCATTAACACAACATGTGAGGCTAGCTCTGAAAAAGACAGCAATTGTAGTGAACAGCAATTTCATACCGCTCAGTTCTGTTTGGATGTAGACGATTGCGGCTTTTTTCATCGCATGTGTCGCTGTTGGTATAATTTTAGCCATTTGCTCCCGGTTAGCGCTCGTTGGCTGCCCACCATTTGTTGTTTGCCCACCGTTTGTTGTTTGTCCCGCAAGCCTGACATTAACACCCGTTTTGCTGTTTCCCTTGGATTTTTCCCGGCCACCTACGCCTGGATAGCTGTAGCCGCTTTTTTTTCATTGTTGGTTCGCGGTTAACCTGGCTGCTCACCGCATTTGTTGAACTGCTAGCCTAGCCTTAGAGCCGTCTTTTCCGTGTTCCTTGGTATGTTTATTCCCAGCTGGCTTCACGTTTGTTGCCAGAGCTGTTGCTGCTTTTTGTTGCTGGCTTCATTACAAGTAAAATAACAACTGTCCGGTGGGACTGATTAAATCAGTTGGTGGGCCTGATTCAACCCGCAGGCCGTACATTTGACAGCCCCGTTTTACGTAATGCTTAACGGACTTAAAACGCACATAAAAAAAGGATTTTACCCTGATCTGCACTTTTTCGGAGTGCTGTAGCGGAACATCACTGAACAGCCTACAACAAGAGAGACAGGAGAAAGGTTACCGCCCACGACACACAATCTGAAGAGATTTTATTTTTCCTCCTTGTTTGAGGACATTAGGAAAAAACTCACGGTGTTTGAATGAGCTGTGACACAGTTGGCATCCCTGACTTGCAGGCCTCTGTGGACAAGATGGACTGCAACACCGACACTAATCACAAAAATATACAATCCTGAGAAGGGACGCGCAATGATAGCACATACAAAACTTATATGCAGGCGTGAACTCACCCACAGCGGTGTAAGGGACATCGGGATAGTTGTCCACGGGGACGCCATCAGGCGGTCGACCATAAGTGATCTCGTAAAGTAAATGGCCAAAGCAGAAGACATCCATGCTTTCAATCGTCTAGATAGACATACATATTTATACAAATTGGTTTGTGTAGGCTATAACCCTTATTGCAGTGGACACTGAGAACAAGAGCGGCCACACTAAAAATACAACAATTTTGTCTTGAACTTAATCAACAAATGAGCAGAACTTAAATATGAGGTTGGTAAATGCCACCAATGGGGAACCAAGCTTGAGTTTCATTAAATATTAAAAACTTGTTTTCGGACAAGTGCATCACATATATTGATTACACCTCAATTCTCAAACCTTGACGGTCTGTAGTCCATTTTTTATCTTTTTTAGTGCAACTGTTTCTTTTCGTACCTACAGACAGCCAAAGGGGGTGCTTTAAAGCCCTGCATATTCCCTTATTGCATGCACAGTTCGAGAAATAGTGTCCAAGATGGTAATTCTTAACACCAATGGTCCATGAATGTGTATAAATTCTGTCTCACCACAAGTTTGCTTCCTACGGCATCTTTTTGTGTGAACACAAGGATTTAGGGTGACAAGATGCGCTGGTGGTTATATGGGACTCCATTATTACATTTGTAACTTTCTTTTAGAATACCAAATATAACAGAGTGAATATGTAAGAAAAAAGAGAAACTCTGCTGATAAACTAACCATTCCAACGTGCACGAAATCCGTATTGAACATTGTTGGGAGTAAACCATACGTTATAGGTTGTAAGATTTGGTCTGAGCATGTGCGAAAGGCTCACTGTAATTCTGATTGCACATTAGTGTCATTAATGGAGCAGCTGGGAACATATGCTATACTCCTAACAACATTTAATGTGGTTTAAGTGCACTATCTAATGAAGGAACGTATCGAGTGCAACAAACAGAGAAAGATTATCAGGTGTATTTGAACATGATGTTTTTTCTATTTACGTTTGGCGGTCCAGATTATTAAAGCGTAATTGGCGCACAGGCCTTAGTTTTCTCACGCCCAAAATAGTGAAAACAATGCCTCGGCCCTTCCTTGCTGTGCAAATACAGCCCGTCAAATACTGTCCTGTCCTGAAGTGTGAGAAAATTGCTCATACGCACGTTAATCTTCCTAAAATGAGTGACAAGAGGTCGCAGTGCCGACGGAACTCCCAGTATGCCGTTCTCTACGTCAGTCAAGCGGCACACGCCATTCTCCAGCATCACGTTGGAGGACTGTAGATGCCCAAAGAAAAGGCCGCCTTTGTGTAGGAGACGGAGGCCCTGAACACACACAAACATTTGGAAAATAGGCTCGTGTACAAGTGAGTTTTTGTGTGTCTGCCAATGCATGTGCAGGTGTACCTCAAGGATCTGTCGGCCGTAGAGTTTGATGTGTGACAGTTCGAGAGGGTGAAGCTTTTTGGGGTTGCCGTACTTCTTCAAGTAGTTCTCTTTTGGTTTCATCTGATTCACAAAACATGAACAAGCGCGTCACATGCCGTCTAAAAATATGTAGCACACTCAACCTTGTGGCATATGGTGCGATAATTTGAGCCTCCCCCCATCTTTATATAAATGTTTAATGGTAATGCAGTCTGCACACCTTTAATATGAATACCTCTTAGCTAATTAGTCAGGGCAGGATCGAATTTTGGAAACCATCCACTCGCAAACATGGCCACAATAACAGTGTGTACGGTTAATTTTATATATATTACACACCTCTTAGTTTCCATCTGGAGTATTGAAAATGTGTTTTTTGAACGTCAGTGTACATAGGTATGCACTCCCATAGAAAGTGGAGATTAGAGGGAGGGAGAAAGAAAGTTTGAGCCTGATGTAGATCTGCCCTGCAATATAACTGGCTAGCTACTTCCGGGTTGTGACCACAGCTTATATGCACATACAGACGCTCGACTTACGAAAAACGGTACATACAAACATTTTTTCGGGATGCTGAGAAATATCCAGACATTGCTGTAATTTAGATTTTGTGCACCTCTTTCCGAGAATAGGACAGACCTGTAGTGCTTATTTCCGCCGCTACCCGCATGTGGCGCTGTGACAGATCACCCAGCATCCACCCGGAAGAAAGAAAATCCACTTCCTCTTCCTAGTTCGTGTGTAAACATTCTAGACTGTGTCTCCAGCACGCTAAAAACGTTGAAATTTTTATTGTTTAGTATCTCGCGCATTTCTTCAATATGGTTGGTGTAAAATGTAAAGGAGAAGTCAGCAGTTTATTTTGAATTGAAAGTAGAATAAGAAAGCTTGATGCGGTTGAGAAATGGTCAGAACGTTTTTTTTCGGCCACTTTTTACCATGGAGGAGGACCTCTTGAAGCGCATCATCCAAAAGTAAGTTACACTTAACATTATCTTCATAGAGCATATTATTTTATAAAATGTTAATTTTTTTCGTACAAAAAAACTCATGTCCTGTTGATTGGTGTAGTGCATAAGTGGTGCCATTGTATAAGGGTAAAGGTGATAAGTATGAATGTAGCAATTCGAGAGGTATCAGTTTTGTTGTCTGTAAGCTGTATGGAAGAGTCTTGATTAAGAGAGTGAAAGAAAGAACGAATGAGGTGGTGATGGAGGAGCAGAGTGGTTTCAGGAAAGGAAGAGGATGTGTGGATCAAGTGTTTGCAGTACGACAGGTGTGTGAGAAATATTTTGCAAAAGGTAAAGATGTTTACTTGGCTTTCATGGACTTGGAAAAGGCGTATGACAGAGTTGATAGAGAAGCGTTATGGCAAGTGAGGGTGATGTATGGAGTGGGTGGAAAGTTGTTGGAAGCATTGAAGAGTTTTTATATGAACAGCAGAGGAGCATGTGTAAGAGTAGGGAGTGAGACAAGTGAGTGGTTCCCTGTGTTGAGTGGTGTGAGACAGGGGTGTGTGATGTCGCCATGGCTGTTTAATGTGTACATGGATGGTGTGGTGAGAGGTGAATGCAAGAGTATTTGGCAGAGGTGTAAGAGATGATGGACAACAGTGGAACAGTGTGGCAGGTAAGTCAGTTGTTGTTTGCAGATGACACAGCGCTTGTGGCTGATTCTGAGGAAACATTGAGAAGGTTGGTAACGGAGTTTGGAAGAGTATGTGATAGGCGAAAGTTATGTGTTGATGTTGGGAGGAGTAAGGTGATGAAGTGTTCACGTGATGGAGTGGGCATGACGTTAGAAATCAGGTTACATAAACAGGTGCTGGAAGAATTTGAAAGCTTTAGGTACTTGGGTTGTGATGTGGCTGCAGTTGGTGAAATGGAGTGCGAGGTTTTGCACAGAGTGAATCAAGGAAGCAAGGTTTTGGGTGCCCTGAGGAGAGTGATGAACAACAAGAGTATGAGTATGGATGTTAAGAGGGGACTGTATGAGAGTGTGATTGTGCCGACTGTGTTGTGTGGTGCAGAGACTTGAAGCCTGAACGCAGAGTTAAGAAGGAAATTGAATGTTTTTAAGATGAAGTGTTTGAGGACTATGTTAGGAGTGACAAGATTGGATAGATTGAGAAATGAAATTGTGAGAGACAGAACTGGAGTAGTCGTGGAACTGAGCAAGCGTGTTGATAAGAGAGTACTCGGTTGGTTTGGACACATGGAGAGGATGGATGAGGAGCGAATGTTGAAGAGGATCTACAGAGCAGAAGTCAATGGAAGGAGACCAAGAGGAAGGCCGCGATTGACGTGGATGGATGGTGTTATGAGTGCACTGCAGGAAAGAGGTCTAAATATAATGGAAGCTAGAGCTCCTGTTGGTGATAGAAAGGAGTGGAGAGGAGTTGTAAAAGGATAGTGGGATTGTGGACGCATTCTTAAGGATGGGCTGGGCACCCGTATGATGCTGCAGGGGTAAACCAGTGAAAGCTGACGGGCCCTGCTGTTGAACAAAAGAATGTGTTGTGTCATCCTAACCCTATTTACATGGCCGCTTTCCGGTGTCCCATTTCATCTGGAGGGACGAAATCATGACCAACTTAGGTGCCGAGGTGCCTAACTTGTTTGGGTGTTTGGGCAATTGGTCCAAAAAATGTTTTTTTGAGTTTTTTTGCTATTTTTTCCCTTTTATTTTCTTTGTTATTGTATGTGTTTGTCTTAATGTCGGTCACCCCTCTTGAGGGATATGACCAAGGTAGATAGATAAATAGATAGACAAAACAATACAGGTTACTTATACAAGCCTTAAACATACTTAAATAAACCTTAAACATACAAAATATAGCACTGAGACAACTTACGAACAAATTCAACTTACAATCGTCGAAACCTATATCATTCCTAAGTAGGGCAGCATCTGTATACACATCACAGACTATAATTGTCAACATATTAGCTACTTCCATTAATCAATCTCTTAATTTTATGCAATTAATTCGTGAAATGTTTGATTTGAATTTTAACACAAACAAGGGGTGGGCAGGAGTCAGGGCAGAGCTGTTTAACTCAAGTTTAAAGGGCAGTGGATACAGCTTGCTCATAACATTCGGCGAGTTTCTTCATTTGAGTTAAGTGTTATAAACATGTTTCATCTGCTTGACCATGGTTACAAAACACAACTCGACAGTTTCTTCTTCTTTTATATCATAAGTCGCAGTAGCCTGACTTGGATGGTGGCTCCTACTTTCAGCAACGAAGGTACAGATAAAATGTAATGTTTCAATATTTTCAAAAACCCTTTTCAAAAACCTTAATATTAAAAGTTCTATTCACGTTCAAAAAGTAACACACATTCACTCTTATATTTAGTCCCTCATTTACTTATCATTTGCTGTACTATGATAATTGTTTTTATTTAATAAATAAGTTACTGGGTTTTAGATATAATACAAGGCTAAAAAATGGATTTAAGTTCATTGACAAATGTTCTACATAAATATTTTCCAGCGTCACATCCGGTTCTGCTAGTTAAGCATAAAAAAAGACTCAGGCAACGGCTGACAGGACTCTAGCAAGTCCAATTTATCTCCCTCCGGGTTGAAGGCAATGCCGTGATTTTCTAAAATAGTAATATGAAACAAATATATCTTGTTATAGTTTAGACAGATGTGAAGTTTATGCACTTTATTTTCAAAAACCTATATGCACATGGTCACAATACATTTTACTGAAGGAATTAAAGCTCCAATTAGACATCCACTGTGGTCACAGTTCTTCATTGGTGGATATCAATGGCGCTACAGTATTTATTATGGATTTAATTTTTTGGTTATTCATTTTTAATGTTTTTTCGTTGTATGAAAATAAAATAAAGCCATTTGAAACAGTTGAATGTTTTTATCTGAGCTTTTTTTGAAGACAACGTGATGTGGCCTAACCTCACCCTGAATCTACCTCTGGCGGGCCCCAAGTAAGTTGAGTTTGAGACCCCATCTTTACAAAAATGTGTGACATTACATACTGTAATTAAAACTTTTATTAGCAAAGACATGCACACAACTATACTGTAAGTTCTGCTAAAATAAATTAAATTGGTAAGCACCCAGAGCCAGTGAACTCAAAACTAATTAGCTCACGTCCACTTTACTCACCAGACAAGATCTGACCTTTTTCCAACAATGCATAAATATTATGCCTAACAAAGCGAAAGAATTAACAACAACAGATTTAACAATGCATTCAGGAATACTGGGAATTGTGAAACACCTTACTTTACAGATATGGTCTCGCAGGGAGCCAGCCTCGATAAACGGCCTGATGAGAAGAGTTGAAGACTCATTGGTGCTGGAGAACAACAGTGGGCACAAGTATGGACTCTGGAGAGAAGAGAAAACTGCAGTTAGTAGCAAAGTTTTAAATGGAAAGGAGTGAATTCGTAATCCTTGACATTTGTATGAGACATACGCACAGTAAGGCTGCTGAGAATCTTCATGGTGGACTGCAGGTCTTTGTCAGATATGAATTTGTCAGGGCCCAAGTCCACCTACAAGCACATAAACATTTTACAGATGCTTGATTCTCATCAATAAAATTCAGCTAATTTACATAATTTGATGTTTTTATGCGCAATGTATGATTTATAGTTTTTGTGTGTGTTTTCACCGCAAAACACAATAGGTCTGTCCATGGAAAGCAATATTTGGTGCAACGGGGCTTCTACGGCATTAAATTATACTCAAAAGGATATTACAGCCTTAACATTGTTGCTAGCAAAGCGATGTTTATTACTGCATTGGAAATCTGCAAGGTTCCTTTTCCTTTTCTCTGTGGCTCAAGGACATCTTCTTTCTGAAACTTGAAAATATGAAGTACACTTTGACAGGGTTTACCACACAATTTTTCCAAAAGTGGCTTCCCCCAATCATTTACTTCAAAAGCTTGAAGCTGTTGCCCTCCTAGGCGTGTGCTAATGATGTTCTTTTATATTTTATTTTTTGTTATGTGTGTCGATTTTTGAGTACACACACACACACACACAGCCACATAGTCAACCACGTTAAGTTGAGCGGAGGTAGGGCAGGAGGGAAAGGAGTGTTTGTGTTTATTTGTTTGTGTATGTATCCTATGCTGTCATTTGACAACCCTACACTCGGGATTTTTGTGATGTCCAAATGTTTTGCATATGCACTTGTTGAATAAAAAGTACAATATATGTTCAATTGTAATTGTATATCCTGCTGTAATAAAAAACAAACAAACTTTACAACATGTACTTGTTTGAAACTTAAAAACCAAAACGTACATGTATCACAATCGTTGCAGTGGTTTAATGACGCACAAACACTTGGTATACTAAGAACTTAGTAAATACTTGTCTGAAGTCAAGATTTTTTGCTGTCTCAATTAAAAAAAAAAAAAGATTATTATATGTTCTTGATTCTGTGGCGCCCCTAAGGCATATATTTCGACCTAAGAAGCATACACCTTGGTTTACTGAAGAAACCAGGTCACTCAAATAAGGTTGCAGAAAACTTGAACGAAAATGGCCTACTACAAAGCTGGAGGTCTTCCGACTGGCCTCGTGTGACAGCTTGCTGAAATATAAAGTAGCTCTTGCCTCAGCTAAAGCATCGTTTTTCTCTAAGATTATTGTTAAACATAAGAATAATCCGAAATTTTTTGTTTGACACAATGGCGAAACTTACCAGACAACAACTTAGCCCAAATAGTTCTACTTATTCTGCTAATGATATTATGGAATTTTTTAATAAAAAGATTCAACTACCGTAAATTCCGGACTATAAGCTGCTACTTTTTACCGAAACTTTCAACCCTGCAGCTTATTCAGTGATGCGGCCAATTTATGTAATTTTTCTGACTCACTCTACTGAGACAGCCCTGGCTAAAGTAACCAATGATCTCCTTTTAGCAATAAATTCCAGTGCCTCATCGATGTTACTGCTGCTGGATCTCAGCGCTGCTTTTGATACTGTCGACCACAACATATTGTCTGGAATGCATTGGTATCTCAGGAACTGTACTCTCATGGTTTAGGTCCTGCCTGTCAGACATGATGCAATGTGTTAACTATGGCAATCTGACCTCTAAACAATCTAATGTCCCCTGTGGTGTTCCTCAAGGCTCTGCTCTTGGCCCCCTTCTTTTTAGTATTTATATGATCCCGCTTTGTGACATTATCCGCAAGTATAATATTAGTTTCCATTGCTATGCAGATGACACTCAACTGTATGTGCCACTGGAGACAACTGGACAGTTAAGTTGTAGAAATCTGGAGGCTTGCATTACTGAGATTCAAAGATGGATGTCACTTAATTTTTTGCGCCTTAACCCAGAGAAAGACTGAAATGTTGATTATTGGTTCAGCTCACTGTCGGGAGTCGTTTTCAAACACTACGGAACTTAGACAAATCTAATATCACCCATAGTGACTCGGTCAAAAATCTAGGTGATATATTTGATCCTAATCGGTAGTTTCAGTCACACGTGAAAATATGACTAGAATAGCTTTCTACCACCTCCGTAATATTGTGAAGATTCGTTCGATGCTGTCCCAATCAGATGCAGAGGTTTTAATTCATGTGTTTATTACTTCTCGGCTTTATTAGTGTAATGTATTGCTTTCTGGTCTCCCGATGTCTAGCATCAAAAGTTTGCAGCTGGTTCAGAATGCAGCAGCTAGACTTTTGACTAAGACCAAAAAGTTTGAGCATATTGCTATTGTATTGGCCAACTTGCACTGGCTGCCAGTCCACTTAAGATGTGACTTTAAGGTTCTCTTATTAACATATAAATGTTTGCATGGACTTGCACCCTCTTATCTCTCTGATTTGATTTCCCCCTATGTTTCTGCACGGAGTCTGCGCTCGGAAAATGCCAGTCTACTGGTGACTCAGAGAGCCAAGAAGTCTGCAGGCTTGAGAGCGTTCTCCATCCGGGCTCCGGTGCTATGGAATGCCCTGCCTCCGGAGATAAGATCTGCAACCTCAAATCAAGGCTTAAGACACACGTCTATTCCAAAGCTTATGATTGATGCCCACATCATATTCTGTATTGTCCTGTCTTTTTCCGACTGCCTGCCTGGTTGTGATACGAAGGAGAAGGACGATTTGAGAGGAGTCAGCGGACCAGCGTTTGACCTGAAGCATGTGAACGACTGCATGGACCAGCTGGCAGAGATGGGAAAATGCATCGTGGCCGTCTTCCTGGACTAGTTTACAGGCTGGGGACGTCGCTGCTGTGGTGCACTTTCCGGAAAAATGTTTAACATGTTACCTAGTGTTTACTATGTTTGTGTACTGTAATACTAAATGTAATTCACCCTGGTCATCCTGAAAGGGGGATACCACTTGTGAGGTCCCTTCTCAAGGTTTTTCTTTTTCCTCACGCTGAGGTTTTTGAGTTTATCCTTGCCCGCATGTTGGTTTAAGATCAGGTAATTGTGTAATTGTAATCCTGTGCAGTTCTTTGAGACATTTTTGTGATTAAGGGCTATATAAATAAATTTGACTTGACATTTCTCAACTTGCAAGTATTTATGCATTTTTATATAAAAATTTGTTTATTTTTTGCTTATTTGTTAAATCAATAGTTTTTTTTAATGAATGAAGGTTAACCACTATGAAGAACTAAATAATACCCACTGTCCCTTTGAACAAATGAAATAGATAATTTTAGGGGTTTTGCGCTTATAGCATTTCCATTCATTGTAATACAAAAAGATGTTTTGAAATGTATATTTGAGTAGGAAATAAACATGTGTCACAAGGCAAGGCTGTATTAGTATAATTATAGTTCAAATGTTTTTTTTTTAAATTACACTGTATGTTCTTACAGAACATCATTGTATAGTACGTAGCCGTCCTTCAAACAAAAAAACGAGTATTACCCAGCTTAGCAGGTATGGTTCCTTAGTTTGTTCTTTGTTTTTGACCAAAAAGTATTTCTTCCTTATTCTCCAGCCTTAGTAAAAGAAAAAATATTAATATTTAGGTGCTGCTACCAAGCCTGACAAACAATTTGCGATGACAGCGGCAGTCATGTACCAATATCTCGGAGTGGCTCCACCACCACCCATTTAGGATCCGAGCGGAAGAACATAGAGACTTGCTGAAGGGCGATTTCTGAAATGACAAATACAAAATAAGTTCAGCGTACATTTACTGTTTGTTGAAAAAATTACCAATTTTTGGAAGTAAAGAAAAAAACAACTAAAAAAACAAACTAAAAAACTCATGAGACTGACAAATATATTGCTCTCTGTGGACATGTTCTGCTCCACCATTTTTGTTTAAAACATCCATTGCTTAAAGGGACATGGTTTATTTTTTAGTTTGTCCAAGCGATAAAAGATAACAATAATTAAATTAGAAAAAAAATATTGAATTTAATAATACGCAAAAATACATGAAGTATCATATAAAAATGTATTTTTTTTAATTCTCGTATGTTGAGAAATTTGTATCTTTACATAACACGAGGCTCATCTAAAAAGAGTTAACAAAAAACAAAAACCTTGCGAAAGGCTGCGCAAAAAAATGAAGACAAATTTAGAGTCACTTTTATTCTCCGCAGTCTGTATTCTTACTTGTGCTTTTTAGCACTCATTTTTGGTTGAACTACACAATAAAATGGCATCTAGTGGTCAAATATTACACAGTGTCCCATTAAACTTTCACAACTACCCAAACATCAATGCTTCTAGTTGTTTCTTTAGCCCATATGTGGCAACTTCAAGCAAAGAGGTGACACTTTTACAATTCTTCTGGGACAATAAAATCAAGAGAACAAATTGAAACTAAAGTTGGGACTAATACATTACAAAGAACCAATTATGGTGGCGCACTCTCAAGCACAGACAATTAGGTTTTGTTTCACCAGTAGCGAATGGTAGGCATTGCATGGGGAGAAGGCGTGGCTTATACAGGAACAATTAACGGGAAACCAATGAGGCAAACTTGAACACAGAGTTTACACTAAAAGTGTGCTGTGAATTCCCGTCTTCTTATTTTATTTTATTTTTTTTAATCACACCGTGCCCTTAGAAAAAAAAAGAACGCCATGGACAGTACCCAGAAATGGAGATCTTGGGTTTTTTTGAAGCTCAGACAAAATGGATATGGAGTGTCTCAGTCAATTTAAGTCATATTTATTTGTATAGCCCTTAATCACAAAGAGTCTCAAAGGGCTGCACATAAGTGTTTGCAAGCTCCTAAAATTGCAAAAACAAAAAATGTGAAGGGTTCACTGCTACGGCAAGTTGGTGTACACCAGTGGTCAGGAACCTATGGCCAGCGAGGCATATATGGCTCTTTTCATGAGTATATGGCTCAGAGACAAAATTATCTTGGAACACAATTCCCTTTGATGTTTCAAAGTAAACTATGGAAATTAGTAGTTCAGTCCAGTATATATAGGGCACATCATCAACTCCAGTTCACAGTCACGGTGTCACACCGAATACCCTGTTATGGCAGTAGGTTGCTAAGAAATCCTTTCAATTGAAGCTCATTAAACTATGTATATTCACTGTTGAGATACTTAACGAGAAAAACTCACAGAAAACGCTCAAAAAAAAAAAAAAAAAAAAAAAAAAAAAAAAAAAAAAAAACACGCACCAGCAAACTACTCGCAGCAATTTAATTGGATGAGCAGTACAAATGGGCAAACTGCACACAGCGCAAGGCACTCCCTTCTCTCTTGCTTAGTGCTGTCTGGGCCGAAGGTAAAGACAATATTCTTATCGTTTGCAGTATTTTGTGATATTATTACACAAGAACTTTGCTTGCACTTTTTTTTTAAACCATTATTTAGGACAAACATGGCGGTCACAATGAGCCTCAACACTCTTAAATAACTGAAGGCGGGAGACAAATTTTAAGTGGTATATTTATATTGATATGGGACACAGGCTCTGGCATTATTTTTATTTCATAGATTTAATCGAATCATCAAATGGCACTCAGTGAAATGTGCTGAAGAATTAGCTTTTGTCTGTAGGGGAAGGTTAGGTGGTTTTGTTAAATTTTGTCTCAAAATATATGGTGTAGCTCTCCCAAAAATGTTTTAAAATATTTTTGTCTTTATGGCTCTTTGGGTCAAAAAGGTTTCCGACTCCTGGTCTACACGATTAATCATTTTTGTTTTATTATTTGGCTATTTTAAAGCAATTTTAGGGGGTCAGATTCTGAGAGTATATATATATACTGGACTGTCTCAGAAAATTAGAATATTGTGATAAAGTTCTTTATTTTCTGTAATGCAATTAAAAAAACAAAAATGTCATACATTCTGGATTCATTACACATCAACTGAACTATTTCAAGCCTTTTATTATTTTAATATTGCTGAATTTGGCTTACAGCTTAAGAAAACTCAAAAATCCTATCTCAAAATATTAGAATATCATGAAAAAGTATACAAGTAGGCTATTCAACTAATCACCTGAATCATCTAATTAACTCGAAACACCTTGCGAGGTTTCCTGAGCCTTAAAAACACTCAGCTTGGTTCAGTAAACTAAATCACAAGTATGGGGAAGACTGCTGATCTGACTGCTGTCCAGAGGACCATCATTGATACCCTCCATCAGGAGGGTAAGACAGAGTGCAGTTTCAAAGCATATCCACAAAAAGTCTGTTGGAAGGGAAAAATGTGGCCGGAAACGCTGCACAACCAAGAGAGATGACCGCAGCCTTAACAAAATTGTGAAGAAGAGCCGCTTCCAGAATTTGAGGGAGCTTCAAAGACAGTGGGCTGAAGCTGGAGTCCAGGTATCAAAAGCCACAGTTCACAGACGTGCCGGGAAATGGGCTACAATAGCCGCATTCCCATGGTCAAGCCACTTCTGAACTCAAGACAACGGAAGAAGCGTCTGACTTGGGCTATGGAGAAGAAGCACTGGACAGTTGCAGAGTGGTCCAAAGTCCTCTTTTCAGACGAAAGCAAGTTTTGCATTTCATTTGGAAGTCAAGGCGCCAGAGTCTGGAGAAAGGCTGGAGAAGAGCAAAATCCAAGTTGCTTGAAATCCAGTGTGAAGTTCCCACAGTCAGCAATGGTTTGGGGAGCCATGTCAGCTGCTGGTGTTGGTCCACTGTGTTTCATCAAGTCCAGAGTAAATGCAACTGTGTACCAAGAGATTTTAGAGCTACATGCTTCCATCTGCTGAAAAGCTCTATGGAGATGAGTATTTCATTTTCCAGCATGATCTGGCACCTGCCCACAGTGCCAAAACCACCAGTAACTGGTGCACTGACCATGGCATCACTGTCCTTGATTGGCCTGCTAATTCCCCTGACCTGAACCCCATCGAGAATTTGTGGGGTATAGTTAAGAAGAAGATGAAAGACACCAGACCTACAAATGCAAATGAGCTGAAGGCCGCTATCGAAGCATCCTGGGCATCAATAACACCTCAGCAATGCCACAGGCTGATTGCCTCCATGCCATGCCGGATTGATGCAGTAATCTGTGCAAAAGGATTCCCAACCAAGTACTGAGTGCATCAATGGACATTTTCAAATGTTTGATTTAGTTTTGCTGTTATAAAATTATTTTTTTTACTTGGTCTGAGGAAGTATTCTAATATTTTGAGATAGGATTTTTGAGTTTTTTTCAGCTGTAAGCCAAAACCAGCAATATTCAAATAATAAAAGGCTTGAAATAGTTCAGTTGTTGTGTAATGAATCCAGAATGTATGACATTTTTGTTTTTTTAATTGCATTACAGAAAATAAAGAACTTTATCACAATATTCTAATTTTCTGAGACAGTCCAGTATATATATATATATATATATATATATATATATATATATATGGTAATTTGTAACTACTTTTGTGTGCCAGTAATATGGGGAGTAATTATTTTTTCAATGAAGAGTAACCAATTCATTTTTTTCAGTAACCGACCCAACATTGATTGTGTCCCACCTGTGTAGTTGCTAGCGTAGTTGTTGGGGTCCAGAAACTTCTTGAGTGGCAGGGCAGCGCTTAGCAAAGGATGCTGGGTTACGAAGTCGAGGTAGGCCTGCAGGCCGCGCTGCCTCTCGGCGATAAATTCACGCTCCATGTTGCCGATGAGCTTCTTGGGCGGGAGAGGAAGACTGATGCCACACACCTGTATAGTGAAAGCACCTAGTGACTCGTTTTTATTTATTTTATCTGTGCTTTTGCGCAGTGCTGCCCAAAGAAACAGGAAGTGTGCAGGAAAAAACTCAGCAGAAAACTTTGTGGCATCCTGTGACTGGGTCACTCACTTCAGACCTCCTTGGAGCAGCCAATTCGGTTCCCAGACTCATTTATTTTACTTTCCTTGCAGTTGACTTATGGCATGAATGAATATCTTATGTACCCAATGTCATGTGCATATGCCCAAAACAGTGGCTGCAACATTACAGGACTTTTGGGGATTTTTTTTGTAGTAAAAAAAACAAATATATTCTGAATTTGTTAAAAAACAGAAATGCAATAGATTTTGTATTCGTTACATATCCACTAAAATATTTGAACAGTGTATTGGTATACTTTTTTATTATATTGCAAAATTTTGAGATAGAATATTAGAGTTTTTGCCATAGTCAGTGATATCAAAACAATATACTTGCAATATTTCATTTAATTTGTAATACATCCAGAATGTATGACCTTTTAGTTTTTATAATATCTTTAAATAAATTAAGGGATTTCATCACAATATTCCAATTGTCTGAGACATTCCTGTAGTTACAGAATGATGCAAAGCTTGTACTTTTTTGTGCATTATTCTCATAGTTGTTAAATAATCCATTAAGTAATACTCAATCCATTGACAGTCAATATTAGAAAAACAACACAGCAAATGTTTCTTCCTGTGCCCATTTTTAGTGCAGCATCATGGAAAGCATTTAAAATAGTGGAGTAGGCCCATTTTAAGCAGGGCGTTTCCCTACCCATCTCAACTGTATACAGCAGAAGATTATTTGACTCACCATCAGACTATTGTTGAGGACGTCAAAATCACTGTAACGCCGGATGACCTGCAAAAAAAAGTGTACCAGTAGACCAGGGGTAGGCAAAATACAGGATCCCCTGATCTAATAAAAATAATAATAATAATAATAATAATTTCCTTGTATTGTCATTCTGTGTAACAATGTACACAGAACGAAATGTCGATTGCATCTGACCCGATGCAGCCGCAGCCAAGAGAGGGCGCCGCCGACCACTTTTTAAGTCTTAGGAATGACTCGGCCGGGGCGCGAACCCGAACCTCCCAGTCTCAAAGCGGGCGCCTTACCATCTAGGCTACTGAGCTGGTATAAAATATATATAATAGTAAATAAAGAACAAGTAATAAAAAATGTTCTTTAGTGCCAACCTTGCCCCATTGTCCTTTTGTTTATTCAAAACCAACTACAACAGAAATACTACCAAAGTACTAAAAAACTATTTAGTTTTACTTAAAATCATTACTAAAATAAATCTCAATTTCAATAAAATAGTTTTTCGAGTCAGATTAAATAATTATCATACAATATTTTTGTTTTATTTTTTAATATCAACAACCTCACTATTGCAGTGATTAGGGCTACATGACGAAAAACACATTGCTCAAGGGGTACATAACTTAAAGGGACAGTGTTCACTATTTGCATACTAGAATTGCTGTATTGTGTGGGTGAACCAAAACAAGTGATAAAAAGCGTAAGGACAAATACGAAGTAAATGCAACTGACTAAAAAACACTAATTTTGCTTTCATCCTTTCAAGATTTTTGGGTTTTCGGGTACCCAGAGCAGAAAGATGGCTGACAATTTTTTTAGCTCCTTCTAAGTAAAGCTCATGTCAAAAAATAAATGCATATTTCTTGACCCACGAGTTTTGTAGAAAATGCACATTTGTAGAATAGTTCAAGTTAGCCGATTATTTGAATCAATCTAGGGTCTTTTTCACGGAATCATTTTTTTTACCACTAAGAGGCGCTAAAAAATACACACAGTCCCTTTAAAGAAGGGAAGTTGAGGTGTGGGAGGATGTCGATCCACTGGTCTTGGTGACGAAAACTTTTTTTATGAGATGGTGGTTAGCACCTTCGCCTAACACGTGATAGGTCCCTGGTTCAAGACCAGGTGGAAACATATGTTGGCCTGGATAGGGATGGCAACAACAGGCTGTACTTGCCGAAGACTCACCACAGAAAATGGTGCCCCTAAGACCCTGGTAGTTAAGGGATCCAAAAAAACCCAGCCAACCAAACCCAACCAACCAACTAGATTTACCTGCCAGCTGTTCTCTGATGACACACCCCTCTGGACTCGGATAATGTACTCCTACATGGACATAAACAAAAAAAGGGGAAATTACATAAAAGAAAGCAAATAGGACTTCTACAAAGCTGACGCTTCTATTAAGGCTACTGGGTTTTTTTGAATGTGGGTTAGCTTTAGGATAAAATCCATTCACTCATTCATTATATTTTGCAACGTGTCGTCCAGCATATTTTCCCTAAAAGGTGTGTTTAAAGGAACAAACGATACTTTTTTATGGGGTTATTAAATTGAGGGTAAATTAATTCAATGCACGGCAGAGCTAACTGGTTAGCACGTACACCTCAGTGTTCAGAGGTTCCAGGTTCAATTTCAGCTACCAGCCTCCCTGTGAGGTGTTTGTATGTTCTCCCTGTGCCTGTGCACGTGGTTTTTCTACAGGCACTTCAATTTCCTGTTGTGTTAAAAAAACATGAATATTGTCACTAGTCATGTGTGAGTGGTTGTACAGTATATGTGCCCTGTGATTGGCTGACAAAGCCCACTGATCGAAGTCAACCGTATCTCAAACGAGAAGGACGCTTTTCCACACTCCTATAATACTTTGCTTACATGATCTGATTAATGTAAAACGTGTTTGGACTGTCTCAACAGTTTATCAAAGTTGTTGATTTTTTTATTCATTGTAACCTTATATTTTATGAACAGAAAACCTGGTGAAAATATGAAAATTGGGGGGCAAAAACAAAACAAAAACAACTAATCAAAGAAGAAAAAATCTCCAAATCAAATCAGAGAGCTCAGGACACATTTGACACCAGAAATCACTTGTTTAAACTGTTGCCATCAGATTCTGGATCATCAAATCTAGAATTAAGAGACTGAAAAGCAGTTTTTACCCTAAGGCAATAATCACCCTCAGTGCTGTAAAATACTTTTGATGGGAATGTGCAATCATGTGAAAATTTTGTTGAATGTTGTTGAATGCATGGAAATATGGTTAATATGTAAATCACCGAGAAAGTGTCTTCCTTGGGACAGAACTGTGGACACATAATCTTTAAGAGTACTAAAGACTGGACTGGACCTACACCCAGACAGTTTTGAGACACTTGTGTTGTAGAATAGACTTGCTTACATGTAGAAATGTAGAATAGACTTGCTTACAGGTAGAAATGTAGAATAGACTTGCTTACATGTAGAAATTTGGAAGGACTTGCTTACGGGTGTGGGAAAAGGCTGTGGGAAAAGGCTGGGTAGACATCCTTGAAGATACTCTTGGCAGACATTAAGTTTCCTTGAAGATAGCGTGCAAGGGACGGGACGCTCTGTACTTGATACGTGATACAGGACCGCCTTTTGGGGTGTACTCAATCGAAGCCTAATCGTCACTACCAGCTTTAAATACATTGTCATGTTCCTAGCTCTGGGAGATCTTTATTGACGCATCAATAAAGTGACATCTCCCTCCGTAACGAAGCTGGCTCCTGTCTATTTCTCTTATCCACTTATGAGAAGACTTTCTCTCGATTATCGGACCTCCAATTTCTACAACACTTGAAGCTCCCGAGTAAAACTGCCATAAACATTTGGAAAACATTAATGATGGACGCTATAGCTCAGGGGTCGGGAACCCATGGCTCGCGAGCCATATACAACTCTCTTCATGAGTACATATGGCTCGGATATAAAATAGAAAATGTGCAATTATTTTCTATAATGTCATTGCAGCGTCAATTAACATCCATGCGAAGCAGAGAATGTACTCATGAACAAGGGGTTCTGTCTAGTAAATATAGGACACAATTTCAACTAGTTTACAGTCAAAGGGTACAGCCAACAGACCCCTGTTGCTGTAAATCGCTAAATACCATGTTTTCCGCATTGTAAGGCGCACTTTCATTTTTTTCAAAAGCTGACCATGCGCCTTAAAATATGATGCGCCTTATATATGGATCAATATTGAGTCGCAACGGGTCTCGCAACTTCGATAAGGAGCGGCCGATACGATTTTTCCCCGTAGAAGAAGTGTGCGGTGGACACCCTGAACTGGTTGCCAGCCAGTTGCAGGGCACACAGGGACAGACAATTTGTTCGCTTAGTCACACCTATGGACAATTTGGACTTGCCATTTAACCTAACATGCATGTTTTTGGAATGTGGGAGGAAACCAGAGTGCCCGGAGGAAACCCACGCAAGCACGGGGAGAACATGCAAACTCCACACAGGAGGTTTGATCTCATGACCTCAGAACTGTGCTGCACACGCACTAACCACTGCGCCGCCGTGTTGCCCCTCTCACAAAAAAAAAAATGTTTTGAATAATTTTGCTTTTATGGCTCTTTGGGTCAAAAAAGTTCCCGACCCCTGATATAGCTTGAGAAAAAATGCAGGGGAGAGTAAACAGGTTGAATGTGACGAGTGAGCGAAGGATAGCGTTTTTTTTAAGGTTTTATCCCAACATAATCTGTAACATCTCTGTATTCATAGTGCATTGCACCAAACACCAAAGTATACTGCTTTTTCTTTTTCCACACATTAAGTTAAACAGCTCTTAAGCATATCTGTTTTAAGTTTGTTTGGTTTAGACTTTTCTTTTCGTATAGATACCTGTTGAAAACTTAATAAAAACGAGAAGGTTTAATTAAATTCTTCTTTTTAGTTTTACTTTTACTATAAAATAATGGTTATTTTCATAGTGTTACCCTTAACTTTTATTATACCGTGTTATTTATTTTGTAAATGTTCTTGGACCATCAGGATGACACACTTTTAGTTAGCTGCGCATTAAATATGTTACACTGACAATAAAAACGTTTGTTTTTTGGTCCACAGCGCTAAACTATTTTACGCAGGGCTTCTATTAGCGGACATTATTTCCTTTACCTAATGGAGAGTCCTTATGTTGATTATTAAGTATTCTAATCATCCAACACGTCATAAGATTTAGGTTCATTCTCTATTTGTGAACATAAATACGTCCAAGCCATCATGTGTACACCCTGATTAGCAATAACAAACATCACATGTCCGCAGGAGCGGATTTGCATTTCGTTCTAGCATGCTAAGCTAACTGTCAACATCAGCTGGTTCCCAAAAAAGGAAAAGTTCGCATGACGTACGACATTGTAAATTCACTCATCGGGACGACAAAATACAAAATCTGGCATGAAGTTCGCAAGGAAAAAAATACCATATCACAACAAATAATACATTTAAAATAATATGTTGTGCAGGTTGTGGTAGAAGGGAAAATCGTGCCATAACGTCTACGGATCGAAACGTGGACTAATGCATACCTGTCAACTTCTACATTTCTCCGTATTTGACTTCGTTTTTTGGTCATGTCAAATTGTTTATGCCGTAAGAATAAACTCATTATTTTGCTAGACCCACGTCGTCTTGCCCATTTCGGCTCTAATCCAGATACGACAATGTCGCTGCAAAGGTTATTTTATTGTACATGAAACAACACCAACTTTGCTCCAAGTTGGGAAAGAATTGTTGGTGTCTGTTATTTGTTGATTAAATAAAATTGTTTATACAAATTATATTTTATTCCCATTCTACTTAGTTTGTCTTTCTGTTAATATGTTTTATTTATGTATGTTTATCATCGTCTGATAAATGGTCTGCATTTATATTACGCTTTTCAAGTCAATGAAGACGTCTCAAAGCGCTTTACAATGTGCTTCACACTTGCCCATTCTCTCTCTCACACACACACACACACACACACACACACACACACACACACACACACACACTAATAGCGGCCATGAGGCCATAAGGGGAATTGTAATCAAAAATAAGGAAAGAAACTGGCTGAGGTTAGCTGGTATGTTACCGGTAATTTGCAAACTTAAGTTCACGGAGTATTTTTCATTGAATAAACATTCACCAAATGTTGGAAAAATATTTCATAAAAACGCACAAAGACGTGGTCCTTACAAAATGCAAGTTTATTTTTAATTATCTCTTCTGTGGTTGGTAGTGACACCACAGCGTGCATGTATTGAGCCACACTTCTATTTTACAGGATGAATGAAATACAATGAAAATAAATAATAAAATCATAAATAATAAAATTGAATTGTAAACTAAACTTGTTTACAGAAATAATCTGTTTTACTCTACACAGTCTATCTTGTTTTGAGTAAATAGGTGCTGTTGAGTTGGTAAGGGTTTTAATCGCTTGATACGTCGAATTGCAATAGTTAAAGGGGAGCAATGGGCAGACGTCAAACGGGTTCAATAATGGAGCCAGCCAGGTAAACAAATGACCCTAAAACGAAACTGGGCATCACACTAACGTCAACTATCACTACTGACAGCAACAGGAGAGTCTGGTAATGGAAAACTGACCAACTACTTCGTCCCCAAAACCAGTTGAGTTTCGCAATCTATCTGCTCGAATGACTCTCTATCTATCTATCGGTTGAAAGATGACACTCACCGTGTGAGATTGAACATTCTGGCTGGCCTCGATAAATGCCGAAAGTGGAATGGTGTCATCTAGAAGAAGCCTTCCGGCAGTCGGCTTCGCCTGCAAAGACATCCCGGAATTCGGGAGGAGGCAATCCAACGAAAGTCCCTTTCAAGCGCCTACGGATTTCAGCGTGTCGCCGCCGAAGTGGAGAGGTGGGGGTCCAGCTGACCGTCCGAGTGCTTTCGTTTCTGGTCTAAAAAAAATCAACCTAGTTTCCTTCTATTGAAATGAGAGCTAAACGGCGGTTGAGCAATTGCTGGAACGCTACTGACTGCCCTCTGTAGGAGGGAGGGAAAACCGCAGATACGAAATATGGACATTGTAAAAAAAATGGATTTTTTTGGGGGTTTGAACAAATTTATTGACACTAATAACAGAAAACAATCTTGACAATCTCAACAGCAACCAAGCACATTCACAATATTATATTTCAATATGACGTTTAACAGCAAACACAATGTGAGGTTTTAACAACCCTTCTCGAAAATCCTAATAGCAATCAAGCATATTCACAATTTCGTTATACAACATCTTTGTTAGTGTCAATAGATCCGTCCAGGCCAAAGTCAATTTTTTTGTTCTGAACAAATCCACCGACACCAACAGCAGCAAAACAAACACGACAATCTCAACAACCATCAAGCATATTCACAATTTTGTTATATCTGACAAAATGACGTGACGATATGACGTTTTAACACCTTTTCCTGACATTTTCAACATCAATTAAACAATTTCAGAGTTATTATCTTTTAATAGTAGTTAACCAAAGTGTAAAGGGCAAAACTATTGTGCAAGGGCATAGCTCTGTCATCCCACCCTCCGAAGCAGCATCCTCCAGTCCTCTTTGTGGGTCCTCTCCCTTCTTACTTTTACTTTCCACAACCCAGGCCGTTGCTGCCGGGACACCCACAGTGTAGCCCCGGTTCCCCACTCCGGGTGGGTCCAGACGATTCTTCTTTATGGCTGCGTCCTAGGCCCGCCGCTCACAGATTGTATGGTATCTGCAGCCATTTGGAGCACAGCCACGGGGGGGATCTGCCTGCACCTCCATACCAGCAGGTTTCTAGAGGTCCACATGGCGTCCTTGATGGCGGCGAGAGTGAGCCAATCCCTGGCAAAGTAATTCCGAGACCTCCTCGACCGACTCACCCGTAAAGCACGTACTGTGCATCAGGGACCTCTCCTGCTGGCAAGTCCGGGAATTTTCCTAGTTGGTCGGCCATTGTCCACAAGTCCTCGGTAGCACTGCACTCACAAAAAAGGTGCCTCACCGACTCCTGGGCACCACAGCCAGGTCGAGGGCATGTCGAAGTCGCTGACATTCCTCGGTGGTGCATTACGGCTCTGACTGGGAGAACCTCATGAGCCACCATCCATGACAAGTCTCATAGTCTGTTTGGGAGGGCAGGATGATTCACGTTGCTCCAAACCGTTGTAGGTTCGCCAAACGCAAGCTCCCGCACAGGACTTACTGTTGCTCGCTCTTGCACAATAGCAATAAGGGCCCTGTGGTTTTGTAAAGTGTGACTTTGTGTTTCTAAATCAAAATTCTTTAAAAAATCCCGAATAAAGAGATGTGTTGGTGGCAAGTTAAATGAAACTGGAATCAAACGATTGTTTGGTACAAGCTTTAGCTTCCGCAAATATGAGCCCATCCAGAACCGGGTCATCGCTTGACTTTTCGGGTTGTTGGGTGGGCCCACAGCGTTTTAGAAGTGGAGAGAGACATATTTGCTTCCCAGGAAAAGCTGGCGGTCAGGCACTCCTTTCCCCCCTTTTTCCTTTTTATTTTTCATTGTATCTCTTTTTATCCTTTCCCACTTTGAGCCCCAGACAAAACGAAAGATGGCTCGGTCCAGTTGTAACAGCACATTCTTTTGGGCAAAAAAACTAAACTGATTGATAAAAGCAGTGGGAGGATGATCGCTTTGATGATTAGGACCTTCCCCTCTATTGTTAGTTTTCTTAGTGACCAAAAAACAAGTCTTTGCTTAAATTTTCTTGTCACGTCATCCCAGTTGGTCTCGCCTCCTCCATCCGCATTGAATTTTATCCCTAGGATTTTCTGGTCTGTCTTTAACACCGCCAGTGGGAGTCCTGCCTTTTCTGTCTCTTTCTACGTTCCATAAAACTTCACTTGTGACTTTTCTCTATTTAGCCTTGACCCAGACACCCTCCCAAACAGGTCAGTCAAGTCAAGGGCTCTTCCAACAGATGCGCGGTCAGTACATAAAATATTAAAATCATCCATGTACAAAACACACTTGATAATTTGTCCCCCACTTCCTGGGATATTGATCCCTTCGACAAATCTATCTTTTCTTAACATTTGTGCCAAAGGTTCAATGCAAAGAACATAGAGAAGTGGAGACATAGGGCAACCTTGACGCACACCGCAGTTGATCTCGATTGCTTCTGATAAATTCCCGTTAATCATGAATTTGCTGTAGATGTCTCAGTATAGCAGTCCCACCCACTTGATGTATTTTGGAGGAAAACCACATTTTTGTAATACCCTGAAGAGGTATTGGTGCGAGACTCGATCAAAGGCTTTTTCAAAGTCTATGTTTAGGACCGCTAGTCGCATGTTTCTGTCTCTCGCATAACAAATGGTGTCACGGATAAGCATAAGACTGTCGCTGATCTTCCTTCCCACGATGGCACAGGTTTGGTCCGGATCAACCAAGTCTCCCAAGACTACAGACATTCGTGTTGCTAGAAGCTTGCTGAAAATTTTACAGTCCACGTTTAAAAGCGTTATGGGTCGCCAGTTTTTTAAGTCAATTTTGTCTCCTTTTTTGTGCAATAGAGTAACTATCCCTATTCTGAAACTGTCTGGCATGTTGTCTCGACTGGAAAATTCGTTAAAAACAGTAATCAGATCTGGTGCTAAAATATCCCAAAAAGTCCGGTAAAATTCGAGGTTGAGCCCGTCCTCCCCGGGTGATTTGCCTTTTTTCATAGTCTTTATGCAATCATTCAGTTGGTCTTGGGTAAAGTCCGATGTTAAAAAGGGGTCTTGACGCACTGATCTTGAAATATGATCTACATGCCCCATTTCATTCTCATGTGTTTCTTTCTTTTCATATATTTTTTTGTAGTAGTCTTCGACTAATTTGTTTATTTCACTACTTTCCTGAGTTGTCTGTCGGTATGGCCGTATATGTTAATGAGGTTAAAATCATTCCCTATATAAGAAAGTCTTGCTAAGATTGCGCGTCCGTCTCTCATCACAGCACTCCCCTTTATGATGAGTTGAGGGTTGTTTATTAAAATGGCTACCCCATCGTTACGGTTTTCATTCGAGCCACTCCATAATGACGGATATGGCCAAATCTCTTCCCACTGTTTATAATTTTTTAGAAAGGGGATGCAACATTCTTGTAGTAAAAACAGATCCGTTCTGATAGTTTTTAAGAACGATAAAACGCTGTGAGCCTTAGCCTTTGATCTCACACTTCTCACATTGATAGTAGAGAATGTAATGTTCATAATTGTTGTTAAAGTATTTAAACTACTTAGACAAAACCGGGGGTTCAGAGTCCATTCTTTGGTGATCATCGAGAGTGTCACCTGTGTCAGACACATCACTTAAGAGCAGTACCTCATTTGGAGACTCACCGGGGAAAACTTTGGAATCCTCTGACTCTCTGTCCAGGTCTTCCCCTTTTTTCTGGGTTAGGGGGTGAGCCAGAGGATCTATCAAGGGGTCTCTTACTTCCCTGCCCACAAAGAGTCAGATTTTTTCCCTCCTCGACTTCCTCCGTCTCAACTTCATACAGTTCCCTTGTGGGCTTTTTCATCGGCAATCGGCTTTCTTCTAAAACTCTTGTCTTTGTTTCCGTTGTTTTCACCACCCCCAATTTTGTCTTACTTTTACCCCTCTTTCCAGTGCCCGTATGGGTTTTTGGAGAGTCGTTCGCCTTTTCGATTTGTTTGTCTTTTTCAAATCCCGGTAGTGGCATAGCAAACAATTTTGTTATTTTGGACTCTCTTCCAGGCCCTTCCTGATTAATATGTGTTTTTGGAGTGACAGTTGCCTTTTCTATTTGTTTGTCTTGTCCAAATTCAGGTATTTGATTAAAAATCGAATTAGAATTTCCAGTTCCTTCCTGACTCAAATTTGATTCTTTGGTCTCTCCTCCAGGGGTTTTGGGAGGGACATCTGTATTTTCAATTTGTTTATCTTGTTCATTTTCTTTGTGCATTTCTTGTTCATCTTCATTGGGTATTTCCATAACTTTATTCATTTCCTGTTCATCTTCATTGGGTATTTCCGTAACTTTATTCATTTGTTCATTTTCATTTGGTATTTCCATAACTTTATTCATTTCATTTTTTTTGTTGTCTTTATTCATTTCATTGTCTTTGTTACATATATTGATTTAATTATCTATGTTGTCTGACATCATTTCATTGTCTTTGTTGTCTTTGTTAACTGCCTTCCTAGCTTTCAACTTGTTAGCAAACGATTTCGGGCAGTTCCTATAGAGGTGGTTCGTTTCTCCACAGAGATTGCATTTTCTGCTATTGGTACATTCTCAAAGGAATGTCCAATTGTCCTGCACTTTCCACAAAAAATTCGATCACATACCTCAGCCAGATGCCCATGCTCACCACATTTGCGACAGAGTTTCGGTTGACCTTGATAGTGGATAAAGCCACGGTTTTCCCCCAGGAATATAGTTGAGGGGAGTTGTTTCAGTCCCTGAAAGCCCTGAGGATCTTGCCATTGCTGAATGGGTATCCTCCAGGCACAAGTCCAAACGTTTTTCTCATCCCTCACCTTCATAGCCTGGTCTTTTATCGAGCAATATCTACTCAACAAATAACAGATGTCATCAGCATTCACCACTTCATTAAACATCCTGACAATAACTATCTTGTTAGCATTATCAGTCAGCTTCTCCACTGTAAATCCAGAAAACTGGGGACTCACCCCCTCAAAACGATTCCAAAACTCTTGATAAAGAGCCACCGTTACAAAACTTACATCAAAGCCTTTGCCAGAAGGCAAGTTTATGACGCAATGTAAGTCCTCCATTTTAAACTTCAGAATTTTTTCAAGAAACTTGTTTATAAAATCAAGTCTTGACATTCCTACATCTTTGAACAAGAATCGTACGCAATTATGTCTCCGCCCGCCGGCATAATGCCGGGCCATGGCAGGACTCGGTATATTGATCGTGTACGCTCACCAGCCGGCTGCCGAAGGGAATTCCCCTCGCACGCGCACAGCCAATTGAGAAAGCCTTATTGACACTAATAACAGAAAACAATCTTGACAATCTCAACAGCAATCAAGCACATCCAGTTAAAGTAACCCTACCCAACCCTGGAAGTAACTCACAACACCATTACGATAAGCCATATAGTGAATGATTACGGTTGTGCGGACTAAACATCAGGGAATCCAGGTTGCTCTCACCCAACAGAGATATACACACGCTTTAACAAACCTGTTGCAACATATAGGATAACTATATGTGACCTTGCACGTCTCGTGACAACCAGGAGAAGGGCCACAAAAAAAATGGATCCGCTTTTCCCTTCGTTTTTATCGTGTAAACGGGTCAGCTTGAACTTACAATATCATACCTGCCCAACCTGTACGGTTTTGCCGTACAAAGTACGTTTTTATGCATTTTAAGACGAGTACGACGTACAAGGAAATCTGTACGGAAAAACGCAAATTTGTCAATTATGGGCACCATCCGGTAAACACCGACTATCATGAAACGGCAAATCAATCAAGTCAAACGAGTTCACCGCGCAAACCTCTAGCTCGGCATCGTCGTATTTCAAAGCATTCTAAATTGGTGTATGTAAGGTTCTGATCCATATACATTGCTAATTCGTTAACCCAATGTCAGTAGTTTCGGCAACAGTGCAATACCCAGGGGAAAAAACAGTTTATTGGATAGAACCTTTTATGTGGGTATTTTCTTATTTTGTGGAGTTTTATGGGCTATATGGCATAACATCCAACAAACTTCGCTTTGCAGTGACTCCGATAACGAGGTCAATCACACGCAATTGAAACAAATGATCAAATAATAAACCCAAACGAAAGAGATGGTATGTCTTATGGGAAATTGGGGCCACTACAGTGTAGGGTGTTTGAGGAAAATATAAAGCCAGGAAATGTGTATTTTTATTAAATGCTTTATTGAACAAAACCCAGAAAAGTTTCCATACAATATTTCATAGAAATGTGTAAACAGTGCACCCAAAACCAACCACAATACAAGGAAACACAATTAAATAAAACATACCAGGGGGAAACAGATAAGTTAATGTCCTTCTGGTTGTGGGAAGGCTTTATGGATAGAATGTGTTGTTTTACTTCACGTTGGAAGGCAATAAAGAGATTACTTTAGCAGTGAATATGTATTCGTGAATATAGAATTTAACTATGATGATGATAAGATTGACAATAAAAGTTTATTCTGGCTTTACCTTGTGTCTCTGAGTCAGATATTCCAAGTACAATATCTTTCCAAAATACAGTGGCACCTCTACTTACGAATTCAGTTTAACCTGAAAATTTTGTAAATAGGGACGCATTTTGTGAGTCAATGCACTAATCCGTTTTAAGGCCCGCAAAAGTTTGTTTTATTTTTTTCAATAAATCATAAAAGAGCATCAGAACATGAAACAAATACATGTAAAAAACTAAGAATAAAGGAAATAATAAAAATATTGGTTTACCTTTTTGCCTTGCGGTTATTGAAAAACTGATCTAATGACACCTGCTTTGGTCGGCTTTTATTTCCCAGTTTAGATACCTAATAATCTGAAACTTTTGTTTGAAGAGGCATTTGTAAGTAGAGGTACCACAATGGGTTGAACCCATTGTAAATCTTATGAGCTATAAAATGACAGATTTCAGACCAGAATGTATTCATCAGGGTCAGGTCCAAAACAAATGCAATAGTTTCAGGGTTAATGGAACAGAATTTACATTTGCATCAATATCTTTGTTAAATCTTTTTGCAGCATGCACTTTGGTGGGGTAAATCATGTGAATTATTTTAAGTGAATTTGCTTGCATTTTTTCCTAATAAATGGCTATTGGGTAACAACTTTTCCAGTCAATCAATTAATCACATTTCTTTTAAAAATACATATTTGGACAGTCACGGTTTTAGGCATGGGCGAGGCGGGCAGCCGCCCGGGCTGGCATTTTTACCATGACACACTAGAACCCCGATTTTAGCTAACCTGCATTGGCTCCCTGTCAGTTTAAGATGTGATTTCAAGGATCTGTTGGGTTTATGTAATATTATTCACAGACTTGCTCTCTCATATCTTTCAGATATAATTTCAAACTATGTTAATACTGGGACCTTTGCTCAGAAAATGCTGGTCTGCTAGTGATCCCAGGAGCCAAGAAGCGATCCACAGGTTTAAGAGCATTTTTCAGTCAGTCCCAGGTGGTGAGAAAGTTCTTTGTGAGATTTGGTCTGCAACATCTGCGGTACTGTTTAAATCCGGGCTTAAAACACACTTATATTTTATGAATGACTTTCACGTTGACGATATCTGTATTGCAACATCCATTGAAGCCTGGTCCTTCTGGATTACCTTAATTGTAGTCCCTTTTCTTAATGCTTATGTTTAGTTTTTCCTTGCCCTCATGTAGGTTCTAGATCAGGTTATGGTGTAATAATAGTCTGTAGTTTGCAATAATTGACGTTTGTGCAGCCCTTTGAGAATCCTTGTAATTAAGGGTTATACAAATAAACATGACTTCCCAAAAATAATACATGTGCACTGCAAAGTGGTTTTGTATTATCTTAACCACAAATGACATTGCCTCTTGTCAAATGGGTGCCCCTTAGTTGCAGCTTTGATGCCCCTGCTTGCCTCAAAGGTACAGAGAGACTAAAAGGCTGTGTGAGACAAGAAAAAGTGCAGGGGAGGGGCAGCGCAGGGGACAGTTCACTGGGTCTCTCAAAATGAATGACATGGGGAGGATTCACTGTACAGTAATACATAAAATTAGTTGGTGGCTCCGGTCTTCCAAATAACGCACAATATTCAGAACTTTGGAAATACAGGCCAACTGCTGCACATTTTTTATGAAATGGATAAAATATGTAAACATTAAGAATGTTTTTGAATTTTCAGTTTTATGTATTTAGCGTATCTGTATTATCGTAAATTTTGGACTATAGAGCGCACCTGATTATTACAGTAATTTTTTTATGAAAAAACATTTTGTAAAAAGATGAGCTGCACCTTACTTTTGCCCAGATTGAAATATGAGCTATTTAATAGAAACATGGTACACAGAGTTTCAATCTGATAGCCCGCAAGCGGGTCGCTGAACTTTTGATAAAACAAATACGTGTCTGTACAATGTCACCAGTTACTGAAATATGTCATGTTACATATCATTGGAAAGCTTAAACTTTTCGGATTCAAGTATACTCATCAGAGAGCATCAAGACCTGTCTGATACAAGATACCTGAAAAAATAAAGTCGCGATAACGCACCAACACGTACCCTGGCCTTCTTCAACTTCTTTGAATGTCCGCGAAAATGACTTTGTTAAATCAAGGGCAATCCATAGAATCCAACAGTGTAAGATATTTATTCCAAAGCACATGATAATGCAAACAGAAAAATAAAAATCCGCCATAAACATTTCTGCTTCGTTGGATGTTGCTTCTTGTTAACAGGCCAGTGGAATGTTCGTTTCGCAACCTTATTTCAGTTTACAAATAAACAGACTCGTAAAATTATTCCCAAAATGGTAGTTAGCCCTCTCTTTTAATTGACACCTTTTCATGATGAGGGTCGTTTCATGCTAGTTTTATTCATGCACAAATTGAGATTTCACATTAAACTTGCGTCTTTCTTGACAGATGTATTCCAACTCTCTCACTCTTACATTTTACTGCTCGGGCGCCCCTTTTACAAGGTACGTATTTTCGTATGTCAAGTACTATAGTTACCAATGAGTGAGCCAGTGCTACTGCTAACCTAGGTTCACTAGTATTTAACTCACTTATGGAGCGTGTAGAGTAAACCTAATACGTTCATGGTTAACTTATGGAATACGGCTATCTACATTGAGGTTGTTTGATGTGATTCATTGTAAATGTGTAACTATTGACTGTGGGTGAAGGAGATGAAATAGGTGAGATGCACAAACTTGCTTCCTCACTTGTGGGACAATATCCCAATAACATTTACAAATTGTGGTAGAGATCAGGTGTTCAAAGTCAGGCAGACTAAACAATTTGGTTAGATTTGTGAATATGTCAGGGTAAAGGTATGGGTCGGTAGCTAGGCATGTTATCCTTAGTTTCTCTAAATAGCGATTTTTGTGCATTACGAGAAGAGGAGCCACCTCATCCGACAGCTGCACAATATTAGGATAACTAGTAATTGCGAATGGTGTGGTGAATAGTGAGTCATAGCTTTTTTTGTTGTCTACCGTTTACTGGCCTCACCCACGGCGAGTACCGTTTACTATGGTTTACTGGCGTCTGTCATGGCGTCATCACGTGATTAGGTCACGTGTGTGCAGAAGGTCAATATAACAAAAAGTTTTGAATAAAATTATTTTTATATTCAGCCATATTCATGCCTGATCTCCTTCTGCTCCACCCTCTTGACATTTTCTTATCTGCCCCTCTTCTGCCTCCAGCTCTTGTTGCTCTTTGGCATAGGCTTCATTTAGTTTTTTTTCCACGTCCTCTGGAATTTTGACCTCCAGTAGGTTCTCCATACCCTCTTCCGGCTCATCAGCAATCAGCACCTGCAGACATTTGAAGCATTGCACTTTGGAAAAAAGATTACAGGTCAAAAGTTCATCTCTCTAATGATGCTAATTTGATATCTATGTTTTCTTTTCAGCCAGGTTGAAACAAAAATAACATAATTAACGATTCAACCCGAAAAAAAGGGTTTATAGGTTTAAGCTAAACCTTTTAGGAGACCATCCCTTATAACAGGGGTCGGGTACTTTTTTGACTCAAAGACTCATAAAAGCAAAATATATTAATTTTATTTTGGGAAAGAGCCACACCATATATTATGAGACAAATTTACGAAATTGCTAAACCCGTGCCCAAGACAAAATCTTAGTCTTCAGCACATTTATTTTTGATGAATTGATAAAAATTATGAAAAGAGAATAATGCCAGAGCCTGTGTCCCAAAATCAACAAATATTCCACTTTAAACTTGTCTCTTTCTTGCAATTACTCAAGATCGGTTAAACCCTTTTTTTCATACATATTGGTTTCAAAACCAGATGCAAGCAGTTATTTTGTAAAACCGTCACAACGTTCTGAGAACAGGGAGCCTGATGTGCTTACCTTTGGCGCAGACGGCGTAGGGCGAAAGACTAGAGGGTGTGCTTGCACTTTTTGCATAGCTCCACCCATCTCTCCCACTCGCCCAATCAAATAACTTTAAGTTCTCTTCCGGTGTTTTGGCGTATTTACAGTAGTTTGTTCTGTGGATTTCATCATAAGGTATCTGAACACTGAACACAGATTATATAGCGAGCTTTTATATAAAGGATTCTTTAGCGTTGTACAGCCAAAACAAGTTGTTTTTTTTGGTGTGTGTGTGTGTGTGTGTGTGACACCTTGACTGTAAATTGTAGTGAAAAACGTGCCCTATATATTCTGCGAAGTACTGCTTTATAATTCAGCTTTGGATTGGCTTTGCGTGTATCTAAACAGGTTCAATGGCTTATGTTTTTAACGAGATGGAGAAACGTTGCATGCAATCAAATTTGTCTCTGAGCCACAGGTACTCATAGAGAGAGCCATATATGACTCGCGAGCCATAGGTTCCCACCCCTGCCTTATAAGCACCTATACCCTTCTTAAACGTGCTTGATTAAACTCTTCTTTTTTAATCTTTTTGGTGGTTATTTCCGCCCCGAACAGGTTTGATAAAAGAGATAAAAGATAGCTGCAATGGAAAATATATCATAATGGCTCTTTGAACTCCGTTGGGCAGTGTTAACACATACTTCCATCCATTATCTGCACCGCTTATCCTCAGTAGGGTCGCGGGGGTGCTGGAGCCTATCCCGGCTGACTTCGGGCAGTGGGCTGAGGACACGCTGAACTCACAGAGACAGACAACTCACTCGCTCGTTCATACTTCGGGACAATTTGGACCGGCCAATTAACCTGACATGCATGTTTTTGGAACGTGGGATGAAACCGGAGTGCCCGGAGGAAACCCACGCAAGCACAGGGAGAACATGCAAACTCCACACAGGAGGGATTGATTAACACATATTTGATAAAAAAAAAAAAAAAAAAAGAATTTAACTTTTTATGACACCTCAAACTACGCACCCCACCTTTAACCAAAGAATGTGACCCCTTTTGACCCCCTTCTGCTCAGGTTCAGCCAAATGCTGCAAAGTTTATGCGACAGAGATTCACTGTGCAAATGGACAATGACCCAAAGCATGCAACAAAAGCAACCTAGGAGTTTATTATGGCAAAGAAGTGGAATATTCTGCAATGGCTAAGCCATTCTACAGATCCCAACCCAATTGAACCTGCATTTCACTTGATCAAGGTGGACAAACAAATAAACAAGCAACAACTCAAGGCTGCTGTTATAAAGGCCAGGAAAAGCATCAAGGAGGAGGAAAACCAGCGTTTGGTGTTGTCCATGGCTTCTAGACTCCGGAGAGTGTTTGCCTCAAAAGGATTTGCTACAAAATATTGATAACAAAGATTTTGTTTGGATTACGCTTATTTGTTTAATGCCGGTTGAGCTATTAAAATGTGGTGCGTTAATGAAAGATCATTTATTTCAAGTCTAAGGTAGTTGCATGTAGAGCATCACTTGTAAAAATTGGGTGTCTATCCAAATATTTTCGGGCCTAATTATACAGGATGTCGAAAATTTTATGTCGTAGCAATTTGAATGTTGGAAACTTCAGTTTAAAAAATTACAGATTGTTCACAAATCAATCATTTTAATGCTATCCTTCCATTTTCTGCACCGCTTACTTGAACCACGGGGGTAATTGTGGCTGAAATGTTTTCACGAACCCTAGTCAACTGGTCTTAATGGTTCAGTGGACCACATGCCAATTCAGTTGGTCCAGCCAGCAAGTGTATTCTTCTAGTAGTTTGAAG
This sequence comes from Urocampus carinirostris, assembly GCF_059441175.1. Lineage (NCBI taxonomy): Eukaryota > Metazoa > Chordata > Actinopteri > Syngnathiformes > Syngnathidae > Urocampus > Urocampus carinirostris. The sequence continues at coordinate 5,671,938 of NC_142354.1, read as the reverse complement.
TACCTCAATCACTTTTACACATGTGGCGATGAGATGGGGAAGCCTCTCCCAACGGTGGTACTCCCTCAAAATAACGTACACGTTCTTCTCTTTCAGAGTTCGTCGGCAATGTTTAGTTGCAGACAGCTGCAAAACAATATTCAAAATCAAAATGTATTTGTAAAGCACTTTTCTGCCAATGAATTACCACTCAAAGTGCTGTATCAAAACAATCGGTGTACAATAAAAAAATAAAACCCTCTCTTTTGCCCCACCCAACAACCCATAACATCAAATACACACGCACATAATGGTAAAGAAAAAGAAAATAATTGAAATCAAATTAAAAAAAACATACGATTATGGCAAGGCACAGACTAAACATGTGAATAAAGGGACACAAAGGAGGCTCATCTAAACTAATTGGGATGGCAGCAGATGGCCTAAGGCAGGGGTCTGGAACCCAACATGTTAATCGAGCCATATTGGACCCCCCAAAGAACAACATTTTTTTCTGGAGCTGCAAAAAATTAAAAGCCTTATAAATATGCCCTTAACTGGGCAACAAAAATAGTGCAATTAAACGCAGCATGCATTTTAAAAAGGTAAATAAAATAAAACTGATATGGTTTATGTTTTATTGCTGCGCAAATGTCAGTGCGTTGGTAAAAGGCAGCAGCATCCTCCTGTCTCTCTTAAGATACTAAAATAACGCACCCATCCTTGGGTCTGAGCCACAAATTACAAATAATAGTGTCATGCAAAATATATACTGAAAAGAATCAGAAGTCACTTGACAAAAACAGCTAATTTATTACTAAATACGTGCCTATGAAAATATTGCCTTCTAAACCGTTTGATGTGACTTCGATGTTGAAATTAGGAGTGTAACAAGAGTGACATTGTGACGCAAACCCTTTGAAAGGGGTGGAGTTTGGGCCTGCAAAGCTCAGCTATAACACAGGACGGGTGAGAGAGGAAAACAATTGAAGAAAAAAATCCAGAGTTGTGCGTTGCAGCAAAGTTCTCGAGGCAGGAGTGAAGCCTGAAAGCCATTACTTCACACCACAATACAATTATTTCATACATTTTTACAGCTTGGAAACATTTTAATTTTTTTGGTGTCATGTTTATCCTCCTAAAGAATCATATTAAAACAAAATTATATTTCCCTTCCCCAGCTTTTGCATATTCCTAGGGTTTGTACTCATCTTTTGTGGGCAAATTCAAGCACTTTTAAAGGACTTGCAAACCCGAAAATTCATTTTTTTCCAGTACCATTAAAAAAATATATAAAAATTCAAGCATTTTCAAGGATTTCAAGCACCTGTACAAACTGTTTACCTACAATGTAGTGTACTCAGTTCTTGATAAGCATTTTGTTTGAATATATTTGCAAATTGTTATTTTATTTAATTTTTTTACCAGCATGAGTGTTTCCAGGAGCATCTTCCTAATATCAGGGTCGTCTTCTCTCTTCTTGTCCACCGGCAGATACTGAAGGTCCTCAGGCAGGCCTTGCCCACAATGACACACTCATAATCACCAAAATGATCATTGTTAACATATACAGGTCCAAGCTCAAACCTTCATTTTCCTCCTCGATTAATTCTTCTGGACCGGCCAGTGGAAGCAAGAGGTAAGGTAGGATGTCCACTTTCTCGCTTAGGAGCCACTCATGGTTTTCTGCAAGAGAGTAGTTATGACAAACATTGAGAAAGTCCAGCTTCTTTTGAGACAATGAAATTGCTCGACAGCAAAATATAAGCGGGTTGAGGCGACTGAAGTGAACAAAACCAGACTTCCCTGTATGAGGTTTTGAGGCTCCATATACAGTTCCAGTGTTTCCTATACCATAGGGATATTCTGGCGTGTCGCCAGAGTTTAATTTGTCCGGCTAGAGTCTCATAAACATGTATTAAAAAAATATAATATTTTTAAACTTACAGAGACCCCTCGCTACTTAGTGCTTCGTTGCGGCTGGTTTACTGCTTCACTGATTTTGAATTGAATTGTAATTATTGTCGTTTAAGTCAACGCATGGTGCATTGTATTCAGCAGAGAGCACACAGCAAATGCTTTTATGGGGGCGGGTTAGGAAGGACTGTGCGTAGGGTGGGAATGACTGTGTGCACGACTGTGATAGGCTAGTGTATGCGGTCACTCAAACAGCAGGGCGGGCGCACAAGTCCAAAAAACTGCCAAGCACAGCTACAGCTAGTATTTCAGCCGCTTGTTACATTGAAACGAAATTCGTCAATTAAATGGGACTCTCAGTAAAGTCAGAAAAGCGCAAAGAAATGGTGATCAACAGCGGGTACTCTGCTCCATGGACTATTATGAGGTTCAGGAGGCAACTGAGGCAGCGTTGTTGGAGAATGTACATCGCCTTTTCTTATTTTGAAATTGCTTTCTAAACACTGTACACCGGGGTTGCAAAGGATTTTCATTGGAATTTTATGTAAGTACAACAAAAACAAGATTGAATCTTGAGAAAGCAAAAAACTAGCACTGCCACGGCTAGTCTAAAGACTCTCGACTGCCAGGCCTGTATCTCACGAACGCCAGATCCATTTCGCATAAAATGGATGACCTGGAGCTACACAATCCGTGGGAAACCATCACATTCGGGACGGTTATATTTTAATCATTGCGGAGACCTGGCTTAATCCGAGGACACCGGATGCTACAGTAAAAGAAAATACAAAATGTACAACCACTCAAAGTACAATATTTTTGTAACAGCCAATTCTTGAGAAGTGTTTAAAAGTAGACGTCGAAGCCAGTACACTGCAAATGGTAAATAGTCTGCATTTTATATAGCGCTTTTCAAGTCAATGGACTTCCCAAAGTGTTGAGTTTTCCATTGTTTCTGTTCAAAGTGCCATTTATACATTCTTAACATGAACTTTTCTGTTACCTGACCACAACTCTGGTCAAAATGTTTGTTCCAAATGTTCACAAGACAAATCTAGTCTGGATTCCCAAATCTATCATTAATCTGAATAAGCATGAATTTCTAACAACGTAACTATTGTCTCTTTCTTCATTGTCAAATTCAAGCACTTTTAAGGACCTTTAAAGCTAGGTTTCCAATTTCTCTTGTACCATTAAAATAAATCTTATGTGAATAATTTTATAGCCCTGCTGTTTGAGATCACTACAGTGTAGCCTAAAGGAAAAATAACCTGAAATTTTGATTAATTGCAAAAATATATTAAACCAGCAGCTATAATTCACTGAATGGGGTGTAGAAAATGAAAGTTTCTGGGCCCAATTTAATTAGTGTTCAGTCAAATCTTCTAGTTCTTTTTCTTACTGACAACACTCAATGACGTCAAACTGAATGGAAAGTCAATTCTTCTAAAGTTTAACTTATGTGTTAACTAACGCATGTCGGCGTCACTTAATTTTCTTACTTTAATCATTAAGTGGAATAATTAAAATTGTAATGCATGGTCTATCTAGTCAGACTGCTGAGAAACATGGCCAGAATTTTAGACATTTACAAAACGTAACCCGAAATTCAAACACTTTTCAAACCTTGAAAACAGATAATTAAAATTCAAGTATTTTCAAGAATTTCAAGCACCCTACAAACCTTTTATAATTATAAATCTCACCGTGGTCGAAGCAGCAGTTGCGCAGAAAGCCAATGACTCCACCACGTCGCACCGCCGATCCCTGAAAATGTGAGAAGGGCAACAAGCGTTGGACCAGACACCTGAAAAACACAAAAATGAACACAGGTGGGAACCCCCATCTATAGATCATCCCAATCAGTAGAGTTCCAAATGCCTGGCAGAAAAAAAACAAGGAATGAGATTCAACCCATACCAACAGACCAAAATCTATAGCGTATAAACAGGGTTGGGTAAGGTTACTTTAACTTGATTACTATCAATTACTTTTGGATTACTCCAATACCAAATATGCTAATAAAAGACATAAGAAACTAAATATGAATAAAATTACAAAATTTTGTGCAGGCTTGGGGAGTAACGGAATACATGGAACGGCAAAAATGATGTTGACAAGCAGTTTGGATTTATTTTCATTTTGTTTCTGTCGCAATTTATGTTAGTTTTGCAGGAGATCAAAGAGATCAAAGCCAGGAGAGAAAGCTTACCATGTGTTGCGAGTCATAATTTTATTCATATTTAGTTTATTTTGTCTTTTATTAGCATATTTGGTATTGGAGTAATCCAGAAGTAATTGAAAGTAATCAAGTTAAAGTAACCCTACCCAACCCTGCGTATAAATCCATTTTCTGAAATATTGTCCCCTAGTGCAGAAAACAGAAATACGTTTTTGTTTTTTTTTAACTTTATTTTGAATCGTTGTAAAGGCTTGGGCGCAGCTCATGAGTCTCAGGGAATTATTTCAGTATGAAAAATCACAATTTAGATAGCAGGAGTGGCTTTGATTAGATCTTTGCCCACACATTGAGGCAGCCTCCACATCCCAGTTTTGCTTTCTGTATCCAGCGTATGTGAGGGCAGTGTGGTGAGAAAAGCGAAGATATAAGTACAGACAGTTAACACTTCAAAGCTTTTTTATTTTTAAAGTGGACGATAAGGTTCCTTTATCGTCGTCGGGACAGAGAGGGATGACATTTAGTGTATCGCAATTGTGACAGAAATTGTATGATCACGACACCGGAAACATCAGGTGCTGAAAAGTTCATGCATTGTTCATGCATTGTTCATGCATAAGTTCAGTGTTCTTACAATAAAATGTTATTTTGCAATCAAAGTGCACTAGTGTTTATAGAAAGCATTGTTTAGATATCAGCGCAATCACAAATGCAGAAAAAGCATTGAAGTGAAAGTTCTGCTTGAACTGCATCCTACCACAAAAAAATGTTTTCTCAGAAATTATTTTGGAAACGAGTATTTTCAAAATACTTAAATATTAATAACTGTATTTTACTAAACAAATGTAAAAGCTTGAAAAATAATTTTCTAAAGAAAGATGAGGGTTCAAGTTTTCTTCTGACACTCCTATGCCAATATAGGTATATAACTACATTTACTGTAGGCCTTCAAAAATAGATCAAAATGGCAAAAATTGGCCGGCTCTTCCCATTTGAAAGAAACATCTGGGATTGAATGAGATGAGACAAATGTGGGCATTTGTTGGGTTTAGGAGAGACCTTTCTTTATCCATGAGGAAACGTCTGGCTTCAGGTAGCTGTGTGAGATTGGACAGCAGAGTAGCCAGGTAATGTAGTTCGGCGTCGGGGTTGTAATTTTTTGTGCAGAACATGTCCACTATCTGAGCCAGACCAATCTCCTCCTGGAGAACCTTGAAAAACCAACGGATTGCATTACATTTCTTTTCTAATTTTTAGTGTCAATTACTCTTACAGTAATAATAGTTGCATTTCATCAAGTGCATCATTTTGATGTTGATATTTAGACACAGCATTACATCAACTTGTGCAGTAAAAAAATAAATTTAAAAAATCCACTTGTAATCGATGCCCTCTTAAAATTCATTGCCAATTGATGGCACAAGGTTTTGGTAAAGCACTCAATCTTCATTGGGTTAGTTTAAATGCAGGCCCGATTAATATCAGAATATAGCCAATATTAGTGTTATGTTAAGCCATTAAAATGAGCAAAGAAATACGATTCTTAATCACACTCTGAGAAGTACAATTACAATGGTTGAGCTACTCCATTCTATTTCTGATTACTCTTTCTTGAATTCCATGAGACCAATTTAACTCCCTCCTCAATTTTAACCTCAGTGATGTTTCATCTTCTGCGATGCTACAAAGAACTGGGCTACTCAGACCAAAACTGATTATACACACTAACTCTACTTAATAAAAAAAGCATTCCATTTGATTTTCTTTTTCTCAGCGCAAATCCATGCTACTGGCAAGCCAGGTACATGCACAACCTTTAACAACATGGAACGCAGCGACAAAGCAAATTTCTTTAGTCGGGAGTCAACAAGCATGGAACTTTGTTGATTGTGGTAACTGACATGAATGAAATCATATTTTATTTAATATTAAAATTTAAATGCAGAAACGACATCAATTACCCTACCACTTCCAATTGGGTTATGCTCACATGCCATGTATACGAATTTAAATTGTCACAAGTCACGTAAACTTCCAAAAAATGAATTCTGATTTCAATCAGACTATCGACTCATTGTTCATTTACTGAGTTGGATGAGGGAGATATAATGTCCTATCAGGTAATTAATAGAAACAGAATATTACCAGAACAGTAATCCCCTGCTGTAACGCGGTTAACTATGAGGTTTCGCTATAACGTGGATCTTTATTGTGCATTGTGTCCTGAATCTGATCCGTTAAGCTGCCATACCGCCTCTTCTCTAGCGAAGCGTCAATAATGTTGCAAATTAATAGGTTCACAAATGCCTTAACCCCCTGGGTCGTCGGGGCTGCACTGAAGACACAACTCTGGACAGCTCTCTCCATGTCTCACCAGAGTAGAGGAAGTAACCAGCGCTTGCACAAGTCTGATCTTTGATTTCAATGTTATAACTTCCTGGAGTTGAGTATTACTTCCTTGGACTTTGTGGAGTCCAGTATTACTTTATTTTTTTAAACGCCACGTTCATTTTGGGAGTCTGTTTGGGGTTTGGACTGTACCTTAAACCCACCTCTCACTTTCACCATATTAATACTACACTAACAAAAAACTGTGGTGACAAGCCTCCAGCCTAATGTATTCCGCAGCCATAAGACCTTTGACAAAAGAGAAGATATTCCACTTTTAACTTTTTAAGAATACCTCAAATAACGCACTACACCTTTAAAGTCTAATACCTACACTAGTGTGGCCTAAAACAACTCTGGGCAGACATTCAGGGTTGTTAAGGTCTAAAATGAACCATTATTATACTATTTTTAGTCATGGGCAATGTGTTAGTTGTAAATTCTCCCACTGGTCACAATACCTTAAAAATTTCCTTGCATGTCTTCTCATGGCGCGTCAAGTTAGACAGGATTGTGCAGATCTGGTCCGAAAAGGGGAACCGTGGATCCTTAAGTTCCTTGCACAGTGATGGGACTATGGCAACGTCCTTCACCAAAACCTGACAAAAACATAAGTGATTTTTCATATTTGTTTATTGGAGCATGGGACTGCTAGATGTGACCTTTCGGCATTTAGTGCCTTTCCCTTTTGTATAGATAAATAACCGGTTCCATAAAATTTAGGATTTATCATTTGACATGGGACAAATACATCAACATGACATGTTAGAAGGGATCCTTGTATAAATCTATATTCTCTCAAATGCTTCTGAATTGTATCGAGCTTAACAGTGTACTTGACGATGACCCAAAGCATACTGCGGTTACCAAACAAATCAGACCTTTTAAAGCAAATGAAAAAGAATGTTCACATTTTCCAACATGTTAATCAACTCAGATAATTTCCATTGAGGTTGCATTTTCCTTCCTGAAATAAATTACAAATTTGTAGTTAGTATGATGCATCTCAGTCATGTATTTATGCATTTTCTAACCGCTTAGTCGCAGGCTTGCTGGAACCCATGCCAGCTGACATAGGGAGCACAGGACCTGAACTGTTAGTTAGCCAATCACAGGTACTAAGAAACAGATGGTAATTGATCCTCGTGACAATACGGGTTTTTGGAAACTTGAAGGAAACAGGAAAGCAAGGAGAAAACACGCACAGGCACAAACTCCTCAGGAGGTTCAGCAGTTGTAATTGAACCTGGAACCCCTTAACAATGTTAGCCAGTGTTAGACCAAATTTATTCATCTTGCTCTTCCAAACAAAGCAGCCCAAAAACAAAAAAATCAAATGCAAAGACCAGAGATGCCACATCCACACAAATATAGATATCTCTCTCTCAGACAGACAGAGAGAGAGAGAGCCCTTTCAGTCCCTTGAGCTATATATATATATATATATATATATATATATATATATATATATATATATATATGCAGCCATCGATTTATTATCTGCACCCCTTATCTTGAGTAGGGTTACAGGGGTGCTGGAGCACATCTCAGCCATCGTCGGTCAGTGGGTGGGGGACACCCTGAACCGCTTCCTAGCCAGTCGCAAGGCGCATGGATACAGACCACTCACTGGCAACTTAAGAGAAAAGAAGACGAAATCCAGCGCTTCATTCGCAATGACCTGGATTGTTAGACAATTTAAGAAGCAAGGCCAGACCATCCGCTAGGGGCGCTTCACCCAGGAGGAGAATCTTGAGTTGTGCCGCAATATCAAGCACCTGCTGGAAGTGACAGGCATCACAACTGTTGATTAGCTTCTCTTCCCGAGTCACCACAAGGAGGTGAGGATGCAAATCATTAGGCTCAAAAAAGCAAGGCTTCTTGAAGACCATTGGTGGGACACACACTTGCATACGAAGGCTGCAACAATTAGTCAAAACTGTCAACATGATTTATGTAATAGAAATAGTTGAGAATTATTTTTCGCCAGACACATTTTTCCAACAGAGTGAGGCATCTCTACTAATGATCAACCAGTACGGGTTTTTCAGGGCTGAGGTCAATAACCAATATAATAGAACTTAAATAGCTCCCTGAACTTTTTACAATAAATTAGAATTTTAATACCACTAACATAATTCACCTTTCACTTAAACCAAAAACAGTGCAGGAAATAAAATCAGCCTTAGCAGCAACTTGTATAACTGCACATAAAAACTTTAATAAGGATGGTGTGATTGATAGTCTGTAGTTTGCAATAGTCTGTAGTCTGTGCATTCCTTTGAGACTCCTTGTGATTAAGGCATATACAAATAAACATGACTTGACTCATTCATTAACACCTAGGGACAATTTGGACCAGCAAATTAACCTGATATGCATGTTTAAGTAATGTGGGAGGAAACCTAAGTGCCCGGGGAGAACATGCAAACTCCGCACAGAAGGGTTTGTAGCTGGAATTGCCCCCATGACCTCAGAACCACTCAGCCTGGTAGCGCTAATTCCTCTCCAGGCGAACATATGTTTCCAACCGGTTTTGAACCGGGGACGTTTTGCTTGTTAGGAGGTATAGAATAGAAAAATAAAAAAGACATAAAAAAATTCAAGTGTAAAACCGAGAAGTACTAAATAAGTCACTATTTACAGGTGGTGGAAAATAATCACATTTTTCTTTTACAGTAATCACTCGCTGTATTGTGGTTTACTTTTTGATGTTTCGGTACTTGTATACGTGTATTTTCATCGTGCATTGTGTTCTGCGGCAGATAACACACAGCAAATGCTATTACGGGGCAGGTGACGGAGGGCTGTGCGTATGTGTAGACTGGAGTGACTGTGTGCATGACTGTGATAGGTTGGTGTATGTTTTTATTCAAACAGCGGCCACCAAAACATAATGCGAAGCATGGCAACAGCTATTTTAGCGGCTAATTACATTAAAGGTAATTCATTAATCAAATCAGACTCTAAGGAAAGTCAGAAGAGCACAAAGAAATGCTGATCACCACCAGGTGCTCAGTGGCTTAGTTTTGGGCCCGGGAATAGACTGAGGCTGCGTTGGGAGAGAAAGCAATAGCAAGGCTTCAGGTCTGGCTTACTGCTACGGCTAGGCTACATAACAACACTTTTGAGACTGTATCTCACCAACGTAAGGTCCATTACTAATAAAATGCATGACGTGGAGTTAAAACTTGTGGGAAACCGTTACATTCAAGACTTATATTTTAATCATCATGGGGACCTGGTTCAACCCGAGGAGCCCCACTGCTAGCCGACCGCTCTCTACATCGGTTTTTACACTTAAAAAGGAGCCCTACAATTTAGTTGTACTATTGTCTAATCACAATAAAGACTATTCATTTAGTGATTCATCTGCGATTCTGTGTTTTTAATTGTAGATATTGAGTTGTCATTTTGTTCCAATCGTACATACAGTATCATATGTTACTGATATCTAATAAATAAATACACTTTTTACTTAGCTGGTTTAGCATTCCGGCTTCAACAGAGACACGAAAGCCGGGGGGAATCGGAGAGGAGGCGGACTTGCTAACACGAGGTGGTGTATCCCTGGATTTTCACAGAGAAAAGATTTCCATCTGCCGCAGGGATGTCGAACTTTTGGACTAGCGTGACGTCGTCCACTCCGCTACAAGCACCCCTAGGGCATCATGTTAATCTGTAAATAAACAACGGGGTAGACTGCTGGAAGTGTGAATTTCCCTACGGGGATGAATAAAGTATCTATCTATCTATCTATCTATCTATCTATCTATCTATCTACTATTGCGGGACTTTTTTGGAACACACCCTGCGAAAAACAAGGGATTACTATTTATGGGAAAAAACAAATTAAATTGAAAAAAAAAAAACAGACGAAAACATTTCGGAGATGTACTAAATAAGGCACTTTTTACAGGTGATTAATAATAACAGCGTTTTTATTTTATAAGGAATATCTTAAAACAAAGTTGATCAGAAGCTAAAATGTTCACACACTTGTAATTAGAGAAAACGTAATTCTCTGACAAAACTCGCACTTGCTCATTTTATATTAATTCTATTTTGATGCTAACCCACAAAATGCCAATAACAAGAATTGACATTTAGTACCTTGTGTAGAGTCTCGTCGGCTGACAGGTTGATGAGGATGAAGTAGCAGTCCTTTGCTATCGCTATAGATGGGTCACACCTAAGTGAAAATAGAGCAGCTACCAAAACAGGATTGGTACGGAGGAAGCGGCAACCATCGCTGTAAACAAACACACAAAACAAAATCAGTGTTTGTTGTTGATTACCATTATTGTAATCGTCACCACCAACCTGGTTCCAGACAAGCCCAGGATATAGCCGGTGGTGTGGCCTTTAATGTCGACCCTTGCTGTAGGTGTTAGGAACGTAAGTAGCTCGTCAGCCTCGGATTTGCTCGACATCTTTAAAGATCTGAAAAACAAACCTTTTATTTTTGCTTGTCAGTTGAAGGACCTATACATCTTCTATCTATGCATTTGGTAACATTTGGGGATTTTTCATTGTAAACGAGACAGACATTTTTTAATTCTTCCCCCACCGAAAAAGGTTTTGTTGAGGACCTATAGTGTGAAATGAAGAGACAGTGAATTAATGGTTTCTACAGCTTAAGGTAAGTTAAATTCAAGACTTTTAAATGCCTTTTAAATTTAAGACAAAGTCGACAAAAAAGAAAAGAAAATCACAATTAAAACACAAAACAAAAAAACACCAATATTTATTGCACACAATACATTGTGCCTCATACGCATTTGCTGGCACAGCTTTTAGCATTGGCACAAAATGTTCACTACTCATAAAATATCCACATGGTCAAAAAAAAAAAAAAAAAAAAAACCTCTTGGTCCCAAGTTGATAAGCATCTTTTGAGTGGACCCAAGACATGCATCCGACTGAAACCACATCATTGTTTTGATCGTCCCTTTTGGTGGTCACACCATGTTGCCAACAAGGTAAATCAGTGAATTATTAAAAAAAGACAATTGATAAATACTACTAAATATTTTTGGTTCACACAAATACAATCTCATTCATGTGTTTACGCTTAAGACTTTCGAAAATTGGAAACATTTTAAAGCCAATTAAGGCTTTATTTTTTTAATAATGAATTCAATGCCTTTAAAGACGTTTTAAGGATCTGCGGGAACCGTGGAATTACGGGGCTTGTACTCCATAAAACTTTTTCAGAGTAAAATGTAAGCACTTTAAAGGACAGATTTCGCAATTTCTCCAGTACTGTTAAATGAAGAGATCCGGTGTGAATTATGTTTATCTCGGATCTAATAACAAATCTGTGATTTATATATGCAATTTACAATCTTGCATGTGCATATATCAAGACATATGATTTTTAAATCTTCTGTCAATTGGCTGGTATAAACTGACATGTGTTCAGCCTTTCTGCCTCAACGATGCGCGCGCTGCTTGGCTACGTCGCACTTGTTTACAAACACGGAAATGGGTCTAAGGGTGGTATTAACGTTTGCATTACTAATTATATATATATATATATATATATATATATATATATATGTATAAATGGCCATTCATACCTTATTTAAATGCTATTTTACGATGTTTTATTGCACTATTGTTACGATGCACTTACAACTTCAGCCAGTCACAAAGCACTATCTTGTAAATATTTTTTGCCTGTACGAACATTTTTTGTCTTATTTTTCCATTTTGATTATTTTTTACGTGTTTATAATGTACTGCCAAGTCGTTCAATGACTATAAATACAAACGAAAAAGGCTGACAGGTCATAAATTGGTAATAACTGCAGACATTGTTTCGACCGCTTTTCTTGAGAATTTGGTCAAATTTACACTTTAAAAATCGAATGAGCAAATGAATAAATACAAAACCCCAAACTTTTCAATGTGGATGGCGACTGACAAAAGTACAATTTACAACACCGATAAACCTTACACCGTCAGAGTGTTTACTCCTGCGCGTTAATCTTCAATTTAGAATTCAGAATGTCAAGAATGTTCCATACCTCCACGTGTGGCTGCTGGCGACCGAAATCACATCTTCTTCTTCACCTTTTACGGCGGTTGGCACCTTCATATTAGTGTATTACCGCCCCCTATCATCACAAATCCCACCACTTCTTAAATTCTCTTCGAAAGTCACGTAACGCATACCTGTCAACCTCCACAGCTCCATGCCCTTACAAACGGTCGTATTTTCCCTTAAAAATACAAAATAATCTTACACCATATTATTTTTCAAACGTGTTTATGTAGTTTAACAAGTTATATTGTACATGTGTTTCGTTATATCACATATATATTGTTAATTAACATTTTGTTGTGAGAACCTGAGTTGCTCGACATGAATGAGATTTATTATAAAAAAAGTTAGAAAATTAAGTAGCTTGGACGTTCACTGTAGAAGGAAAAAATACATGCAAATATAATTAAGTAGAATAATAAATTTTCTTATTCAAATTATTAATTCATTTTCCACATTAGATTATTGTTGGCAATATACTGATTAAAGGGATAACCACAAACCTGTCTCTTTTCATTTTCTCATTTTATACTTCTTTTTTTTTCTTAACTTCTTTATACAACCTAATAATTCCTAATATAGTGCATCAAAGAAAGTAAGCCGTTTTAGAGCCGGCTCTCTTTAATGAGTTGAGCCGAAAAAGCCGGTTCTCTAAAAAGAGACTGACTTCCTTTCACTACACAACCACCACGTGAAATCCGATGTTTTTTTAAGACCACATATTATTCAAATTTACTCAATCAACCTCACCTGTTGTTTTCAGATCAGAATGACTTACGGCGTTTTAATTCAATTGCGACTTGACGATTGTATCCAAAGAAAATTCAAAACTATGTTGTAATGTAGGCTTACTGCTCTGCTTTCGCTTTGTTCACGTGTGATCCGAATGATGCATGATGGCAAATCCCCAGGTGACAGACGCATGCGCACAGTAGCATCAAACCGCTCGCTTTGTTTGCAACGAAAAAAAAACATTACCGAGCTAGAGGCTACCGCGGCGAACTCGTTTAACTTGATTGATTTGCCGTTTCGTGATAGTCGGTGTATACCGGATGGTACCCATAATTGACAAGTTTGCGTTTTTCCGTACAGATTTTCTTGTACGTCGTACACGTCTTAAAATGCGTAATAAACCTACTTTGTACGGCAAAAACGTACAGGTTGACAAGTATGCGTAACACCTCAAAAATTGCAAAAGGATGCTTCATTGAGGCTTATTATCTGGGTCCAGCAATCCTTTCAGCGATAATTAATTCACTCCTTCTACCACCACCTTCTTCACCTCCTCCCGATGCATGTTGTACGTCCTGCAGTCCATTACCTTATAGATGCTTCACTGACTTCCTTCTGACACTCCTCACACAATCCAGTGTTATGCTTTTCCCTTTTTTCCAGGACCTCAAATCTTTAATCTTTCTTTTACAACAGGGATCTCCAACGTTGTGCCTGTGGTCCCCAGGGTGGCCCCTGAGGACAATTTTAGGTGAAGTGTTTGTAGATGCTTGAAATGGTTGCCATGTTTTTTAAGCCAGGTGTTGGGCTAGGGTTAGGAGCTAGGGTTTGGGATTCAAATAAGGGTTTTAAATTTGTTTATGGTTTTAAAATAGGATAGGGACTAGAGATGAAAACTAATGTTTGGGCTCCTTATCAAGGCATAAAAGTAAATTTAGGGTTCCGAAATAGGGTTGGAGCTTGGGTTAAAGCTAGAGTTAGGTGTAGGTTTAAGGTTGGTTGGTTTGTTGTGTGATGATTTCATAAACGTCGGAATGGTTTTAAAACAAGATAGTACACAAGGACGCACCATTCAGGATCGTAACTGTCTGTTTGCTTTCTGATTTTTCACACTCAACGTACAAATCCGGTGCGCGCATGCACAGATCAGACAAGCACAACAAAACATCACTAACCATGACAGGTTGGTTGGTCGGTCGGTCAGATGGTCGGATGGTCGGTTGGTTGGATTGACCACTTGGGTCGTATGAACACCATTTGTTGTTTCTTAGGCAAGTAGGGTTCTAAAATAGGTTAGGACCTATGGGTAGGTTTGAAACTGGGTTAGTGCTAGAATTGCAGCTAGAATTAGATGTAAGGCTCGGGTTAAGAGCAAGGGTTTGGCCTGCAATTTGTGGTTTGAAACCGATTTTACGTGTCCGAAATAAGGTTGTGGGTAGAGATAGTATTTCAAACTAAAGTTTTGGCTTCTGATTTTTTTGTGGTGGCGGAGTCTGTATAACCCTACTTCCAATAATTAAGCTGGTGATAATATAGTAACAATATAAGTTGTCATTTTTTACAAATTCATACAAAACTGGGTACTTTTTGCGCTAAAAGGTAGCAAAAAAGTAGCTCTTTGTTTGAAAAAGGTTGAAGTCCCCCAAGTAGCGAACGGCCCTTAGTAGATTAGGCCCAATCCCATTTCTCTCACTCGGCCCTGAGGACCCTCCAGTGAGGTCCCTCGAAGAGGAGTGCCCTCCGCGAGTGAAGTGCAAAGCGGAGATGGCTTGGACAAGACTTGCAAGGTTCCACCCCTGTCCAGGAGATGGCGGTAATATTAATTGGCTGTAGACCTCAGTGACGTATTGGTCTACGTCACATGTAAACAACTCGAGTCTCAACTTGTAGTGTGTCAGTTGGAGAGTTCGTGCAACGTTAAAAATGCCCGCTACTGCTGTGTTATTACCGATTGCCTGAAAGCTCATCATCTTTTCCGTGTCTCCAATAAACGGAGGAGAAATGTGCTATACTGAAGACAGCTTCGGCGCTATGTAGTGCTGATTCATCTTTACAAGGTACGTACACTCATTAAAAAAATGACCCGTTCGGTCAAATACAGTAAAAGTTAACATACAATGCACGTTCACATAATACCTTATGTTTGTGTAGACATAAATGGCAATCTACTTATTAGTATCTTAATGCCATTTTATGACATATAGTAGGGGTCTTTAGTGTGTGACATGATGAAAAGTAAACAAACACAAGAACAGTCCACCTGACCCTTAAGCTGACATAATATCGTCACCAAACTTCCCTGTACGACCCAAAAACCTTGGTTCATAAGGAATTTAATTCAAAAGAGTTGTCATTGGATATAAAAAAGCTCATTTCAACATGTTTTCATGATGCTTACATCATCTATGCCCACATTTATGTCTAAATTGTCTGTTATCTATTGTGTTCCAGAGTGGCTGTCCCATAAGCGTGGACAGGTTGGACAGGAATGTTCCCATCCTGTGCTTATGGTTCGATGTGAAGTCAAAACTCATTCAGGACTTAAGGTTGAGCAAGAAGGTCATGTGGGCCCTGCAGGAGCTGCTAAAGAGGGAACAGGGCCATGGCTGGAGGGCCTATACTGGCTGGCCCACGGTCTGTCCTACCGTGTGGTGTCACGGGTCTTCAGGGTTCCAAGGTCCACGATACACAGAATTGTCCACAGTTAATATGGAATAAATTGCCCAAAAGCCATGTTTTAGGCTTTGGAAGTCAGACCCACATTTGCATTCCGTGCTTTTCTGCATTACTATTCAATAAACATCTTTATTTTGAGTAACACCTTGGTGGTTTATTTCATAATGATGTGAGATACTGTGTGTGAACTATGTGACTGTTGGACAGAAAACAACTACAAATCACTCCAGTTTAAATAATAGTTTACTTTCAGAAAAACAAAATCACATTGGGCCGAAATACATAATAGTAAATAAATAATATGTCACAAATTGTAACAAAAATATACCAATACTTCCATAAAGCTGGAAAACACAAACTGGAACTTCATTGAGTTCTTAATAAAATAAAATATTTTCCTTTTATAAAACAAAGGGAAACATTGCAGGGATGTCACTGTTCTGGAAATTTGTCCACGAGCTTCCCAAAAAGGACGGGAACCGCTCAGTTTTGGCCACAGTTTCCTCGAGCCTTTTCCTCACTCCGGCAGACTCCGCTTTCAAAAAGTCAAGGAGTGTATCGTGCTTCCTTTTTTTTCTGGGTGATTTGGGGTTTGGCGCCGGATTAGAAGATGCCAACGACGTGCCCGTCGGTGTGGATGGCGTGGTAGCTGTGATGGTGGCCAGCTCTTCCACGGGACGTTCTACATTGGCCTTTAGGTTGGGTGGAAAAAACAAGAATTACTTAATGCTTGTGTATTGCACAAAAACAACTGTGTATAGGATGCTCAACAAGTTGATGTGAGAAATTATAGGATGTGTTCTGGATAATTATTTGATAGTGAATAGATACACAAAATTGACATGTTATTCTTATGGCTGTAAGAGCCTTCTATTGGCCAGCATCACATATGCTTTAGAATTGTCTCCACATTTGGACAACATTTTGAAAAGGTAATTAGTTTACTTAATATGTGTTTACAGAGAAGGCAGTGGACTGTGTGATAGTAATTTGTTTCAACTGTATTTCCACGTGAAATTCGGAGACATTACTCATAATGCATGATGAAAACTAATGCATTCTGATCTCACATGAAATAATCATATTGTAAATAAAACACGACACCCGAAATTGTGTGCAGTAAACAAGCGCGTATGTCCAGAACGTTATTCTGACTATGCTCCTTTAGCGACTGGCCATGTACATGTAAAAGCACGACTCGTTTAAGATACAAACAGGGATGGGCTGAACCGTGATTTTCTGCAGTTATCCTACTTTAGAGTTTGTAGCGTGAAGATTATTTTTTGGCAGCTCCCTTGGTAGATTTGTGCACTTCGTAAAGTAGCGATTTTGCAATGTTCATGTTTTAACGCGAAAATACGATTTTCTATTTCATTTACGTCCAACTAAGATATCTCAATACATTTTGTTGCAAATACATGCGTGGTTGTGGAAAACTACTTACATTTGTGCGGTTCCTTTCCGGGCATGTTTGTTGATATTGAGAATTCGCAAAGCCTTCTGGGTAGTCACTTCGCCACCAAGTGAGGTAGGGAGCCCCCTCGGTCTTGAAGTGGTTACGACATGGTTTGAGGTCACTTCTGCCTCGGACTTGAGAGTATCGGGACACACTCCATTTTCACGTGAACGCGCAAACCGAGTGACTAGGGCACATAGCGAGTGAAAGTGCGAAGAATGGGACTCGGCCTTAACAGTATCTTTGCCTTTTCTCTTAATGTCCGGAAAAGACCAGTCTACTCTTGGACACACCGTAGAGGCTCTTCCGGATAGACAGCTTTCAGACTCTGGGACGATTTTAGGCTCAGAGCTTTGGGGCTGCTGAGCACCCAGAATGTCTGGCTTGTTAAAAACTTTTTTTTAGAATTTCACTTAAAGTGATATAACATGGAAAATGCAATTATGATAACATTTTATTAAAATATTTTGCTAAAGAATTCTTATTTTTAAATGCAGTTTTTATCAATTGAATATTCGTTTTAAGGCTGTTTTTATCAATTAAACATTTGTTCTACATACCTGTCAATCTCTACGGCTCCGTGCCCTATTTTCCCTTACAAAATAATCTTACACCGTATTTTTTTTCCAACCGTGTTTATTTATGTAGTTTAACATGTTATATTGTACATGTGTTTCGTTATATCATATATATTGTTAATAAACATTTTGTTGTGAGATCCTGAGTTGCTCGACTTGAATGAGGTTTATTATAAAAAAAGTTCAAAAATTAAGTAGCTTGGACGTTCACTGTAGAAGGAAAAATACATGCAAATATAATTAAGTAGAATAATATATTTTATAATTCAAATTATGAATTCATTTTCTGCATTTAATTATTGGTAATATACTGATTAAAGGGAAAACCACACACCTGTCTTTTTTCATTTTCTCATTTCATACTTCCTTTTTTTCTTAACTTCTTTATACAACATAATAATTCGTATTATAATGCATCAAAGCAAGTGAGCCGTTTGAGAGCCGGCTCTCTGTAATGAGTTAAGCCGAAAAAGCCGGTTCTCTAAAAAGAGACGGACTTCCTTTCACTACATCAAACCACTCGCTTTGTTTGCAACGAAAAAAAACGATACCGAGATAGAGGCTTCCGCGGCGAACTTGTTTGACTTTATTGATTTGCTGTTTCGTGGTAGTCGGTGTATACCGGATGGTTCCCATAATTGACAAATTTGCGTTTTTCCATACAGATTTTTTTGTACGTCGTACACGTCTTAAAATGCATAATAAAAGTACTTTGTACGGCAAAACCGTACAGGTTGACAGGTATGGTTCTATGCCTGTTTTTATTAATTGAAGGTTCCTTTTTTAATTGAATTATGTCCCTCTTGGCGTAATAATATACCCTCACCTTAATGCACATGGAGCCTCCACAGACTCTGCCGCTATGCCGCAAGTGACTCTAGCCAGGTGAAACGGAGCGGGTTGGGTGGTGGGGCGAGAGCGATTCTTGGATTTAAACGGACTGAACCATTCAAGGCAGTGGAGTATTTCTGACGCTGCGTTGTTCACCTTTTTTGATTGATATATTTACAGCGTTTTTTATTATATTTAACCTTATCCTGTCCTTTATTAAGGAAAATACCGTTATAATGTTTGGGGGAGCTTAAGTTGAATTTGGGGGCGTTTGAGCAGCCGCAAAAACGGTCTGGTTACGTCTATGGTCGGACTGTACTGCAGTTGTCAATGGACTAGCACACGATTCGACCAATCCACCGATAGATGGTGACATTGCACTTTCATCGATTATCGTGAGAGTTGCAAGTTGTCGCGTTGTTTCAACCGACATTTTCATGTGCACTAGCCGATGTCCCAGCTGCTTGCGTTTTCTTAACCATTTTTTTTCTGCAGAGACGGAAGTGAGCAACCAAGACATCCGTGCATGAATCACACTCGAGTGTGTTAGTTGACAGAATTCTCGGTAAGAATGACAAAAGTGGCCCACATACATGCTTTAAATGCTTAAAGGTTTATAACAACAGCCGCTGAAAAATGGCGACTCTGGTCTGCTACCACACACACCTACGCACAATAGCTAACGGGGCGTAGCCTGCTCGTTTACGTTGATCCACTTCCATTAGAACTTGCATGTTTTCCTAATATTGTTCTTTAGGCTAAATAGTGTTTCGTACACTAAAATAACACTAAGTTTAGTAAAATCAGTGTAGTTGCAATCAATGGAGTGTTTCCATAGAATGTAGTGAGACTGGTGGGTGGACAGGCTAGGGGGGTCCTCGGAAAAAAATGCTGCCCATTTTTTTTAATCCAAACGCATTGATCTCGTGCATTTTAGAGCGAACTCGAGAAGCAAAATCTATAATCATTGTGTGTCTTTCTATTCTAATCTTAAATTCTAAGAATTGTCAGTGACAAATTTATGTGAGCCGCACAACAAAATTACCATTCGTCTCTGGTACTGTGATTAAAATAGTGTAATAATGATATAACATTGACTGCTTTTCAGCTGTTATCTAGACCACTGTTGATCCAGTGGTAAGAATTATGTGCTATCATTGCTGCGACCGGGGTTTGATTTATGTTGCGTCCAACAGCAAAGTTTGAGCTGAGAAAAAGTAAGGCAAGATTTTATACCAATTTCTAATGAAAAAGTAATAGGGGTGCACTCTATACATTATTGAATAGATACAAGTTCATGAGACACTGGTGGGTCCAGGGAAACATCCAATGGTATGGGAAACACTGCAATGCACATATTCCAATTTTTCATGTGTGCTTGTTATCGTGTGATTAGTTGTCTATCAATGTGTTGTTTTGTTTAGGAAGTGTGTGTAAAATAGGATTTGTGTTTTTTACTCACAGAAGACGTTGTGTTGACGAGTCAATTCCCATTTCTTCATTGAAAAGCTTTCAAATTTATGTTTAAGTTGCTGCTTGAGTGATATTATCTGTGTGATTATATCTATCTATCTATCTATCAGCTGCAACAAACTTCTATTTTTTTATCACCGACTATTGAACAATAAGTCGAATAATTGAATGATTATATTTTTTTTTTCTTCATGAACTTAGCATGGAGTTGATTCAATTATGTTGCAAATGGTAATAAACACCAGAAATATGAGTACAATGAAAATACATATTTTATTCAGGGTGTACGGGTGCTTGAAATCCTTGAAAAGGCTTGAATCTTGGTAACATGTTTGTAAATACTTGAAATTGTTGCCATGTTTCTCAACAAGTTTACTTCATTATGATGCCGACACCGCTCTGTGGTGGCTTTGCTTTGCCATTGCATTTCTTACCTCATGATTAACTGAAGCTGGCGTAAGTTTCTATGGCGTAGTCCTAGAAGCTTAATCGCCCTCCTATGGGTCGCGCTGGAGAGGACAGGTGCATGCTACACCTTAAAAGAGCACTATGAAATGTGTATTAGGGCAGGGATTATGTATCAATAATAGACCTTTATTTGGGGCCATGCAAAAAAATAAGGCAGTGTTTCTCTGTGGTAAATTTTAATGGCAAGAACTTCCTGCAACTGAAGATGTATGCTACATATCACTGGCATTTTACCCAACACCTATCTGGGCAGTGATTTGTCTAAAACAAAATTGACACATGTATTGTTCAGATCCACAAATATGTTTGCGATTTTCTCAAAATCTAAATATCAAATGTCTTGATAAATGCATACACAAGATTAAAAAAAAAATCGCATATGTAAATTGTTGACATATTTGTGATTCTGCAAAAGACATGATTCACACCGTATTTCTTTTATTAATCCTGGAAAAATGAGAAAAGCTTGTCCTTCAAAGTGCTTGAATTTGGCCATGAAAAGGGTGTAATATTTGTTGGGCTGCAACTCACGGCTATTTTCATAGTCAACTAGTCACCGACTATTGATACAATTAGTCGAATAATCGTATAATATTTTTTTTCTTAAATTTAGCATAAGGTTAATTGTGTTACAAATGATAAAACACTAAAAACATCAGTAGAATGAAAAATCTTTTATTGAACATACTGCGGAATTCGTACAAAAAATTGCCCTACCTAAAACTAATCAGGCACAGTGTCTGTCAGTATATAGATATATAAATGAAACCCTGTCCATTTTTAGGGACTAGCATATGAATAATTAATTAAAATCAAGTAAACATTTTTATTCATGTAAACCAAAAAGAGGCACAAAAGCAACAGTAAAACGGTAAATTAAATAAATGTGATGTCCATTTTGTGAAGGACATTTAGTGATGAACCACAAAGTCTTAACCATTCTCAACAGTTTGAAATCAAACAGTTTTAACAACTGACTTTTATTCTTCGGACTGCATGCATTTAATTTCAAATATGTTGGCCAGGCACAGTCTGGCATAATGCCCAAGCTCTCTGTTATGGTGAAACATACACATAAAATGTACAATGAATGTCATAAAAACTGTGTTGGATTGAATGTTACTAAAATCTTAGCGAGGCAAGTCAGACTGGGTTTCATTCAATTGTTCAACATGTTCTTCAAAGGTTCCTGCGTCACTGATCTACTTCCATGATACGCAAGGTCCGCTTTGCAAACTTTACAAGTCTTTTTATCAGTCGTATTTTGGCTAAAATGCTGCCAAACTTGAGAAGGCGACCATAGCTGATGTTGATGCCGCCATTTCTGTATGTTACCGCCAGAGCCGCTATTGGTGATGAAGGTATTTCAGGGACGATACCGATTATTGGTAATAAGAGGAGGCCGATAACCGATATTTTCAGCCAATATTAAAAAGCTTAAAAATTGGCGTACATTTTTTTAGATAATGCAAAAATAATATTTGTAATAGATTCAAATAAAACTTTAAGAGCTCTCTAAAACATTTACAGTAAATACATTTGCAATTCAACACAACTCATTTGACTTATCTTTCACCTAAACCAAAAACTATCAGTGCAAGAAATAAAATTAGGCTTAGCAGTGTGGGCCTCCCTGTTTTAGAACTAATCTTATGGTAATCACACAGTCTTCCACTTGAGCGTGCTTTTCATCCTCTCAATAACAAACACGTGCGTGATTGTCAAACTTACATATTGGTCTCCACTTGAACGTCCCTTCCTACAAGAAGTTAAGTATAGTTTTTAAGTTATCTCATAATCACTCTCATGCTTTTCTACCACAGTTCTTTTTAAAATCTCATTATTATCAGTGGTCTTGATTCAGAGGCATGTCAGCACTCCGGAGTTAGCAGAGCTGCCGCTGTTTACTCCGATAATCGCCCTGCTTCAGTGGCTCAGTCCTTGGTCGCTTATCCAATCAGAAGGCGCAGTGTGGGTATTGTCCCAGACAGAGGGAGGAGAGAAGAGAGGTAGAGAGAGGCTCAGCTATAGCTCAACTAAAATAAGCGACCTGCCTAATAAATGAAAATGCCAATACCGATATCCGTTAAATTCCCTAATATCAGTGTTGATAATCGATCACCCTCTAGTAGAGATGCCTCTTTCGGAAAAACAGGTCTGGCGACGATAGTTGACAATGACATTAATTGTTGAGTGTTTCTATTGTGGTTTTTTTTTTGTCAACAGCGTCTACTAATTGTTGCAGCCTTAAATGTTTGTTGTTTAAGTTTGAGCAGTGAAGTGCACCACATGGTACATTTTAGTCACTCAATAATTGCTGTGTTTTTAGGCGGAGGTCTTAAATTTGATTGCTGGGTATGCATGCAATGGAAAAAAATGCACTCACCCCCCCAAACTTACTAAAATGATTGTTTCATACTGTCAGCTGATTAATGTGCAATGTATAATGCAAGCTTTTTTTCTTGATCGTTTGACAATTATTGTCTTTTTTCTGATTGGAAATGATTGATTTGATTGGTATATCTTGGTCTGGTACTCTTTCAAAATATGTTTTGTTTTAGAGTTTTTAAGAGGTGCTCTTGAAGATTGTCAAGTCACCTTATCACCAAGCATGGTACTACTTGTCCAGGGTTGGAAGAGCTCAAGTACAGCCTTGTGGCGCCAATTCTTCTCCAGGCCAACATATGTTTCTGCACGGTCTCGAACCAGGAACCTTTTGCGTGTTAAATGAATGTCCTAACCTCCTTGGCTTTTTCACATTTTTGGTAGTTTGCCTAAATGTAGTATAGGTTTCTTTCGTTTTCAATTTTGGAAATTTACTTCTGTAGCTAGGTTGGAATCAAGCTGTGAAGTTCTTTTGCCTCTACAGAATCTAACATTATTTATCTATTGTGTTTGTGCGTTTTTTTTTTTTTAAAAAAGGTCTGTTATTTGGTAGAAAACACACGTCTTTTGCGTGTCTTCTCGCAACACAGTTTGTGAAAGTGATTGTTATAGGAACATGAGATTTGTGTTTAAATTCCTCAGATTGTGATTTGATATTGCTTTGCATAGACAATGATATAAAATCATTAGGAATTAGAAATACTTCCAGTGAACACTTCCTAAAGATAGTTTTCATGATTTTGTGAACATAATTTCGCAAAACCAATTTTGTGGCACGTTCAAGCTGTCTGTTTTTGTATGGGGATTTCGTTTTTGTAGTGCTGCTATGTGCTTTGATACTTTCCAATGAGCTGCTTGTATTTTGCTGAGTTGTTTACTCATGCTAATAAATGCATTGCTTTGGTTAATTATGTGCTTCAGTGCGTTAAAAAAATGCTCACTGTTTTACTGGTTTCTGCATTGCTGTTGTATAATGATCACAATATTTATTGCTAATTTTTAATGGCTGGTGAGACCAAGAAAATCTTTGGCATTTCAATTTTGGGGCAAGTTTTTTTATGGTGACTGGTGATGTGGTTTTGGTTTGTTTGTCATACAATTGTTGTGCAATTGATTAGACTTGGTTCAGGTGTCGTCCAGAATGCTTGCAGAGGCAATACAGTGCGGTTACATGGCCTTTTGTAACATGGCAATGATTCGGTTTTTTCAGTTGGGAGAATTCTTTATTAAACTGATCTTTTAGATAAGAAATTAATGCTTCATTACCTCTTTGACAAATGAGCTTGTTTGATGACTGGATGGACATTTTACAAAATCTGACACCACCAAGAGGGGTGTCTTTATTTTTCATGGCTTTACAAAACAACTTCCTAAATGGAGAACCCAGGACTGCTGTCTTAAGCCTCTTTTCCACAATAGTGTTTCCATACCGCTAGGTCGGAAACGTATTGGTTGGAAGTTTGAACCAAATTTTTGAGACTGGTATATTATCAACTGAAAGTGCACTTTGGGCCATTTTTGGGTCTATGTGGAGCAAAAGTTAAATCTTCTATGATTATTATTACTTTGACGAAAATGCAAGTGTAACCATTACACACCTCTAACTGATTCTTTATCTGTTCCCTCCTCCCGTTTTCCTGGAAAAATTCACTATTTCAGCGTTTTAGTTTTTTAGAAAAGCATTTCAAATCTTCGCTTTTGGACCAAAAATTTTCTTTTGGTGCATCCCTATCCATGCAATCGAGAGGGAAAGAGTTTTCTTATGCTGAGTTTTTTTTTTGTTTTTTACCGGCATGCAGGATTCAGTTCCCGGGATGTTGTAAGTGTGGCCTGCGCTTCCCTTTTTTTGTGATTAAGGGCCATACAAATGTGACTTGACTTGACTGGGGTGTATTGAAGTGAACACTACCGAACGAGGTAAAAGAGCAGTGTTGATTTACACAATGATTCTGCGTGATTACTTAGTTGCTGCTGGATGTTTTTTCTCTCCGAGAATGTTAAAACCTCCTCATTTGACCAGAGAATAATAGCTGAGTTTGCCAATACACAGCAATTGCTGAAAAAAAAACAACCCAAACTCCCCCCTTTAGCTTTTGTACCTAATGTATGGCCAAACATCCAATCGAAAGGCAGGAACTTCATGGACCTAGAAGCAATACCCACTTTTGTCGGCCAACCACGATTCTTCGCCACCCAGTGTCTTCAGAAGTAGTCAATTAAGCCCTTTTTGAGCACAAAAGGTGGAATGCAAAGGAATGTATCCAGATCATAGAATGGGTACTGGCGTACGGAACAGGCACCGTGGAAAAACAGGCATAACCTGGCCAAGTGGACCCATACCTGTGGAAATATGTTTCCCTATTTCAATATTACTTTTTTATTGAGTGTGTGTGTGTTCTAACATATTTCTCCTTGTTATTGGTATCTAGGCGTCGATCATTGTCTAGCTACCATAAAGAGGTAAGATCGTGCCTTAACAATCCAGTCCGACCCAACCCGGCCCGTGGATATCAAATCTGGAACCAGCGGAGCGCGAAGAATTAACTTCATTTGAGGAACTGAGCCTGAAGAGAACCCCAAATTTTCATATATTATCTGTGAGCACTTGGAAGGAAGAGGAGGGGTTCTACTGCGAACGCGTGGATGCGAGGGGGACGGAATCCACAAAAAAAAGTAACGAAGAACAATGATGGGTGGATCATTTAGAAAAAAAGTCAGCGTGAGATAAGCCGGGCCTAAACTTAAACGAAACTATTGACATTTTAAGCCTGACCGGAATTTTGGGTCAGGCCCGTGTTCAAGGTCTTACCTTTACTTCCATAGTCCGTTTTGATTTCTGTAATCAAAAATAATACCTGAAATGATTACCAAATGTCAAGCAAAGTACCCGTAAACAGGGTAAAGCCCGTTCCTAATGACTCTTTCTGTGTGATGTTTTGAAGATGCGTGTGTGCATTGTTAAGGCAGACCGGCAGAATTCATGTCAGTTTATAGCAGCCTATTGACACAAAAAGATTGTAGATCATTGATTGAAACAGCGCAAAATAGCGCAAATATGTGGTAGCAGCAAAGTAGCGAATTTATTTTAGTCATTAAAGCCATCAAAAAACTTTTTGATTGGCGCTGTATTTCTACCTTTGCTTGAATTTGGCCATGAAAAAACTGAACAAACCCTGTAATGAAATAGCCTTATAAGTATCACTTCAGACCAGAAGTCTTAATTCAACAATGTTGCAAAGAGAAGCGTTCCGACCGATACAGCTTGAGAACTTCAATTTTCTGTTAGCTACTACCAAAAAAACGCTAAGTGGCTCACTTCCACCGCAGTGTGGCTAGTTCAAGAATACCGTCAAGTGAACTGATCTGTAAGATAAAGCGCAATCATGTCATTACTTTGTCAAAGGGATGGGGAAATTTCCTGTTTGTCCTTAGCTAAAAATACTTACTAATTCCGTTTTAGCATGTTAGCTCGCTATCTTAGCACAGGGATTTAGTTCAAGACTGTGGCGTTTGATGCCCTTCCTTTTAGGGTAAGCAGAGAAAAAGAAAAGCACTATTTTATCTTATGTTGCCTACATCCGCGCGACTGCTATCTTAAAGATAGTATTTGTGCGATGCCAAACAGGGTGTGCACAACTCCTTCCCTATAAAATGGTCATTCTCCGCACAACTTTGTTTTATACATGACAGCCCTCTTCAACTGTGGAACCAAGGAGCATAGTTTACCATATCAAGAAAAACTAATACTTGCATTGTTGCATTTAAAAAAGAACATCCCCAGCCACACATTTTAAAAATGACTTTTAAGACCCACTTGATACTTTTTTTTATCATTTATGTATTTACTTTCTGAAATGGATTTCAGTGTTTATTCTAATAAGGGGTTCTTGTAGATTGGACACAAGTAAAACCCAAATGGCTCAAACTTCACAAATTATTTAAACAAAAATATGATACTTCCATTTAATTTAGTAATTGATACTTTTTTTAATCATTATTAATTCATAAACTTTGTGTATATCTATTTTTTCTTCTAAGTGACCTTGTGTTTGCGGGATTAACACAACAAGTTCTTTTGAGAAATCTTCCTAAAGTTCTATTGAGTTGTTGTTCTGTGAAGGGATTAAGAGACCTCCTAAGCAGCATTTAGTTAAAAAAAACAAAGTCAAACATTAACCCCTTATCATTCCTTTAAACTCTAGGAATTCAAGAAATGCTGACAATTTAAAAATGTATTCATCACAGAAAACCTGAAGATACCCGAAAACTATAAATCTGCTATAGCTCACCAAAGATGTCGCCTTGCAGCCATCAAATTCAATGATCTTGCGCAACCATGGGATCCTTACATTGGTGGGACTAGTGAATCCAACCGTGTAAAATGTTTACTCCAGAACACACGATAATGCTGACAAATAGAAAAATCCGCCGATAAGAATCGCTGTATTGATATTGATTGCTCGCTGCCTGTTTTGCCTCATAATTCCTGATTACAAATATACCGACTGGTAAAATTATTTTGTATAGGCCGTTAACCTCTGAACTTTTAATTGACATATTTTTCAGCCAATTGCAGTCCCAAGCTAGCCTGTATGTATGCCTGTATTGATAAAAAAGATAACACTTACCTCCAAATAACTTTGGACAATATTGACTGATTCAAAAAATGATTGACACATTAGTTAGCCAATGAAATTCTGAATAAATCAATATTAAAATGTCTCTGTACTACTCAAATTAGACCCTGAAATAAGTGTGCGTAACACCACTAGTGATTCGTTTTTACACATTTTACATGCAAGTGTGCACAATAGTGATGGAGATACGAAAAGAGAATTCCAACATTTACAACTCTTTCATAAAGTCTTATAAACTGGCCGAAGTAGAATACACATTTGCAAAGGGTTTAGTGTTTTAAAGTTGTTGTCCCCAAATGCCCACTTTTGGGAATGCTTAAACCTACCCTTAGAAAAAAAAAATTGTATTGTAAAATACAATGTTTAGTTTTTCAGATTGTGATTAAATTTGACCAGGGATCAGGTAAGACTTTAAGCTATTGTCTCACCTGTTTGCCAGCTAAGATGCTCATGCTACACTTATCTGCAGGCATTGAATTGCAAAAATAATTCCGGCAAGTGTGTTCTAACTCAGATTACTCAATGTTAGAACACTTGCGTTGATTAATTCAGTTTGGGACGAAACTTCAGAGTGTTGGGATCAAATATCATGCCATGTTTGCCGTATATGTGGAAACCACAAGTCTGGTGTTTTGCTCCTGATCTGACAGCAGTGTTACTCTTTCCCCAGGTTGTAGGCCTGTTGATTAGCTGTCATTATGGCGGTAGTCATCAGACTGCAAGGTTTGCCCATAGTGGCCGGCACCATGGACATCAGACACTTCTTCTCCGGCCTCACTATTCCTGATGGGGGCGTGCACATCGTGGGTGGCGAGCATGGCGAAGCCTTCATTGTCTTTGCCACTGACGAGGACGCTCGCCTGGGGATGATGCGCACTGGTGGGTCCATTAAGACCTCCAAAGTGTCGTTGTTACTCAGCAGCAAGACTGAAATGCAAAACATGATTGAGTTGAGCAGGCGGAGGTTTGAGGGTGGCACTGGTGCATCTGAGGCCCCTCCACCCACGGTGCCTAATCGCCAAAGTCTCCCAGCAGCCATACCCACAATACCTTCTGCATCAGTGGGAAGAAGTGTTAGCCATGGAAACCCAAGTTTCACTAATGCCCCCGTAGTCGTGACGGCAAGCTCTTCACAAGACACTGCACTTCACAAGGCTGCCGCCAGCCTGGCAAGTATGGTACCAAACTATCCACATGGCTACAACGCTGCCCCTGCCATGACAACAGCTTTGACATCCCACACTGCAGGCCCGCCGCTCATCACACCCATGCCCAACATGCCCTCCATTCCTACTATGCCTGCTATGCCCACTGTTCCTCCTCCCATGGCATCCTTACCCCCTGTGCCAACTGTTAGCCAACTTTCCCATGTACCTCCAATGTCCCACCTATCACACATGTCCTTACCACCTTTCAACCCCACCATGCCTCCACCTGGAGGACTTGCCACAGGCCTCCCTCTCACTTCTCCAAACCCGATGCTTTTTAACCCCCTTACGTCACTTGCATCGTTTGGCCTCCAGGCTCACATGAAGGCTGCTGCAGCCACAGGTACTGCAATGAGTGCGTCCAGTCCAGATGAGTTGTATGTCCACTTGCAGAACCTCTCATTCTCCTGTACAGAAATGGAGATTAGGGACTTTTTCAGGGGACTGGGGGTGGACGGAGTGCGCTTTTTGAAAGACGGGCAGGGACGTCCAACCGGCAGAGCTGTAGTGAAATTTTTCTTGCCCCATGATAGCTTTGAAGCGATAAAACGGGGTGGCGGCATGATGGGTCAAAGGTTCATTGAGGTAACCCCAGGCTCGGACAGGCTGTGGGCCAGCATCAATAATAGCACAATAGGCATGACTTCTCAACATAGTGCAAAACCAAACAGTCTGATTCAAGACCAGCCCCAACGGCGCAGTCAAATTGTCGAAGTTGGTAGAGATCAGCGAGGGAGGTCGAGATCTCCACATCGCCAAGAATTATTTGTTTATCTGAAGGGTCTCCCATATGAGGCTGACAAAAAACAGGTCAAGGAGTTCTTCAAGAATCTCTCCGTGGTGGAAGACTCCATGTTCATTGCTTATGGCCCTAATGGACGGGCCACAGGAGAAGGCTTTCTGGAGTTTAAAACCGAGCAGGATTACAAGACTGCACTGGGTTCTCACATGCAATACATGGGCTCTCGCTTCATTCAAGTGCATCCCATAAGCTACAAGGGAATGGTGGAAAGAATTGACTCCATTCGTAAGCGCGACGCGACGCAGAATGACGGCAAGAACCAGGAGGGCCTCAAAACGCCAAGAAACTGTGCACATATTACCAACATACCTTATAATATCTCAAAGAAGGATGTGCGTGCTTTCTTGGAGGGCATTGGGCTTTATGAAGACACACTAAAGGTTTTGACTGATAGCCATGGAAATGGTTTAGGGCAAGCAGTTTTTCAGGTTCAGACAGAGGAAGATGCCCGTAAAACTGAAAGACTTCACCGCCAGAAGCTCAATGGTCGAGATGCATTTGTTCACCTAGTGACTTTTGAGCAGATGAAAGAAATTGAGAGGAATCCTCCACCCCAAAACAAGCGAGGCCAAAGAAATCAACAGCAGAACCAGCAGAGCCAGAAACAGAGCCAGCACTTGCAGACCCAGGCAGTTCCACAACAACCACCACCAATAAATCCCTTTACAGGCATTGGAGGTGAAGACTTAAACTTCCTCAGAGGCAATATGGGAAATCTCAACTCCCCGTTTGTCTCTCCATTCCCTCCGCCTGGAAATGGTGTCGCGGGTCCCCCTCCTCTCCCACCCTTAGGAGTCGGACTTGGTGAAGTCAATCTTGCGGTCGCGCCACCACTCATTGCAGGCATAACTGGACCTCCTCTTCTGGAACCATCAGGCTATCACCCTGTTGCAGCAGTGAGGCCTACATTTGGTCAGGAAAGGATGAGAGGCTTAGTGCCGTTTGACAATAGCAACAGGAAAGCAAGTGAAGGAGTGCAAAGCATAGGTGGCCAAGGGCTTAACAATAAAAACAACCAAGGGCGACAAGTGGCACCACCTCCCAGTGGACCTCCAGGATTCAACCCGGGTCCAGAAGGTCTCTTGACCACCTCTGCTGCACCAAACAACTCAAACAATCGACGGGCTTCCACAGCCCCCTCTGCTGCCCCTACAATAGTCAAGCTGCAAAACATGCCATTCACAGTCACTGCAGATGAGCTCATGGACTTTTTCTATGGCTATGAGGTTGTTCCCGGATCTGTCTGCTTGCAGTTTAACGACAAAGGCCTGCCCACTGGCGAAGCCATGGTAGCCTTCCAGAACCCGGAAGAAGCTTCTGCTGCAGTTACAGATCTAAATG
The DNA here is from genome assembly GCF_059441175.1 of Urocampus carinirostris. Lineage (NCBI taxonomy): Eukaryota > Metazoa > Chordata > Actinopteri > Syngnathiformes > Syngnathidae > Urocampus > Urocampus carinirostris. The sequence goes on along the minus strand of NC_142354.1, from coordinate 5,640,839 downwards.
ACCGTCCCATTGGTGCACGAAAAGTCAAAATTAGTCTAGGCTAAGGACAACCTTCCCTGGGGCCCAAATCTTTTAACTGCACCAGACAAACTCTAAATATACTCTTTCAGACAGAGCAGGTGTTGATTGGGTGTTAATTGCAAGAGTTTCCTGTTTTTGTTGCCCATGCTGACTCATGCATTTGCTACTTGGGAATTATCCTTTCTTAATCTTTGAAGTCTAAACTGTTCACAACTTTCATTTCAGTATTTAAAAATATAGACACCAATAAGTTTGAAAGATCAAATTCATTGTAGATGCTGATTTTTGTATTCTATTTTCTTCTGGTCAAATTTGGCTAATTGTATAAGTTCTGCCCTGACTAACCAAAAGTGGTGATGTTGTTGAGGGTCCAGAACTCTGGCTTAGCGAAAAGGACTTTAAAAAGATCAACACATGGTCAAATGATCTTAGTTGTTTGTATAGTTTATGTCATGGGCCAACAAAAAGACTTATGAATGCCCTGGTATGATTTTGATGGCAAAACGCAGAGGGTGAAATCAGCAGCAGAATAGTATGGAAAAATACTTTGGTCCTCTGCCATTAGAAACGGTGGAAGCCTATCCAAATTTTATGTTTTTTTTTTCATATTTTGCGCCTATCTCCTTCTGTTAAAATTCCCTAAACTACAAAATTCTGGTACAAATGTTGCCACAAATTCCAAACCGGGTCACATTATCACAATGTGAAAGGAGTCTTACTGTAAATTGAAGTTATTCCTGCCCTCAACGTGTTTGGTTTCAAAGCATCATCCAACGACTTTTAGGCTTGTTCCATTGGTTGGACAATTTTGAAGTTACTAACTTGATCACGATGATGACAACCCGGGGGGTAATGTCGAATGATGTTCTTTTGCTATGTAAATGCTCATGTTGCTGCCCTCTGTATACATCATGGACACAAGCTGAGTTTGTTTGACACATGCAATTGCGATGCTATTTTTGCTTGCTACATGCTGTGTAGATATCCTAATGTTTTTACATTGCGTCTAGTTATGATTGTTGTAAAATACGTTACCATTTGTTGCATTGCTTCAATCTCAATGAACTCTTCACTGTCATGCTTTTTCCAGTTGAAATGTGTGTTCTTCTGTTTTTGTTCCTGTATCGCATTGGCCCTCATGTTGATGGTCATGGAATGCAAAAAATTGTTGTCACTGGAGTTGGAAAGAGGTAGAATATTTTTTTACATTTCCAAATTGTTTGGAATTATGAAGGGTGATTGGCAATTGAAGGGAATATCATCATGACTCATCATATTGAGAACAAATACAGTTCCAGTAATGCCTTGCGATGTTGATGGCCCGATTTCAGTTTTTAATGTATAAAAAACACTTTGCTCAGTCAATGCAATTACGCATTCAAATATTTTGACAGACCCGTACTTAATAATTGCAGGAAATTGAAATCATTTGACATCAAAGGTCAGTTTCAAAGAGTTTCTAATTTTTTAGGCAAGGTGCGTTTACAATGTTTGGTCAGTTCCTGGTGATATACTGTATGGTTGTGTTCTGCCAAAACGTCCTACTATGCCTAGTGCGCATGCGCACAAGGCTGATTGCAATTTCCTAAGGAGAGTACTTGCAATCTTCGTTTTGATTTAGTCTTATTTTACTCTTTCACTGCTTCAAAATACTGTATTCTGACGTAGATTTTAAGCCTGGCGTGTTTTCCCGTGGTAGCTTTTTTGCATGGTGCTTGTTGACTGCGTTAATCATGGAATGGATGAATGTATGCATGCCAACCCTCGTATGTCATGAGCAAAAGTTCTGGTTGCAATATTTCTGAGTTTCAGTGTTGCTGGTTTTACTCGATTAGAAAGAAAACAAAATTCGCTGTCAGATTCGGTAGGACGTCTGGGCAGGGTACAACGTTTTGTCAGGACACCGGTGTAAAATGAAACCAATTTAGACATACCATAAAATTCGGTCCATTAGGCGCACCTGATTATAAGCCATACCCAGTACATTTTTAAATGCAAGGTCATTTTGTGTATACATAAGCCGCACCCGACTATGAGCCGCATGTGCCCACATTGAAACATAAGATCATTCCAAAGAAAAATGGTATACAGAGAGTTTTAATGATATTTGGTACCCTAGCTCTTGAAAGTTCCAATGGCCTGCTGGACATTCGATCAACAAATTTGTGACTGTTTAATGTCACCAGTCACTGAAATACGTCGCGCCACGTATCATCAAAAAGCTTAAACCCTTGGGATTCCAGATATGATGACCGTTTAAAATATACTAATTACAGAAACATTAAGATCAGTCTGAAACAAGATACCCGAAAACTATAAAGCCAAGGTAACTCGCCACTTCCCCTGGCTGTATTCAACTTTTTTGAATGTCTGCGAAAATGGCTTTGTTACTTCCAGGACAATACATCGAATCCAACCGTGTAAAATATTTACTCCAAAACGCACAATATTGCCGACGGATAAATGGGAAGCCGCCCATAACCGTTCTGCTTTGTTGGATGTTGCAGGTTTGTAATCCGTTCGTTTCGACACATTATTTCCGTTTACGAATTATACTCGTAAACTCATTCCCAATAAGGAAGTTATCCCTCCCCTTTCAATGACACCGTTACCATAATGAGAATTTGTCCATGCTAGTTTTATTCATGCATAAAGCACGTAGTTACATTAAACTTGCGTCTTCCTCGACACATATTCTACATGTCTCACTCATACCTTTATTGCTCAGGCGCCCCTGGCGTCTGTTAAACACAATGCATTGATTGGCTGCATCGTTGCATAAGCCGCTGGGTTGAATGCGTGGGGGGGAAGCTGCGGCTTATATTGTGTATTTTACGGTAGTTCAAAACACCCTCTAAACTTTGGCTTGCAAATAAATGCATGCAACCAGATGATAAAATTGATTTTACGCGCATCCTAGATCCTCTTTAAGCAACAATGAATATAAATAAAAAGGTAAAACTGTAATAATGAGCTGTGATCTATTCTCATGCCTGTGTTCGTATTACAGAGTACTGTTGTACTGTATTGTACAAGCCAAGCACGGCCGCAGGAAGGTCCAGCTGTGTCTGATGAATTCATTAGAAAATGTGTCAAAAACCTGTCAATACTGAATGTTTTTATAAATGTAATGCTGTTTTATTAAAAAAGAAATGAAATTCAAGGATCTATTTGGCAGAACAGAGGAATTGAGAAAAGTGTTTTCATTGCAAAAAGTGCCACATAACGAATGAATCCTGTAGCTCTACGCAAAAATAACTAAATAAAATAGGGATGGACGAAAACTTTCAATTAAAATTTTTTTTTTTTTTTTTTACTTCATACGATATTTAAAAAAAAAGAAAACTTGTATGATCCTTTTGTTTGTGTGTCTTTACTTTTGCTTAGGATTACTATAAAATGCAGTTCCGGTAAACGTCTCTTAAAAGTAGTGTTGAAATGATGTTAAATAAAAAATGTTATTTATAAATATTTGCCAGTGATGGCAAGGGAGCACAAAACCTAAAAAAAATGACATTTTTGGCATATTTGGTGCCTAGTACAGGGAAGTAACTCATTGTGACACGGCTTTCAATCTTAAAATGGTGTTGAAGCACAAACTCAGGCAGTAGTGTGAGAAAAAAACATTGGAACAAACAAAATTTGCATATTTAGGGAGAGGGAAAGAGACATGACCACGTTGTAGTACCCCATACTAAAAACAATTCAAATATCTCATTAGCTACACCGCTTATCCTCAGTAGGGTCGCGGGGGTTCTGGAGCCCATCCCAGCAATCAGTGGGCAGGGGACACCCTGAACTGGTTTCCAGCCAATCGCAGGGCACACAGGGACAGACAACTCACTCGCTCATTCACACCTAGGGACAATCTGGACCGGCCAATTCACCTGAAATGCATGTCTATGGAATGTGGGAGGAAACCGGAGTGCCCGGAGGAAACCCACGCAAGCACGGGGAGAACATACAAACTCCGCACAGGAAGTCTGGAGCTGGATTTGAACCCACGCAGGAGGTTCCCAAGACATGAACTGTGCCGCACATGCGCTAACCACTGCGCCGCCGTTCTGCCCCAAATGTAAGGAATGCAAATGCATGAAATATTTGAAAGTTGTAATTACAGCTGATTGAATTTTATTGGCTCTTTATATTCTATTAGGCCAATAACTGACATATTTTGCTCTTATCGGGCACTCTCGGGGCGTTATCGCGCGGTCTCTTAAATTGGTCTATTGTAAGTCGAGGTATCTACGCGGTTGGAGTCTGGTTTTTGTGAGTTGGAATTAGGCTAACCAACTCCTTGACTTAATTAAAGGCATTACCCATTCATTGACAAACTTGTGTATTCAATAGATATTAACTACTAAATGATCAAAATTGTCCTTAAAGAAAACCCAAAACTGAGTAGAGTACTCCCTTTTTTAGTTAAAATTGTTTTTAATTGTTGACCATTGTAACCAAGTACCATACCTTTATTGTTGTAAAGGTTAAGGGGACCAAAATGTTGTTTTAATTTTTTTTAACAAATCATTTAATTAGGCCATAACCAAGCAAAAGTCACTACATGGTATTTTATGTTATTGGGTGCCCCACTAGTCCAAACAACAATTTTGATTAATATTGTATTTGTAGAATATACAGTAAGATCATATCCTTATGTTACCTTTGTAGTCGTTTGTTAAAGTTGCCAAAGGCTCAGCCAACGAAGAATTTCAGGTGACTTGCTTTCTGTAGCAGAGACTGATTGGTTGTTTCCTGAGTCATGGGCAAATTTGATGTAATTTTTGGTTGAGAAAAGTAGCTAAATGTTTTTTTCCTGAGGCGAGTAGGGATCCAAACGACCTAAAAATTTAACTCTATGGTCACACAGAACGCAAAGCGTTTAGATGTTTGACTTTAATTTAAACGTGACACTGCAGACTGAACTGTATGCTTTTCATGTGAGAAGTATAAAACTTTCTCGTGGAATATTTTGAATATGATTAATCAACTTTTTTTTCCAACTTCGTGACTGCATTTGCTAATTGGTGTGGAGAATTGTTGACCTCATGTAGCAGAAGCTACACAAAAAAGTAAACAACGCGTGGTAATGAGGGGGGTGGGTGGACTATGGACGACCGATTGAAAAATTGCAGTTCATGTCTGAGCTTGTATCGCATGGCTAGTCCGTGCACCCGTACCACGCTAAATAGACGATGGTTCTGAGGAAAACAAATGCATCATCGGTTGACGTTTATCTGATGAGTTTGTTGTTGATGTGGGTATCAAGCTAGTTTTGAAAAATTAACTCCACTAAAAACATCAAGCAATTATCAAGCGGGCAGTGTTATCTGAAAAGTATGTGTCCTTGTTTAACTAGTGTGAAAGCAGGACACCATACTTTTTTTCCTTTGTTGTGTGATGCAAAACCTAAATGTCCAAGCCTTTTAAGTATAAAACTGTGCATGACAACTTTGTGCTCTGCGTGGCTGTACCATAAATAAATATTTTGGGTTAACTGCTGCATTTTTCCTTCAAACTGCCAATTTAAATTTTGGGGTTTATTTTCTTCAATTCCCATGAACGTGTTTTAGCTTCCTTCGTAAGGTTATCATTGTACTCCAGCTGTCAACGTTTTGTTGTTGCATATTTTGATGGCCATCATATAACTGAAGCCGGATGGACAGTATACTGTTTCCTTTTTCTGTGTCAGTTATGTCCGATAGGTAGCGAAGTTATTATATTGTATGCTTGTATCACTGATTTTAGTTGCCCAAACTTTATGATGGCACATACAGTTAGAGCTTGAGCACTGCAGCGGTTTTAGTTGGATAGTGTTTTTGTTGTATGTATTTAACTTAGAATGTTTTCATGTGTCTGTATGATGTCACAAACATGCTCTGCATATAATTTTGTTTATTGGCCAATAAAAAGTGTGAGAAGGCTGTTTTTGCCTGCAACGTAGCTGCATTCTCGTCTCTTTCTAAATGCTTTATTCTGACGGACCTTTGTTGCTGTCTTGATATTACGTCAAACTTGAACAATCCACGTTGAAGCTCTCAATAATCTAAAGCGGTGTTCTTCAGCTGTTGGATGGGGACCCAAATTGGGTTGCGGACACTTACCCATTCACACACACACCAATAGCAGCCATGCAAGACGCCGACCTGCTTATTGGGGGCATTAGGGATTCAGTGTCTTGCCCAAGGACACTTTGACATATAACATGGAGGACATGGGAATCGAACCTGCAATCTGATCCCAAGACGAGCGCTCCTCCTGAGCGGCTGGGGGGTGAATATATTCTATCCCTCCTTTAAACTGCACAATCATTTGTTTCCTGACATCAAAGTACTGTAACTATTTCTAAAATATACCAATTTTCTTGTAAAAGGATAACTACATAGTCTTGATATCTTCCAAACGCCCTGCAAATGAGTTTCCACCTGCAAACTAGAAGTAAATATACATACAGTATATAATATCTACCTATTGATATCTGCGGGTTGACATTTAAAATGACTACACATTTTTGGCACTCCCGGGATTGCTCTTTAAAGGGCTGTACAAATAAACATGACTTGACCTCTACCTTTTTTTAGACCAGATGAATGGCTTACCTTGGCTTAACCAGAAACCGGTTTACAATTGTCACAAATGGATCATAAATGAAGGTACACGATGGAAAGAGGCTGCAATAACTGGCTTGTGAAATAGCAAAGGAACACTGCCAGGCAACATATTTCCCCCATGTAAAACCTGAACTGTAGTCTCCACAAGTTAATTGCCCCCTTTAATTTTTCATTCTTATGTAAAATCTGACTTTGTGACATCACAGAAAATGTATGTTTTCCTTCTCCCAGTAGAATCCTGAAGCAATTTTTCTTAGAAGTTTTTGTACATTTGAGCCTCTTATATGAATCTTAGTGATTCCACGACTTTTGTTAGCATTACTAACTGCAATAAAAACATTTACTAAGCATTGCAGAAGAGACCTTAGAGATTTCATCAGTTAACGGTTAAAATAGAATCGTTTACTACCATTCTATGAATTACTCAATGAGTCATTTGCAAGTCATTGGAGACAGTCTACATACCTAGAATAATTCTCATACCACACTGAGAATTACTTGCCTAAACAAATCAATAGGGGACCGTGCAGTTTACACAAACTGTACGCCTTCAGCTCTCGTCTGAATTAGTGATTGTCGCTTCGAACTGTTTGACCTTTTGCTATTAAATCAGCACAATATATTCCCTTTATTAATGGCTGTTGGCGCAATCGCTTCTGTGGGATACCGCCCCTCGCCAGTCATAGTTTGTAAAACGGGGACGTTTTTCAAGCCCCTTTAGCTGGCATTCAGACGCAGAATCTGAATCATTGGCCAAACCAACAGCTTTCTCTAAGACTTATATTACGGGACACAGCCTTCAGAATTTTTTGTGAAGGTGGGTAGATTTCTGATCCAAGCAACTACTAATGGCGGAAATGTGATTGGTTAAATTCTTGCATATGAAGGCACACATCTGGAAGCAGTGCAACCAGGGAGAAGCAATAATAGGAACCTGACAGATAATTTAAATTATTTAAGTGTTGACGGACAAAATATATTTAACATCACATAATTCAGGTATTTATTTAGGCCAGCAGAAAAGCACTTGCGGGGCCCTCACGGCCCAACATTGAAACAAACACAGAGGATGAAAAGTGTCGAGAACTGAGCTCAGATCTGCAAAAGGGGGCAGTGGTTTGTGACAAATCCCCATATTACTCTTTTTTTTTTTTTTTTGTCAGAATGTTTTAACCACTCATACAGTATTACACCACCTCTCATTCGGGTGTGATTCCAATCACTTTTGCATACAACCTAGAAAAATAGTACATACATATTTAGTTCTCTAAAAATTTTGTCAAGATGGCCTGGAACGGTCTTTCTACGTGTTAAAAAGGAAGAAAAGTGGCCAGAATGCTTGTTGGCTGCAAGATTCCTCCCTTTAAAGTCTCATCCGCAGCTGTTATTTTGAGGCACGATTCACATTTGTCTTGATGCATGCAGTGTATTTTTAAGGTATTATGTGCAAGGTTTTATGTGCAATGCATCGCACAATTCTTGCAAATATAAATTGCCACTGGTTTGTGGAAATCTGCGTTGAACCTGTGCATTATTTGTAGACGTTGAAGTAACATACCTTTTACATTCATGTAATGTTAGAGAAAACTGGCTGAACGTAACTTATTTTGCAATACAAATAATGTTGCTGGTGCACATAAGAAAGTGGATTTTTGCACTGGATGCTTCTCGTTTTAGGTAACTATTGACCTACAGCATTACAGTACTTATCTTTTTGGCTTCACTATTTTTTTTACCCCTCGTTGTGACTGCAATGTTCAAAACATGACGAGAAGCAAGCGGGGATGTTTGGGAGTGATGTGTCGCTCACGAACAAAACGGCTAAATGAGCCGGCTCTTTGAAGGTAACGACGGCACTCTGCTCCACATCAATGAGGACGCTTCGACCTCGCTTCGAAACGCTTTCTTCTTTTTGTCTTTCACGTTTTTTTTCCTCTCCATATCTCTCGCTCCATCTTTCACATCTCCCTCTTTCTCACATTCCCCGCTCTATTTTTTCACACTATCTCTATATTTCTTTCTATCTTTATTTCTCTCTACATCTTTCTCTTGTTCTAACTTTTACTCTTTCCCTTTCTTTCATTCTTTCACTCTTTATCCCTGTCGTTCACTCTCTACCTGGCTCATCTTTCTCTTTTTCTCTTGCTCTCCTTTTCTCTCATTTTCTAGCTTGATAATTTTCTCTCTATCATTCTATAGTTATCTTTCCCACTCCATGATTATCTTTCTGTCATGCTTTCTTTCAATCGCTCTCTACATTTCTCTCTTTCTGTCTCACTAACTCTTTCTTTTTTCTATCTTAACATATTTCTCTATATTTCTCCATCTTTCTCTGTATCTTTCTATATCTCTATTTTCTCTTTCTCCATCCTTGTCTTTCTCTCTACCTTTCTCTTGCCTTATATCTTTCAATCCCCCTCTTTTTTGTCTATTTTCTTCCTTTCTCTCACTATCGTATTCGCTATCCCTATAATTCTCTCTTTCTGTCTCTCTCTCTCTGTCTCTCTCTCTCTATCTATTGGCTTTCTCTCTCAAGGTGCTCGTGATACTAAGAGTAGCATTATTTCTGTGTTATTTGCTTGGTTAGTATAAACAGTTGGAAAGTTTGAATTAGGTAAATGCTCAGTCTAATTTAAAAAAAAGGTGTTTTAATATTGTGTGGAATTGTTTTTTTTCCCCCCAATAGATAATTTATTCATATGGTGCATAATGTTTCTTTGTTATTGGTAATTGTAGCACGGCGGTGCAGTGGTTAGTGCGTGTGCGGCACAGTTCTGACGTCATGAGATCAGACCTCCTGTGTGGAGTTTACATGTTCTCCCCGTGCTTACGTGGGTTTGCTCCAGGCACTCCGGTTTCTTCCCACATTCCAAAAACATGCACGTTACGTTAATTGGCCGGTCCAAATTGCCCCTCAATGTGAATGAGTGAGCAAATTGTCCCTGTGTGCCCTGCGATTGGCTGGCAATCAGAATGTCCCCTGCCCACTGCCCGAAGATAGCTGGGATGGGCTCCAGCACTCAGGCGACCTTACTTAGGATAAGTGGTGCAGATAATGGATGGGTGGATGGATGTTGTTGGTAATATCTCATTTAAAAAATCCAAAGAGCCGTTTGGGACCCGAAATAACCAACTATTTTCAATGGGCCAAGCTGAAAGAGCCGGTTCTCCTCAAAGCCCGAATTCCATCACCCAATGTGTGGATCTTGTTTTGGCGCATTATATCCGGCTCAAATTGTGTGTTTCAAAGTAACAACAATGATATCCCCCCCCTTTCTAGGGTCTATTGGCTTTTTTCAGCATATATCGGCTATTAAATATTTTCCTGTTACCAAAAGACGTTACGTAACCATGGCTCGGTTTAGCTGTGAAACTTTTTTTCATTTTGACCGACTGAGAGTGTACTTCCTAGAGCTTTCTGTCAGGCGCTACTATCCAATCAACAGGAAGCTTCCTTTTTTGTCCAATCAGCGCGTTTCTATTTGCCCTTCGCTTCCTGTTTCAGTCCGCTCTATGCTATGGTGTAACTTTTTCACTTTTAGGCACAACCTGGCATTTTTCTTTCCAAATGCTCTCACTGATGTCAAAGTTTAATCAGGTAAAACAAGTGTGATCTGTGAGTATTTATTTTGAGCTTTTTTTTAATTTTATTTTAATCGGGTATTCCGATACATGACCTGCTCTATTATTGTTACATTTTTAACCAGAGACGGGATTAGTCTCAGTTTTAGCCTGTAGTGACAGATTTTCGGGGCCGTGTTTATTTCAAACGCATTTTCAACTTTTTTGTCGTTTTTTCATATTCGTTTCCTAATGACTTTTTTAAAATAGAAAATGGTACTTCTCATGCGATATATGAGGGGAGGTGTGTGCAGTAATCTATTGCTGTATTGCGTTTTTTATCGCTACTTCGCGGATTTCTATGGTCCACCATGTTCTACAATCTACATTCTGATTGGCAAAACATAGGAAGGTGCCTTGTATCCCATAAACCAGTGTTTTTCAACCAATGTGCCGTGAGACCTTGTCTAGCATACCACAGGAAATTGCCCAATTTTATTAATTTATTAGTTTTTTATTAGTATTTAAATAAAACAGCTTTCTGCCATTGATCACCCTGCTGTAACATTCATCCGTACCGGTAGGTGGCAGCATTTACTTTCTCTCTCTTTTTTTTTTTAAAGTAATTCTATGAACATGAGACAGAACCGGTACAAATATCTATTAACCAACAGAAAATAATGAAATAAATGTAATAAAGTAAAAATTACAATTGGAATATCTTGATAATCTCCTCAAAAAGATTGAAAAATGTTAGAATGTATTAAATCGTGTTTTGTATTACTAAAAAATAATTTTTACTCATTTTTAGTTTGTTTGCTAAAAAAGTCAAGTCATGTTTATTTGTATAGCCCTTAATCACAAAGTCTCAAAGAGATGCTCAGACCACAGATTATTGCAAACCACAGACTAATATTACACCATCCCCTGATCTAAAACCTACATGAAGGCAAGGAAAAACTCAAAAACCTCAACATGAGGAAAACCGCATGAAATATAGCAAAACTTGAAAACAGATGAAAGTTATAATACAATCACAACAAAATTATTAACCAGAATGAATAAATTGGTTTACCCCCTCACCCACGGTGACCACAAATGATGATGAAAATGTTAATGTTAACTTTACTGTACCTTATTTACACAGCCCTTAACAACAGTCCGTTCAGTGTACCAGAGTGCTTATACCTATACTTTATACTGTCATTTTGGCAACATGATAATTTAAGTAATAAAATCAACAACATGAAACTGGTACTGGCAATTCATTTTTAAACTTTTTCTACAGATTTTTTTTCATGAAAATAAGTGTGCCTTGTGCCCTGCGATTGGCTGGCAACCAGTCCAGGGTGTCCCCTGCCCACTGCCCGATGATTGCTGGGAAGGGCTCCACCATCTCCGCAACCCTACTGAGGATAAGCGGTGCAGCTGATCAGATGAGATGAGAAAGTGTGCCTTGTATCAAAAGAGGTTGAAAAACACTGCCCTTAACTTGCTCCGAAGCCACATGCGGGTCTTTGGCGCTTCCTAGTGGCTCTATGGCACTTAAGGCAAATGTTTTATGATGGAAAAATATATGGTTTCTGTTGGACAGAACTACAAGGTAATAACAGTTTTTTTCATAACGTCCTTACAATAGCGGAAACGTGTCATGTAAAGTAAATAGGATCTTGTCCTTTATCCATACATTTGTGCAATAAAAAATAAATTTAAAATAGAGTAGAGTACTGTACTTTCACCTGTCAAACAAATACTCGAGCCTGTAAATTGGGTTTGTTCGTGAGTAATTAATAGATAGATCTAACAAAGGTTTCTACTTTGCGGGTTTGGATCGTGACCCCCTGCGAAAAAACGAGGGACTTACACACTGTACTGAGTTTCCAATAGCTAATGGAGGGCGGATCGATTCAAATATTGACATTATCAACACTGAGCAAGTACTTTATTGAGATCAATACTACTGTATAGTATTAGGATCAATAATGTCCTCCTATTTTAACAATAATAATGTTTTTAGTGTGTACGACTGTACGCCATACATATACATACCTCTATATCATATCTTTCATATTCGATTGATTTTGTTTTAAATAGTATAATTTGTGTTGTAAAGTATTTTATTTGTCTTATTGACATTTTATACAGTATTTGTATTTTTGTTACAATGCTGCTTTTTCTGTTTGACTCTTGTGACTTTTGTTCAGAAATGGTTGTTGCAGTGGAAGTATTTCATTTTTTATATTGTTACAGGTCGTATTGTTCTGACTATTCGTACTTTGACTTCATTTTCCTAATATTGTGCAATAGAATGTATAGTTGTCATGTTCTCTTTGTTTTATTTGTATTTTTGTTCGATTGCTGCTTTTTTTCGGTTTCCTTCTTGACTTTGGTTCTTAAACTGTTGTCATAGAAATATATTTATCTTTTATACAGACCAAGTTTGCATTTTAGTTATTTAATAAAAATCTATCATTTTTATTGTCCAAAATATTTGTGCTATGTTTATCGTATTTATCAACTAACTCAAAGGGGAAAGGGTTGATTTATTCAATGATCATGACATTTCCAAGCAAAAAGTGTCTGATCGGTATCGATCGATGCTACTCTGTATTTACTTGGATGGAATATATACCAAAATTCACAATATCGCCCACTCCTACTACTAAGATTTCTTTGCATCTCTCAAGGAATAATGATATTGTAAAATTTTGGTCATAACTGGTTAAACAAAGCTTATTTTTGCTATTTGTCTTATCTTGCATAGAAACACTCAACATCGAGGGGTCTCAAACTTATTTTACTTGAGGTCTGGGTGAGGTTGGGCCAAATCAGGTTTTCTACAAGAAAAGCTCTGATTTAAACATTCCAAAGTCCTCAAATAGTTTTTTTGTAAAAAAAAAAAAAATCAAATGCTGCACAAAAGTTAAGAATAACAATAATATGAAGATAAATCAATGAATCAGTAATTTACATTAAAGGGGTGTGTATCATTTGATCTTTGGGTTTTGCTGTATTGTGTAGAGCAACCCAGAATGTCTGATAAAAAGCACAAGGAAGAATACAAACTTACCAAGGTTCTTCAAATAATTTTGCCCAGCCTTTCACTTGTTATTTGTTTTGGGTACCTGTAGCAGCAAGATAATAGAATAGAATATAACTTTATTGTCATTGTGACTAAATGGGTTGAACGAAATTGGACGTGGCACTCCAGTATCACATTTAACAGTGAGGATAAAAGAAAACAAAGATAAAGGAACAAAGAAGATAAGGTTATAATGTGCAATTATGTCGGCTCCCAGTAGGTGAGGCTCATGTTTTGTAAAATAAATGCACTTATTTGGACCTAGGAGTGCTGAAAAAAATTGTATTGTTTTTTTGGATAAGTTCTACACACTGTCCTTTTAGACTTCCTCATTAAGGTGGACCTCAAACTATCCCTCACGCCGCATTTGGCCCCAGCACCACAAGTTTCAGACAACTGCTCTACTGTCATCATGTTCTCTTGTTAAAGGGACAATATTTATTATTCAGTGCCCTCAAGTGGTAAAGAAATAAAATAAAAAACATTGATTTAAGAATAAGCAAAATACACGAGCTATTATGTAAGCATACCATTTTTTAGGCAGTTTAAGTAAATATTTTGCAGCTATTTGACATAATATCAGCCTCAGATAGAGGGACTTGACATCATTGTCCACCATCTTGCTGCCACAGGTAACAAAAAAAACTTGCGAAAGGCTGGGCAAAAAATGAGAAGAAAAATGAAGCGGTTTGAGTGTCTGTGGTTGGGATTCTTCCTTGTTCACTAATTTCCTCTTGCATTACAGTGACATCTCAGTGTCAAATATCACACACTGTCCCTTTTAAGCAAAAAAAGACCATATTGATTGTATCGTATTGTTTATCTGACATCAAATATGGTAAATAATTAATATGTTATTTTTTCACTCACTGTCATTGACTATTGTCCAACTAACCCCACAAAGAGTAAACCAAAACTAAAAGCCAAATTTCCTATTTGTTTTTTCCAATAGATGGCAGACTGTGTGTCTAAGGTGGAGCTGACTGTCTCCTGTACGGATCTGCTGGACAAAGACGTGGGATCAAAGTCGGATCCTTTATGTGTCCTGTTGCAGCGCACTGGAAAAGACAGCTGGACTGAGGTAAAATATTTTCATCCACTACTCAAATGAGGTGCTAACCGCTGCGGATTGGCTGATTGAAATGATGTTGAATGTTACAAAAGGAGTGATAAATATCAGAGAGATTTTATACATAGATCTTGTTAACCATATTTTCCGGGATATAAGTCGCAGTTTTTTTCATAGTTTGGCCATAGATGTGAATTATACTTGAAATTGTTAACGCATTATCACCAGGTATATCATTTCACATGCTTTTTTCACACTAGATCGCAAGAGGGCACTCTAGGCCTTTGTTGATCATTTCAACCTTGCCGTGTTTTGCTGTGTGGTTACGATTAGTCTGATGTAAGAAAACGTAGAAGCGGAAGACTGTGACACCAAGGATGAACATTTCATTGGATTTCGTGATTTCGAGTGAAAATAGTTTAGTAAGCATGTTATTCAAGCTAGAGTTAGCTAAATAATGTTACTTATTTACTAAAATTAACAGGCATGTCGATCATGTAATGTTTGTATTCCGTACGATCTTATTCAGCCCGTTGCTCTCTATTTTATTTTAAATTGCCTTTCAAGATGACATGTTTGTTTTTGGTGTTGGATTCTATCAAAACAATCTCTCCCAAAAATGCGTTTTATACTCTGGATTCACTTATAGTCCGGAAAATAAGGTAATAAGTATTACAATTACAGTTTTAAGCATGGAAGCGACACTAGCGTTCTGCAGCCAAATGTGTCGACACCAAATTCTTTGCAGCTTTTAATAAGATGTGCTTAATTTATGTTTTTGGGTGCATTTTTAAACTGTTCCGTGTTAGGTTGGATATGGAGCAATTTCTAAAATATTCACATTTGTTCCTTGTTAGCCGAAATGTTATATTACTGGTTGCATCCCTTAACCACCCAGGTTGTAGGGGCACCATTTCTTGTGAGTGTCTTGGGCCAGTACAGCCTGGTGGCGCTCATCCCTTTCCAGGCCACCATGAGTTCCCACCCGGTCTCGGACCGGGGACCTTTACGTGCTTGGCGAATGTGCTAACCACTGCATTACGTGATCTAGCATATGTCAATTTTTATAAAAAAAAGAAAATCATAGGTCGAGAAATTTATATTTAATTTACATCCCTACGTAAGTCGCCGCCATGTTAGTCTGCCATGTTGTTTGCTGTGGCATTGGTTTTCGTTCGCATTAGACAACAGTGCCATGTTGTGGTCAAATATAACACCCTAGGGCAGATGTCAAACTCAATTGCACAAGGGGCCAAAATTAAAAACACACTTAAGGTCGCGGGCCAACCAGGATAAACATTTATTGAACACACTTAAACTTAATGTTTTTGTAACATAAATATGAATAAAAACAGACAAGAATATTAAATTTAAACCCTAAATCACTTCTACAGTATCTATTATTTTGCTGTAAAGAAAAATAGCTTGTTAAATTATACAACTTAGAACATAACTTAAACAACTTAACATTAAAATAACATTCAAATTCCTTTGCTCCTCTGTCAATGTATATATTAAAAAAAAAAACTAAATATTCTAAAAGATTTTGCTCTCCTTAATATATCTCATGTCAAAAGTACAGATATGAAAATGCTACAAAACCTGGAAATATACATAAAACATGTATTTTTCAGAAATAGCAATTCTAATCATTCCGTTTTCTTTGCTCTTATGACTCTGATTTGATCATTTGCTCTGATCGCAGCCGGACACTGTAGTTCTTTGCAGTATTGTGTTTTCAGCGCGGCGAAAAGGGTATAGTATACAGGACTGTCTCAGAAAATTAGAATATTGTGATAAAGTTCTTTATTTTCTGTAATGCAATTAAAAAAACAAAAATGTCATACATTCTGGATTCATTACACATCAACTGAACTATTTCAAGCCTTTTATTATTTGAATATTGCTGATTTTGGCTTACAGCTGAAAAAAACTCAAAAATCCTATCTCAAAATATTAGAATACTTCCTCAGACCAAGTAAAAAAAATAATTTTATAACAGCAAAACTAAATCAAACATTTGAAAATGTCCATTGATGCACTCAGTACTTGGTTGGGAATCCTTTTGCACGGATTACTGCATCAATACGGCGTGGCATGGAGGCAATCAGCCTGTGGCATTGCTGAGGTGTTATTGATGCCCAGGATGCTTCGATAGCGGCCTTCAGCTCATTTGCATTTGTAGGTCTGGTGTCTTTCATCTTCTTCTTAACTATACCCCACAAATTCTCGATGGGGTTCAGGTCAGGGGAATTAGCAGGCCAATCAAGGACAGTGATGCCATGGTCAGTGCACCAGTTACTGGTGGTTTTGGCACTGTGGGCAGGTGCCAGATCATGCTGGAAAATGAAATCCTCATCTCCATAGAGCTTTTCAGCAGATGGAAGCATGTAGCTCTAAAATCTCTTGGTACACAGTTGCATTTACTCTGGACTTGATGAAACACAGTGGACCAACACCAGCAGCTGACATGGCTCCCCAAACCATTGCTGACTGTGGGAACTTCACACTGGATTTCAAGCAACTTGGATTTTGCTCCTCTCCAGCCTTTCTCCAGACTCTGGCGCCTTGACTTCCAAATGAAATGCAAAACTTGCTTTCGTCTGAAAAGAGGACTTTGGACCACTCTGCAACTGTCCAGTGCTTCTTCTCCATAGCCCAAGTCAGACGCTTCTTCCGTTGTCTTGAGTTCAGAAGTGGCTTGACCATGGGAATACGGCTATTGTAGCCCATTTTCCGGACACGTCTGTGAACTGTGGCTTTTGATACCTGGACTCCGGCTTCAGCCCACTGTCTTTGAAGCTCCCCCAAATTCTGGAAGCGGCTCTTCTTCACAATATTGTTAAGGCTGCGGTCATCTCTCTTGGTTGTGCAGCGTTTCCGGCCACATTTTTCCCTTCCAACAGACTTTTTGTGGATATGCTTTGAAACTGCACTCTGTGAACAGCCTGCTCTTTGAGAAATTTATTTTTGTGTCTTACCCTCCATCAGGAGGGTATCAATGATGGTCCTCTGGACAGCAGTCAGATCAGCAGTCTTCCCCATACTTGTGATTTAGTTTACTGAACCAAGCTGAGTGTTTTTAAGGCTCAGGAAACCCTCGCAAGGTGTTTCGAGTTAATTAGATGATTCAGGTGATTAGTTGAATAGCCTACTTGTATACTTTTTCATGATATTCTAATATTTTGAGATAGGATTTTTGAGTTTTCTTAAGCTGTAAGCCAAATTCAGCAATATTAAAACAATAAAAGGCTTGAAATAGTTCAGTTGATGTGTAATGAATCCAGAATGTATGACATTTTTGTTTTTTTAATTGCATTACAGAAAATAAAGAACTTTATCACAATATTCTAATTTTCTGAGACAGTCCTGTATATATATAGTATATATCAGGGGTCGGGAACCTTTTTTACTCAAAGAGCCATAAAAGCGAAATACATTAATTTTATTTTGGGAAAGAGCTACACCATATATTTATGAGACAAATTTACTAAATTGCTAAACCCGAGCCCCAGACAAAAACTTGGTCTTCAGCACATTTAATTTTCATGATTTGATAAAAATTATGAAAAGAGAATAATGCCAGAGCCCATATCCTAAAATCAACAAACATACCACTTTAAACTTGTCTCTTTCTTGCAATTACTCAAGATCGGTTAAACTCATTTTGACCATTTTTTTTTCATACATATTGGTTTCAAAACCAGATGCAAGCATTTATTTTGTAAAAACGTCACAACATTCTGAGAACCGGGAGCCTGATGTACTTACTTTTGGCACAGACGGAGTAGGGCAAGAGATGGGATGGAGTGCTTGCACTTTTTGCATAGCTCCACCCATCGCTCTCACTCACCCAATCAAATAACTTTTAAGTTATCTTCCGGTGTTTTGGCGTATTTACAATTTGTTCCCTGGATTCATCAAAAAGTATCTGAACACTGAACACAGATTATATAGTGAGCTTTTATATAAAGGATTCTTTAGCGTTGTACAGCCAAAACGAGTTTTTTTTTTTTTTTTTTTTTTTTTTTGGTGTGGCACCTTGACTGTAAATCGTAGTGAAAACGTGCCCTATATATTCTGAAAAGTACTGCCATATAATTCAGTTTTGGTTTGGCTTTCGTGTATCTGAACAGGATTAATGGTTCAAGTTTTGAAAGAGATGGAGAACGGGTCATTAAAAACAATAATGTAAAAAGGTACGGGCAGAATATGATCACACGGCGGGCCGGATGTGGCCCGCGGGCCGGGTGTTTGACACATGTGCCCTAGGGCCTTAGGAATCTGTGCTTTGTATTGAGTTAAACATGTCATCATTATTTTAATTTTGTTACTTTCTTTTCTGTTTTCTTTTCTTTGTATTTCTGTAGCATCTTCTGTTCCCTTGAATATTGTTAACTTAAGTGTTCGACTGTTTTATGCCAATTTTTATTGAATGATGCAATGTTCAATATCCATCCGTCCATCCATCCATTATCTGTACCGCTTATCCTCAGTAGGGTCGCGGGGGTGCTGGAGCCCATTCCAGCTATCTTCGGGCAGTGGGCAGGGGACACCCTGAAATGGTTGCCAGCCAATCACAGGGCACACCGAGACAAACAAATAAAAATAAAATAAATAAATACCGTACTTTCCGCAGTATAAGGCGCACCTAAAAGCCTTTATTTTTTTTTCAAAAGCTGACCATGCGCCTTATTTATGGATCAATATTAATTCGCAAAGACTTGCAGCCGCCGACTAGATTTTCCCCCGAACGCGAAGTAGTCCGCGGTGTATGCTGGGATGTATTTACCGGCGTTTCATTGGCTAACCAATGTGTCAATCATCATTTGAATGGATCACTATTGGCTAAATTTATTCGGAGGTCAAGGGGCGGATCCTTTTTATCATTTACAGGCTGGCATTGGCTTTAACGGCAAAACAAAGCCTGCAATTGGCCGAAAAAGATGAATGCGTATAGCACGTGGCTGACGGCATACAGAAAGCATTTTTTTACTATTTTGTATTTGTAAATATTTTATTCTCCTGGATTTACTAAACTCATGGATATAAGAGGACCACGGCTGCCCATTATTATGAACACAACGACTTTGGTGAGCTACTCCGGCTATATATATTATCCCTGTATCTTGTTTCAGACTGAACTCGATGTTTCTGTGATAAGCGGTGCAGATAATGGATGGAATGGAGTGTCTATTTTTAAATTAAACTCGATTTATTTATTGTCATATATACAGTAAAGTTGCGAGCGAAAAATAAAATAGAAACTAAGGAATGGTTGGCATTTCTTGAATCCCAAGACTTTAACCTTCCGAATGATGGAACGATGCATTTGAGTGACATCGTACGGACACTGCATCCGCACGTGTTCTCGACACGTATTTGCGTCTTTGCAAGCTTTGGGAATGTTAAGGGGGTAATAAGTTTGACTGAACTATCTGACTGTTTTTTTTGACGTTCCCATCGTAGCGCCTTATAATCCGGTGCGTCTTATGTATGTCAAAAATAGGACCAAAAACTATTTTTTCGGGGTGCGCCCTATAACCCGGTTCGCCTTATAGTGCGGAAAATACGGTAAATACAATTTGATCAAATCTTTCTATGACCTATCTTAAAAATTGAGAGATGGGTGTGTGTATTGTTTAGTGAGCTCTTGTATGCCTTTTCTTTCAATTAGTTGGGCCGCACAGAGCGTCTGAATAACAACTCCAGCCCATCCTTTAGTCAGCGCCTTCGCCTTGATTACCACTTTGAGACGGTGCAGAACCTAAAACTGGGCGTCTATGACATCGATAATGCGTCCCGGGACCTTGGGGACGATGACTACCTGGGAGGTGTTGAGCTCACTCTGGGACAGGTGAACATAAAACTTGCATATGATGCTTAAACCTTGTCCACCCGGTCACCACCTTTCAAGTGAGCTATGGGTTTTTTGGTGTTTTTCAGATTGTCTCAAGTAAAACTGTCACCAGACCACTGCAGTTGAAGAAAGGAAAACCTGCTGGAAAAGGAAGCATTACGGTACATTGTTAGTTTATACTGTAATGTAAAAAATATACAGTAATCCCTCGCTGCATAGCGGTTTACTTTTTGTGGTTTCGCGAATTTGCGGATTTTGATTGTGCCTTCAATCTTATTGATTAAACAATCGCCCCGCCTCTTTCTTGCCTCTGTCATCCTGTGCGTCAATAAGGTTGCAGTCTTAGTTGTACACGTACGGAAAACAGCTTGACAAACTAACATTCAACCATTTTAAATGTCAAAAAACATGTGAATAAAAAACTCTGGACCGACAAAATCACCTGCAGCCGACAAAAAGCAGAGGAAGATCCTTTCTATCGAGGGCTGTGTTCTCCAACTTGGTGCCTATGGGCACCAAAGTGACACCTAAGGACTGCTTAGGTGTCTGGTTACCTGTTCATAAAATAGCTTACAAGTGCAGGGTCATTGTGATTTTCTAGCACTGTATTTTTCGAACTATAAGTACTGCCAGAGTACAAGTCGCACCAGCCATAAAATGCATAATTGAAAAGGAAAAACATAAGAGTCTCACCTTAAGTCTGGGCGTGGTCGTGTGGGCACCATTTCCTATAGTGTCCTGGGCAAGTACAGCCTTGTGCCCAAAGCTAAATTTTCTGTAGGCCTTCAAAAATGTGTCAATTTATTTTGTAATGTCCACACGATGGCGACAAATAATAAAGCAAAGAAATGGATTCACGGTAGTGCCGTATAGGAGCAAGATCCATCCAATCTTTTCCTGACTCGCTTATTTTCAAAATTATAATTTAACTTTACAAACGTTATTTGTAAAGAAAAAAAAGTTTGTAAAGTACAAGACTTTTATTTGTTACACCAAGGCTTGAGCCAGTAAATTCAATTTATTTAGTTTTCATGTAAGTTTTAGATCAGGGGATGGTGGTTTGCAATAATGTGTGGTCTGTGCAGCCCTTTGAGACTCATTGTGATTAAGGGCTATAGAAATAAAGATGACTTGACTTTTCATTTATTATATTTATTAAAATGTGTCTCAATTATTTCATGTTGATGTTTAGGTAACAGCTGAAGAGATAAAGGACAATAGAACCATTCAGTTGGAGCTGGAGGCTAAAAATCTGGACAAAAAGGTAACTTGTACAATCCCATTAGTTAGTTTTCCACATACTTAGTTTTATTTGATTTTCTTAATGGCACTCATGTTTTATACTGTCAAATGTGAGAGTCTTATAGATAACTATGGAAGGCATTAATTATTATATTATAGACAAATCTATTGTTACAACCAGTCCAGCATGTACTAGAGGTCCTAAAGTAGAAAAAGCCACCCCTAGCTAGAGAATAATCCACTGGACAACTATAAATGTGATAAACCCATAATCCCCTCCCTGTCCTTGTGTTTTTTTTGTTTAGGACACTTTTGGTAAGTCTGACCCTTTCCTGGAGTTCTTCAAAAAAGGAGATGATGGAAAATGGCAGCTGGTACACAGAACAGAGGTGAAAAGATGATTGCATTACATATAAAGGGTCTCACTTGTCAAATAAACTGTCTCAGAAAATGGTGGCCTGAAAATGTGTAAGAAACTTTTCAATTTCTACATATCACTGCTATAAATTTGCTTCACGTGCGTTGCTTTGTATTTTTCTATGTGCTAACCGATAATTTCCAATTATTTTGGCGATACACGCACGCAGCACCCTTTAGTGCAATTGCAGTGTCTTAAACAGCGCGTCCCTGACTTCCATTTTAAGCAAAATAAATGGTTGATAAATGCTAGTCAGCAAACCGTTACAGTTTAAGCTACAGTTACAGTTGGTGGTTTGCTTTTAGAGTGGCCCTTGCCTTTGGCGACATCCAGTGGACATATTTAAAACTGCAGGTCATTGTTCGCGGCTCTTTTGTTCGTGCTTCTCTTAGCAATGTCTTGCGGGTATGTTTGACACCTGTGATTTAGACTGAACAAAATTTGGTCTTGCTTTATCCTGCTTTGCATTGACCATCTATGAATCTGAATCAGCCCAGGCACGTTCCACACTAAAGTCTTATTTGAGAACATGTCCTACACATGTGCTACTTATGGTGTGGTACGTCTGCGTTTTGACCAGGGCTGCAAGATTTTGGGAAAAAAACAAAAACTGTTGTCTTTTTTTCAGACCTGTTTTGCAATTTTTATGCGATTTTCTATTTTAAAAGAGAAGTGCTTGCATTGTTTTTGGGAGAACATAGTGACATGCTAACTTATCTCAAGATTACATCATTCCTGACTGAGAGTATACGACAGTAATAAAATAACAACTATAGATCTATAAATAAAAACAGAATTGCATCTGAATAAATCATCTTTAGTTTCATTATATAAAATAAAAACAAAATTGGAGAGTTTTAGTGTAAAAAGCGATTCAAAGAGCGGCTAACTAGCTACATGCTAGCGTTGGTTAACCGCGACTTCTGCAAGGTCTCTGCAATAATTAAAATACAAGAGTCATGAATTTAGAAGTTTTCCATGAGTAGTAGCTTCAAGTTATCCGTTTCATGGGTAATGAATCTGGCGTTGGTGACAAGCCACGCTTGGCAGTGGTGGTTTAAGAGTCGTTAGCCTAGCTCTTAGCCTTCCCTTCTGACACTGCTTCAGTCCATTCCCGGACGTGATAACAATCCTAGAATTTTGACTCTCTTTAGAGTGTGATTCAATTGATGAATTTCTTTTTAATGTATCGACCCGCTAAAGCCACGAGCTGTCACGTTGGTTTTGGTTGCTGTTTGTGCAAGGGCTGTTTCACTAACAGCTTTCAACAGCCTATCAGTCACCCACACACCTTGGAAACTTTGCCTTACCTTTATTGGCTAGTGCCATTTAAACTTACCTGTGATTGGCAGGCACTGTTAAAGGCCAAAATATGTTAATTCTTGTTGGCCAAACTCCATCACTTAAAAACAAACTGGAACTGTAAACCTTTGAAAAAACAATGTATTTTGATCACGCTATCACAATACATCACAGGGCGATATTGATCAGATTTCAGTTAATCGTGCAGCCCTAGGTATTACTTAGACCATATTGTGTTAACACTGTTTTCCTATTTTTGGCATGCATACACTTTTGGTAAGAATCTTAAACACTCTTTGATAAGTGAGGCCCAAGGTCTTTTCTGAAACATGATCATTTTAACGTTTGTGTGTTTGTTTGTTTGTTTGTTTGTTTTCATGCATAGGTTGTGAAGAACAACCTGAATCCTAGCTGGAAGAAGTTTACGGTCCCCTTGCAGACATTCTGCAGCAGCGACCTGGAAAGAACTCTCAAGGTGCCGCCTCTTGTCCAATACGATTTTAACCTTACAACTGGTGATGGGCGAAGTGAAGTCATATAAACCAATGAGACAGTGTCTCACATTGATTCAGCTAAAGTTTCACTACTTAATGTTTCGTTCATATTGGCTCTTTACTGACTTCTGCTGCAGTAGTGCAATATTTCAGCTATACTTGGTATTGTAAATTCGCAATGAAGTCCTAAGGGCACGCATGTCCAGATTGCAGCTAGGGCAAGTGATCAAATTCTACTGACTCGCGGTCTCTGTCATAAAATAATATGTGGCCTGCCAGTAATGTGTTACAGTAATGGCAGCATAAAATAAATTTCTAATGTGGCAACTATACATAAAAAAGGAAAGTTGACTGTGAGGGCCGCGGCTTCCAGGACAAGTGGAAATTGGAGATATTTTTCACCGAAATCTGAAACAACTACGTCTGCCTAATTTGCCAAGAGACTGAAGCTGTTTTCAAAGAATATATTATCAAGACAGACTGCAAAACGCCAAGCCATAGCTAACTGGAAACGAAGGCTGTGAAAGGTGAAGCAACTGGAAGCTGTTTTATGGGCACATCAGCGCTTTTTTTAAGAGATCCTGTGAGTCAAATGGAAATCCAACAAAGGCAAGCTATCAGGTTGCGATGCTAAACGTCAAGCCCTGCAAAATTTAAATAAGGGTGAATTTTATTACAGAGTGTTCAAAGAATGCCAGGCTGAATAGTCGACCCTCACACATTTTCAGCTTACCAAATCTGGCCAGCCTTCTCAAATGTTTGGACACCACTGTCCTAAGGAAGCAATATTAATTGTTAACAACTTGTTTTTCTCTCGGCAAATAAATACATAATTGCATGCATACAATTTCACAGAGCACTGTTTATTGATTTTTGTTCAAGAAAAGCCACTGTTTCCCATATAATTTTGTAAGACCGTGGTGGGTGAACAGTCTGTATTGGTAATTGGCATCTAACTGTATGGTAGTCACTTTTTTGAATGGTGACATGATCCGAAAAGAAGTGACGTAAACAACTCTGAGGAGAGCAGAAAACCACGCCGCTAAAATCAGCATCATGTGTGCAGGGGCACACCACCGTTGGCGTTCGTCAGCCAAAGTAATGTTGCATTTTTGACCGTCAGTCCCTAACGGTGGAAAAAAACAATTGGTTAGATTACCCTGCTAGTAAAAAGAATTGCGCCGTTACAAAATGGCATTACTTGTTACAGTGTTTTTCCCAAAACTGTTAAGTGGATATTACAGCTTTCAAAGGCACATACGATGGGTATGACTGAAACTTGCACATTTCCCGGTAAATCGCTAACAGCCTTGTGCGCATGCATGCAAAATTGTAGGACATTGCAATGGGTTGGGAGGAATTTCAGAACAGATGCTGTTATATACTTTCGTGACACGTCGCTAAAATTCTGCAATGGGCCGAGCCTGGTCATGTGGCCGTTTCGACTCGACAAAATTGGTCTAAAATGAGGTCTCGTTTGTCACCTTCAAGTGACACTCCGTCACCGACACACATTTTTTTCACGTTTTCACCCCGACAGTTCGTTTTGCGCTAATTTTGCTAATTTCAATTATTTCTCGCCCACAGGTGGATTGTTCCGACCATGACAGTGATGGCTCGCACGACCTCATTGGGTCCTTCACCACTAAAGTGTCAGAGCTGCAGAAAGCCGCCTCTGGTTCACCGGTCAGCTAGCCTAGTGACAAGGTGAATTTCAGGAGGTGTTTTTGCTGATTTGTGTCTTGTTCATAATACAGGTGGCGTTTGATTGCATCCACCCTGACAAACAGAAGAAGAAGAAGAACTACAAAAAATCAGGGGTGGTCTCTGTGAAGAGCTGCAAGGTACTACTGTTGCCTTTTGGATTTACAATTGATAGTTTTAGTGTGACGTCACATTCATACCTGTATTTAGACAGTTAGCCATAATGGATGGGTGCAGCAGATGCAGTTTGATGTTTTCATGTGTCTCTACTCTTGTTATTGACAGTTCAAACCAAATTGAAAGGTATTAGGCGTGTCTCCCAGGTATACTTACTCTCAAGGCAAAAAAAGTAAGGAAATGTTGACGAGGAGGCAACAAACATGGTTATCAAAACTTAGTACAGCAGACCTAACACCCCAAATCGTATACGTATCTGAGAGTATTTTCTTAAAATGTTGTCAACGGTACGTCATCTGGAACATAGTCATTTTAGAATGAATAATAGGGAAACTTGGTTGTTGGTTGTATTTCTTATTGACTGTGTATTGTGTAAACAGGTATTTTAACGCTAGACATTTGTTTTCACTGCCAGCTATAACAATAACAGCATTTGGTCTTTTCCTGAGGCTAGTGGCCTGCTATCCGAACCTTTCTCCGATTCTCTCCACATAAGTCAAAAACATAAATTATTATATACATATTGTAATTATTCTACCTTAAGTTCTCATTGAATCGTAACTTTTTACTGAACTTCTATTCAACATCAAACCATCTGCCTTGTACTCCTTGTGAAATCAGATCCTTCAGACATCAAACAATATAATTCCACTGAAAGACAAAAAAATATGAAAGTACTAAATCCAAAGAACACCACAATTTGTTAAAATGTATCGTCTGATTGTAGCTTGTAAAGTTTGTCTAATGAAACAACAATACAAAAATATATACCTACTCATCCAACATGGTTGCAACCACTCTGTTTACCTGGGTATAGATCATGTGATCGCAAATCATCTAAGGCCAAGCTAATTTTTTACGCTAAATTCCTGCGGATTGCACCACAGTGAATGAGTTACTTTTAGGGTAGTGGTGTCAAAGTCAAATGGACTGAAGTACCGAATCAAAAATTTGACTATAGGCCGAGGGCCGGAGTGTTTCATTGTTAAAAATGAATATTAGATGTTAACGCTAGTTGCTAAAGTTAGTCAAGTTATTCACAGGGTCTGTGATGTCTAATGCTGCTTAGCAAAGCTTGTTAGTAATGTTGTGCTATTTGCAGCTGTCGACCTCTCAAGCACTGACAATACAGACACTAAAGCTACTAAAACTAAATATGTTCTGACTACGTGATTAAAATAATTATTTTGCAGCGTATTATGTGCATGCATAAAATTTTCAAAAATTTCTCATGAGAAGATTGATGCTAGAAGCTGCTTCTGTGACTTGGTTAAAATAGATTTTTAATACACTTGGATGGAAATACAAGAAAGTGCAAAATCTATTATCCATGAACAACACTTTGTTCAATAAGAAGTATTGTACTGCGAAAAAAATATTCCTCCCGCTGTATTATATAATATTGTATACAGATTATCTCAGGGGCTAGAAAACCTTGACTTCGACATTATGTGCTTTAGGGCATTGTTTTTCAACCTTTTTTGATCCAAGGCAAACTAATTTAATGAAAAAAATCACGAGGCACACTGTCCGTCGAAAATGGCACCAGTTTCAGTTTTGTTTCTTTTTTTTGAAGCTTAAATGATCATCTAGCCTAAATTGACTAAAACACGTTTTTTATTTGGTCAATCCTGGTCACCATGGTTTAGAATGCCTCACAGGCTATTCAATATTGTACAATAGTTTAAGCGGTTGCACTTAATTTTTACAAGGTCTCACAACACACAAGTTTACCCCTGCACACAAGTTGAATAAACTGATTTAGGATATCCGTAACAATTTAAAATGTCAAATTAATGTGACTTTGTGTGACATGACTTCCTATTTGTGGTTGTTACAGTTAGCCATTCAGCATAGCTTCCTGGATTATGTGATGGGCGGCTGCCAGATCAACTTTACGGTGAGGTCTCTTTTTAAGTTGTCACTCTGTTTTATATATGTTTATTCTGATATGACTTTTGCATGTGCATGCATCTGTAGGTTGGCATCGACTTCACAGGGTCCAATGGGGACCCTCGCTCGCCCAATTCGCTCCATTACTTGAGTCCAGACGGGCTGAACCAGTACTTGACTGCCCTTTGGTCTGTAGGTCAGGTCATCCAAGACTATGACACGTCAGTACAACTTGACTATATTGGAAAAACCATTATTGAATATCAAATAATCATCATACGTTTTGATATGTTTGAACGAGTTCAATTGTATTTGTCTTCAAAGAAAGCTAATGACATTTATAGGCTGTAATAACTGTGTTTTTTTCATCTTTGTTCTTGTTTTCAGCGATAAACTTTTCCCTGCATTTGGTTTTGGAGCCAAACTTCCTCCCGACTATCAGGTGCCTAATAGCTAAAAAGTCAATTTCTTAAAATTTGAGGAAAAAAACAACGGTATCAAGTTTTGTTAAACTGTATTTAATTATTATTATAAAAAATCAACTCTTTTGATGATTGAGAAGACACGTCATATGATTTGGTTGGTTGGTTCCTTTTCGAGTCGTAGGGGCAAGTACAGTCTGATGGCGCCCATTCCTCTCCAGGACAACATGTCTCCGCCCAGTCTCGAACCTGGGACCTTTCACGTGTTAGGCAAATGTGCTGCCCAGTGCACTCTGTAATGGTCAAAAACCTTAGGAAATTGAAATTGTGGTCAAAATTTAAAGTACATTTATTAACACAAATTACAAGGGCAAAACAGTCCCTCTTATCAATACCTTTCTTGGAACCCATTATAATTTTCAAAAAAAGACAATAAAACGCACTTAATCGCAATAAAATCCTTACGCGTGTCATCAGATTGACCATCCCTACGAATGATTCTACGCGACTGGGCAAAGTCGGTGCCTATCTCACTCAGCTGTGTTCTGCTATGTTCCAGTGTTCTAATTCTGATTTATTTTTTCAAACGTAAGGTCGTTCGACTAACTATCTATCTATCTACCCTGGTCATATCCCTCGAGAGGGGTGACCGACAGAGAGACAAACACATACACAAAAACAAAGAAAATTAAAAAGGGAAAAAGTAGCAAAAAACAAAGAAAAATGTTTGGACCATGGCCAACCCAAATGCCCAAACACCCAAAAAAGTTAGGCACCTCGGCACCCATGTTGGTCATGCTTTCGTCCTTCCAGATGAAATGGGACACATGAAAGCGGCCATGTCACTCGGGTCAGGGTGACACAACACACTCTTCTGTTCAAGAGTAGGGCCTGACAGCTTTCACTGGTTTACCCCTGCTGCATCATACAGGTGCCTTGCCCATCTCTTAGAACGCATCTAAACATCCCACTATCCTTTTACAATACCTCTCCACTCATTCCTATTTATAACAAAAAGTTCGACATAGTCGACCTAGTTTGACTAACTAGGTCCCAGTGTGTATATGTATATATATATATATATATATATATATATATATATATATAAACACCTTTTCTTATCCATTTTATTTCCTTGTAACACAAAGTTTTTTTATTTAGTCATTAAAAATAAAAATAACAGGTAGATATCAGATGAGTACAACTCTATGGATGTGTAAACTGTATGTTTCAATAACCTTTCGAGTATTTAAAGGTATTTTATTGTTGATTCTGCAGGCCGCACATCATGAATTCGCCCTCAACTTTAATCCTACCAATCCCTTCTGCCAAGGTACGTACACCATTGTCTTGCGTTCCGCATTGCCAAGGATCCCAATTTTCCTCTAAAGTCATGAAAATAATACAAACGCGCACATGATGGACAATATTATCGCATTTTCTGGACTATAAGTCGGAGTTTTTCCGTTTGTTTTTCAGGTCAGAGGTGAAACTAATATGTAAAATGAGTAGTTTTGACTTTAGGAAACTCTTTTTTAATTATTTCTTTTAAACCTTTTAATAAATGCAATTGCATCTCCACAACATTAGGGCACAGGAATATGGAATGTATGGTATGTCCTTTTTATCATGTATTCGTATTCAGTAGATTTGAAGTCCTTGTGTTCTACCCTGGCAGGCATTCAGGGCATTGTGGAGGCCTACAGAAGGGTTCTCCCGCAGCTTCGACTCTCCGGACCAACTAACTTCTCTCCCATTATCAACCACGTGGCTTCAATCGCTTCCACCGCTGCCCAGAGCAACGGCGCCTCAGTGAGGACAAAAACTCACCCCTGCGCTACCACAATAATAAGATTAAGTATGGTTTACTTTTTACTATGCAGCAATATTTTGTCCTTCTCATCCTCACCGACGGCGAGATCACTGATCTGGACCAGACCCGGGATGCTATTGTGCGTGCCTCTCGCCTGCCGTTGTCTATCATCATCGTCGGTGTGGGGCCAGCCGATTTTAAGGCCATGGAACTTCTGGACGGAGATGACGGCGTGCTGAGGTCCACAGTGGGAGAGGCTGTCGCCAGGGACATTGTCCAGTTTGTTCCTTTCCTGAAGTTCAAAGACGTAAGTGTTAACTATAGCTACGTTTAGAAAATAAAGTGGGACATCAAAATAGACCTGGGCGATAAAACAATTACGATAATTACCATCATATAATTTTTGCCTCGATAAATAATAAAAATGTTTGATAAAATTCGATAATTTATATTTTAGACTGTAATTACCAAAAGACCGTTGGATAAAATGGGGGTGCTAATGCTATGAGAACGCAAGTTCTAGACCAACATTTAGGAGACAAAGAAGGTGACGAGGACCAGCCAATAATTTCACAGGAATTGCGGCTCACACAATGAAAGCCGAAGATTTACATAGCAGTCAAAATGAGCACTAAAGAGACACTGGACACCCAGCAGCCCCTCTCAAAGCAGGCTGAAAGAAACATAGACTGGAGAGGCCCTTCATCTTCACTTGTTTGGAGGTATTTTGGCTATTTAGAGTCTGATTAAAAAAAACAGAGTGGTGATATGCACAGCAAACTTTGCCAACTGGGATAGGCAACACAGAAAATGTATTCCACCATTTAAAACAGTATTGCCCACTAAAATACGCTGAAGGAACGTTCAACAAGCACTGGGGCCATTAAGCAACAAACTGCTAGCGTTCAAGGCGCTATCTGGGCATACCCGAAACCAGCTTACCCTCCGAGAATGTATTGACTTGTTTAAAGTTCCTCGTATGTGTAAAATGCTTTTTAATAGTTTGTCACCATGTGTCTTTGTTCTGATTTTGTCAACTTTCAATTTTCAAAGATTAGACTTAAAATGTAAAAGGAAAACCGGTCGAGATGTTCATCGCGATAATTGTCGTTATCGACCAAACTATTTTAATGTGATGACAATTTTTGTCATATCGCCCAGGCCTTACTTCTACATGAGAGCTTAATTTGTTCCTGGGTCACGCTTGTAGCCCGAATTGCTCAATTCTTCCAAATATCCAATTATTAATAATGAATTGGCCTGTTCCCAGCCTCCCAAAAGAAACAAATTGAAACAGCTATAAAACACATGTTACCTTACCCTCCACTTAAAATGAAGGTTACTGTAACTTTAAACAAAAGTGAAACCTTTTTTTTCTTCCCCCCGTTTCAGTTTTCATTCGTCTCAATCTCCAACTTTTTACCTGGACTGGCAACACTTTCACTGTTAGCCTGCACCTCTCTAATCTCCTTTGTAGATGCCAGGTTCTCTGAATTGTCCTCCTCGCTGGTTTTTGTTTTTCTTTGCAACAGGGATACGTACAACCTCCCTCAGAAATGATTGCAGCGAAGCGCTGTTTAAGTCCTCCCGCGGCTTTGTAATCGGCACTGGCTGCTTCCAAATTGTACACCTTGGCTTGGTCACTCACACAAACACCGTGCTCATGTTTTTCTTTTTTTTCTCGCTACGTTTGTAATTTACTCAATTTCCTTTGTTTCTTGCACACCTTACTGTTTCCTTTTCCAGAACTCATGGAAAAGGTCACAAAAAGGAGATGCTATAAACTGTATAACCAAAGTAACCAAAGATAACCAAGGGTTCAACATCAGGTGCCTGAAGGCGGGAAGAGAAAAGGAAATATGGGCCAATCTGATGGCGGTGAGCAGTGACGATCAGTGAGCTGTCTCTAGTGGTAGAAGACTGGTCTGGGACCACTCGTAAACTGGTTTTTCATTTATAAAGCGAGCAAGATTGTTGTTTAAAAGAAGAATTCTGCAAGAAGAAGTCAAGAAGCCTTGACGCAATAAAGAAATGTATGTAGGTTTCTATGTATCATACCTAACACAAAAGGGGGATTAAACAAATGTAACAAAGACATGATTTCAGTCTGCCGATGTCGAAACGTAAAATTATTATTTTCTCCACAGGCCCCCCTGGCGACTTTGGCTCAGTCGGTGTTGGCTGAGGTGCCCACCCAGGTGGTGTCCTACTTCAAAATGAGAGGCTTGCAGCCTCTCAAGGTGCCAGCAAAGGTGCCTGCCAAAGCTTGAATTCAAAGAAAACATTCCCATACTCTAGAAGCACTTCCATTTCACCCATCCATATGCAATGGACCAGTCAGCAGCGCTTAGCTTGTGCCCAATAAAAGGGTCCAAAAGTAATTTTTTTACTGCAGTTGTTTTCACATTGAGATAAATAATTGATTCTAGATGCAAAGGAGAATGAGGGCTACATTGAAATTGTCAAGAAATTTGACGGTTCCTAATAACCACCTTTGAGAAAAAAAATTGCAGAGGTTTTCAAACGTAAAAAAAAAAAAGAATAGCATCCACCTTTATTTCTTGACTTATATTCCTGGACTACACCTCATTTTATACTTACGTAAGGGACCTATCCTGTAGAGGACCAATCGCATAATACCTTATTTTGGACTAGAAGGCGCACCCAAAAACCCTAATTTGGCCAAAAATTTGAACGTGCACCCAAAACTGCATAACAATGGTGGCAACGGGGATCGAACTGAATAGCTATTATTGCGTCGGCATCCCTAGTGATCTAGTGCAGTATTTTTCATCCTTTTTGGAGTCAAGGCACTCCTTTTTTTTTTGAAAAATCTCAAGGCACACAATCCAACAAAAGTGTACCATACTTTCAACCTGCTCTTCAATTTCAATATACATATTTTATTTGCTTTTCTATAAAACGTATATGCACTTAGAATGAACAAAACTATCTGTAAGTAGGACAATGTCCTACGTTCCTGACATTTATTTCTTTAAATTGTTTTTAAAATCAACAAAATTCTGTGCGGGATTATTACTTAAATTGATACATTGTTTTTACAGGGCTATCATTAAATAGCTTCATCAAACAAAATAAGTTATTAAATATATCGTACTACCCCATGAGAAGACAATTAGTATGAAAAATTAAAAAGAAAAACAAAATCTGCTGCCACCTATTAATACGATTGAATGTAAGTTACCTGGGTGATCACTGAATGAAAGCAACAGTTCATACAAAGATAGAATTGGGTATTATGGCACACTTGTGTGCCCTGGCACACTGTTTAAGAAAACACTGGTCTAGTGGGCAGGATCCACTCAATGCCGCCATCTGGATTTGATTCCCGTTGTATCCAATGTTATGCAACTGTTAATAAATTGATCAGCAATATATTTGGACTGATCACCCAATGCACAATAAGGGCACTTTTTCATTTTAGTGCAGCCCTAGCCCTTACAGTAGTTTTGGATACATGTGCCTTATAGATTGATGCGCCCTATATATGAAATCGTATTACAAAAGACCATTTTGAAAGGTTTGCCTTATTATCGGATGCACCTTATAGTAGTGCAGAAAATTGTGTAATCTATTTGCTGCCAATCACAATGCTGAAGGCAACCCTATTTAAAATTCTAAAACAAAACAAAATCCATCTTGGCTCTGTATTCCCTATTTCCCGACTAACTATGCATCTTAATTGCGTTCTGTGGGAAAATAGCCAAATAATTGACTTTTAGATTAGGATAAGGCAGCTATTATGAGAAGTTCAGGTTTTTCGATGTTTACTTCTTGCCACAGTGCCCACTTTAATCGTCTTGTGCCAATCACTTTAATCATGCTTGATTTTGTTCCTCAATGCTGGAATTTTTGTTGCATCATCTATCTAGAACGTTATTGTAGCTTTATCAATTGCTGCCTTCTTCTAAATGCCTTAATAATCGATTTAGCAGCTTTGATCATAATCATGCTTGCAACTGCCATATTAGCAACCAAAGCCTGTCATAAAATGTTCACACTGCATGTGATATATTTTTTTACGTACATTAAAGTAAATAATGAATTGCAAGATACCGTAAGTGCCTATGACAAAGTGCTGATGTGAAAACAGTATGTGAAAACATAAAGAAAAATTCTATGTAAATGCCAAAATCTTGATGCTGAATACAAAAGCTGTTTTATCACACAACCTAATTGTCAAATTTACAAGTAGTAAATGAAAATGTTGCTGCAGTCAAAGCCAGGAAGTTAAATAATGCCTTTATCCACAGTTCACTTTAGTCCTGGAAGAAGATGCTCCACTGTATTGTCAATGCCTTAACAATCAGTCCAATAAAGCAATCCATTCTGGAGAAAATCACGTGTTTGGGCTTTTTCTTTAAATAAATGTCTCAATTCTTTTACTCATGCTGGGCTTTGAGGGTGTTAGTTGATTGATGCCTTCTGTGACCTTATTCGTGATAAGCTTTTATCATTAAAGGTAGGGTGCCTCGTTTGAGATGTCCTTAAAAAGTTGAAAGTAGAATATTTTCTTTATTACGTATGTGTTAACAATTCCCAACTGAGCTCGAAGAGCCCTTATGCTTTATTTTTCACTGCATCCATCGGTTTTTATCTTACTTTTTAGCAAGGCTGTTCAGGGTAGAACACAATTGGCAGGTGGAATGGGAGTCTGAGGACTGCTGGAGTCATGCTCGTCCCTGTTGGTTTTTTTTTCTTTTGATTTGTCAGTGTAGCATGCAAATAGTTAGCGTAAGAAAAGACCTGCTTTAATTAAAGTCAAAACCCTAAGAAACCCAAATAAAGACTTTATTTGAGCGTGTCTATTAAATGCACACAATTGCACGTGCATCATGAACGAGCTTACTAAGGCTGCAATGAGGGCACAAGCCAGGAGTTGGAGGCAGTGACTAAAAAAAAGTTTAAAATACTGAACTAATCCTTTTGTAGTGGTGTGCGGAGTTTGACGTGTCCATATAACATTTACAATTTTATATTTTAGCATTATGTGTTAACAATGTCCAACTGAGTTCACAGTGTCATGTCCTGCACGGTTGTCATGGTGCTCAGCTGGCCCCGCCCCTTGACACCGGCTGACCTGCATTTTCCCGATTACTCCTATGGGTACTTAAACGCGCCTATTGAAACTGCCCGCTGCCCAATCATTCTTTAACCTTGTTGAAAACCTGTTCATGCTTGTTTGATCTGAGTAATGCCTAGATTGGAATTTTGCCTGTCTTTGAACCTGCTTTGTTTTGTTTTTGGTCCGTTTGTGTGTTGGACAACTTTTCTTTCTCAATTAAAGTGACAGATCGTCTACGCAAATGAGTTCCTGATTCCCGGTCCGTTTCGCGACAGAATGATCTGGCCATTAAATCAGAACTCGGCGAACGATCCCAACACAATTTGGGGGGAGCTGGAGACTCCCTACGCTCTTCAGCAGTTGGACCGGACAGAGGACGCTGTCCGGCGATTGTCCAGTGGCGTCGCCACCCTTCCAACTGCTGTTCCAGAAGAATCTACAAAGCATGCGGCGCCAGCAGGAGCAATTAGATCAGATGACTGAGCTCCTGTCGCGTTGGCTGTCGGCAACGGCCCCGCCTCCCGGGACTCCTTCTCCGGCTGCATTGTCGTCTTCCCTGTCCACTCGAACCACGGCCCCGCCCGTCGTGGCTATTGCTGTGCCTTGAGTGGGGTTTCCTGAAAGACTTGGCGCCGAGCTGTCAGGTCCCCTTCGACATCAACGCCAGCCTGTCTCGCCGTCCGTCTGTCCGCATGCCTTCCCACCGGTCTTAAGGTCCGTCCTTCCGCCTGTCTTGACGCCCATCCGTCCGCCTGACTTCCCACCGGTCTCGAGGTCCGTCCTTCCTCCTGTCTCGACTTCCGCCCGTCAGCCTGCCTTCCCACCAGTCTCGAGATCCGTCCGTCCGCCTGCCTTCCCACCGGTCTCGAGGTCCGTCCTTCCTCCTGTCTGGACTTCCGCCCGTCCGCCTGCCTTCCCACCAGTCTCGAGGTCCGTCCATCCGCCTGTCTCGACGTCTGCCTTCCCACCAGTCTCGAGATCCGTCCGTCCGCCTGTCACGATGTCCGCCTGCCATGTCTGCTTGTCGACCTGTCTGCCTGCCTGATTCACCCGTCCGCACGTCTGATTCTTCTGCTCGCCACTCCGACTTGTCTGCCTGCCTTTCCGACTCTTAGACTCACTCGTTCGACTCTCCTGCAACGCCCGATCTGTCTGTGGTTCCCGCCTGCTTGCCTGAGTCAACCATCCACCTGTCTGATTCTTCTACCCACCGGTCTGACTCGTCTGCTCGCCACCCCGATTTGTCTGCCTGCCATTCCGACTCTTCGACTCGCCCGTTCGACTCTCCTGCAACGCCCGACCCGTCTGAGTCCGACTCATCTGCTCGCCGCTCCTATTCGTCCGCCTGCTGCCCCTGCCTCTCCCCGTTCTTGCGTTTTCGGTGGAGGGAGTGGGGTGACCCTCTCGGGAGCATCGACCCATTCTGGGAGGTGTAATATTTGTTTCTTTTTGGGACCTCGGGAGCTGTCCCTTGAAGGGGGGGTTCTGTCATGTCCTGCACGGTTGTCATGGCGCCCAGCTGGCCCCACCCCTTGACACTGGCTGACCTGCATTTTCCCGATTACTCCTATGGGTACTTAAACTCGCCTTTTGGAACTGCCCGTTGCCAGATCATTGTTTAACCTTGTTGAAAACCTGTTCATGCCTGTTTGATCTGAGTCCACGCAATGCCTAGATTGTAATTTTGCCTGCCTTTATACCAGCTTTGTTTTGTTTTTGGTCCGTTTGTGTGTTGGACAACTTTTCCTTCTCAATTAAAGTGACAGATCGTCTACGCAAATGAGTTCCAGCTTCCTGATTCCCGGTCTGTTTCGTGACACACAGAGCCTTTACATTTTCTTTCAATTGCACCCGTCTTTTTATCTTTCACCCTCTTATTTCCAGCACCGGAGCACATTACGCTGAAGAAAATGGAGGCGGGGGAATGGGGGAACCCAAACCCCCCAAAAAATTTAAAAAAAATTCACATACTTGCACATGCAACAAAAGGAGCTGAAATGATAATTTTAGCTAGATGATGGCATCAGCCAGTACAATATTTTGAAGTTACAGACAGCACTTTTAAACACAATACACCGTTTACTTGAATGTTTACTGTAAATTTTATTAAACATTTAAAATAAGGAGGGATGTCATCAATTGATTTTGAAAATGCCAGGAGAACAGGAGAGAGCCCAAACCTCAGATGAGAAATTCAAACCTGTTCTAAAGATCTTGCCCTCAGCCCTTTCTTTATATTAAACTAGGTTGTAAAAGCAAATCCGCCCTAATAGGTGTGGATATCAAAGAACAGCAATGTGATTGGCCAATAGTGATGATAACGTAAAGCATTCATAACGGTCAAAACAAATGAACAGCAGTGTGTTATAATAGTCAAAATAACAAACTGGCTCCTTTGCATGTGTTCAGTATTAAATACACAATAAATTCAAATTCAACTTTATTGTCAAAAATGTTATATGCACAACATACAGCACAGATAAAATACCTTCTTTCCCCCACGTGCAAACATGCAATAAATAAGACACACTATAAATAACACAGCAGCAAGGTAATAACTCAAACAAAATGTATGCATATAAAACGGTTTAGATTCAAAAAATGTTCAAAGTACAAAAGGAGCAGTTTTGCATTGATTTGGCAGAAGGCAGAGAGGTGGGGATCTAGGAGGTTAGGGATGTTCAGAGTCCAGACAACTTGATGGAAG
Organism: Urocampus carinirostris; assembly: GCF_059441175.1. NCBI lineage: Eukaryota > Metazoa > Chordata > Actinopteri > Syngnathiformes > Syngnathidae > Urocampus > Urocampus carinirostris. The sequence goes on along the minus strand of NC_142354.1, from coordinate 5,603,380 downwards.
AAGCTGTCTTTGAGCCTGCTGGTTCTGGGTCTGAAACTGTGCACTTTTTTTCTTGACAGAAGCAGGTTGAAGAGGCATTGTCACTGAACAATAATAAACTAATTGGAGGACAACCCCATTTTTCTTTCACGTTTCCACTTTTTAGACAGGCATTGACCCAAAGAATTAAATGTTTCCAAGTGAAATTCCCCAAGACACCTTTTTTACAAATTATTTTATTTAATCAATTCATAGGCAGCTGAGTGGTTTATGCGTCCGCGGCACAGTTGTGAAGTCATGGGTTCAAATCCAGTCCAAATTGTTCCTAGGTGTGAATGAGCAAGTGAGTTGTCTGTGCCCTGCGACTGGCTGGCAACCAGTGGAGGGTGCCCACTGCCCTAAGTTAGATGGGATGGGCTCCAGCACCCCTGTGACTCTACTGAGGATACGTGGTGCAGATAATAGATGGATAATGGATAATCAATTTATCAAATCAACTTTTGCAGTGCCCCGCGACCCTAATGAGGATAAGCGGTGCAGATGATAGATGGATGGATGGAACTTTTGCAGTATACGACTGTTTCTTACAAGAATCACAATTTTTCCTCCAGACTTTTTAAAATCTTGTTATCAGTATTTGATAGTGTAAGTGAACTTCTTAAAAATATGTTGGCTTGACTCACACTACAGTAATCCCTCGGTTGTCGCGGTCAATAGGGACCAGAACCTCCCGCAAAAAATTAAAATCCGCGAAGTACTGTCGCACTGTCATAAAAGTCCTCACCAACTGAGAGTATACGACTGTAACAAAATAACAACTATAGATTGACAAGTAAAAACAGAACACAGAATTTATGTTCATTGAAGTGTCTTCATATAAATGTACAACATAATTTAAAGGGCTTTTCCATTCAGTGCAAGAGAGCAATTTGGCAAGCGGCTTGCTAGGTGCATGGTGTTCTCGGATTGTGCCAGGTCTCCTCGAAGATACAATTACATTTGTCCTAAATGTGCAGGTTTCCCACGAGTTGTAGCTCCAGGTCATCCATTTTATGGGTAATGGATCTGCCGTGATATACAAGCTTGGCAGGGGTGGCTTAACAGAGTTGTTACATAGCTGTTCGCAGTCGGCTGGACCATGCTTTATCTCCTGATGCCGCCTCAGTCGCTTTTCTGACCTGATAATAATCCATGCAGAACGGGCGGGAGATAACAGTTTCTTTGCGCTCTTCTGACTTGATTCATAGTCCGATTTATTTGAAGAATTTCTTTTAAATGCAACAAGCCGCTAAAATACCAGCTGTCGCCCACCCAACATACACACATACAACCTGCCCCCGTGATAGCATTCACTGTGTGCTGTCTACTAAAGAACACAATGAATCATACGTTGATTAAATTACGATAAAGACAATGCAATTCAAGATCAGCCAAGCATTGAACCAGCGAAAACTGAAGCACAAAGTAGCGATACATTACAGTAGTCTGGCCACGACATTGTTATCAAGAATGTGTAGCATATGAGGTAATTCTTACATTGGTGACTTGCTGCTCTTAAGTTGTGATTTCATAGAAGAGTCAACTGACAGGGTTCGATGACTTGATGGAAAAGGGACCGCCGCAATGAAGTGAATGCGTCTTGAATCACGTTGCTGGCCGCCAGCGATGGAATTGATCTGATGCGAAGTGTCATAACTCAAAGTGTGCTGTGGGGGCCCTTCAGCTGCTGATAATCAATCCAGTTGCTCTATGTAGAGGCAAGAAACTAACTGGCCGCTGAGCTACTACAGGATAGTGGGCATTGAATCGATACAACAAGCATCATATTGTTTCATCTTATCATAATGGAGATTACGGCTGTAACCCGTGGAACGTTGTAATAGTTAAAAGTTTGACCAATTGGAAGAGTTTTTCCAAATAAGATTTCAAACTTTTCTTTATAACAGTTTTTTTAAAGTCAAATATGCTAAAGATTGACAGATTTCTGGCCCATGGCTGTAATGTCCACATTAATAGCTTCAATCCTATGTTTCATTTTTCATGCTAACTAACAACCACTTGAGAAAATGTTAGCTTCACACCCCAATGCATGATATAAGATTCCACGGTGAGAAAGAAATATAAATTTCTCGACCTATTTTTTTTTTTTAATAAAAATTAACTTTTGTATAATGGTTCATGTATTTTTGCCCAGTATTCAAATCAATATTTGCTTTTTTATTACTAAATAAAAGTTTTTTTTATTTAGGAGGCTGTCCTTTTAGTGAATACTGATTGGTACAGGGACAGCTGTAACACATCCAAAAATGACATTCTGTATAGTCAGTGTTGACTAATTCAAGGGGAAAGAACAGCAAGGAAAGTAAATTGAGTACAGTGTTTTGATTTTAAGCAATTTGCCCATGAAGGCTGTACCCGAGGCTCTGGCTTATACATTTGCATTAAGTGCTTGTAAGACTCTGGTTAGCAATGCTGTCCATTCAAATGGATAAACTTTGTTCTATTCCATGCTCTTCTTCTTACATATTTCTATAAATAAATATGTGTTCAAATATTGGACTATCTGAAGCTGATTTCTAATTAACGAATCACATTGTTAAACTGTCCACTAGCAGTGTTCCAACCATACCCGGTATTGTGTATCTGTTTCAGAGCCTGTCAGACATCTGGAGCTACTTAGCACTCTACCGTCAATGTTTACTTGTAAAAGACAAATTAAGGTACCATGTATAAAAAATCTAGTGGACTAGCACAAAAGATCATAAAATGGGCAGGAAGAAAGCAAAATGTACCCGGTCCCTAAAAAACCCAATCTGGCCAGAAATTTCAAAGTGCGTCTTATAAAACAACAAGTAGATAAAATTGGCAAAGCATAGTTACAGTTAAATGATACTGCATACAGTAAATGTTCTGCCTTTGAAAAACATATAGACTTTTGAGTGGCCTCTTCTGGTTAACATGTTGATTATTTGTTGCTAAAATTAATTTCAGTGGTGAAAATAGAGGTAATAATGTTAATTTCTGTCTTCTGTCGAATAATTCATTTTAATTTAAATGCATTTTTTAAATTTGTATTTAAAAAATTGCAACATATATGAAAAATATCTTCCAAAAAACAGGTATTTTGGGGGTGCACTTTAAAATCCTGTGCTCCTTATAGTGTGCAAAATACTGTAAATGTTTTTCATGTCGTGTTATGATTCATCTTGGAGATTGCGGAGTACCAATACAGGTTTCCGCCTGAAATGATTGTGATATCGAACATAATTAATTTAAATATAACTGAATGGTGAGCAGTTGCTTTTATTATTAGATGACTGAGTGACTGATCTGAAACACAGAAAAATAAATGGTGAGGAAAAATCGTTCATCAATCTCTGCGATTTCCAAAGGAAATCATGTCATGTTAACCAGAAAAAAATGTGCATGGAGCCGCAGAAAATTAGAAGCCTTGTATAGATCTATTTTTGGATTAAAAGAAAAATGGGGATTCATGTATTAAAGTGAGTCATTTAATATTTTTTCAAAATATTTTAAAAGCTTTGAAAAATTGTTGGGATCCAGGACGTCACTGTCCTTCAGAGGGTGCCAACAGGCAGACAAACTGGATGACCCAACACCTGTTCTTCATCTCCAGCACCTGACTTTAATCAGCACTTCGTATTAAAGGACAGTGCTGACAGCAGAGGCTGTCAGTGCGTCTTTTGCCCCTTAATGTTTCTGATCTTGTGTCGATCTATTCTAAACTTCCTGAACTTTGCCAACCGTGAGAATTTTCCAGATTGTGTTTTTTTCCCCATTTTTCACCATCCTCCCATGTGAGGAGTGCCTTTTAATAATTCCTTTTGCTCACCCAAAAAATGCTAGTCAGTCAAATCGTGTGTATGTGCTTGGTTCTGCCTCACTAAGATATGAAAAAGAATGTTTGTGTCATCTTTGTCCTTTTACATTACTCCCTCCCCTATCTTTTTCCTGACCAAACATTTCTAAAAAAGCTTCAGGGAGCCATTAGTGTGGCGCTGAAGAGCCACATGCGGCTCTAGAGACAAAGGTTGCTGACCCCCGGAATAAATTTACCAAAACACTTCTTCTACCTTGCTGGCATTAATGATAATATAGAAGTACAATACACCTACATTGATAACAAAATTATGGCACTAATTCCATTAGTACTGAAGTCCCAGGTGACCTGCAAGAACACCGAGCTAAAACAAGGAACAATAAGCTAAGATATGTCCGCCGGCGGTTGTTCTCAAGGGATTGTTGAAAAGGGCGAAGAGGAAGACGAAGGTGGTGAGGGGAAAACGATGAAGATCACATAATTGTGAGTCGCCGCTCTACTTTCAGAATAAATTGAGACAGTCTGAGGCCTCGGCCCACTTTAATACAAAAACAGAAAAAAGTAGGCTGAAGAGTCCAAAAAAGAAGTGACCCATTTTTTTCCATTTTCTTTTTTAAATTTATATTTTGGATTTTTTTCTCTATGAGTGTTAGGTTTTTGTGAGTGAACCTATATGGGCTAAGTAGGAACTAAGACAGGGGTGCTCAAAAAGAGTGATGGTATTTATTTAGATTTATACAAAGTAACGAACAAAAAATGGTTAAAAAAAACATCGAAATGTCAAAACTTGACACGATCTAAACAGAAACAAATTTCAAACCGTAATTGGAGATGCAAGGAACAAAGTTACAACCAAACAAGTGGGCACTAAACTACTAACAAAATGTCCATTCAAGAAATCAAGGCTTTTGTAATCTGGCCCCTGGGGGGAAAGTTTATGTTAGGATCTGGTATGCCACTTTGCATTGCATTGTATTTGGAACTGGGCACCGGGTTGCCCGCATCTGGGTCCACCCGCACCGGTCCACCTGTTCAGGCGGTGAGGCAAAGCTCCTGTGGCTCCCCGTCCTGTTTCGGCAGTGAGGTGGAGGTCCCTCGAGCTGCCCACGTTCCCAGTTCCGGTGGCGCAGCAAAGGTCCCAAGGCCGCCCATGTATCCTGTTCTGGCAGCAAGGCAAAGGTTCTGTGGGTGCCACTGTTTTGGCGGTAAGGCGAAGGTCCTTCGGCCGCCCCCATCTCCTGTTCCGGCTGCAGGATAAAAGTCCCTCAGCCACCCCTGTTCCAGCGACAAAGGATTATCTGATACAGTGTCTGTAATTGCCCTCGTGCTTAGAATTCAGCTTTGTTGGCTTAATTTGGTTTTCTGATAAGACGGTTAGCTGGTTTTGTGGTCTTCCATTGAAACGTGGCTTCCGTTGCAGCTTGTACACACGGACGCATGCGCACATAACCATGCTATAGAGCTACCTGGTAATCCATCATGACAGCTTCAGTTATATAACATTTTTTTTTTTATCTGGACCAGGACACAAAAATGAGCTTAACTTCTGGGTTCCTTCATCTCGGATACGACAAACACACAGCGTGTGTGTAAGCGTGGTGCGTGCAACCATTCATTGTAGGGGATGTCTTCCAGAGACCTTCTGCGACATCAGCATGGCTGCAAACAGTCGTCAAAAATGATATAAACATTTGTTTTAACATGAAACCTAACATTTTTTTACGAGCCAGAAGGGAAAGCAATGTTGCCTCTCGGAAAGTTCATTATGACATGTTTACGTTGGCTTGCGTGACATTTTGGCAAGAACAGACTAGTGGGTGTAGACGCTTTAAATAGAGAAAAGAACGGATGCTTCCGTCCTGTCGTCAGCTTATTTTGACACTTTGTTGTGGGTGATGCATAATTCTGTGGCTCATTGGTTGGTTTTCTTTTGAGCAATGTACAAAGGACTGGTGCAAAATAAATTGCTGTGTGTCTTTCTTGCAAAAAAAAGTTTGGTATTTTATAAAAATAAGTGTCTTACCTTGACCTGAATGTTTTTTACAATCAAGTTGTACAAAACCCCACTGGTCTGAACACATTTTGATTAATTTGGCATTCATGTAATATGAAGTCGCAAAATGCACTTGTTTCATTCCGTCAAAGGCATTGGCAATCACGATGGAACTGGGAAGCAGTGAGAAAATGATAACAACCCAGTATGTTGTCCAAGTTGTCCTAATAAAGAGATTGGGCACAAGTATGTCTTGCTATTAGTCCTGTTGACGCCCTCGGGGCGACAGTGGCGTTCCAGTTCATATTATTCAAGGGCTCTCCGGGGTTGGGGGCCCGAAGAGGACGAGGGCTCTCTGGGCACCCATGGCCAATGTGTTAACTATGGCTATTTTTTCCAACTGCCTGGCTGGTGGTGATACAAGGGAGAAGGACAATTTGAAATGAGTCAGCGGACCACCATCTGGACCTGAAACATGTCAACGCCTGCATCGACCAGCCGGCTGTGATGGGAAGCTGCGTCGTTGCTGTTATGGACTTTTTGGACTATTTTACAGGCTTGAGGCGTCGTTGCTGTCATGCACTTTCTGGACAAATGTCAACATATTACCTATTGGTTTCTTTTATTGATTTTCACTATGTTTTGTGTACCCAATGCTAAATCTATTGCACCCTGGTCATCATGGGAGGGGGGATACCACTTGTGAGGTCCCTTCTCAAGGTTTCTTATTTTCCTCTTGCTGAGGTTTTGAGTTTTGAGCTCAACCGTCTTTTTTTTTTTTTTGCCAATGTCATGTCCCGCACGGTCGTCATGGCACCCAGCTGGCCCCGCCTCTTGACACCAGCTGAGACGCATTGAATTGATTGCTTGTGGAGTACTTAAACGCTCCTTTTGGGACTGCCCGTTGCCAGACCATTGTTTAACCTTGAGGAAAACCTGTTCATGACTGTTTGTTCTGAGTAAATGCCTAGTTTGTAATTTTGATCGCCTTTAAGCCTGTTTTGTTTTGTCTTTGGTCAGTTTGTGTTAGACAACTTTTCTTTCCTAAATTAAAGTGACAGATCGTCTACGCATTTGAGTTCACACTTCCTGCTTCCTGGCCCGTTTTGTGACAGCCAAGGCTTTAGCTAGGTTTTTGGGTACCCATAGCAGCAAGATGGCAGACAATTATGTCAGCTACTTTGGGATGAGGCTCATTTAAATTTCTCAAACGGTGAGTATTTGAAAAATATGTTTATAAGCTAGTTAATGTATTTGTGGTAAATTTAAAAATGTATATTTTTTAATTTATATTGTTTTTTTTCTTTAACACAACCACTACTGCACACTGTCCATATCGTACTCGCCAAAATATTGAATTATCTTTATTTTCATTGATAACAACGTAGTGAAAAACATTGTATGCAACAAGATTAGACATGGCATTCCAAGGTAGACATGTAATGAAGACTTATAAGAGAAAATAGGATAAAAGACTCTCAGGATAATTAAGCAGAAATATTGATAACGTAGTGCTTGGAGAAAGGGCCAAGTTATAATAGTAGTGCTATGAAAAAAAGCCAAGGGCACCTTTTCTCTCACAACAGTATCTTTTTGGGGTAGAGTTGAAAGCACATTAATATGATTGCTCATGAAAAAAAATCCCCCAGAAAAAAATGTTTTAATGTTATGAAATTGGAAGAAAAGCGGTTGTCTAACATCCAAAACCTTTTCTGTACCACGGACCAGTTTAATGTCTAACAATATTCAATATTCCCAATAACGATGACACTAATACTTAAAATGATAATAATAACAAGCCGAAACCCACTGAGTAATCACGAGACTACTTGGCTTGTAGAACACAGGGGATGTATTGACTACGTTAACTATGAACATGATAGCAAAATATTTTTCCTATTAAAGTCTATTTGGGTGTTTTGTTCAGTTTAATAATATTTTATAAGCATGGCCCTGGTAAAATATCCATCTATCCATCCATTATCTCCACCGCTTATCCTCAGTAGGGTCGTGGCATTGCTGGGGCCCATCCCAGCCATCCTCGGGCAGTGAGCAAGGGACACCCTGAACGGGTTGCCAGCCAGTCGCAGGGCACACAGGGAAAGACAATTCGCTCGCTAATTCACACCTAGGGACAATTTAGACCGGCAAATTAACCTGACATGCATGTTTTTGGAATTTGGGAGGAAAGCGGAGTGCCCGGAGGAAACCCACACAAGCACGGGGAGAACGTGCAAACTCCACACAGGGGGTTGGATCTCATGACCTTGGAACTGTGCCGCACACGCGCTAACCACTGCTCCTCCGTGCTGCACCTGGTAAAATATATTATTGCATTTTACCTGTCATCTGTGGTCTAGTGGTTAGGATTTGGTGCTTTTCGTGTTATGATCTGGTTTCGATTCCTGTTGCAGCCAATATTATGCAAATGTGGTCGATGATATTTTCGACTGATAAATCATTGCTCAAGTGCAGTAATATAATACCGTAACACCTCACCTACAACGCGCACCAAAAGTTGGATTTTTTTTGTTTGGTGAAAAAAACCATTGTTTTTTATACAGTATAAACAAAAGAATAAGGTGACCTTATTTTCTAAACTAAGGCAACTTTTATTCATTTATTTGCGCCCCATTACCGCACGACCCACTACCCGTTTGCAGCCCGGTGGTTGCTGACCACTGGTCTATTGCATAAAACAGTAGTGCTGGTGAGTATGAGATCTTTCTTGTAAAAAATTCCAAGGAAAAAAAATATCTCTTGAAATTTGACGTAATTCACCAACAGTATTTGTTTAATAAAAATAATAATAATAATTTCCTTGTATTGTCATTTTGTGTAACAATGTACACAGAACGAAATGTCGATTGCACCTGACCCGTTGTAACGAGCCGATGCAGCCGCAGCCAACAGAGGGCGCCGCCGACCACTTTTTAAGTCTTAGGAATGACTCGGCCGGGGCGCGAACCACCGACCTCCCAGTCTCAAAGCGGGCGCCTTACCATCTAGGCTACTGAGAAATTGTGAAGAAAAATACAGAAGAATACAGAAGAATACACTCCCCCTCTCTCTAAATAAATTATTCAGATTTTACAAACACAAAATGTAGAGTCCCAAAAACAAAGGGTTTGCAGATTGATCCAAATATCGATATTATCAATATTGAGTAAGTACTTGCATTGAATCCACTGCGCTGAAGGAAAATACGTCCCTATTCTTTTTGTTTGAAGTATTTTGTGACATATTTACAAAAGAACTTTGCTTGCATCTTGTTTTGGAACCATTATTTTATTTTGAATTATTTTGTAGTATTTCTACAGTAGTTTTTTTATACTATTTCCATTGTACAATGTTTTTTGTATGTCTGTAGTAATGTTTCCATAGAAGTATTTTTGTAGTATTTCTGTCGTAATATTTATGTAGCAGTATTCTTGTATTACCGTCTTACTGTAGTCATATTTTTGTTGTATATCTGTAGAAATATTTTGAAGTATTTCCATACTTGTATCTTTTTGGTATTACTTTAGTATTTTTGAATATTACTTTAATTGTATTTGTGTAATATTTCTGTTGTAATATGTCTGTACTCGTATTTGTGTATTATAGTATTACTGTAGTAGTGTTTTATAGTGTTTCTATAGTATTTTTTTCTTATCAGAATGAAGACAAAATAGGATGTTTTCAAGGACTTACCTTGATATTTAGGATTTTGTAGTATTTTTGTAGTATCTTTGTTGTAGACGCAAAATAGTACAAAGGGAAAAAGTTGACAGCCCATAAAGATTTTTATTAGTAGTACTATATTTACTATTACATATATTATCATTATTTTTTTGGCGGGTCAGATGAGAAAGCCTGGCGGGCCGCACGAGGCCTGCGGGCCGTAGTTGGCCCACCCTTAAACTGGATGCTAAGCACTTCGAAAGCTCTGAACCCAAAACCGCCCCTGGTAGCAGTAAATACTATCCTGTATTTACTTGGATCGGATCGATACCGTAATTCCCATTATCACCCACCCCTACCAAAAACTATGGAAACAACATTTCCCCCTTTCGTGCAGCCGCGCCCCTTCTCTCTCCCATAGCATGTGATTGGTCGACTCCGTCCCTTTCCTCTCCCTCCCTCTTTCATCCTGACAGACTCCCCTCGTCCCCATCCTCGCCCCATCCTTGTCCCCATCCTCGTCCTGATCATCTAAAGTGAGCTGACTGATAGCAGACGAGCGTCCCCCAAATCCCAGCAGGCTACCGCTGCCGCTGCCATCGTCTGCACCGCTGCAAAGTTGCTTGTTTCTCGCTCCCGTGGAAATGCGCAAGGGAGCTCCATCCTTTCAGCTTCCAAAACCCTCCTAAATCGGCGTCAAATCCGACTTTTGGGACCTGAGACCCAAGAACAAAGCATCCTCTATGAGCTCTATTCTCCGCCCCCCCATCTTCTTCTTCATCCTCCGTCTCCTCCTCCTCCCGGCTTGTGAGTCACCTTTCCCGGCTGTCTTGGGGGGTCTGCCGCCGCGGGGGGCAGCCGACGACCGCCGAACAAGACGCCGCGCGCCGTACTCCGCGTGAAGAATGCCCAGCAGCCGCGCTTGGCCAAGCCGGCCGACGCGGGCCCGCCGGCGGGTGGAGGGAGCACTGGGGGCGGCGGGGGCCTCTACATGGAGCGCTCGCAGAGCAGAATCAGTCTGTCGGCTTCCTTCGAGGCGCTCGCCGTTTACTTCCCGTGCATGAACTCCTTCGATGAGGACGACGGAGGTAAGTGCATGCATGTCTGTGTCAGACCACGAGACAAACGGTCATTTTCAGATATCTGCTGTTGGGTGCGTTACTGAAAAATAGTAAATATGCAGAATAGCTTATTTTAAAAGTAAGTTCGAGTAGTCTGGTTACAAATTACTGTCAGTACACTTCAGTTTAAAAGTTTTGGGCTCATCCAGGGATTTTTTTTTTGTTTTCCAAGAAAATGTTACACGTTTTTTAATCAAATCTGTGTTATTTTGCCCATATGAATATCTTGATTTTGTTGGCATGTCTCCAATATGGCTTTTTATTTGAATTTCTGCCTTGAAGGCCAGCATCTAATGGTTGTCACATGATCATCGATGTAGATGTTGACACTTTTGTGGATACTATTTAACCAAGTTGCTAGTTGATGACCTGTGAAACCTAATCTATTCTACTTGTCCTCTTGCTTATTGTTATGCAGAATGCATGTTAAAAACAAAACGTAACAACATGTGCTTATTCAAAACTTAAAGTGGAATTTCTTTTACACAACAATGTAAATCTAACCCTATTGTTGGAGCGCTTTACTTAGGAACAGAGACTTAGTCTTGCATCAAGATATCTCATCTCATCTCATCTCATTAGCCGTACCGCTTATCCTCATTAGGGTCGCGGGGGGGTTGGAGCCCATCCCAGCCATCTCCGGGCAGTGGGAAGGGGACACCCTGAACTGGTTGCCAGCCAATCGCTCTAGACCAACAATACTAATCTCGATTTAAGATATTTTGTTGTTGAAATTTAAAGAAACATTAAAAAAAAATATGTTTTTTAGGCGTTTTTGAGGGAATAAAAGTGGTAGTCTAACAGAGGGGGACCTTTTTAACCCCCAAAAGCCATAACAGCATAATATTTTTAACTCATCATTATTTTTATTTTTTTTGAGCGTTACACCATATATTTTAAGACAAATTGCAGCATAACCACCAAATCCACTGTCCAGACAAAGTCTACATTTTCAGCACATTTTATTTCACTTGTGTGACGTTGGATGATTTGATACGGTTTAGGAAATTACAATAATGCCAGAGCCCGTGTCCCATATCAACAAATATACCACTTTAAACTGGCCTCCTTCCCGCAATTACCCAAGATCACTGAGGTTAATTTTTACCTTCATTTATTTTCAAAAATAATGGTTTTAAAACAAGGCGCAAGCAGGGGTCTTCTGTAAAAATGTCACAAAATACTGCAAACAAGGATACGGACATATTTACCACCTGTTCTTATGGCGCTGTGCAAACAAAAGTGCGCTGTGTACATAGCTCTGCCCACTCCTACCGCTCACTTAATCAAATGGCTGTGTGTGCTCGGCTAGTGTTTCTTCGTGTTTACAGTTTTTCTGTGTTTTTTTTCATTTTTATCATTTAGTCTATCTGCAGCAACCTTAAATCGTTTAATTGGCTTCTATATAAAGGATTCCTTGGCGACAGTTAAAATGGGGTCTGTTGGTCTGAAAACCTCGACTGTAAACTGTAGTGGACAGTACCGAACTAAAATTTTTTATGTATAGTCAGGTTCTTGTGAACTACAGTAGACTTCGCTCGCACTAACTTTGAAGAACATGTAGAAATTTTGCATGGAATCAATTTTGGCACCGAGCCATATGTACTCAGGAAAAGAGCCATACATGGCTCGCGAGCCATAGGTTACCGACCCCTGGTTAGAAAAGAGGATCAACTGAAGATTGATTTTTCTGTTGGGGTGGCTAAATGTATGCATCCTTCTACTTATGTATTATATTCCTTTTACTATATGATTGTTTTATTTTCAACACAAGGATACTGCTGGACGTGTGAATTTCCCTACGGGGATGAATAAAGTATCTATCTATCTATCTATCTATCTATCTATCTATCTATCTATCTATCTATCTATCTATCTATCTATCTATCTATCTATCTATCTATCTATCTATCTATCTATCTATCTATCTATCTATCTATCTATCTATCTATCTATCTATCTATCTATCTATCTATCTATCTATCTATCTATCTATCTATCTGTCTGTCTGTCTGTCTGTCTGTCTGTCTGTCTGTCTGTCTGTCTGTCTGTCTGTCTATTTCTCTCTCTCTCTCTCTCTCTTTCCCTCTCTCTCTCTCTCTCTCTCTCTATCTATCTATCTATCTACTTTTAAGTAATTAGTGCACATTTCCTGTAAATCTTATGAACTTCATTTCACTTCTCAACTATACTGTATAAGTCTACTATATGATATATGTCGATGAAATTACAACCAATGATTTATAGAGTAGGGCAGCACGGCGGCGCAGTGATTAGCTTGTGTGCCGCACAGTTCTGGGGTAATGAGATCAAACCTTCCTGTGTGGAGTTTGCATGTTCTCCCCGTGCTTGCGTGGGTTTTCCTCTAGGCACTCCTCCCACATTCCAAAAACATGCTTGTCAGGTTAATTGGCTGGTCCAAATTTTTCTTAGGTGTGAATGAGCGAGTGAGTTGTCTGTCTCCGTGTGCCTTGTGACTGGCTGGTGACAAGTTCAGGGTGTCCCCTGCCCACTGCCCGAAGACGGCTGAGATGGGCTCCAGCACCCCCGCGACCCTACTGAGGTTAAGCAGTGCAGGTAATGGATGGATGGATGGATGGATTTATAGAGTAAAATATTAAAAATGATTAGGGGTTTTTCATACGACTGTACCTCATGGAATTGCATATGAACTGGAAAGTCTAAAATAGAACACAAACACAAATTCAAGTACAATTGATGACTTCAGTACCTGAATCTTAAAAACTGTTTTTCTGCATTTTTGTAAATGTCTCCCTGAATTTGGGATTTTCACTGTTACATTTGACATCTATTAGAGAAAATGGCCGAAGCGTGTTCAGACTTCTTTATAGTCAGGGTTGGGTAGGGTTACTTTAACTGGATTACTTTCAATTACTTTTGGATTACTCCAATACCAAATATGCTAAAAAAAAGACAAAAGAAACTAAATAAGAATAAAATTATGACTCACAACACGTGGTAAGCTTTCTCCCCGGGCTTTGATCTCTTTGATCACCGGCAAAACTAACATAAAATGCGACAGAAACAAAATTAAAATAAATCCAAACAGCTTGCCAACATCATTTTTGCCGTTCCATGTATTCCAAGCCTGCACAAAATTTAGTAATGTCATTCATATTTATTTTCTTTTGTCTTTTATTAGCATATTTGGTATTGGAGTAATCCAAAAGTAATTGAAAGTAATCCAGTTAAAGTAACCCTACCCAACCCTGTTTATAGTTCTCATTCACTGGTGATAAAACGTGTAATTAGTGACGAATGTTTTACCTGAAAGAAACATCCCGCACAATGTCCCGTTGAGTGTGTCAATTGCTTTAAAATAGTGCATCCATGACTTTTATTTTATATAGAATTTTGGGCTCACCCTTTTTGATGAGGATGTCTGGTTTCAACGTGTTCCCTTAAATGTTCTCTGGTTGAATAATGGGATCTGTCAAATACAGTGCAGTCAGCAATCGCTCTAACTCCTCTGGGGTATTTCTTTTTAGCACGAACAGTGACGTATGGTAAAGTTCGTGTCTGGTTAGGCACGGTAAGATTTATAAATAAATGAACCTAAATATTCATCATTTGATTGACAGAGCATTAAAGTCATAAAATAAGTGTAGCATAGAAAAATATGTTTTATTGTCTTACCATAGCTTTTACATTGAGTCTTTTTTGAATAAATGCATCAATAGATTTGTAAAAGGTCTATGCAACGGGAGCAAATATCGTATGGTGTGTCTTGCTGTTAGCCTGCTAATACTATCACTACTTCTCAGTGGTGGGCTGTGAGGGCCTGCAAGGCCTTCTCTGCTGGCATTAACAAAATCTAAATCATGTGATGTTAATTATATTTTGTCAAAAAAAAAAAATTTAATCATTCAATATGGTCTGCCAGCTTTCTTTTCATTGCTTTCCGCCTGGTTGTACTGCTTCCAGATGTGCGCTTTCATATTTAAGCATTTAACCAATTACATTTTAGCCACGAGTTGTTATAAGGCTCAAAAATCTACCCTCAGGCCAACAGAAGAGGATCTGCATGCCCCCATGAGACCAAACACGTGAGAATGAAACTGTTGGTTTAGCCAATCAGATTCAGAGTTGGTTCTAATGTGGATTCTGATAGACCTAGAGAAACGTTACCGCTTTCACAAACATAGTGGGCGGCAATTAATCAAAACGATCATGCCAACAGTCGTCAGACAAGGAAATACACTCTTGTGTTGATTTAACAGCTTTCAAGGACAGGCTTTCAAGGCTAATACCCCCAGACCCCCACTTAGCCTGTCTCGCGCAGTCGAGCCGGCAAGCAGACTGCGCTACAGCGATAGTGATGTGGCAAGGGAGGTGTCGTTGGACACAGAACCGAGCGTGCGTTGGCCCATATTACATCTACTCCACCCCAGTCCTCACAGATAAAACAGGAAAATTCACTTCCAAGATATGGTTACTACTGAAGGTTGATTCATGAACAACACACCACTTATTCAGACTGGAGTGAAGGCATGGGTGTAAATTCCACAGTACGCCACTCCTAATTCTATTGTTTGGGGCTGAAGTTGACACCAAATCAGAATCCTTGGTCTCACTATTGCCCTCTGCCAGTAGGAAAGAGAATTGTGTGCCTCATTCAGTATGTACTGAGACTCAGCACAGTAGTACGGTACACACTGCTCTTTTTGAATAAAAGCATCAATAGACAGGTAATATGCCATTGCTTTTCTTACTGTTAATGTGAGGTTCCAGAACGCCAAAGCCTGACAGAGGATTCACCAGCCCAAAAAAATAAATAAGAAAATATGAAAAACCATATATAAGTCGCACCAGAGTATAAGGCCCACTGGAGAATAATTTGCGTTTTTGGGGGAAATTTATTTCATAAAACCCAACACCAAAAACGTACATGTCATCTTGAGAGTCAATTTAAAGTAAAAGAGAACAACAGGCTCAATAAGTACATACGGTATACAATCGTTACATGATTGACATGCATGTTATTTCAGGAACGAAGTAACATATTAGAATATATTGAGATATCTCTAGCATAATTAACACTCTTACCAAACTATAATTTTCACTCCAAATCACTAAATCGAATGAAATTTTTATCTTCTGTGTCACTTTTACAATAAACTGTCAAAAAACGGAACTGGATCAGGACCCAAATGTGTGACGTTTCTCACGCAAGCTTTTATTATACGGGAAATGGGAAGTCATGCACGTTAGGCAGCGGTCTGGCGTGGAAAGACAGGAAGCCGACGAGATCGATTCCAATTGCCCGAGCAGATATCGGACAGATGGGGTCGATACCAGCCGGGATGGGACAGACAGGATTGATAATGAAGCAGGATATAGAAATAAAACAGGACAAATTAGACGGAACAAAAACTGGAGACAGTAATAAACTGGACAAAAATAGACGGGAACGAAACTGGAAACCGATATGAAACAGGACAAAATAAACAGGAACAATACCGGACAGGAAATACCAACAGGAAAACAGGACCGATTCAGAACCCACGTCTTGCGGGGCAGAGGTTCGTTGACGGGCTGACAAAGCTTAAATAGACAGAAAGCCAATCTGTCAACGAGCCGCAGCTGGCGGCACATGGGCGGGGCCAATTGGGCGCCATGGCAACCGTGACATAAACATTCCGCTGCTTCAGACTTCCGCTTCTATGTCGCTTACATCAGACTCATTTTCACTTCCGTTTTCTGCTTTTCGGCTGCATATTTCACTACTTGCATCTTGTAATGTGCAGAATATGATTTTCTTTTCGGTGGCATTTTTGTTCAATTTTTTTTAAATATAAATTGCCGTTGTCATGAGGTAGCACGGCGGCGCAGTGGTTAGCGCGTGTGCGGCACAGTTCTAAGGTCTTGGGAACCTCCTGTGTGGGTTCAAATCCAGCTACTGGACTTCCTGTGCGGAGTTCTCCCCGTGCTTGCGTGGGTTTCCTCCGGGCACTCCGGTTTCCTCCCACATTCCAAAGACATGCATTTCAGGTGGATTGCCCAGTCCAAATTGTCACTAGGTGTGAATGAGCGAGCAAGTTGTCTGTCCCTGTGTACCCTGCGATTGGCTGGCAACCAGTTCAGGGTGTCCCATGCCCACTGCCCGAT
Source organism: Urocampus carinirostris (assembly GCF_059441175.1). Classification (NCBI taxonomy): domain Eukaryota; kingdom Metazoa; phylum Chordata; class Actinopteri; order Syngnathiformes; family Syngnathidae; genus Urocampus; species Urocampus carinirostris. The sequence goes on along the minus strand of NC_142354.1, from coordinate 5,586,654 downwards.
TTTTGCTGGGATGGGCTCCAGCACCCCCGCACCCCTACTGAGGATAAGGGGTGCAGCTAATGAGATGAGATGAGATGAGACCGTTGTCATGCTGAAAAATGTCCACTCGGTGGAAATGTCATCCCTAGCAGGAAGGTGCATGCAGCACTAGCGCAAACGTCAACGAAAACACTTTGTATCTTATTTTTGGAGGAATGTAATAAAAAAGTAAAGCACAGAGCTTTTGCACCTTGTATAGAAATGCCTTTTGAGCGAATTGAAAGTATTTACTTTGTCTAAACAACGCATTATCTTCTGAATATTCGTGTCCCGATTGGTAAGAAAAGGTAGTGTCATATCGCCAAAGGAAATATTTTAAACTTGGTCAAAAGTAATTTCTATACAAGGTGCAAATTTTCTGCGCTTGAGTGTTCGATTACATTTCCCCCAAAAACGAGATTCAAAGCAGTGTCTGAAATAACATCTGCCCAGACGCCCGGGGCGTGCATCTTTTACGCCGGGCGTACAACTTACACAAGAAAGAAAAAAAATCTTTCGTTTTTATTCTTTTTTTTTCTAAATCAAACGTTTGCTTTATTCCAATTTCGAAATCACCATTCGGTTTGGAAATTTCGGAATTTCGGTTCGTTTGGCAATTTGCATACTCGGCAGCCAATCAGAAGACTGCAACGAATAATCCTGAGCGTCATAAGGTCGCGCATTTGCACATCATTTTCCAAAGTAGATGCACAAAGAACACAAGAAAAATGGATAAGTGGTTAGGAATCAAGCTAAAACCTCAGTCCCAGAAGAAAGATTCGAAAGAAGCTGACAACGCTACAAAACGTAAACGTACATTAAGAGCATCGTGGAAAGAGGAGTTCACGTGGCTTGCAGCAGACGACGCAACGCAAACATTGCATGAATGAAGATGAGTAAATACAGGTACATACTGATGGCAGATGGAACACAGCGATGTCATATACATGCAATGGATGTTATAAGTACGTTTATAATAAACTTAATTTTAAAGTGTTGTTCTTGTCACGGTTGCCACGGCGCCCAATTGGCCCCGCCCATGGACACCGGCCGAAACACGTTGACAGATTGCTCACTGGGAGTACTTAAACGTGGTCATTTGAGCCATTAGCTGTCAGAGCGTTTGCAAGACTCCTGTTAAACTCTGTGTGAAATGCCTAATTCTGTGAATTTGCCTGTGTTTGATTCTGTTTTATTTCTGGCCTGATCTGTTTGATTTTGACAACTCTTTTGTTCGGAATTCAATCCACTTCCGCAAACATCGATTCCCGGATCGAATGTGCGTGCATTCCTCCTCTCCCTAATAAACTGTGAGCACGTAACGCGATTGAGTTCCCCATTCCTGTTTCCTGTCCTGGTTCGTGACAGTTCTGTAATATATTCTGATTATCAATCCTTAATACTTTACAACAATGTTGTTTTTTTGCAAATAGTCATCCTTTTGTGTTTCAAGTTGCGAAAAATTTGTCCGGCAACTTTATGGCTGGGCAGGCAAGTTTTCAGAGTTGTCTGCCCTGGTGTCCGCTAACTTTTTTTCATGAGTTTCAGACACTGTTCAAAGTAATTCTACTGGACTGTCTCAGAAAATTAGAATATTGTGATAAAGTTCTTTATTTTCTGTAATGCAATTAAAAAAACAAAAATGTCATACATTCTGGATTCATTACACATCAACTGAACTATTTCAAGCCTTTTATTATTTGAATATTGCTGATTTTGGCTTACAGCTGAAAAAAACTCAAAAATCCTATCTCAAAATATTAGAATACTTCCTCAGACCAAGTAAAAAAATAATTTTATAACAGCAAAACTAAATCAAACATTTGAAAATGTCCATTGATGCACTCAGTACTTGGTTGGGAATCCTTTTGCACGGATTACTGCATCAATCCGGCGTGGCATGGAGGCAATCAGCCTGTGGCATTGCTGAGGTGTTATTGATGCCCAGGATGCTTCGATAGCGGCCTTCAGCTCATTTGCATTTGTAGGTCTGGTGTCTTTCATCTTCTTCTTAACTATACCCCACAAATTCTCAATGGGGTTCAGGTCAGGGGAATTAGCAGGCCAATCAAGGACAGTGATGCCATGGTCAGTGCACCAGTTACTGGTGGTTTTGGCACTGTGGGCAGGTGCCAGATCATGCTGGAAAATGAAATCCTCATCTCCATAGAGCTTTTCAGCAGATGGAAGCATGTAGTGCTCTAAAATCTCTTGGTACACAGTTGCATTTACTCTGGACTTGATGAAACACAGTGGACCAACACCAGCAGCTGACATGGCTCCCCAAACCATTGCTGATTGTGGGAACTTCACACTGGATTTCAAGCAACTTGGATTTTGCTCCTCTCCAGCCTTTCTCCAGACTCTGGCGCCTTGACTTCCAAATGAAATGCAAAACTTGCTTTCGTCTGAAAAGAGGACTTTGGACCACCCTGCAACTGTCCAGTGCTTCTTCTCCATAGCCCAAGTCAGACGCTTCTTCCGTTGTCTTGAGTTCAGAAGTGGCTTGACCATGGGAATACGGCTATCGTAGCCCATTTCCCGGACACGTCTGTGAACTGTGGCTTTTGATTCCTGGACTCCAGCTTCAGCCCACTGTCTTTGAAGCTCCCCCAAATTCTGGAAGCGGCTCTTCTTCACAATTTTGTTAAGGCTGCGGTCATCTCTCTTGGTTGTGCAGCGTTTCCGGCCACATTTTTCCCTTCCAACAGACTTTTTGTGGATATGCTTTGAAACTGCACTCTGTGAACAGCCTGCTCTTTGAGAAATTTCTTTTTGTGTCTTACCCTCCTGATGGAGGGTATCAATGATGGTCCTCTGGACAGCAGTCTTCCCCATACTTGTGATTTAGTTTACTGAACCAAGCTGAGTGTTTTTAAGGCTCAGGAAACCTCGCAAGGTGTTTCGAGTTAATTAGATGATTCAGGTGATTAGTTGAATAGCCTACTTGTATACTTTTTCATGATATTCTAATATTTTGAGATAGGATTTTTGAGTTTTCTTAAGCTGTAAGCCAAATTCAGCAATATTAAAATAATAAAAGGCTTGAAATAGTTCAGTTGATGTGTAATGAATCCAGAATGTATGACATTTTTGTTTTTTTAATTGCATTGCAGAAAATAAAGAACTTTATCACAATATTCTAATTTTCTGAGACAGTCCAGTAGTGACGTTTATGAATGATGCATGCTATGTTAGCTATTTTACTCTGGGGGACGTTTTTCGACACGATGCGGCAAAGTTTAAACTATCAACAGAGGCCTAGAGTGCCCTCTTGTGGTGTAGTGTGAAGATAACATGTGACATCATATACTCGGTAATAATGTATTAATAATTTCACAAAACAAACCGCAACTTTTAGTTCGCTCCTTTGCTTTAAAAGTAACTGTACTTCTGTTTTGATTTGCAACAGTCTTGCAATGGGGCATTGTCATTGCCCATGGAGGAAAGGTGAATTGTTGAGATTTTTGTCACAGGAAACTCAACTCTCCTCAATTCAACTCAACTGAACAAATGAGCTGGCCCCGATGTGCTGTTTGTTTACAGTGATGAGTAGATTCAGCCAGCCGCCATCATGTTTCTCTTTGGGAGCTCAAACAGCCCAACTCAAGTGCTCTATTATCCCTACTCTTGCTTCCAACTCCCTGTGGAGCAAACCTCCTTTCTTTGTACACCATTTTTTACTTTTGACTATTTTGGGTCAATCCCCTCACCTCCCCACATCCTCTTCCCTATGTTCTCTCAACATCCCTTCTCCTCTGCTAATCATTGTAATCGGCTTCATGTTCAATGTCAGACCTCCAAGCAGCACTGTTGCATGTATTCATCTCATAAAAATAAAAATACAGTGGTTGTTAGGGTCTGACACAGGGTCGAGTTAGGACCTGGTCAGGTTTGATTTTGTTTGAACAAGCCATTTTCTTGGTGCCTCCTTGGTTTTGTTATTAAATGCAATCCCTTGTTTTGAGCACCCCTGTTTCTAGCTTCTGCCTCCCCCACATGGGTCCATCACCTCAAACCCAACAGGGTTACCTTTTATACAAGCACCTCTTCACACTAAATTTTGATATAAGTTTTTTGGGGAACAGGAATCTTCCTCTAAGTATGAAAGTAAGCTACAAGCAATCAGAGGCTACCACTAGAAACCGAATTCCTCCACAGTGCATACCTGCCACTCCACAGTGGGGAGCCCTTGTTTATACCATAGTCTTGTTATTACTTTTTTGCTTGCTGTACCAGGTTCTTATTTTTTTTTTCTTCAATATGATAGGTTGCCGAAATAAAGCACCTTGAATATTTTGGGTATCCCATATTCCATAATTTTCTTCAAGGCATACCATAATTTCTGCCAGTAATCTTGTATTCTTTGACAAAGCCAGAATACAGTATATGCATGTGGTCAACGTTTAGCTCTCCACATGCTTTCCAGCGTGATGGCTGAACCCCCGAAAATCCTTCTATAAAACTCGGTATAATCAAGAATCTGACTACATTCTTCCAATTGAATTCCCTCCAAATCCTGAAGCTAGTGGATGTGCGCTGCGTTTTTACAAATATTTCACAACTTGTATTCTGTTATCTTTAAATCTAATTTTTCCGTTTTCCCTCAATATAAAGTGATGAATGCCCACTACATGCCATCAAACATTCATACATATACATTGCCTTCCTTATAATGTACACGTTCCAATTGCTTGCTTCCTGCGTCCTGCGAGCACCGGATCACAGGCGTTGCCTTTCTCCTATATCTGTCACGAGGATTACCAGAACAGAGCAGGGGACCCCAGAGCGTTCGTACAATTCAGGACTGAAGAGAAGATCGTAGCGTGGGACGAAAGCAGGTCGAATCAGAGGCAGGTCGGATCGGAGGCAGGCAAAATCAGGTAAACAAGAAGGCAGAGGTAATCGGGAGAGTCTTACGGGGTACAGAATTACAGGATTAATCCTCCGACCCCCATGTCTCGGTGTAGAATGCTTAAATAGGGAACATAACCCAATCAGAAGGCACATTCCAGCGCGCCAGATGATTGCCCCAGGTGGCTCCACTTGGGTAATCATGACAGAACCCCCCCCTCAAGGGACGGCTCCAGAAGTCCCTCAGAAAAAATAAAAATAAAAATTAAATTTAACCCAAGACACGTCACAGGGAAACACAGGCAGATCAGGACAGGCAGAATCAGACAGGACAGGCAGAATCAGAAGAGTCCAGACTCAGGGGGGTCAGATTCAGAAGAGTCCAGACTCAGGGGGGGTCAGATTCAGAAGAGTCCAGACTCAGGGGGGGTCAGATTCAGAAGAGTCCAGACTCAGGGGGGGTCAGATTCAGAAGAGTCCAGACTCAGGGGGGGTCAGATTCAGAAGAGTCCAGACTCAGGGGGGGTCAGATTCAGAAGAGTCCAGACTCAGGGGGGGTCAGATTCAGAAGAGTCGGACTCCGGGGAGCGGAAAGGGAACAGACAAGACAGGAGAGGAAAGACGGGACAAAATCAGTACAGGCAGACTCAGGGCAGGCATGGGAGTCGAGCAGGCAGACTCAGGGCAGGCATGGGAGTCGAGCAGGCAGGCATGGGAGTCGAGCAGGCAGCCATGGAAGTCGAACAGGCAGGCATGGGAGTCGAACAGGCAGGCATGGGAGTCGAACAGGCAGGCTCGGGAGTCGAACAGGCAGGCTTGGGAGTCGAACAGGCAGGCTTGGGAGTCGAACAGGCAGGCTTGGGAGTCGAACAGGCAGGCATGGGAGTCGAACAGGCAGGCATGGGAGTCGAACAGGCAGGCATGGGAGTCATTGCGCAGTCATACGGCCGGAGGTGCCTCAGCCAATTTCGCCATGTCGGAAAGGACTTGCCGAACTGCGCATTCTGAAGGGGAATTGCGCTGCTGATTCAGGCTTTGATAGTGGTCAGGGGGCAAATGTACGAACGCGGGGTCCATTCTGGTCGGAGGATTCTGTCACGAGGATTACCAGAACAGAGCAGGGGACCCCAGAGCGTTCGTACAATTCAGGACTGAAGAGAAGATCGTAGCGTGGGACGAAAGCAGGTCGAATCAGAGGCAGGTCGGATCGGAGGCAGGCAAAATCAGGTAAACAAGAAGGCAGAGGTAATCGGGAGAGTCTTACGGGGTACAGAATTACAGGATTAATCCTCCGACCCCCATGTCTCGGTGTAGAATGCTTAAATAGGGAACATAACCCAATCAGAAGGCACATTCCAGCGCGCCAGATGATTGCCCCAGGTGGCTCCACTTGGGTAATCATGACAGAACCCCCCCCTCAAGGGACGGCTCCAGAAGTCCCTCAGAAAAAATAAAAATAAAAATAAATTTAACCCAAGACACGTCACAGGGAAACACAGGCAGATCAGGACAGGCAGAATCAGACAGGACAGGCAGAATCAGAAGAGTCCAGACTCAGGGGGGTCAGATTCAGAAGAGTCCAGACTCAGGGGGGTCAGATTCAGAAGAGTCCAGACTCAGGGGGGGTCAGATTCAGAAGAGTCCAGACTCAGGGGGGGTCAGATTCAGAAGAGTCCAGACTCAGGGGGGTCAGATTCAGAAGAGTCCAGACTCAGGGGGGGTCAGATTCAGAAGAGTCCAGACTCAGGGGGGGTCAGATTCAGAAGAGTCCAGACTCAGGGGGGGTCAGATTCAGAAGAGTCCAGACTCAGGGGGGGTCAGATTCAGAAGAGTCCAGACTCAGGGGGGGTCAGATTCAGAAGAGTCCAGACTCAGGGGGGGTCAGATTCAGAAGAGTCGGACTCCGGGGAGCGGAAAGGGAACAGACAAGACAGGAGAGGAAAGACGGGACAAAATCAGTACAGGCAGACTCAGGGCAGGCATGGGAGTCGAGCAGGCAGACTCAGGGCAGGCATGGGAGTCGAGCAGGCAGACTCAGGGCAGGCATGGGAGTCGAGCAGGCAGGCATGGGAGTCGAGCAGGCAGGCATGGAAGTCGAACAGGCAGGCATGGGAGTCGAACAGGCAGGCATGGGAGTCGAACAGGCAGGCTCGGGAGTCGAACAGGCAGGCTTGGGAGTCGAACAGGCAGGCTTGGGAGTCGAACAGGCAGGCTTGGGAGTCGAACAGGCAGGCATGGGAGTCGAACAGGCAGGCATGGGAGTCGAACAGGCAGGCATGGGAGTCGAACAGGCAGGCATGGGAGTCATTGCGCAGTCATACGGCCGGAGGTGCCTCAGCCAATTTCGCCATGTCGGAAAGGACTTGCCGAACTGCGCATTCTGAAGGGGAATTGCGCTGCTGATTCAGGCTTTGATAGTGGTCAGGGGGCAAATGTACGAACGCGGGGTCCATTCTGGTCGGAGGATTCTGTCACGAGGATTACCAGAACAGAGCAGGGGACCCCAGAGTGTTCGTACAATTCAGGACTGAAGAGAAGATCGTAGCGTGGGACGAAAGCAGGTCGAATCAGAGGCAGGTCGGATCGGAGGCAGGCAAAATCAGGTAAACAAGAAGGCAGAGGTAATCGGGAGAGTCTTACGGGGTACAGAATTACAGGATTAATCCTCCGACCCCCATGTCTCGGTGTAGAATGCTTAAATAGGGAACATAACCCAATCAGAAGGCACATTCCAGCGCGCCAGATGATTGCCCCAGGTGGCTCCACTTGGGTAATCATGACAATATCTAAATAAAACTTGTGACTAACGTTACGCATCTGGGTTCTACTCCCGTTCTGGTTGTGAAACTTCACCCTGTCTCTCTTCGCCTGTCTCTCCCTTTTAAATATATTTTCTAATGAGGTCACAAAATACTGTTGAACGCCACTGCCCCCTAGTGTAATGGTCTAGTTGCCTTTTTTTCTTCCTTGCTGGAGCCTCGTGCCTGCCCCACTATTTGAGAGCCACTCATCTGGTTTTTGTATTTTCATCTGTTTTGTGTCAACTTTAACTCAAAAAATGATTTATGGCAGCATAAAAATATTTTTCAAGGTCAGAGAGTCAAACAATATTTTGAAACACTTTAATATCCTGTGGTGTGTGTGAGAGACTGCCTTGTGTGCAAACACATTTTGTATTTTATTGCTATTTTTTTGCTAAAAGGTTTTTTATTTTGTCCCATTACCTAAAATAACCTTTTTGTGTGTCTTTGTAGTGGACACGGAGGGGCGCAAGCTAAAGGGCGCTATCCAGAGGAGCACAGAGACGGGCCTGGCGGTGGAGATGCCGAGTCGTCCGCCACGGCAGGCGAGCCACGAGTCCATCGAGGACAGCATGAACAGTTACGGCTCTGAGGGCAAGTGAGTCCGCCGCCTGCCATTTAGTAAAGTGCAAGATCCCCTCAGTCTGCCTGCCTGGTAGCGAGGCTCGCCATTTGGTTACTGACTTAAGCGAAATTTGCCCACACTGGAAAACAAATTTGTTGAATTTATGATGATACTAATACATGTTTTCATTGATTAGTAAGAACACTGATGTTTGTTGCAACAGAAACCATGTTGACCAGTGGTGTCAAACTTGCAGTCCGCGTGACAATAGTTTGCCTTAATATGAAAAGTTTCACGTCAGCACGGACCATGAGTGTTTTATATGGATGCTATTTCCTTGCTAATTTGTCTGACAGGGCTCAATAATAGGAACAATTTAAACCCAAAAGCAGCCACAAAAAAAGGAGGAAAGCAAAATCAAGCTGGCAAAATGCGAGCTCGGAAGTGTGTTTTATACGCCATATTTGCAAGTCCCTGGACTGGCTGCTCCCATTGAAATCATGAGACAGACCAAAGCAGACTAGACAGTCAGTGAGAGAGAGACAGATTCAGACACAGAGGATGAGAAAAAGACATAAAGAAAGGGAGTGATGGAGAGATAGAGAGAGATTATCATCATCATATTCATCATATTCATTGTATTCATCATCATAATTATCATCAGAGTGTGAGTGTGTGTGAATGGGGAAGTGTGAAGCACATTGTAAAGCGGTTTGTGAGGTCTTCATTGACTTGAAAAGCGCTATTTAAATGCAGACCATTTGCATTTACATTTGTATCAGCATTGTCATCATATTCATGAGACTTGTCATATTTACGGGAAACATCATGATTATTTTCAATTTCATAATTGCCATCAAATTCATCATCATCATATTAATCATATTCGTTCTCATAATCATCATCGTCCCACCCACCGTTTTTATCAGCTTCATTACAATCGTATTCACCAATTCATTCATTATCTAATCATATTTTTCATCATAATACTCATCATAAACATCCTCTTATTTATTGTATTCATCATCACCGTTGTTATTATCGATCTCATCGTCATTATTCTATTATCAGATTCATTAGCATTGTATTCCTCATCAACATTATCATCATATCAATATATTACTTTTCATCATCATCAGCATGATATCAATCATATTCATCATATTTAATGTATTTTTCATTATCATATTTATCCTACTCTTTATTTTTGTTGCCCTCTCCCTCCTGTATAATAATCATCCTCAAATTCATCATATTCATCATCATCATCATATTCGTTAGCATCGTCAACATATTCTTCAACTTTATTGTCATGATAATCATCCCAATAAGTAGTGAGGTAGCGTGCCTGGCAGTTTATGACATTTGTACTACTATATACACGTTCACAACAAAACACACACTCACACACAGCAATCACCACCACATGAACACACAAACTCATGCACACGGGATCAACCTTGCTTTGAAATCCTGCAGTTATATAAGGGAAGGGGGGGGCTCATTTTTAAATCTTACGGTGGGGAATGTGTGTGCTAAATCAGAGGAGGATGATTGCATCGCAGGCGCAAACGCACGCACACACAATTCCTGTTTCTATTTATGACTAAGGCGCTTTTGGCTCTAAAATGCAACGAAAACATCAAAGACCCACAGGAGACGCAGGTGGGCGGCACCCAAGGGAAGAAATTATTGGCTAATGAGTTGCTGTAGAAAGCAATTAGAATTGTCCAAGTAGATTTTAAAGTGGGATTCATCAACAAATTAAAATAAGGGCGCACTCAATCTAGGGCCATTTTAACCGTACTGTGCTGGCAGTTTCTTTGTGTCCCCACCAATGTTGGGCACGTTCATTTTAAAAAGTCATTAACTATAGTTGGGGCGGCACAGCAGCTGGGTGGCTAGCGCGCAGACCCATGGTGCAGATGTTCAGGGTTCACGTCTAGCCCCCGCAACTTCCCCGTGTGGAGTTTGCATGTTCTCCTCGTGCCTGCCTGGGTTTTCTCCTGGCACTCTGGTTTCCTCTTACATTCCAAAAATATGGATGTCAGGTTAATTGACCGGTCCAAATTGTCCCTAGGTGTGATTGAGTGAGTTGTCTGTCTCTGTGTGCCCTGCAACTGGCTGGCAACCAGCGACCCCACTGAGGATAAGCTGTGCAGATAATGGATGGATAGTTATAGATACTCACTATTTTTTCCAAAGGTAACTGAGTTAGTGGCTCAATTACTCTAAAGTAAAAGCAACTAGTTACCAGGGAAAGTAATTATTCCTGTTACTTTGTTGAATGTAAAAGACATTAAAATTTTCCAAACAGTATTCAAATCACATGAACAGAGAACAGGTTGCTGTATTGTATCGCACCTCCCCAGCAACAGATTTATCCAACACTGGAAGTGCAAAAAAAAAGATAAAAAAATAAACAATATCATAAAATAACAATCAGCATGTGAATAAACAATCATGAAAACGTACATAAACATGCACGAAAACGTGGGTAAAAACGCACAAAAATGTACGTAAACAGGCATGAAAACATATGTAAACATGCATGAAAACGTCTGTAAACACGCACGAAAATGTACGTAAACATCCATGAAAGCATACATAAACACGCAAGAAAGTGTACGTAAGAACGCACGAAAACGTACGTAAACACGCCCAAGGACGTACGTAAACCCGCACGTACAAAAACATATGTAAACGTGCAGGAAAATGTACGTAAACACACACAAGAACATAATCTTTTTGCTTTATTATTGTATTGTTCTCAGCTCAGGGATGCTGCTGGAAATGTGAATTTTGTGTAAACACGCGTGAAAACGTACATAAACAATATAAAAACTATGTAAACACGCACGAAAACATAGGTAAAAATGCACAAAAACGTACGTAAACACGTGTAAAAACCTATGTAAACATCCACGAAAACATACATAAACATGCAAGAAAACGTACAAAAACATGCACAAAAACGTACATAAATATGCACAAATAAATACGTAAAACGCGCAAGAAAATGTACATAAACACACACGAGAACATACGTAAACACGCACGAAAATGTATGTAAACAAGCGTGAAAACGTACATAAACAACACAAAAACTACGTAAACACGCACAAAAACGCAGGTAGAAATACACAAAAATGTACATAAATATGCGTAAAAACCTATGTAAACATGTATAAAAACGTACATATACATGCAAGAAAACATACAAAAACCTGCACGAAAACGTACTTAAATATGCACGAGTATGTACGTAAAAATGCTCAAAAACGTACGTAAACTCACACGAAAACGTACGTAAAAACGTACAAAAACATACGTAAACTCACACGAAAACGTACGTAAAAACGTACAAAAACATACGTAAACGCGCAAGAAAATGTACATAAACACACACAAGAACATACGTAAACACGCATGAAAATGTATGTAAACACGTGTAACAAGTACATAAACAACACAAAAACTACGTGAAGACGCACAAAAACGTACGTAAACACGCGTAACAACTTATGTAAACATGCACGAAAACGTCCATAAACATGCACGAAAACGTACATAAATATGCACAAATATGTACGTAGAAAACGCATGAAAACGTACTCAAACGTAAACATATGTAAACACGCATGAAAATGTACAGAAACAACACAAAAACTATGTAAACACGCACGAAAACGTAGGTAAAAACGCACAAAAATGTACGTAAACACGCGTAAAAACCTATGTAAACATGCAAGAAAACGTACAAAAACGTGCACGAAAACGTACAAAAATATTCACAAACATGTACGTAAAAACGCACGAAAACGTACGTAAAAACGTGCATAAACACGCATGAAAACGTGCGTAAACACGCGCAAAAACATACGGAAAGACATGCACAAAAAATGTACTTTACGCACTGCTTTTCTAAGTTATAATAAGTTAGTTTACCCTGTTGATGAAAAAAATGCGCTATTATGTAACGGCGTTTTTTTAAAATGGCCCTATTACCAACATTGTCCCTGTAATTTCAAGTCAATGGTAAATGCAGACGAAATGAACAATTGTAATGTGTTTGTCATCCTGGAGCCATTTCCTAGTGGCAGATAAGATTGCAGGCTGCACATAAAGTGGCAGTGTGAGAATGTGGCATGACAGGAACGCAGACGTGCGACTGTTTATTCGCATGCCGCCTGCAGCTGCCACTGGCAGGAAGGAGCATGTAGCCTTGCTATGACTCATGTACTTATTTCTTGTGAATGGAGCTTGGAGAATAAAAAAAACTTATTCTTGGTAGCACGGCAAGGAATGCCATTCAGAGAAGAACAGCATTTCTCAGCTGGTGGGTCAGGACCAAAAAGTGGGTCGTGGACCAATCTTTAGTGAGTCGCAGGCCTTTGTGTATGCAAAATAATGCTAATTCTTATTATTTTTTTGTGGTGAAAAAAGATGTCATAATAAAAGTTTAGTCAAATAAAATAAAATCCTTCATTTTCTGGTGCTTTTTATGCAACCTAAGCCATAACAGTAGTTTTCATTTCATGTGTCCGGTGCGGCTAATAGTCCACTGTATTTTTTGTATGAGAATGAGCAGAGTTTGTCACAGGATGTCAGACAGACCCAAATGCATGACACAGGGAGACGTGAAACGGAAAATGTGATTAAACCCCAAGAAGGGGTGTTTATATAAGAAATGAAAATAGACGTTACCAAAGATATGGGAGAGTGGAACTGGCACTGCTGAGGAGGGAAGACTCGAAAGGGAGACTTGAGAGGGGATCTTTTGGTGCCGAGAAAAGGAGACTTGGAGATACCTTCAAGAAGATGGCTGCAGTGGATGATCTTTAACAAGGAGCCAACTGAAGAGGAAGGTCTTGGGAGTAGAAGCTGGTCATCTAGGCAAGTGAATGTCTTGAGCAGGAATCAAAACGATTCAGCAACGTGAAGTGGGAAACCAAAGTATGTATAGTAGAGGTTGCTAATTGTCTGATTGAAAGCACAAAGGCAGAGGAAATATGAGGGGGACTGGAATTGGGGGTAATGCTTCTATCTCTTGGAGAAAGAGAGGGACTGCATGTGCCAAACATCACAGAATTATTACAATGTTAGTACAACAAAAAATGAATTTGCCCTCAAAGTCTACATTGCCGTTTGTTTTGTTCGTCACTTATCCATCAAGCCAGCCAAATAATGTCACATAAGTTATTTGCAAAAAACAAAGAAAATATTCATGAAAAGTACAGCAGTTTATTTCCATTTTGTCTTTTTCTCGCAAATCCCATAGATTGTAGTGTCCTCTCGCTCACACACAGGGCAAATGGTGATGGACCTACTGCATTATTGATATACAGCACAAATTTATTATATATGGGGTCTGACGTTATTACATCTGTCTGGCGGTGCTGCTGAATAGATTTGAATGTCTACCCCAAACTACATTTTCATTTTACATCCCGCAGTTTATCAAACATACCAAAAATAATTCGTCACACAGTAGGGGTTGGCAAATAGATCCATCAATTTCCTCAAGCATGCGTCTCAATTTAGGTGGTAGAACCCTTCTCTCCCTCACCCTACGCCCTTGGAACCCTTCAAGTTTATGACTGAGTGTGAGACTGACAAGCATACTTTTGGCAACCCTCTCAACCTGTCCTGCTGCTGCATTCCTCCTGCCAGGCAAATGAGAGGGTCAAATTAGAAGCTAAAATGACAGATACAAACAGAAAGCGCAGCCCGGAGAGGACGTTTATTTCAGCTACAGAAAAAATGCCGTATTTAATTTTTGTGGTAAAGTGGTCTGCTTCTGTGGCAACACCCTAAATTTAATCAAATCACAAAAGAGCTTACCCCTCAGAGAGCAACAAGCTGCAACCGTATATGCATTCATGTTACTGTTCCTGAACAAAACCCTGTAAAACCTCTGTCACTATGGCAACAGAGCCGATGAGAGATAATTGACACTTTATATGCATTAGTGACTTTAATTCCAAAATATTATGCAAAGGAATGTATTGCTTTCTCTAGTTACATTGTTATACAGTATTTCTATTTTCGTTGCATTGCTGCTTTTTTTGGTTTGACTTTCTTGGCTTTTGTTCTGAAATATTTTTATTAAGTTTCGCACTGTTAAAATGTGATATGTAGTCATTTGACGAAAACCGGTCATACTGTTATTACCGGTTTGAACCAAAGAACAAACCCTATTTATATGTTCACACTATTTGACAAATTGATTCCAAACAGGATTGAAAACGATTTCAGAACACTATAGACTTTTTTATTTTAAAAATGCTTTTACCTTTCTCTAGCATGTTGAGCGGTCCAACTTTGTTGCCGGTAGAAAGCATCTTTCTCTTTCTTTCATGGCTTTGAGGGTCTAGAGCGTTTTGTTGACAAGATTGGTTTTAGAGAAACTCAATGCAGATCACCCTGTAAACATCATCCTCACTGTCAAACATGGTAGTGGCAGCATCATCCTCTAGGGTGGCTTTTAGAGAAACTCAAAATTGAAAAAGATTCGTACGTACCTAATGTAGGTCAATCCAGATGTTTAACATACGTTTACAACTCGACCGCAATGTTATTGACACACAGGCAGACAGAAAAGAGGAGACTGTTTATCCAATCAGATTGCAGAACAAAATGCACAATAAAATCCGCAGATTAGCAAAATAGTTCAAAGTAAATCCATACAGCGAGCGTTTACTGTATATGCTTTTGTTTATGTTTTTAATTTGATTTAGCAAAGGCACATTTGGTGGGCACATTCATCAAAAAAGCCAAGAGAAATCTCTCCCGAGGCCGTGGCTAAATTGTCTTATAAAATCCGATGTTTTGGCTACAAATGCACGATTTGCAGTCCTGCTGTCCTTTTCCAAAGCCCACTTTTTTCTTTTTTTTCTGTGTCATCTGATTACAGCTGGCCGGTGTTTTGCTACTCATCGAGCACACTCGGCAAACGTAAAATGTTAAAAGCATCGTGTAAAGGACTGATCTCAGCTAAGTGGTTTTGTTGAACCTAGACTGTAAATTATTCCCTGACGACTGCCTAGACGCTCTGCACTTAATTAAAAGCCTGGTCCAATTGCTGCTTCTTCATTTCTCTTTTGAATGTCCTTTCGTAAATATCCGCCAAAACATTTACCGATTTTTCTTTTTTTTTACTAAACATCCCAAAATGCTTGACTTTGTGCATTTACTTTGTGTTATTTTGTAGTCTTAACTACAGCGGCGTGTGCCTGGCCTCTGACACCCAGTTCAGCGATTTCCTAGAGGGAATGGGACCGGCCCAATTTGTCGGGAGGCAGACCTTGGCCATGACGTCAATGGGTGAGATTAGCATTTACATGTTAGCACTTTATTGGCAACACTGTCTACGATAATGCTATAAATTTTATTTCTTTTACATACAGTACTTAGCGAAAGTATTTGCCCCCAAGAACGTTTTGTCATACTGCACATTCCAGACTTCAAACTTACGATCAAATAATTTTATTGATTTTAAACATTATTTAAAACAGACACAACAAGTGTGCTACTGTCAGAATCAGAACAAATGGTAGACCCAATCGCGTAACGTTTCTCACATGTTTATTAAGATATAGAGGAAAAATCAGCGCCAGCGATCCGGTCCTTGCTGGACGAGGAAAGTAGGCCGCTCACGGTATCTGAGCGTGGTCGGAGTACAGGAGTGGATGTCCCGGAGCGAGAGATAATAGCGTGATCAAACGGGAAAAACGTGTCGATAGCCGGAGCGGGGGATCAGAGCGTGGTCGGTAGGCAAAAACAGGTTGTTAGCCGGGACGACAGATCAGGACGTGGTCCGTGGTCAAAAACGGGTCGTAGCTGGAGACAAACGGGGAATCAGGAACAGATGAGTGGTATTCGGATGAAAAAACG
Source organism: Urocampus carinirostris (assembly GCF_059441175.1). NCBI lineage: Eukaryota > Metazoa > Chordata > Actinopteri > Syngnathiformes > Syngnathidae > Urocampus > Urocampus carinirostris. Next base: position 5,570,520 of record NC_142354.1, on the reverse strand, counting down.
GGGCCGACGGTAGTCAGGGTCAAAGTGCTTGCCTTGCGTAAGCAGAGGTTCGCTGACGAACTGACCAAGGGCGAGTGAGAGCACTGAGCTCTAATAGGAGGAGGAACCAATCAGGTAACCAGGAGCAGCTGGCGCCAAATGAGCGGGCGTGGGTGAGTGCAATGAGTAATCATGACATGGCATTGGTACAGGTCCGAGGAAATCCCCCCCCAAAAGAAATATACATACATACCCATACAAAATGGTCTTGGAACAGCACCAATCCAAAGACATGAGAATAAAATAAAATAAATAAATAAATAAATAATAATAATAATAATAATAATAATAATACACAAGGGTACCTTTAGTTAAGTGCGAAATTTCAGATCTAGATTGTTAATTTATTCTCTTTCAAAAAGTGTAAGAAAAGATTGCCAAATGTTTTTATATGTTCGGAGGGAGCCGTTAACAGTGTATCGTAAATGTTTTAATTTCAAGTTGGATGTTATTTCTTCGATTAAACACTTCAACGATGGAGGGGTAGTCTTTTTAGGCTTTAAAATTAAAGCTTAAATAACAGAATCGCTAAGAATCAACACAGAGACACAGAAGTGGAACCAAATTATTTCAAAATTTTATATTTTACTCACAACGAGTAAAATATAAAATGTAACTGAAAAGTAGGTGTTGCAAAAAAATTGGTGACGGTCCCCTGTTCTTTCAGCTCAGACAATTGTTTCAAAAGTTCCCTAAAGACTTCGGAAGAATCCAATGTCGACTTAAATGACAAACGATGACAGAGTGCTCCCGTGTGTCATTAAGTCTCAGTTTAGATGCACCTGCTCTGGGATGGGCCCAGAGGTCTGTGAACGAAGCGATAGAGAACAAACAGCTTTACATTTTGCAAGGTACTGTCCGTACATGGCAACCCTTTGACATTAAAGATCAGTAGATGTTATCTTCAAACGGGAAACACAATAGGTCTCTAGAATATTAAAAAACACATGTGCTGTTTAAAATCTGAAGTAGCAATCTTTCACCAAATCGGAAATCTAATGCAATCAATCGTTGGAGTGGTTTGTACACGACTAAGTTCATCTTAAAATAAAGCAGCCGTAGCTAAATATACTATGCTACAGTACCATTTTTTTGTCCCTTTTAAGTTTGTAAAAGCAATAGATTGAAAACAAACTTTTGGGGGGAGGGGCTTTTTAATGGGGAGAAAAGTAGTATTATAACGCAATGGTCCGCAACCTTTTCTGTACCACGGACAGGTTTAATTTTTTGGGGGTTTAAACAATTGTATTGACAGTATTAACAGCAAAAAAACAATGTGAGGTCTGACAAAATTTTCTCAACAATCTTAACAGCAATTAAGCATATTCACAATTTCGTTATTTCTGACAATATGACGTTTTAACAATTTTTTCGACATTTTTAACAGCAGTTAAACACACAATTTCACTATATCATATCCCAACAATGAGTTTTTATCGACACTTTTAACAGCAATTAAATACATTCACAATTTAATTATATAATATTCTAACAATATGAGGTTTGAGCAGCAGTTAACCAATGTGTAACGGGGCAATACTATTGTGCAAGGGCATAGCTCTGTCTTCTCAAGTCAGGTTTAATGTCTGACAAGACTCTTGCGGCTCAGCCCGAACTGGATAATATAAAAAAATGCATTTGATTTCATATCATCATTGGACTATATTTACTCACGGTACCATGCTGTACAACATTGTTCTGGCTAAACTATTTCCCATAATGCCCTATGACAATGACGTACAACTGCATTGTGAGGAAAAACAGTGTAAAATCAAAAGCCTCCTTCTATGATAGCTACAATTTGAGTCGTTATAATGTACCGTCTCACATATTCTCTAAATGACGAAATAAGCACTGAAAGGCGATAGTCTCATCCGAATTGGTGAAGTGTTAGTTATCCAGTAAGAGGACACTACATGTAAGTGGGTCACTTTCCTTCCTGGCAGAGCCTCGGCGTTCTTGGCTGAGTAGCACCGACAGAACCCGGTTCAGTCTATTATTATGTAATACTCACACAGCCTAAAATAGCCGTGCTTGCCTAAGTGTGTAAAGCATACGCGTTAATTTGGATATTTCTGTGAAAAGATTTGAAATAGAAGAACAGCTTTAGGGACGTTTTACTTTGGATACAGTGCCTCATTTCCACGCTAGGCAAGATGTCAACAAACGATGGCTCGTGAGGCTTATAAAACAATCCCCCACATTTGGCCCGGTCCGCTGAGCAATAGTGATAAGTTTAAAGTTTAGTTGGTTGATTGGATCCTTAACTACTAAGGTTGTCGGGGCACCTTTTCCTGTGGTGTGTCTTGGGCAAGTACGACCTGGTGGGACCCATCCCCCCCAGGCCAGCATAACACTTAAAATAAGGAGAGAAGACTTCAAGGGATTTTAAACTTGCAAGGAAAACTGGAAAAATCTCAAACTTCAGATTTGACATTCCATCCTGTTCTAAAAGCCTTCTACTGAGCCATTTATTTTTTTTATTCAATCCAACAAGTTGGAAAAGTAGATCAACCCTAAAGGGTCTTGAAATCAAAAAACAGCAACATGATTGACCGATAGTGACAATGATGTAAAGAGGCCGACCGCGGGCCGGATCAGGCCCATTAAGGCATTCAACCCGGCCCCCGAGACAACGCTCAGCGCAAGAGAAAAACGAGCTGCAGGTTGAAATATGTCCACTTGATGTTGCCAAAGCTAAGTGCCTCTCACAAAGACGCTGCACTTGTATTTCCTTTTCACCCCTCTCACCATTTCTCTTTTTATCTTTTTTTTCTCACAATCTCTCTCTCTCCCTCTCTTTCTCTCTCTCTCTCTTTCTCTCTCTCTCTCTCCCTTTCGTTGTCCCACCCTCTCTGTTTTTCTCTCCCTCTCTTTTTCATTTTTCTTTCTCTTTTAATCTACCAGTCTAGCCCCGTGAGAATGTTTGTTCTATTGTGTGTCCCCGGAGTTAAAATGAGTTTGACACCCCTGATGTAAACAGTTCATAATGGTCAAAAAAACTCACTGCCATTTCCTTTGCAGCTGTCCAATATTAAAACAAAATAAACTTCCAATACCAAAAACTTGGGTACAAAATTTACAACTGCTGAATTGAGACTGAACACATCGTTTACATTTGAATAAAAAGTCAAACATACTTTTGTATGAAACTATATTCAATTGACCATTATCATGAATCCAAAACAAATTCAATAGGAGAGGGACTAAAATGTTAGACAAAAAAACAAATTCCAATGTATTCCAAGTCAGGGACTCTCAAATCCGTGGTTATCGCCGGTTTCTCAAAGTTCACGAATTCACAGTCAAGATCAAAGAATAATCAAATTCCTACCGCGACCTTGATGTGAAGCTCTATGATGAAACAGATCCTTGTTGGATTCCTGGATAGATCGCCTCTCGGATCAGCGAGATTTTCTATCATACACGTAATGGAGAAATTTTACGGGCAGGAGAAAATAACAGGCCTTTTAAAAAGGCCAAAAGAGAAATATATTTTTTTTAAAGAGTAAACTTTGACAATGTTGGGCTGTATGCGGTGATGTGTCAAGAAATAAGAAAGGGGTGACTACTCGTACCCAGACCTAGTTACAATTAATTGTGAATTTACACAGAAATCAGGCAAGTCGAGCAACAATATAAAATATAATCAACAGAGACACAAGTATTTAAAGGAGACATCAAATTTTACTTAAATATTAAAATACGTTCCCGCGAGCAATGGTTTCTTATTGCATCAAAGCATCTTTTAATACTAAATAGCAAAACAGAAACAAAACATTCCAAAATTCGGCAAGTTCATGTTTTTTATCCATTGTGAATTGCACTGTCACCGGGTGGATTCAAAATGAAGAAAAGAATAAATTTGATTTTCCAAGCAATATCTTGCTAACAATTGGTATGTATAATTTCTACTGGGCGTGCATGTTGTGCCCGCAGAGAGTTGATGAAGGAAGTGCCATTGGTTCTTGCTATGATGTCTTCACCAGCTCGATAGCCTAGATGGTAGGGTGCCCGCTTTGAGACTGGGAGGTCGCTGGTTCAAGCCTTGGCCGAGTCATACCTAAGACATACAACATTGGTACTCATTGCCTCCCTGCTTGGCGCTCAGCATTAAGGGTTGTAATGGGGGGTTTGGTCACCTAATGACTAAAATGACTGCGCCCTGTTTGGCTGCATCGGCTGTACGTGTCAGTTGTATCGACATTTCGTTCTGTGTGCTTTGTTACAAAGAATGACAATAAAAGTAAATTATATTCCTTCTATTCTATTCTTCACAAAACTATTTTTAAACAAAGATTAACAAATCATTGTTTACGTATTAAAATAATTTATTTAATTTGATAATTTAGTTATATGATAAATATTTACTGCAATGTATTTCATTTTATTTAAATGTCGAATTATCCCAAAATATAACTAACTCGTTTTATAACAGGGGTTACACGATTTTTTGACAACCTGTGTATTTCTCCTTCTAGCCACCAGAGGTACACTTTAACAACACTCTGCTCTGTAGTGTGTCAAAAGGACATTTTTATGTTCACGTGACAGCAACTTCATAAACAAACTGACTAACTGTGTTGGATTTTATCCAGGTGATGTGGAGATTGGTCTGATAGAAAGGAACGGGGGTCTGGAGGTGGAGGTAGTCCAGGCCAGAGGGCTCACCATGAAACTGGGCTCCAAGGGACCTCCTGGTAATTCTTCAGACATAACACCGACTACATGAGTGGCTACAGGTGGAATTGTGTAACAAGAAACTATTAAATCTGCGTGGTTGCATAATGTGGAATGCTGATGTGTTGCATAAGAACAAACCAACCCAGGTCAAAAAGGATAAACGGGACTGAAAAAAAAAGATGGACTTTTCAGGATCCGGTACGAAGTATTAAAAGGAGGCCGATAACTGATATTTGGAGCCTATATTAATTTGCTGTAAAGGCTTAAACATTGGTGTACATTTTTTAGATAATGCAAAAAGAAACAACTAATATTTGTTATGAATTCAAATAAAACTTTAAGAGCTCTCTAAAACATTTATAGGAACTAAATTAGAATTTCAACACAACTAACATGACTAATCTTTCACTTCAACCAAAAACTAACAGTGCCCGGAAAAAAAAAATGCTTAGCAGCAACTCGTATAAAAGTACATACAAACTTAGATAGCTCCTCGAAAGTAAATAAATTATAAAGAAATAATCACTCAGCCTTCCACTTCAACAAGATTTTCATGTTCTCTTTGAATCACAAACACACACGCTTGATTGATGAACTATTGTTATGATAAGAGCTAATACTTCAGGCTCCACCTGAATGCGCTTCTCTAAAATAAGTTAACCAGACACTTTGTGTTTCTACAACGGATTTTTAAAAATCTCCATATTATCAGCATTTTTGTTCACAGGCATGTCAGGACTCTGGAGTTAGCAGAGCTTGTTAAAGTCAATCATTATTATGACTATTTCGTGGCCATATTTGCACAGATAAAATACATGTATATGGTTTAATTCGACATTATGGTGGGGGCAAAAAACTCACGCGACCTCTTGTTGAGTTTTCGGAAAGAGAGAGACAGGAAGTTTAGTCGATGACGTCAGAGGAACCAGTACAGAGCCAGAACACGACTTCAAAATAAAATACAAGATTGATACAAGTACAAAAGATATAATTACACTCATTGTTGAAACGTTACTTTATGTGTGTGTTTGTGTGAGAAACATTGTTTTTTATATTTAGTAATATAAAAACAAGCTAATGACCTTGAGACAGAAATTCAAGAGGTTTACATTAAAAACCTGACAGAGCTACAAATGTTTACTTTGCTGTAACGTTTTTTTTTTCCTTCTTGAGTGGGTTCGCCCAGAGTTGCTTATCAGTGGCAGAGACAGAAGTTGGGAAAGAGAGAGACAGAGAGAGTAAATAATATAATGAACAAAATTTCTGATACCAATATCTGGAAAATTTCCAAATAAAGGTGCAGGTAATCTGCCCACCCAATAATCCAGTAAATCCCTAGAGTGTGTTCCCATTTGACTTTTTGACTGCTGTTTTGCGTGTCTGTCCACATATATTTGTAGCTGCCTACATCAAAGTCTACTTGCTGGAAAATGGAACTTGCATGGCTAAGAAGAAGACAAAGTCTGCCAGGAAGTCTCTAGACCCTCTTTTCAACCAAGTGCTGGTCTTCTCCGAAAGCCCTCAGGGGAAGGTGGTCCAGGTACGGCAAAAACCGCAAAATTCTGAAGTAGGATTTTTGGAATAAATACAACGGAAAAGATATTTAGAAAACAATTACTGGGAAATGAGAAAATTTAAACTTGACAAAAAAATCAATGATACAAAAATGCATACAAAAGAATCAGAGGGCATCCATGATTTCTATGCTAAAAGGCTAAGGGTGTAATATTTGACCACTAGAGGGCACTGAAGTAATAGGAACAAAATACAGTAGCAAATGATCACTGAATAGCAGTTAGTTGCTAGATAAACATGGCTGCGACTACTATGTATAGATTCTAAAAGGAATACAAATTTCTCCACCTATAATTTTCTATAAAAAATAACATTGCTATGAAGGTTTATGTTTTTTTTTTGTCTAATATTCTAATCAATGTTGTTGTTTTCACCAAAGAACATTTTTCGTACCACTCAAAGGCACTAAAAATCCACAAAAACCACAAAATAACAATATAAGTAGAGATAAAAGTACAGTGGAACCTCGGTTCTCGACCATAATCCGTTCCAGAACCCTGTTCGAAAACCGATTTGTTCAATCACCGAAATCGTTTTTTCCCATTATAAGTAATATAAAATCGTTTTAATCCGTTCCAACAGCCTGAATGTTTACCATGAACGTAAACATAAGGCTAACCCAGGCTAATCGTACGTTCGCGAAAGATTACGCTAACATGAACGTGTAACAATAAAAAGCATTATGAATAGGATTTCTTACCTTTGTGGTGGATGGTGGGGAGAGAAAAATCATCAAAAGTTTTTCAACCTTTTCCAAACTTGCGGCAGTTGCTTGCTTATAGCGCTAACTTCCTTAGCCGCATCACTCGATTTCACAGCCTCCTTATTCTTTACTATCGTACTGATAGTAGATTTAGCCATGCTGTATTCACTAGCAAGATCGGAAATTTGTACACCTCTTTCATATTTAGCTATTATGTCTTTCTTAAAGGCAATAGTTGGATGAACAACTTGTCTTTTTTCACCTGTCCTGCTTGCACCGACCTTCTTCGGAGGCATAATTAGAGGCTAAAACACCCGTACGCCGCTCAGCATCGCACCCTAGCGTACCGGCGTTCGAACTCCGATTTTTTGACCGAACAGCGAAGCAAGAATTTCTCGAAATTTTGGGTCGAACACCGATTTGTCCGAACTGAGAGGCGTTCGAAAACCGAGGTTCCACTGTTCGATCAGTGACATTGTAGTCCTGAACATTGTACTTTTGGCAATTTAGTATAGAGTGTAAAAAATGTTTCGTACCGCCTAGTGTAACCAAAAAACCCTTTAATCCAGTAAAAAAATTGAATATGGGCAGCAGTAGCTCAGGAGGTAGAGCGATCGTTTTAGGATTAAGGGATCCCAGTTTGAATCCCGGCTTGTCCGTGTTCCATGCCGAAGTGTCCTTGGGTAAGACACTGAAACCCCCAATACCCCCAATAAGCAGGTTAGCGCCTTACATGGCTGCACAGATCATGGCCGCTATTGGAAAATGTGAAGCACAATGTAAAGCGCTTTGGGAAGTCATTGACTTGATATAAATGCAGATCATTTTAGATCATTTCAATTGAATACTGCGCAAAAATCCATGAACTATCATATTATTAACTTTTATAACAATCATCAGTTGGGAATTTGTATTTCTTCTACACAGTCAAATTCCCACTTAGGTCAGCGCCATGTTTGTCCTGCATCCTGCTGCCTCGCTGTGCTGTGTATCACTGGCCATTGCTTGTTCCAGATGACACAGTGCCCTCTAGTGGTCGAATATTACACATTGTGGCTTTAAGCATATACGTTTTCCAAATGTAAAAATATCCAATCAAAATCTCCAACAAGAAAGTAGCTGACCATAATTGTCCCAAGAATGCTTGCTCTTAAAACCAAGATGACTGGCTTTCTTTTTCTTACGACATTGTCATTTTAGCATGTGAAACACACAATTAAATTATCACTCGTCTCTGGTACCGTGACTAAAAATGGTGTGATAAAGAGATCAAATGGACTGCCTTTTCGCAAGTCATCTACTGTAAACCACTGATGGTCTATTGCTCCGACAAATAAACTGATCTTGGACCTTTAAGGACAGAAAGTTTACGTTCAATTTATTTTGTCCTCTGAAGAACACACACATTGTTATTTGTTATTTTTACATTTGATAAATAGTGTTTATATCTATTTTTTGACTTTTTTGTGACTAATCCAGAAAATGTTATTCTGTTATTTTTTAATTTTATCCATAATATTATAATTCATATTCCTGACTTTTTTTTATTTTGTCATGCAGTTGATTGTTTGGGGCAACTACGGGCGCATGGGACGGAAGTGCTTCATGGGGATGGCCCGCATTCTTTTGGAGGAACTGGACCTGAGCAGCATGGTGATTGGCTGGTACAAGCTGTTCCCTACCTCGTCCATGGTGGAGCCCACTGGGGCCCCCCTCATGCGCCACGTATCGCAAATGTCACTGGAGAGCGCTGTGGGGCCCTGCTGCGAACGTCCTTGAGGATGGCAACCAAAACCACACCTCTCAGTCCTTCTTGGAGGCCGGTATACACAGTCGGGTTTCGCGAGACTTTGGACTCACCTAAGGTTCCCCTCTTCGATTCTGGGACCACTCTGATGAGGATGCTGCCTTCTGTTTGGACCAAATCAACGCTGCAGGCTCAGCATCTGTCAAACGCTAGCTCACATCGTTTCCTCTTAGAGTGTCACTAGCATCCTCTTCTGTTGGCGCTGGGTTTCACAAATCTTTGGTGAGTTGTCTAAAACCCAGAGATGCAGTTTAAATTCAAATGCGATAGTTTGATTAGAAATTTAAAATTTACAAGAGCAGAACTCTATAATACATAATTATGACGTCATGATCGTTATATCATTATCTTTTAATGTCGTTTAAAGTACGGGCCATGGGCCACACGCAGCCTGTCAGGCTTTTAAATGTGGCCGGCCAAAAGAAAATAGAAAAAGTATCATGACATATGTCAGTTTTTAATTTATCAAGATATTTATCTTTTTTTCTATCAAATTCCGTGTTTAAAACTCGAGATTAATATATTATTTTGCTTTAATTATTTGTGTTTAAAATGTTGTCACATTTTAAGGTGGGTTGAGCCAATCTGTCACGTTTGCAGAGGTGGACCCAAATGCAGAAAACCCAAAACTGAGGCAGGTGTTGTTGTTGTTGTTGTTGTTGTTGAGTCACTCAAGGCGCCTAAGATAATCCTTAGTAGCGCTTGACTCGCTCGTGGGAGGCTCCGTAGTTCTCCGAAGGAGAGGGGGCTGCGACTGTCCTGTGCCGCCAGGCCTGACAGGATGTGACCCAAGCATACGAAGCCTCTGAAGTCCTTAGTACGTTCGGACAGGCCGGTGCATGATTTATGGAAGCCCCGTGAACAGGTTGCACAGGTGATCGGGGTGTGGTCGCAGCGAATGGTTCGAAAGCACCACTGGCATTTGGACTGGGGGCCAGGGTTGCTCTCGAAGTCGCCCACCCTAAGAAGAACAGAGAGAGGAGAGTAGAAGAGAGAGAAAGAGAGGGACAGATAGAAAGAGAGAAATACAGACAGAGTAAAACGCAAAAAGGGGAAAAAGAGAGTGAGAGAGGTGGGGAGAGAGTAGGAGAGGGATAGAGAAAATGAGAGACAAGAGTGTAAAGAGGGAAGGGAGAAAAGGACAGACAAAGAAAGAGAGAGGACCAAGAAAGAAAGAGAGAGCGAGTCTGAGTGGATTGAGTTGGATTCGTAAGGCTCCCCCGGGAGAGAGCCCTTCGCAGGACACCACGGGAAGGTTCCTAGTCTTCGTCCTGCGGCAGGTGTGCTCACCAAAGGATGTTATTTATTAACAACAACAAAAAAACAGGAACAAAAACAAATCAACCCAGGTCTTAAAGCAAGGCCGGTTTAAAGTGGCATGGAAATGGGAACCAGGATGCCCACGGCAATGACCCAACCACCAAAAGACCCTGTGGGAAACTTTCACATACCTGTCCCAGGCAAGAGAGGGGTTTTGGTCAGTCTTTCATCTAGCCTTTAAGGGAGAGGTAATGTCAGGATCTGGTATACCTGTTCCTGCTTTTAGGTCCACCCACAAAATGTGTTAGAATCCAATATTACCTTCTCCTCAAGGGCCAGAAGCTAGGCGACCCCCGAAAAAGAAAAAAAATTGACGGAAGCTGCATTAAACAAACCTTCACAGTAACAGGGGATATGGCATCCCTGCCTTTTGGTCCACCTCTGCAAACGCATCAAAATTAATCTATTCATGAACAAAATTACATTTTCTTCTAGCCGAGCCTCTCGACCAAATTTCTAACCCAATGCAGCCCAAAACTTAAAAAGTTTGCCCATTCACTAAGTGAAAATTATGAAAAATATTTATATTATTTTATTTGTGTGTGTGTGTTTTTTTTTTAAATGTACTTATTTTTAATCATTTAGACAGGATTTTTGGTCAACGCGAAGCAAAGATACACTTTGTTCTGTCTTAAAAGAATGAAATCAAGCTTTAACATTTTTTTTAATGTAATGTCATGAAGCTTAAAGGGACAGTGCGTATTATCTCATCATTAGATGTAACTGTTGTCAGGACCAGAACGGAAACCGGACCCAATGGCGTTACGTTTCTCACAAGTTTTATTGAAGGAAAGAAGAACGGCAGCGCGCGCGATACGATGCTCGCTGGACGCGGGCGATGGCGGTGTCAGGGAAGGAAAAACAGGTCGATAGCCGGGACAGGAGAGCAAAAACGTGGTCGGGGTCAGAAACGGTCGTAAGCCGGGATGGGAGCGCAGACGAGGTCTGGATCAAAACGGGTCGTAGCCGGAGACAAACTGGAGCAAAAACGGGACAGATGAGAGTCAGGGTCAAAGAAGGTTTGCCTTGTATCAACTGAGGTTCTCAGACGGACTGAAAACAGGGGATTGACAGGACTGGGTTTAAATAGTGACAGAGAGCCAAGCAGAACCTGCAGCGCTTGGCGCCAAATGAGCGGGCACGTGTGCTTCACATCAGTAATCATGACAGCTGTACAGTCTAGTGCAAAAGAAAACAAGTGCTAAAAAGCACAGGGAAGAATACGTACTACAGAGACTCATAGTCAACAAAACGCACCATTTTTTTTTTTATTCTATGGGGGCACAGACTTTTTGAGACTTCTGGGTGATCGTAGCAGAAAGATGGTTGACAAATATATCAGCCTCCCTTAGGAGAGGCTCATGTTATGTAAAATAAATGCGATCTATGAATATCTTAAAAAACGCATGTTTGTATGACGGTTTATGTATTTTTGCATAATATTTAAATCAATATATATTTTTACCACTAGAAGGGGCTAAATAATAAACATTGTCCCTTTAAATGTTTAAAAATGAGTAGAAGATCCTTCTTCAACAAATACTATTATTATTATTATTATTAAATATTTTTTATTTTATTTTTTATTTTTCTTGATTATCTTTTCTTTATTGTTTTTTACTTTTATTTTTACATCAAGAAGTGGACTTCTTTGAAATTCTCGAACAATGATCTTAAAAATATTTACTTGAGGGATGACTTTATTCCTGTAATAATTCACCTTCCATTCTAAAGGGGAAAAAGCGAATGCAGGGATTTCACTTGTATGTCATATGATATTTCATATTCGGATGAGCGTTTTTGAGTTTCCCAAAGTTAAAAAGAAATTCCAAAACTCCATACGGACCTAGTTGGAAAACCATGTTATTTTTTCATCGCCGTGTCCATGTGTGAACCGCTTGATCACAGCATTCTGTTTTTATTGAAAGTATTTTTGAATGTAAAGTTGGTGTCAAACCAAGATGTGCAATGTAGCATAGTGCAAGCGGAGCAAAAATATACATATTTTACTGTACCTTCATTTGCAAACATGTCACTAGACTCCCAAAAGTCATTTACAATCGAAAAACTAAACAAGAAGTACTCAAAATATTCACAATTTTATAGAAATCCATAAATACTGTACATCGTAAATTCTGGACTACAAGCTACTACTTTTTTTTCTAGATTTTAAACACCGCAGGTTTACATACAACACTAGGTAAAACCGCAAGCTGCTCTATTCCACAACTCATGCAATACAAATCACCACGGTGACGTCTGGAATCATTTATGATGCCCTTCAAGAGAAATTACATGTTTTAGCCAACATTATTCAAACGCTACATAACAGGAGCAAAAGAGGTGGGTTTACCGTACTTTATTCGATATTAACAACAAACCGACCGTGATGCCTTTGTGTGGTTGTGACCAACACCTTTCTCAGACAAACGACTCTGCAGACGTGTATGAAAACAGGTTTATTGATATCTCAAAGGGTGAAACTGAAAATACTGACGGAAATATATTACAAAATCGGAGTTCGTACACCCTTTTCATGGCCAAATTCAAGCACTCTTCCAGGACTTTCAAAGCCAATTTTCCAAACTCTCCATTACCATTAAAAGAAAAAGTGTAATGTATGTATTTTGCAAAGCCAATGTGATATAAATATGTGTTTTTTAATGTTGCATATTGCATTGACCAAGGCATAATTTTTTTTTTTAAATTCTAGATCTTGAGTAAATCGTGGAATGCAGTATATATTTTTTGTGACAATTTACAGACAGTTTACACGCAAGTGGGCAAAACTTACCAGCGATGCAACCAGATTTACGGTAACTCAGAGACGGCAAAAAATTGCATTGTATTGGTTTTCAGTCTTCTGCGTACTGAGAACATAGCTTCCGCTTTTTAAAATTACTACACACATAGCTGCAGTGACTCAGATGTACCGCTAGATAGCACTGAGAAGATGTGATTCAACCAAACCATGAAATATTTCACATATAGAATATTACAAGTCAGAAAACTCACGATATTTAAACTTTTTCACCCACAAATCAAGTCCTTAATTTATAAAGTACATCCAATTTGAACAGCAGTGGAAGTTATCCATCAAAAAACAAAACTACACTTCTCTTTCCTGATCATCAGCGTCAATGTTAGGTCGCTGGAGTTTCCTTTAATCCTCAAGAAATGATAACAAGGAAACGCAATTTGGTCCATTACCGTGGCAACCACCAATGAGAACGTCACAAAAGACACGTCTGTGTTTCAATCTGGCACTATTCCTCCAAGTATAGTTGCCCTGGGGCTGTCATTTAGAAATATAGGGCTCACATTTGACGCAACTCTGCCCTCATTTGCGTTTACTTTAGGCGCAGTGGTAAATATGAGGTCGTCTTTGTGTTCGGCATCTTAAATGGTCACATGACCCGAAAAGTTGTGGTTGTTTAAACCCTCGGCTTAAAATCTGGTGCGACTTGTACAAAGACAAAATCGAGTTTTGTTCTTATATTTGATCATGCAGCTTTAAATCAGGTGAGCTCTGTAGTCCGGAATTTAAGGTCATTACATATTTAGAATAAAATGGGCAATACTAAAATATCAAAAAGGAAAAATTTGGCTATTTGGGAAACTTATCTGAAAAAATACAATTGAAAAAAATGAGTAAATGTAGAAATATGCATAAAAAGATTTCCAGATATAGACAGCTAACGTTCTTATCAAAATAATTGTGTGTAAAATACACACATTTAGAATGTTTACCAAAGCAAAAAGTTAAAAAAAACTTTTATATGTGAGTTCTACTAATTGAAAGAAAAATGCACATACGCAATTTAAAAATTCTTAGAGGGACAGTGTGTATTATTTGACCACTAGATGTCGCTGTATGGTGTGCTGAAAAGCACAAGGGGGAATACAAACTATAGAGACTCAAAGAGACCACAATGCACCATGTTACTTCTAATTTTAGTTCCAAAGCCTTTTTAAAGTTTTTGGGTACCCGTAGAAACAAGATGGCGGACAATTACGTCAGCTCCTCTGGGCAAAGCTCACCTGACCTGATGAAACGTGAAACAATCTTTGGCAGGGTCATTGGCTCATGAGAATAGAAAACCCAAAGTGTAAGACTGATTTCAGACTAAACTTGTTCTGGCCTTGAAGAGTAGAATGTCTCTCTGGGAAAGTCAGCAAAACCAAATATGCCCAGTCTGCTTTTTTTCACATCCGGGCTAATATACTTGACAGCCTTTGATAGATTGTGTTGATATTTAATGTCATTCTGTCTAGGAGAGTGGAATGTCTTTCTTGGAAAAAATGCTGAGTCAACAAAACCAAAAGTGCTCAGTCAGCTTTTTGGGGCATTTTTTACATCAGACTGCCTGTGAAAGATCCTCGTCATATCTAAACTCCTTCCCCCTTTTCTTGGGTGGAAACAAACAAACAAAAAAAACAAAAAAACAATACATACTGTAATACCTACTTAGGTTCCAAACAAAAACATTATAGCTTTACTCGTGGGTGATAATAGATGCAAATTTGTTGACATAGGAGTACAGTATTTTAAAAAAACAATAATTTATTTTTGTTTATTATTTCAAACAAAAGTGTTTTTTAAGATGAGTTTCCCCCCCACTAGGCACTACATAATACACACTGTCCCTTTATACAAGTTCATAAACATCCGAGAAAAAAATAAAAGAAAAATGCTTACATACTAAGAAGGATAACAATAAATACAGTTTATAGTAGTGAAATATCACAAAATGAAATTAACATTTTAGAATGTAGACTTATAAAGCAAATGTAATGGAGTACAATTGAATGTTGGAAAGGCAAAAAGCCAAAAAAACAGGACTACTTATAACCTCATCAATATATTAGTAGCTGTACTTGTTATATTGATTACATGATATGTCTCCTAGAACAGAGGTCTCCAACGTGGTGCTTGCGGGAACCACGTAGCCCCCTTAGAACGCCTAAGTAGCCCACGGACAGGTTCTGGAAATAGCTCACCAGTAAAGGGTCATTTTCTGGTAAATATGATATATAATCGACCTGATGTTGAACTGGTTGACCAAACTTGAAGTAATTACAACCCGGCAAAAATATAGTAACTACAAAGTAATAACATAAGTTGTTATTTTAGAAATGTAGCTATAAGTGGTGGCCCTTCGCGCCATTCAGTGACAAAATGTAGCTCTCAGCTTTAAAACGGTTGGTAATCCGTGCTCTAGAATATTCCTCTCACTTTTACTTTATTTTGATTAAAGGGCAACGGGATAGCGTTTAGAAAAATAATCGTAAATAATTGTAGCATCATTGTTCACTTTGTCCACTTGTTTGGACTGCTAAGCATCGCTATCGTGCCGATTTTGACCAGCAAGTGTCTTTCTTCACATCCTTGTCCAGTTAGCATTGTGTAAAATCTGTGACGGCTAATGGAATTCTGTCAATCATTTCACAGCTTCTTCTCAGAGAAATTGGGGGTACAGTAATCCCTCGTTTTTCATTGATGTTGCATTTCAAAAACGACCCGCAATAGTCAAAACCCACAATCTAGAAACATTAATTTATTTATCAATTATTTTATTACAATATTATACATTGAAACCGAAGAGCAATCCCAATTTACAAGCTCGAGTAGTGTTTTAACAAATAAAAGTATTGTACTCTTTGAACGTTCTTTTTTTTTATTTTATTTTTTTTACAAATAACTTCTGTAACGTCAAATTACAAAAATAATCTTGCTGCTTTATTCCAGAACTCTAGTAAATGTAGGGTAGGTCATTTGAGATGTCAAGTTGAAAGTAGAATACTTCTGTATTACGTATGTGTTAACATTGTCCATCTGAGTTCAAAGAGCTTCATCATTTTTTTTGCACCGTGCCCATCGGCTTCTATGTTAATTTTATCAGAGCTTTTTGGGACTCGTAACGCATTAGGAAGCACGAAAAGGGAAAGGGTGGGAGGAAGCTTGTACTTGCGGTTTTCCTTTAGTGTAGCATGAAAATAGTGAAAGTAAGAAATGGTCTGTTTCAAACGCTGACCCGTACCCCTCAAAAAGATTTTTAAAAAAGAGTTAATTCAAGCGTGTCTACGAAATGCACGTATTTGCATGGCCACACAAGCTGCAATGATGACTTAAGCCAGAAGATGGCGTCAGTGAGTAGAACCTTCCAAAATACTGGTCAGCACATTTGAGGACATGATCCACTTTACTCCACATGCTACCTTGTCCATCATGTGGACGTTATGGAAAATTGCATTTACTTTCCAACTCAAAATTTTGATTAGGCCATTTCGGACCAAGAAATAAAGACCAGAGCTGCAAAACTTTTAATATCTATATTCATTGGAAAATGTAAAGAATATGTATTGTTTGTCCTTTTACAGGACCAGACATTTTTCCACTAACAAAACATTTTTGAAAAAGTGTCATGGAGCCACTAGGGTGCACCAAGGACCCACATGTGGCTCTAAAGCAAGTAGAGCAGGTTGAGAAGTCCAACTTTGTTGGCGATAGAAAACATCCGTCTCTGCCTTTTGGTGCTTTTGTGGGTCCAAAACGCTTTGTTGACATAACACCTTTCGACAAAACTTGAAGTTGAAAAACATTTGCACATAAATAATGTTGGTTTGAGGCATTTTATGTATGTGTACACCTCAGACCACCACGTCAGTGACACACAGACAGACACAAGCAGAAAAAGGGCGGTGCGACTGTTTAGCTAATCAGAATGCAGAACACAATGCACGGCAAAAATCTGCAAAGTAGTGTAACTGCTATCAGTAAACCGCGCTACAGAAAGGGATTTCTGTACCTCAATTTTCTCACTTTAGTATTCTTCACATAGTGTAAATATTTGCAAATGTAAGCCAAAGGAATTTGCCAGGCGTATGGCAGTGCTAACTTGTAGCGGTATTTGCTAACGTCTGCTTCCAATGCAGTCAGATAGAGGGAACATAAGAGAATGTAGCTTTTTTTTTTTTTCAATATTTATTTTTTTATGATTTAAACATGCAAAACTTTGTGTTACCCCCAAACAATTTGATTTAAAAATTATCATCAAATTGTGTTTTGACCTCAGGTTTGCTAAGTAGCAGCACTGCAGGGATATTATTATCATCATCATTAATGTTTTTCTTAAGATTAGTATTACTTTATGAAATGATGATTAAATTTGTACACCACAGATCACTAGCTACGATGGAATAAGCAATAAAATTATAATGCTGCCGTCATCAAGGCGGTTGTCGACATCCGCCCCATGCTAACGTGCTAGTTTGTAGCCTGGATTATAAATAAATGAGTATACAGCTGCTTTTTTAATAATGCAAAAACTATTTAAATACATTGAAAAACACAGAAATATATGCTATTACATGTATTTAACAAAATATTTAAGGATTTCTTGTTCTTCGTGTGCCAAAACAATTTCAGATAAACCCGTTTACAGACAATTTAATATATTTTGCAATTATTGTTGTTACTCCAAAGTCACCCAACTTAGGGTGTCTAGCTGTTAGCAGCTAGTTCAGCAAAAAAAACATACAAATAAACAAAACACAACTGTTTTTGGAAGTTACAACTTCACGGAGCAGCTTCCTGTTTTGATGATGTCTTCTTTATCATGTGTTTCTGTCTCAAAGTGCTAAATTTAATAAAAGTCCATGTTAATGTCAAACTTAGGGCTTTGGCGTCAGTTTGTATTGATTGAGTTTAACGCTAAAACGGAAAGTCGAGGCCTTACACATATGGCGGACATGTTGCCTCTGAAGACATCAAACAACATCAATGAAAATGTAGGTGAAAAGAAATGACCGTTATCATAAAATGTAATGGTTACATGAAATTCATTAATGATTCAGAACAAAAGTATTTTCCTTCTTTTGTGATTGTTTTGATGCACATGTCCACTTTTTGTGACTTGGATAAATAAAATGCAATGGAGAGAAACTGTTATTACTGACCCGTGTGTTTTTTCTAATCCTATTTCCAACTGTACAAACTTGCTGTATCCTTGTACCGTTCAAATAGTTTGCTCTACAAAAGGACAAAATTCATCACTTTGCGAATTGTGCTCGGCTATTTTAGCAAGTCCACACTATATATTTATCTATAGGCTAGTATTAGAAGATTAGCTCCAACTACGGGAGGGCAGGAACAGTCAATAAAGACCTAGACCAGGTAATTTTTTGTGAAAAGAAAATAATTTGAAAACTAAGATTATAGAAAACACATATTAAACATCTACATACTGCTGTCATAGAACTAGTTCATTAAATCAGTGTGCACAATTCATTGACAACCAAACCTCAGAAAATGCAGCGAACTGCCCCATACCAAAATTGCCGTTCTCCCGGTCAGAGTTCACGGGCAATGAACAAACAAGCACCAGTATCTTTTGTTAAAAGGGTGAAGAAGGGTAATGTCCATGGTGAAATTGTCCAGAGGAAACTTGATTTACGGCTTTGCTTTTTAATTATTTTCTGTCACGCACCACATCGAAAGAAGAAATCATCTCGCGCCCCACCCAAGACTAATCTTTTTTTAAATTAAGCGATGCGGCAGGGGTAAACCAGTGAAAGCTGTCGGGCCCTGCTGTTGAACAAAAGAGTGTGTTGTGTCACCCTGACCCGAGTGACATGGCCGCTTTCTGGTGTCCCGTTTCATCTGGAAGGACGAAAGCATGACCAACTTGGGTGCCGAGGTGCCTAACTTGTTTGGGTGTTTGGGCAATTGGGTTGGCCATGGTCCAAAAATTTTTGTGTGTTTTTTTTTTTTTTTTGCTATTTATTTCCCTTTTATTTTCTTTGTTATTGTATGTGTGTGTCTTGCTGTCGGTCACCCCTCTTGAGGGATATGACCAAGGTAGATAGATCGATAGATAGACATAATATTGTTGGGGACAAAACAAAGATTGCTCGATATTGATGGTAACATGTCACCTCCGTCCATGACAAATCTACGCCTTTCAGCACATTTTCGCTGAACAGCGTGATAAGGTTGTAAGGTTTTTAAGTGACAGCTTAATTAATTTGGGTTTGTGCTGTTCACTGCCAATTTTTTTTAATAACATTTTATTTCTCACACACACTTTGACAGTGGGTTGGGTCATCCATCATACAGCAACACAAACAAAAAATATATACAATTGACATACCCATAAATAACAAAAGAAACAACAACAAAAAATGTTAATAAAATAACTAAAATAAAAGGTGAGGTGTTTAGACATCAAGTAAAAATTGTGTGATAAGCTTCCATCTTTTCTCAAATTGATCTAGCTTCAGTTGAAGTCTTGCAGTGATTTTTTTCCATAATGTACATTTGCTTTAATCTTTCTCTCCATTGGTCAGGAGGTTGTGGTTTTAGCTAAGAAGCTGTGATCATTTTCTTTGCTACCAAAAGCATAACCCTTAGTACATATTTATGTTGACCAGTCAATAATTTTTTGGGCAAAATTCCTAATACATAGGTCACTGGCGCCAACCGGAACTCCCAACTAATAATTAATTTGATTTCTGTCTAAATACTTCTCCAGAAATGTAATATTACAGGGCAATCCCAGAAAATGTGCGTGAAATCTACGACCCTCCCACAGTTACGCCAACATAAATCGGATGTATTTTATATTTTGAGTGTGTATAGAAGAATCGCATTTTTACTTTCCATTCAAACTCCCTCTATCTCGGACTGCTGGTTATTTTGTGTTCATCTTTCAAAGTTTTCTCCCATTCGTCGTCTTTTATCACTACATTAGCTACTTGTTCCCATTTTTCCTTAACCACCATCTCATCATTACTGAGATCCATTCGCAGAGCTTTTTACGATTTTGAGATAAACCCCTTTATTAATTGTCCTTTTGAGTGTGATATTAATTATTCCTCAACTTTAATTTACATATTTTCCCTCATGCATCATGTTTCTGGAGGTAATGCCTTAGTTGCAAATAATTGTAATAATAATTTCTTGGTTTGTCAAATTCGTGTTGGAGTTGTTCAAACGATTTCATGCCTGTCCTTCGAACACTTGGGTAATCAGCATCAATCCTTTTTGGGCCAATTTTCAAAATCCTACATCCAGAACCCCAGGTTTAAAATCTGGGTTCTTCGCTATTTTTGTAGCCCTATTCACAGACCTTGATATATTTTTTTTTTGTATTGTTGACCATGTTTTAATTGTTCCCTTAATCCATTAATTCTGGATTTGTAACTTCTTCCACATCACTACTGATATGAATGGTAACGATTCCTCAGGCACATTTGGACAAGACCGCTGCCAACATTTTTAACATAGCAAGCACACTGGTCTTTGCTAGTCTCGAGGTCGCAGTGAAGTGCGGGAGGAGACTTTTGTTTGTCTCTTTACCCTGTCACTTCAGGATCTGCTCCACTACATTTCATACTCAATGCTTATACTCTGGGCTTAATGCACTTCGAGAGACTAAATGTAAACAAAACACTCTGCTACTGAGGAAGCCACTGCCCCCTATAGTAATGAAGGGGCAATTTAACGAATTTCACTGCCTGCACCACACACCCTGATCCGTACTCTTCTATAGCATCTTTTTCTGTGCTTCTTACCTCTGATTCTCCCTTGTTAAGTGAGGAGGGAGAATAAATAATACATTATTTTCTACTGCTATTCATCCTGTTACTCCACCTGTCAACAATATTCCTGTGGAATGGAATTCGGGCCGCACCTGCCGCCATGCAAGGCACAAGACTGGCAGCATAATCTTGTGGAGGTTACCACTAAGGTTTAAAACTCAGTAAAGGGTTCAGCTTGGTCCACAGTCCTGAAGCTTGGTCATCTGAATATTAGATCACTAGCTTCCAAAGCTTTACTTGTCAATTACCTTATTAGTGATCACAATCCTAACCCAATTGGCCTTTGTGAGACCAAGGTTAAAACCAAATGAGTTTGTAGTGCTAAATGAGGCTTCCCCCCTAACTTTATGAGTTCGCACTTGGCACGACCGTGCAAAAAAGGTAGCGGTGTTGCTCTTTTATCAGACAGTATGCTGAAATGTACTCCCGGTACCTCAACAGTTTTTTTTCTGTTTGTAGCACTTGTTATGAGGTCCTCAATGTCAACACCAATTTATGTAGTTGTTGTGTATCGCCCACCTGGACCGTATTTAAACTTTTGGGGTGGATTTTCTGAACTGTTAACAGACACAGTAACTTATGCGGACATTGTTTTAATTATTGGTGATTTTAATGTTTACATAACCTCCCCATCTAATTCAATTGCGGTTGCTTTTAAGTCACTGATTGATCCATTTGATTTTAATCAATTAGTTGATGTGCCCACTCACAAAGATGGGAATACTCTCGACCTGGTAATAGCCTTAAATGTTACAGTGTTACCACATCCCAATGCCATCTCTGATCACTATCTTGTTAAGTGTGAGGTGCTGTTTAATGTTTACTGTGATAAGGAAAATTTAGGCTTTAGTAGTGGCAACATCCGCCCTGAAACGGCATTAGTTTTAAAAGAACTATTACCTACAACAAATGTGGCTTTCCTTTCGCACATTGGGCCTGTTGACTCACTTACAAACAACTTTAATACTGCTTTGGTTAATGTTCTTAATTCTGTGGCACCCTACGGCATGAATTTTGACCAAAGAAACATACAACTTGGTTTTTCTGAAGAAACCAGGTCGCTCAAACTAGGTTGCAGGAAACTTGAACGAAAATGGCGCACTACAAAGCTAGAGGTTGGTGTGACAGCTTGCTAAAATGTAAAGTAGCTCTTGCCTCAGCTAAAAGATTATTGTTGTACATAAAAATAATCCCAAATTTTTGTTCGACACAACGGCAAAAATTATTTGACAGCAACTTAACCCAAACAGTTCTACTTATTCTGCCAATGACTTTATTCTATTTTTTAATAAAAAGATTCAACTCATCTGGGATGAAATTTTAAATAAATGCTCTGCAACCCCGTCCTACCTTAAATATGTGGGGGTTTTAGGTTTCGGACCGTTTCGGCGGCTGTTCAGAAACGTTGTGCAGTTTCAATGTTTGAACTACTTGCCTGCTTGATCCGTTTCCGGCTTTACTGGTGAAGGATCTTATTGGGATCTTAGGACCTTCAGTTTTAAATATTATTAATATATTGCTATCCTCGGGTATTTTTCCGGTAGCCTTCAAGTCTGCTGTCATTAAACCCAAGCTTAAGCGATCTAACCTTGACCCAGAAAGCCTAGGTAATTATGGACCAGTGTCAAATTTTTTCAAAATTACTTGAAAAGGTCATTGCACAGGAGCTAAATGACTTTATGTCGGAAAATAATGTCTTTGAAACTTTCCAGTCAGCATTTAAAGCAAATCACTCTACTCAGACAACGCTGGCTAAGGTAACCAATGATCGAGCTTTAGATTTTGGTGCCTCGTCAATGTTACTTCTGCTGGATCTCAGTGCTGCTTTTGATACTGTGGACCACAACATATTACTTGTTTGTCTGGAATACATCGGTATCTCAGAAACCATACTCTCGTGCTTTAAGTCCTACCTGTCAGACAGGTCGCAATGTGTTAATTGCGGCAATCTGACCTCTAAACACTCTTCTGATTGATTATCTGCCGCTGGAGACAACTGGACAGTTAAGTTGTAGAAATCTGGAGGCCTGCCTTACTGAGATACAAAGATGGATATCAATTATTTTTTTGCGCCTTAACCCAGAAAAACCTAAAACTTTTATTGTTGGTCCAGCTCATTGTCGTAATTTGTTCTCAAATACTGCCCTGAACCTCGACAAATGTAATGTCACCCAAAGTGACTTGGTCAAAAATCTAGGTGTTATATTTGATCCTAATCTGTCGTTTCAGTTACATGTGAAAAATATTACTAGAATAGCCTTCTTCCACCTCCGTAATATTGCGAAGTTTCGTCTGATGCTGTCCCAATCAGGTTCTAATTCATGTGTTTATTACTTCTCGGCTTGGTTACAGTATTGTAATGCTTTCTGGTCTCCCGATGTCTAGCATCAAAAGTTTGCAGCTGACTCTTGAGTAGGACGAAAATGTTTGAGCATATTACTCCTGTATTGGCCAACTTGTGCTTTCTCCCAGTCCACTTAGGATGCGACTTTAAGGTTAATTTACTAACATACAAATACTTGCGCCCTCTTATCTCTCAGATTTGTTTTTCCCCTTTGTACCTGCACGGAGCCTCCCCTCTGAAAATGCCGGTCTAATCGTGACTACAAGGGCCAAGAAGAAGTTTGCAGGCTCGAGAGTATTCTCCCTCCGGGCCCCGGTGCTGTGGAATGCTCTGCCTCCGGAGATAAGATCGGCAACCTCAATGGAAGTTTTTAAATCTAGACTTAAGACACACTTCTATTCAATAGCTTATGATTGATGCCCACCTCATATTTTTCTTTTTCCGACTGCATGGCTGGTGGTGATACGAGTGAGAAGGACGATTTGACATGAGTCAGCGGACCAGCGTCTGACCTGAAGCATGTCAAAGCCTGCATCAACCAGCCGGCAGAGATGGGAAGCTGCATTGTTGCTGTTATGGACCTTTTGGACTATGTTACAGGCCTGAAGCGTCGTTGCTGTCATGCACTTTCCGGACAAATTTCAACATGTTACTGATTGTTCTCTTTTTTTGATGTTTACAATGTTTGTGTACTGTTACCCAATGCTTAATCTATTCCACCATGGTAATCCTGGAAGGGGGATTAACACTTGTGAGGCCCCTTCTCAAGGTTTCTTTTTACCTCACGCTGAGGTTTTGAGTGTTTCTTTGCCTGCATGTTGGTTTAAGATCAGGCTATGGTGTAATTGCAATCCTGTGCAGTCCTTTGAGACATTTTTGTGATTAAGGGCTATACAAATAAATGTGACTTAACTTGACTTTATTCTGGAAAACTTTTCACAGCGTTCGTTGCCAGTTAGCTTTTTGAAATCAGCATGTTTCGGATGGAAGTCTATCTTGATATTGTATTCTTTGAAAATGGCAACAATCTAATGGCAAATTAGGCAGACGCAGTTGTTTTAAAATTCCGGAAAAAAAAACTACTACAATTGTCCAGTTGTTCTGGAAGCGGCGGCCCTCAGGGTCAACATTTCTTGTTTTATTCAGATTCTCCATGTCGGACAAGAGGTGGGCAGAAAGCCAAATGCAAGGTGGCCAAAGGGCTACTGCCATCATCTGGTGGAATGATGAATTACTTCAAAATTACTGTCGGGCCACATATTATTCATTTTATGACAGAGGCCGTGGGCCAATAAAAATTTGATCACGGGCCGTGACTCTCCCCCGAGCCGGATTTTGGACATGCTTTCCTTTTGCCATCCACATTAGTCGCCGCTGACAATCTGCATTCTGCTTCTGGCTGCTGGTGCCAGATTCTTCAACTCCAACTGTACTTTACCGCGGTATTTTTCGCATTGACATGCTGTTTTTTTAGCATGCATTTCTTCTCACGTACATTAAGCTTCTCTGTGCATCCGCAGGAAAATTGTAATAATGCTCTGACATCATGAAAATATGCTACATAACCAATTGCCATCTTTTACAGTCACCTTAACCCTAACACGTGATCAACATAACCAGAAGCATCTCTGAAAATGGGGCCTGGTGGACAGTGCGGTCTCTCAATGGAGCTGATTGCCAACACCATCTCACTAATGCAGCCTCATTTGCGCAGGGCTTCAAGTTAATGCTCTCTCGTTCCAGGCGGATTGTAGATGCTTGGGCTAACGTAACTTCTGGCACTGTTGGTCATTTTGGAGGATACACACTGGACAGAAAGTGACTCTGAAAGTAAAAAAGAACTTGCCATGTTTAAACATTTGGCACAGCTGTTCTTTCAGAAACATAGGATTTACTTTGACCAGATAGATTGACGACAATCACCCGTTAAAAAAAGTTTTTTTTTTGGGTGTATTGTCGGTGAGTGTGAGGTGCTGGCCCAGGTCTGTCCAAACAGACCACACTGGCATATGATGGAAGAAGGCAAGGTGACTCAGTGTAGTCTGATTGGAAGATCAAAAGTATAGCTGAAGCCACACTGAGATCCCTAACCAGGAAGAGAAGAGACAATGTACACCAGGGAGAACTTCTCAGGGCTTTGTATACCCTTTAAGACAGGGGTCGGGAACCTATGGCTCGCGAGCCATATATGGCTCTTTTTATGAGTATCTGTGGCTCAGAGACCAATTTGATTGCATGCAAAATTTCTCCATCTTGTTCAAAACCGGGATTGTCTATCCTATTCAGGTACACGTAAAGCCAAACCAAAGCTAACTGTGAAGGAAACACTTCGCAGTATATATAGGGCACGTTTTTCACTACAATTTACAGTCAAGGTGTCACACAAAAAAAGGGGAAAAAAAACTCGTTTTGGCTGTACAACGCTAAAGAATCCTTTATTTAAAAGTTCACTATATAATCTGTGTTCAGTGTTCAGATACTTTATGATGAATCCACAGAACTGTAAATACGCCAAAACACCGGAAGAGAACTTAGTCATGTTGTGGTAAATACGCTTGCATATATAGAAATAGATTTGCATACATGTCTACATTAACTTACAATACATTACTTGCTTGTGGGAAAAGGTCGGGGTGACCTCGGTTGAAGATACCGTTACCAGACGATTAGAGTTTACCTTGAAGATACCGTTGCCAGACGGCGTGCAAGGAACGGTCACGTACTCATACGGCGTACACGGGACTGGTCACGTACTCATACGTGATACAGGACCGCCTTTTGGGGTGTATCCAATCGAAGTCGCTGCTACTAGCTTTAAATACATTGTCATGTTCCTAGCTCTGTGAGATCTTTATTGACGCATCAATAAAGTGACAATCTCCCTCCGTAACGAGACTGGCTCCTGTCTATTTCTTTTATCCACTTATGAGAAGACTTTCTCTCGATTATCGGACCTCCAATTTCTACAACATTTGGCGCCGCAACGTGGATTGGCACTAATTAAATAAACAGAAAAGGGAAAAGACTTCTCAGTGGAACGGTCTCGAATGAGCGGTTGAGGTAAGGAAGATTTTTTTATTCTCTCCTTGTTTCAATTTGCTTGTCGAGATTCGTGGGTGGACAGGAGCCTGTGACGTCGGAGCTAAATTAAGAAAATTCGTGCACGTGGGATTTTCCGTCTGTAGTCAGGCCCGAGTTCGGACGGATGAGATATATAGACTGAGTTGAGATTTTTATGTCCGACGGGAGTTCTGAGCTCAAAGAATCCTGTCTGTTTTGGGACATGGGCTGCTTGAAAACCTGGATAAAATGGTGCAGCGGCGTCGGTTGTTTTTTATATTTATTATTGTCTTGAGTTCTGTGTAGAAGCGAAGACGAGACGTCGTCATTTGCTAATGACAGTTCAACAATAGACTATCTATATATGGTTGATACGGGAAATATTTATTTGTTTCCCTAGTGGATTTATGATTTGGGAGTCGGACATGTAACCTTGACTTAATAAAAAGTGTGGTGCGTGGGAGATCGCCATTTTCTAAAATCTGATTTTATTAGACCGACGTTAAAAAATGAGCAGTAATCGATGTTTTATTATTAAAATACTTTCGCATAGAACAGGCGATACAAAGAATGTGTGGGAATTGATGACATGTTTTAAGTGTGGGAGATGTCTCATTCGGGAATGTTGGTGTGTGCCAGCTAGCGGGAATTGTGCGTGTGTCTTTCTGTCTGTGGATGTGTTTTTTTTCTCCCCCGCTCGGCTGGGAAAAAATACGTGGTGATTAGTACGACGCTGTGCGGAGGAAAACCGTTGTGTCTTTTTGTCTTTTTTGTTTTTTTTCTTTTTTTGTTTTGTTTGGTGTTAGGAGAGGAGTTGAGGGACGCATAGTGACTGCTTTTTGCTGCCCGGCTGGTTGTGCTTAATCTCGCCCCCACCGCTAACCCGCTATCCCACCCCCCCACCCATCCTGACCCCCACAACTCTTTTGCTGTGTGAGTTGAGCTCGACCGTGTGGCCCTGTGTATTTACGTATTTGGGAAAATATAACGATTCAACGTAGTACTTTATAAGAATGTTAATTAAACGATTTAGGTTCACTGACAGGACATTTTTAATAAAATCCGTCAGGAAAAAACCTTAACAGAGAACGGACGTTTTATCAAGAAGCTGTAGCAGAGGAATTCAAACGCGTTGATTGGGTGAGTGTAGGAAATGTAAACAAAAAATGCGCATTTTGCTAAATTGCCCAGCGCCTGTGCTAAATGTAAATACGCGAGTATCTTCAATTGTAGGGATTTTTTAACATTTTCATTTTGAGGCGAAAGGGTGGATTCAAAGTAAGTTAGAGAGAGAGAAAGAGGGAGAGAGGTAAGTTAATGAGAGGGAGGGGAAGAGAAAAGTAGTGAGAAATGACAGAGCAAAATAAGTTAATAGGAGAGAGAGAGAAAGAGAAAAATAGTGAGGTATGAATGAGCAAAGTAAGTTAAAAAGAGAGAGAGAGAGGGAGAGAGATAAGTTAATAAGAGAGAGAGGAAGAGAGAAGTAGTGAGAAATAACAGAGCAAGATAAGTTAAAAAGGGAGAGAGAGAAGGAGAAAGATAAGTTGAAAAGAGAGAGACACAGAGAAGTGAATGAGACAAAGACAGAATGAGAGAGAGAGAGAGGGGAGTGCGGAGCGGTGTCCTTGTTCATGGGTTTCATGTTTCGGCTTGCGGCCCCCTTTGACACCTGTGCACTAGGGATATACTAAACATATTCACAAAATAAAGTTAAATATATTGTTTTGCTTTAATTCTAAAAGAAAAGATAATTAATACAATATTTGCACAAAGATGTGTATGTAAAATGTTACATACAGTTGAGGTCTGTGTAAATATGCATTTGGTGAAAAATAGTCATCGTAGTGAAAAAGAAAAAGTTGTCAGCATTGTGCAAAACATACAACAGTATTTTTAAACATATGGTAACTGACAATTACATTTGGCATGACACTCCATCTTCAAAATTGGGTAAGGGACAAACATACAACAATAGTTATTTAAATAAGGATAATTTGCAGAAAATTGGGTATGATATATATTTATAGACATAGTTACAAATGAGAAGATACGTACCACACAGTACATAAAATTTTATTATAGAAAAAGATCAGGCCCGCTAAGGGATTAAATCCGGCCCGTGACAACACTTAGTGAAACGCAAGGGAAAAATGGGCTGCGAGTTGAAGTGAGTCAGCTTGGTGTTGGCAGACGCTGTGATTGTGCGGGAAAAAGAAAAGAAAGAAAAACTCATACAGCAAAACCAAGTAACGCTAAGGTATGCAATGCGTTGAATCTTTGTTAACGAGGAATTAAATGATAAAGACAATTGAAAGGAAAAGATTGAGCCATACCATTCCACCCTCACCCCCACCCCCCGTCCTTCCCCTGCCTTCCTCTCCTTTATTGTATGTGACTTTATGTTATGTTGTTAACGTTACGGAGGGGATATTGGAAAATAAAGGTAAAATGGAGTGAGTATTTTGCACTCGCCCGCGGGGGCGTAGTAGTGATAAAGGAACTTAAAAGCACAAAATGGGCTTATTAGTAATGTGCGAGTGGTGAATGAGATAGTTATGAGAAAACGTACAATACTTGGAAATTAATTAGGGTGAACGTTTCAAAAAGAGCTTCGTCTGCATGTGGCCTGTGAAGTGGAGAGCTGTTTCCGTGAAAATATTGCGGCGCTATGAGGAAGAAAATGCGTGTGCGTCGAGGGCCATTCAAATGGGAGGAGCTGGGTCTGCCGGAAGATGAATATTCATGAAAGAGGATGAGCCAGAATGAACTGTTTTTGTTTAAGCAGGAGCAGACGTGCGAGGAGGAGAGAGAACCCCCACCTTTCTGAGGTTACTCAGCCCACCCCGTTTGGGAAAAATCAGCAACATTCAACAGAATCAGCTTGTGTTACGAGAGAAAGGTCAGTAACATTAATTGATTAACCATGAATATTCTGGCGCCTATGAAGCTCCTGGGATTGCGTCATCCGGACAAGGCCGAGCAGATCGAAAAAGTGTCACAAAAATGGCATAAGAGGACGAAGGATCTTCAACCTGCGTGGCCGAAAGAGGGAACGTTCGATGCATACTCTTGTGAAGTCATGGAAGTCAGGATTATGGACTACAAATCTGGAAAAAATAACAAAAAACGACAAGAGAAGAGGAACACAGAAAAGGAGATTTTGCAGCTGTTTAAGACTGAAGGTGTGCAGTACAGAGAAAAAATTAGGGAAGGACTGATTCGACTAAAAGATAAATCATTGAATGCTGAAAAGACAACTGAATCAGCTGGGTTATATCCAACTTTGGTCGGAACAATGAAAATAAATGGGGATTTCAAGTATGGTGAAGAAGAAGGAGACAAGATGGGATTGCCAACAAGAAACCTGGACAACGCACCAACAAGTCCTCAACATCCTCCTATCCCAAAGCATTGTAGCACCGAGAGAAAGCTCAACACAGTGGAATGTCGGGAACCGCTTGACTGCTATGCAGAAAGAAATGAGACGGTTAAGGGAAAGTCTGGTGAATCGTTTTGGATCGACATGGGGACCGGAGGTGTCCGTCAAACAAGCCCGAACATGGGACAAGAACAACGGCGTGCGCTCCGAGCGACCATCAGAAATTTGGAAGAAGAACTAGACAATCTTGAAGCAAGAGCTGAGGCAGGAGGGGACGGTGAAAGACCTGGACCGTCAACGAGTGCGACTGGAAATTACGACCTAAGGCATAGGCCTAATATCCGGCCACCAGAGAGGTACACAGACCCTGGTCAGTTTCCAATTCTGATCAAGGGAAACAAAGGTCAGTACATCCCTTGGCAGACGCTCGACCTTACGGGTCTTATTTCCCGATTGCCGGACATACATGAAGGTGCAGGAAAGTGGATTCGACGATTTGAGGAAGAGACTATTGGCAAGCTGTTAGCCATCGGCGATATCAAGTCAGTATTGGCACAATGTGTAGGTGCTTCAACGATGCAGAATATTTTGCGTAACAGCAGCAATGGATGGATGATCGATGTGATGGCGGGTGGAACGGAATTTAACACCTACCGTGCAGTGGTGTGGAGAGCATTACGGGATGAGTACCCTGCCAAAATTGATCCAAAGGCATTAAAAGGTGAAACTCTCGGCGAAACTGAGAATCCAGCTTCATACATCGGGAGACAGCTCAAGCGATGGAAACAGGAGACAGAAGAGGAAGTGGAGAACAGCCCTATACTCTCGACTCTGTTTCGCAATGCAGTCATTGGAGCCCTGCCGATGCAAGTTCAGAGTAAGCTGGAAGATGCTGTAGGGTTAACCTCAATGCCATACAGGGAGTTCCGTGACCATGTTGTCCACGCCATTGAGAAATTCAGAAAGGATCAACAGAGACAGCAGGACTTAGAAAAAGCTCAACAACGGAAACTCACTCAGATGCAGCTCTCTGACCTGCAGGAAAAAATTAAATTGAAGACTCAAGCACCTCTACTGGACCAACCCATACAGGCAGGCGGGACGGCGCCGCCCATCGCTCCATCAACCCAGCATCCACTCCCGGTGGTTAATGTTTATCAGCAACAGCCATTTGGCCGGCAACCCTATGGAGCAGTACAGGGCCAGACGCCTGCCTGGGTTCCAGGGGCCCCAGGGCGGAACAGGAACGCGCCCACAGACCAAGTGCTCGTGTGCTGGAAATGTCACGGTCCTGGACACTTTGCACGATACTGTTCAGCAACCGGTCCAGGGGGATGGAGAGGACCGAAGGGGGGTCCGTCAAGACAAAGAAGAGGATCTCCGGGTCCAGGTCCAGGGTATTGGCAATAGGGGGGCCCAGAGAATCCTGAGGGGGAGGCCCAATTCATAATTCATGCAGGGGAAACTGGCAGTGAACCAATAATTCAAGTCAGAATCGAAGGCAACAAAATTCCAATGCTAGTTGACACCGGAGCTACATATACCTGCATAAGTTCAAAGTATGCCTCGAACCTCCCCATGTCCGGCAAATTCATAAGAACAATAGGATTCTCGGGATCAAAACAAACCATTCCAATGACAGACCCAGTGAAGATCTCTACTGAAGAGGGGGAAATTATGATACCCATTCTTGTGTCAGATGAAACACCAATAAATTTGCTGGGAAGAGACGCTTTGTGTACCCTTGGAGTCAAATTGTGGTGCACTCCGGACGGGGTGTATCTGGACAGGATTGGACTCAAGAATCAAATGTTACAACAGAGCAAATGCGCAAAGATCTATTGGTTGGGAAATCTACAAGAGCCTGTGAATAAAATTATGAAATTATGGGAACCTGTCATCAAAATGCAGCTACCAGAGGCATTCAAGCCAACGACAGATTATCATTGCACTATGTATTATGACTCGTCCTGCAGTATGATCTACGAGGAAATCTGGGACAAACAGACAAAGAACAACACAGTAGAAGTTTTGGTCGACTGCCTCCTGATTGGCCATCAGGGTGCAGCTCTAAACATCAAACCAAATGACTTCACGTCGCAGTGGTTCGGAGTACCGGAATCAGAACCACACATTGCGTTACTGGTCAACAAAGGATTCAAATCTAAAGACCTGGGTCCCATGGTGAAAGCAGCAAAGAGCGTGAAATGGATTGAAACTAAAGATTCGGAAATGACGATCTCAGACGAAGATGGTATGGTGAGAATACCGTGTGAAATGAAAATGGATGCGAAACCTTGGGTGATTACCATACCAGAAGCGACACAGGCTGTTCAAGATGAAGAACAACAAGAGGACGTATGGAGACAAGAAATGCTGAACCATGTTCCGAAGGAGGTGTGGTCAAATCATGACACCGATGTTGGATTGGTAAAATCAGCAAATCCAGCTGAAATAAAACTGAAACGGGGAACGAAATTGCCGTTTCGACCACAATATCCATTGAAGCCGGAAGCGGAAGCAGGGATACAGAAGACGATCGACGGACTGCTTAAGGCTGGAGTACTAATTGAGATGCAAAGTCCATGCAACACTCCGATTTTTCCAGTACTGAAATCCGACAAGTCTAGATACAGATTGGTACATGATTTGAGAGCGGTGAATGAGGTTGTCCAAGATTGGCCAGCTGAAGTTCCAAATCCAAATACTATCCTCACAAATATGCCTTCAAACGCAAAGTACTTCACAGTAATTGATCTTTGTTCAGCATTCTTCAGCATTCCGTTGTCTGAAGACTCATGGTATCTCTTTGCATTCACATACCGAAGGAAACAATACAGTTACACGCGGTTGCCACAGGGCTTCAAGCATAGTCCTCATATGTTCAACCAAGTACTGCGTAATGACCTGGAAGGCCAAGACATCGACAGCACACTGATACAATACGTCGACGACCTGCTGATCTGCTCATCAACGCTCGAAGAATGTCACAGGGACTCAATTAGAGTCCTACAAAGACTGGCTGAAACAGGACACAAGGCTTCAAAAGCCAAATTGCAATACTGTCAGCCGCAAGTGGAATATCTGGGAAGACTCATTTCACAGGGAAGCATTGCAATAACACCAGAGCAGCTCGAGGGAGTCAGCAAAGCTCCGAAACCTCGAACAGTTGGACAAATGATGACCTTCCTTGGAATGACGGGATTCAGTTCCGAGTGGATTGAGGACTACGCATGGAAGACTAGCTCAATGAGGAACTTGATGAAAGAAGCGGGAACGACGATGCTACAAGCAAAATTGCAATGGACAGACACTGCGATGGATGCTTTCGAAAATATCAAACAAGAAATGCAAAGAGCGCCTTCTCTGGCAACGCCAGACTACACAAAACCATTTCTGCTGTACGTAGCGAATCGACACAATATGTATGCTTCAGCTGTGTTAATGCAAGAGACGTGCAGTGGTAGACAAAAACAGCCAATTGCCTACTACAGCACCAAGCTTGACAATGTGGAGCAAGGATGGCCGCCATGTTACCAAGGCTTGGCTGCGGTTCAATATGCGTATGAGAAGGCCACAACCGTAACTATGGGCTATCCAGTGATAATTTACACCCATCACAAGATTTCAGAACTAATAAATCAAGGCAAGTTTGTTGTCACTCAGGCCAGATGTCTACAGTTCATGCCACTGTTGACGTACCCGGACATTACGTTGAAAAGATGTAATACTACGAATCCAGCCAACACCATACCGTTTGATTTTGAAGGTGAAGCCCACGAATGTGTTGCGGACGCAATAAAGTACACCAGGTTACGACCGGATTTGGAGTCCATTCCGCTACTGGCTGCAGACCTGACGTATTTCGTTGATGGATCATGCTTCCGAGATTACAGGGGAAATCATGCTGGGTACGCGGTTGTCAGGCAAGAAGCGGAGCAGTATGTGACGCAGAAAGCAGAGAAATGTGAACAGCCATGTTCGGCTCAGTGTGCAGAACTAAAAGCCTTGACAGAAGCATGTAAGCTAGCAAGAGGAAAGACTGCAAACATATACACCGACTCGGCATATGCGCATGGAGTTTGCCATCATTTTGGAACAGTTTGGAAGCAAAGAGGATTTAAAAAATCAGATGGGAGCCCAATTCATCATAGTCCACAAATCATGGACCTAATGTCTGCAATGATGTTACCATCAAAATTAGCCATCATCAAATGCCAGGCACACAGAAGAGGAAATGATGCAGTGATACGTGGGAACAATGCAGCGGATGAGGCGGCCAAAGAGGTGTCAAAAAGCAAGGTTGCTGTCTTCGCTCCTATGGTTTCACTAGAACCAATGGCAACGCCAGACGACATAATCCTGATTCAAGGCGAAGCGAGCCTGAGCGAAAAGACACTGTGGAGAGAGAGAGGGGCTACTTGTGATGATAAAGGACTTTGGAGATCGCATGAAGGACTGATTATTGCCCCAGTGTCACTGCTGACGATGTTGATATCAGACGTGCACACGATCGACCATTGTGCAAGGGGAGAAGTTGTGAGGAAGCTGAAAAAACAAGGTTACTGGTCTCCATATTTGCAGGCCACAGTAGACCAAGTGCTCAACCAGTGTGAAATCTGTGCAGAAAGAAACATCAGAAAGTGTGTACGGGCACCGATTGGCTTTGTGCCGGTCCCACAGGGGCCATTTAAGCATTTAGTAATTGATTATGTGGACATGATAAAAACGGTCCAAGGAAAACGATATATGCTCGTCGTGATCGACCGATTTAGTCGTTGGGTTGAAGCAGTGCCGTC
Source organism: Urocampus carinirostris (assembly GCF_059441175.1). NCBI lineage: Eukaryota > Metazoa > Chordata > Actinopteri > Syngnathiformes > Syngnathidae > Urocampus > Urocampus carinirostris. Next base: position 5,536,209 of record NC_142354.1, on the reverse strand, counting down.
AAAAGATCTAGGTGCGGAAACGGTAATTAAGTTTTTGATTAGGGAAGTTATTCCGCGATTTGGCATACCGTCAGAAATAAGCTCTGATAACGGCGCGGCATTTATTCAAAAGGTCGTGAAGGGCATCTTACAAAAACTACACATTAAACAACGGTTGGGTGCGGTGTATCACCCCCAGAGTCAAGGAATGGTGGAAAGAGTAAATGGAACAATAAAATCAAAGATAGACAAAATCTGTGCAAGTACTAAGCTAAATTGGGTAGATGCGCTACCATTAGCGTTGATGAGTTATCGTATGCAAACTCATCGGATGACACATTTAACACCACATGAAATGCTAACAGGCAGACCTATGCCAGCACCGCATTTGAGAGGTCCCTATAAAGGACCGCCGCTGGAGCAACTACAGAATGAACTGAGAGACTATATGAGACAATTGACGGCCATCCAGAAGGCCATCTATCTGCAGGTGAAGAGGCGGGAGTCCAAGGTCGAACAACCATTCGAGAGGACGGTGGTGCCAGGGGATCTCGTGTACATCAAGGTGTTTCGACGAAAGTGGAACCAACCGAGGCGTGAGGGACCCTTCACCGTCGTAAGAGCAACGCCGACCGCAGTCCAGGTCGAGGGCAGCCCAACCTGGTACCATCTAAACCACTGTACCAAGGCTCGCGCTGCCGCCGTCAACAAGACCAAGCAAGAACAACAGGACAGTAACGTTCAATTAGAAAAACAAAATGTGGATGACAAAGCTGTGTGTGATGATAAATTGTCTGATATGGTTGTCACTAGGAGCAGAGCTCGAGAACTCGCGGCGGCGAATGGAAATTGCGGGTCCAGAAGTGCAGCCGGAGATCCCGACAGCGACGCTGCAGTTGCAGTCCATGACACATCTGAGAGACAGCAGCCCGGTTAAGTGTGACACTACTTTAAAACATGCTGTGACAATTGGAAATTGGGAAAGTACAAAAAGCAAAAATAAACGAATTGGAGGCGTTAAATTCCCAAGTACGATGGGATTAATCCGACAAAAGGGAGATGTGGAACCAATCGAAGTGCAGACTGCATACCGAAAACCAAATATGTTGACGACAGTACAGACTAAAGTAACGGATAACAAGCCGAGCTTTAACAGCTGGTGGTCCAGGTTGTGGGTCACTCCAGCACCAAAGGTGATGATACAGACGGTAACAACACTCCTAGAATCAGAGAAATCTACACCCAAAGCAACAACAACAACAACAAAGGGTGATTTTATAACACGCCAACGGCCGAAAATGAATACACTAATAGTTCGTAGTATAAAGGAGAATGTAACAAAGGTTAAACAAGCAAAGCCGTCGCATCTAGATGAGAATGTAACCGTGACTCCTGCGATGAAACGGCGAATTGTAGTAGGAACCAAAATAGATACAGTGGGTAAGCCAAATGAAGGTAATCCTCAAAAAAGTATGGCATACGAAGATTATTTTGCGGATGGTGAAATTGGCAGTCAGGACAGTGGCCTAGTCAGGAGTGACTATAGGCCAAAAAGTTTTAACCCTACGGACGAACTTGGATGGGAGAACGCGAAGTACAACACATGGTATAGATGGTTATGGTATACTGCGAAAGTCATGACAGATGAAGAATGTATAGCATGCTCGACGGCGCCACCAGGCGTTTTAATTGTAATTCCAGAAAAGCACAATATGAAGACGTGTGCAGAGGAGCAGCGACGGATTTGCAAAGACCCAAGGTTTGCTTCACAAATAGTTGTAGTTAAGCCAGTTCCGCTGCCAATATGTACGATAGAATGTAGATTTATTTCTGGTGCAAGAGGTGGACATTACTATCCAAGGCTATCGGGGACACAGAGGAAAATTAGCTATAGGATGTTTAGGGAATTTCAACGATCAACGGACCACAAAGACCCTCCAAAAAGATATCGAGTAGATAGAACCGCTGGGTATGAATGTTATGCAAGTGGGGGATATAGCCACACGGGCATAGGGGGACATGAGGTAGGAAACACGACAGTGAAGTGTGAGACAACTTGGGTTATATCCTGGTTTCCACACGCAAATATGTATCCGATATTTCCAGATAAACCAGTATGGTTTGAAAATCCAGGAGAGCAAGATCAGACATGCGAAAACGTAAAAATGACAATTCCAGACATACGTTATTTGAGAGATCAATCAGTCGCAATAGCAGACAGTTACTGGATGTGTGGAGGTGACTATTTAAGGAGCAGGCTTCCACGTAATTGGGCAGGATTGTGTACACTTGTGAGATTGAAAGTACCGGTCCACATAATGTATAAAGGGGTTTATGAGCTACTAAGAGTTTCTAGGGAAGCCAGAGTTAAGAGAGCATATCTACCAGATGGACAAGTATATCTAGATGCCATCGGACAACCGAGAGGAATTCCAGAGGAATTTAAGGCTAGAAATGAAATTAAGTCTGGGTTAGAATCGATATTTATCTGGATAACTCCGAATAAAAATGCGGAATGGATTAATTACATTTATTACAACCAACAACGTTTTATTAATTACACCAACGAGGCCTTTAGTGCAATAGGAGAGCAATTACATGAAACATCTAGAATGGCCTGGCAGAATCGTCAGGCCCTCGATTTTCTCTTAGCCAGTAAAGGAGGCGTGTGTCATATGATAAAGGAGGAATGCTGTACTTATATACCTTTAAACACAGCCGCGGCAGGAACTTTCACAAAAGCGATGTCGAAAATTCGTGAATTGAGCGATGAAGTGACAGTGAATACTGAGAAGAACAGTATCTCTTTTGATTGGTTCTCGTCTACATTTGGGTACTGGGGTAGTCTGTTAGCGAAAGGGGGAATTCTTGTACTAACTGTAGTGATAATTATGTGTTTGTTGTGTTTCTGTGCTATACCTATTCTTAAAAGAGGAATGCTTAAGACTTTTGGAGAACAAATGACTGTAGTGGCTAATACTAGGGTGGCAGAAGCTCAATTAGCACAATTAGTGATTGAATATCCAAGCTTATTCATGAGTGAGGAGGAACAGATGATTCAACTAAATTCAACACCTTGAATTTTATCTGGCAACATTAACAGTCAGTCTACATTACATTAAGTAATGGAGCGCCTGCGGAAAGAGACACAAATGATAATCTGCACTAATAACAATAGCAAGCAGAACTAGTGTTAAAACATTGATTTATATATATTGATTTCTAATTGTGATTTTTTTTGTTGGTATGTCACACTGCCGGGGAGCAAGCTGCTGCCTGGGATGGTCATCGTCGCTTCCGGGTTTTTGGCTGCATGGAAACTGAGCGTGATGCCTGCTGGGATGAACAGCCACTCCAACATCTGACGACGATGCATGGTCTTCAAATTTTTCAAAGGGGTCGGGCCAAAGGCCGATGTGCATGCTGTATCACAATCCAGTCTTGCGCTCATCTTGAAATGTATCGACTGTTAACAAAATTGGTTATCGATGATCAGTTTAATTATTCATTTACCTTTATCACGTACCGATCAACCGTCGACGGTCCACGTATATAGTCCAGTGTGTACGGATAAAGATGAATGAAGGGGGGGTTAGTGCATGGGTCAGATGCTTGGAGTGTTAGGGGTTTTTTCTTTTTTCTTTTTTTTCTCTTTTTATTTTTTAATGAAGCATGAACAATGAAAGGTAGAGTAATCACAGCAGGCTGACCGCCAGAATTTTATTTTTTATTTTTGATTCACGTAGGCTCCGTCCGTGTATTGATTTGTAGTACTTTGCCACTACTCTGTTGATTTTTCAATTTTAATTTCCATTTAAAGTGGGAGTATAGAACTCCCAAAGGGGGGATATGTTGTGGTAAATACGCTTGCATATATAGAAATAGATTTGCATACATGTCTACATTAACTTACAATACATTACTTGCTTGTGGGAAAAGGTCGGGGTGACCTCGGTTGAAGATACCGTTACCAGACGATTAGAGTTTACCTTGAAGATACCGTTGCCAGACGGCGTGCAAGGAACGGTCACGTACTCATACGGCGTACACGGGACTGGTCACGTACTCATACGTGATACAGGACCGCCTTTTGGGGTGTATCCAATCGAAGTCGCTGCTACTAGCTTTAAATACATTGTCATGTTCCTAGCTCTGTGAGATCTTTATTGACGCATCAATAAAGTGACAATCTCCCTCCGTAACGAGACTGGCTCCTGTCTATTTCTTTTATCCACTTATGAGAAGACTTTCTCTCGATTATCGGACCTCCAATTTCTACAACAGTCATTTGATTGGGTGAGTGGGAGGGATGGGTGGAGCTATGCAAAAAGTACAAGCATTCCCTCCCATCTCTCGCCAAAGGTAAGCACATAAGGCTCCCTTTTCTCAGAATGTTGTGACGTTTTTACAAAATAAATGCTTGCATCTGGTTTTGAAACCAATATGTATGAAAAAAAGGGTCAAAAGGAGTTTAACCGATCTTGAGTAATTGCAAGAAAGAGACAAGTTTAAAGTGGTCTGTTTGTTGAATTTGGGACAGGGGCTCTGGCATTATTCTCTTTTCATAATTTTTATCAAATCATCAAAAATAAATGTGCTGAAGACTAAGCTTTTGTCTGTGGCGCGGGTTTAGCAATTTAGTAAATTTGTCTCATAATATATGGTGTGGCTCTTTCCCAAAATGAAATTAATATTTTTTGCTTTTATGGCTCTTTGAGTCAAAAAGGTTCCCGACCCCTGCTTTAAGACTACCCGCTTTTTTGGTCTCCTTCTATCTAACAAGAGACATCTGTTTTAGGTTTCAAGGTACCTTCTTTCTTGGGATAATCTTAATCTATTGATAAATTTAAAAACAACACCAGACCCAGGCCACTTTTTTGTGTTTCTAACTCTAGAACATATCCGATCTTTTGGAATGCAACTGCTCTGTGAACGGTCGAAACGGATTTAGGGGACTTGCACGTTAAAAATCGGCGGCAGACGACACTATCTGCCTTCAACCAGGAGGAAGGAATCTGAGAGTTCAACGACCACAGCGGATGCAAACAGAGAGTGTCATTAAATCACACATTCATGGAAGATGAACACTTGTTTATTTTGTAAGTTCCAGAACAGCCATGATCCCATAGCGAATTCACAACATGGCGCTCGAGTTCATTCTTAAAGCGATAGTATCCTCTATTGGTAGTTAACATTTTTTACATTCAAATCCCACCACACAGACAGCATTCAATGGGGGAAAGCGAGGTTTTGGATTTATTGATATTTTTTGGGACATCGCTGCGCTGTTAACATCCATGAGAACTTCCACAAAACTGTGTGTCCTCTTCTACATTTGCGAGACAGTTATGGTGTGTTCACACAGGAAAACCAAGTCGCATAGAAGTGGTATTAGTTTAAAATGTGAACAATCTCACAAAACCATCGGATTTCAACAACAAAAAAATCTAAATTATGCATTAAGCTCTGCAGCGTTACCCTGGACAAAACAACAAACAACTGTGCCCAATAATAATAATAATACACAAATAAGACGAACAACATTGGCATTCTGAGCAAACTTTTTTTTGCAGCTGTCTGATAGTAAGAATAGAACAAATTATTTACTTATCATTCCACTTTTTTTATATCACAGAAGCAAATACATTCTGAGCAGTTTTTGTTTGATTTATTTTACAGGCGTCTAATTTATTGTTGTCCACCTTGGAGTCGGACAACAAGTCTGCAATTATCAGTGGGGACGCCAGTATTCTGATAACCCATTTGACTCTGAATTTTGAAGGAGAGAAGGTCTGTTCCCAAGTGACTACATCAAACTTACTATTTGGATTTGTGAAAATAAACTTCAGCTTCCACTCTATTTGTGCTTGATAGTACTTTGTCATCGATAATAAAAGGTGCCACCACGCCTATCTGCTTTTATCTGACTTTTAGCAAAGCTGTTCAGTGCGGAACACATAAGGTAGGGAGAATGGAGAAGCCGATGGGATTGAAATATTACACACAAAAAAAATAACAAAACGTACAACACCAAGTTGTAAGCTATGAAGGTGACATTGGCAGTCATGTACAGTTAAGCAGTGTGCAGTAGAAAAACAATCGTTTACAGAAAAATTAACTCAATTGCCTCAAGAGTCGCCGGAGCCAGGGTCTGGGTGAGGTTGGGCCCAATTGGGTTTTCCAAAAGAAAACTTACGATTAAACAAAATCCACTGTTCTCAAATATGTTTTAAAAAATGCTGCATAAAATAAGATCTAAAAATAAAAAGCATCAAGAATTAAAGTGAAAATAAATCAATAAGTAATATATAAATCTGTAATTTGCGTGGGCTGCATTTACATCAAAGCGACCGTTTGTATTATTTGACCACTAGATGTTGCTTTATTGTACATGCGCTAAAAAAGGAGACAAACTACAGAAACTTAAAGTGACAAAAACTGCAACATTTTTCTTTTTTTTTGCCCAGCCTTTGGCAATGGAAGAAAAAAGGAACCAGAAAAGGGAAAAAAGGGAAATAAAAAGACAAAAAGGGGAAACAGAAAAAATAGGAAAAGAGAAAAGGAAAAAGACAAAGAAAGGAGGAAAAGGGGATGAGAAAAGGATGAAAAAAGAAAGAAAAAAAGAAAAAAAGGCAAGGCAACAACAAGGAAAAAAGGGAAGGAAAAACTACATTTTTATTTTCATTTTTATTTTGGGGGTACCTGTAGCAGCAGGATGTCCAACAATGATGTCAGCTCCATCTTTGTGAGGCTAATGTAAAATAAATATAAACTTCTTTACTTGTGTGTACTTTAAAACATGGACCTTTATTCCATAGTTCATGTATTTTTTAACAAAAATAGCAAGTCCCTTAAGGTTTTGAGGAACTATCAATTAAATGCCCGTGCTTGATGCCAACTGGCTTTGTAACTCAGTATTATTCCTACGAGTTGGCCATACATTTCCACAATTATCTCGAATTTTGTCAGGTAGCGCTCAATGAAAAATCAGTCAATATACCAGAGCAATCCATGTTTGGTTGGGCAATCCAGTCTCCCTGTTGCATTTATTTTGGTACAAATCCTGCGTAAGTCGTCATTTTTGTGCTCTCGCATCAATGTCCAATGTCCAACGTCCCAAAATTGTCTTATTTTCCATCGGTCCTGAGTCTGTCAATATGCACGTGCATCAAGAACAAGCGCAACAGAGGCTGCAAATGATGACATAAATCAGAGGTGGTGAGCGCTTGGAAAAACGTTCCAAATTCTGTTCAGCTCCTTTAAATAATTAATAACCAGGCTCTATTTCAAAATACACACACTTGCATGTTTGTGTGTGTGTGTGTGTGTGTGTGTGTGTATGTGTGTGTGTGTGTGTGTGTGTGTGTGTGTGTGTGTGTGTGTGTGTGTGTGTGTGTGTGTGTGTGTGTGTGTGTGTGTGTGTGTGTGTGTGTGTGTGTGAGAATGTTAAAGGGTGAAGTGTAGAAGCGCAGATTGTACCTAAGACCTACGCCCTATTGCAGGGGTTTGGAAACCTATGAGCACATCTGGCCCGAAGACAAAATTTCAACTATGCATTCCATCTTTAATGTGAGTGCCTACTGTAGTGCACGCAAAGCCGAAACAATGCTAAAATTCCTGATGTTACGGTTCTGTATTATATATGGCATATTTTTAACTAAAGTTTAAGGTAAAGGTGTCACACCAAATAGACCCTGTTTTGACTGTGCACTGCCAAGGAATCCTTTATATGGAAGCTCATTAAAATCAATATTCACTGTTGAGACAATTTATGATAGAAAAAAGTCAGAACAAACTGTAAACGCTACAAAACACCAGAAAAGCACCCAAAGCAATCTGATTGGGAAAGCGGTAGAGATGGCTCTCCACAGAGCGCGTCACACAGGAAAATAGTGCTGATGAATTTGGCTATTTTGTTGAATTCTGTCTTAAAATATATAGTGTGGCTCTCTCTAAAAATAATAAGATTTTCTTTGCTTTAATGACTCTTTGAGTCAAAAAGGTTCCTGATCCCCTGCCCTCTTGTCAGGTGCGCACAAAGTGTGTATATTGAATACAACAACAGTACACGTAACAGAGACTGCGCCTTTCAGTATGGTGCGCTTCATGGTCGTGAATATGCAGTAAGGCTTTTGATAAAAGGTATTTTTTTCTTGAAATTATTTTCCAATTCTTCCAATGTTCTTCCAGAATGCTTCAACAAAATGTCATGGTGCCTCCTGCTGCCAGAGATCCACTCTCGAAGAGGTACAAGGTGGAAACGTTCCCTTTAGTCTGTCACTGTGATGACTACGTGGTCATCTTGTCCTTTCCACAACATCTCGCCCTCAAAATCCAGCATATTGTGCTTGCGGCACCGCAGAAGAATGCCGACTACCTTGTCCGAGATCTTCACGTAGCGGTCAAAGAGGCGCCCGAAGGTGACCGCCGTCCTTCCCTGGCGGTCCTGGTAGCCCATGTCCCGGATAATCCACACCATCTCCTCCATCTCCCGGTGGATGTGCTTGTGAGCGCGCTCGCCCCGTTCTGCAGTCTTAGAGCCTTCTTTGGGGCGACCGTATCCGCTATCGCCCCTGTGCAGCCGAAGGCTCATTGCGTAGTCGTAATCAAAGTCTTCGCTGAAGGGATTGAGTCGCTGGCCTTCCGTGTGCTCCTCAGACCACTGCTTCCAGCGATTCTTTATGTCGCCCATGGTGGCAAGCTTGATCTGAAAGGGAGACAATCATTATCAAACACCACACGAGGTAAACTACTAAATCTACCACCCATGTTTTGTTATCACGTCTGGAACCATGAAAATTGAGATTTTAATCTATTTGAAAGTGTGATTTATAATCAAAAGTATTTGAAGGAAAGTGAAATGGGGATGTATCTACCCCCTAAAGCCATATACATCAAATGGTCTGTTTTTCAACAGTGGCAACAATGGCCTTCTATGACTTTCGATAGAGTTCGAATGGGGATTTTGGAAATCTTGCTAATGCAAAGATTTTTTTAAATAAACCCTGTATCGGGATCTGGCACACTACCTTCTCACGAGGGTGCGAAACCGGACACACTTGTGCCCATCTCCCCACAATGGTTTTTAGTTATCACAAGACTTTATATTGACCGCTCGGACAGCACACTGGGTCGGGTCACTGCGATTGTCAACTTGGTTTCCATATCGATGTCATTTCTGCTGTCCTCCACTATTGGGTCAATTTCTTTATGTTGGGATAGTTTTCTGTTTTGTGACCACTTTTGTGTTTGTTATTTTGTACCTCCTTTGTACCATCCCTCATTTTGAGCACACCTGCCTCTGTTCTGGCTTACCTGCGTTTGGCTCCACCCGCAAAACGAAACCCCCTGACATTTGTCGGCATATGAACATGTCACTGGCATGGGTCTAACAGTATCCAAATATCATGATAAATATTGTATGAGAACACAATATCATACCTGTCAACCTGTACGGTTTTGCCGTACAAAGTACGTTTTTTATGCATTTTAAGACGAGTACGACATACAAGGAAATCTGTACGGAAAAACGCAAATGTGTCAATCCCATGCGTCTGCCGCCTGGGGATTTCCCATCATGCATCATTCTGAAAAAAACAAACAATATGGTGTACGATTATTTTGTATTTTGTACGGGAAAATATGACAGTTAGTACGGGCATGGAGCCATGGAGATGGACAGGTATGCAATATGGTAATTATCACAATTTTTTTGGGTAGGTTGTCAATATTTTAAAAAAGCTCACAATACATGTTATTGTTTTTAAAAAAAAGTACACACGCATTGGATTTTTTTAAGGGATAGCTACTAATAATGCAGGCCAGTATCAGCATTTTTTTCCCTTGCGACTTTTTTGCCCCAAAAATATTTTCAATCAGCTATTACTTGTCGCTCAAAACTTCCTGATTTCCCCCTTTGTCACACCTGAATGCTATGTTTTAGAACATGCTGTCCTCCAGCCGACAGCTCGCTTTGCCTTTCTTAGGCCACCTCGTCTTGGCTGCCTGCTTGGGGTTGGGTTTCTCCCAAAGACGTCAGAGAGACGGTAGTGTTATGTGCAAGAATCTTGACACCCTTAGTATAAAAACGAAAATAAACCAAAACATTCACAGTTTTACTATAGACATGGCATATGTTTTTTGAAATCTGAAAAAAACGACAAAGCAAAATGATTCTGCGCTAGGTTGCGCTTCAAGGTCGTGTTAGTAATAAAGTCAATTGTTACTTTATATTGTGTTCTGATGCTCGGTCACACATTACAATGTCATTTCGCAATGCCGAGATCCAGTTACGATGTCAAGCTACAGTGAAGTGCTTTTATGTGACGTCGTAACATCTCTTAGAATGTGGTCTCATTCTTTGGCATCCTTCAAGGACGCTCTGCTATTTTTCTCCCAAATCAAAGTTAGATTTTATACTACACTGTAACGCAGGGGTCCCCCAAAATGTTTCCTTATCACTTTTACTTTTTCTGATGAGGGGCCGGTTTGTAACAGAAAAAGTGTGGCTGTTTTCAAAGAATATAATAATAATATAATATCAAGAGGCACTGCTAGAAAAAACATGCTGACTACAAAAAGCTAACTGTAAACGAACGCTGAAGAACCTGGAAGCAGTTTTAACGGGACAGCAGTGTTTTTTCACGAGACTGCGAGTCAAATAAAAATTCTAAAAAGGCAAGCTCTGAAGTCGTGACGCTGATCGCCAAGCACAGCAAACTTTTTACGAAGGATACTTTTTTAAAGACTGTTCAAAGAATGCAAGTTACCCCCTCACACAGATTTTATATTACAAAATCAGGCCCGCTTTTTGAAAAGTTTGAATCCTCCTGACAAAATGTGACAAAGTAATTCTACAACATATCACTTCAGCCTAAGCCTACGAGATAATGCTATGATATTGCGCCTCAACAGGGGTCTCCAGTAGTTCCCGTGGTTACCAGGGTGCCTTCTAAAAACACTGAGGTCCCCGCGGACCTTTTTGATAATAGCTCACCATGCTGCATCATTGTTATTTTCTTGTAAAAATACTTTTTTGAGAGGCTGACTGAGTCTCTTTAACCCCACTTCCAATAATGAACATAGTAAAAGCATAGTAATGACATAAGTTATTATTTTAGAAACTGGGTACCCTTTGTGCTTATTAGTATTGAAAAGTAGCTCTCAGCTTGAAAAGGGTTGCAGACTCCTGTGCCACAATGAAAAGATATAATAACAGGCAATAGGATCACATTTCACCATTAATCTAAAAGGTAATTCTACTTTGTAATGTTACACCACAACATAACACTACATTTTATTGCTACAATATAAAAATTTGAAGGAGATACACCATATTTTCTGGACTATAAGTTGCAGTATTTTTCATAGTTTGGCCGGGGATCCGACTTACACCCCAGTAAGACTTGTATGTGAAATTATTAACACATTATTATGTCATTGAGTTTTAAATTTTTGTCACTGGTACTATTTATTATTTCACATGTTATTTCACACTAAATCGCACGAGTATTCTCAGGGCCTCATGTCATCTCATCTCCTTTCATTAGCTGCACCGCGTATCTTCAGTAAGGTCGCGGGGGTGCTGGAGCCCATCCCAGCAATCATCGGGCAGCGGGCAGGGGACACCCTGAACTGGTTGCCAGCCAATCGCAGGGCACACAGGGACAGACAACTCCCTCGCTCATTCACACCTAGGGACAATTTGGACTGGCCAATCCACCTGAAATGCATGTCTTTGGAATATGGGAGGAAAGCGGAGTGCCCGGAGGAAACCCACGCAAGCACGGGGAGAAGTAAATCCGGTAGCTGGATTTGAACCCACACAGGAGGTTCCCAAGACCTTAGAACTGTGCTGCACACGCGCTAACCACTGCCCCGCCGTGCTGCCCACTCTCTATGTTGATGATTTCCACCTTGAGCGCAACGTAAAAGCCGTAAGAGGAAGCCGGTGCATAGTCCACCTCCGGGACCTACTAAGAGTTGTTCACCCTAAAAGTGACACAGAGGATAAAGATTTGATTGGATTTAGTGATTTGGAGTTAAAATTATTGTTTGGTGAGCATGTTCTTTATTCCAGAGTTATTTAGATAACTCTTAATACGTTACATTGTTACTGACGAGCATGTCTAAGATGTGCACGTAAGTACCGGGTTCTCCATTTTATTTTAATCTAAATTTGCCTTTGAAGATGACAGGTATGTTTTTGGTGTTTGATTGTCTCAAATAAATTACCCCCAAAAATACTCCGAGTGTGACTTATATATTTTTTTCCCTTCTCAATAATGCATTTTTTTGCCTGGTGCTACTTATAGACCAAAAATTTGGGTTATCTGATCAATCAACTTTTTGGAAGCTTTTGATTATTTTAAAATGTCAGTTTCATGCTAAAAAGGCAGTCAATATTGTTTTAATAGTTATCTTTGAGAATTCCAGCACATTCTTCCACTGTTTTCTCAGCTATGCTGTCGATAGTGCTGCAATTACTATTTTTCAAGTGAATCGTGAAGCTTTATATAAAAACCCAAAAGCAAATAGGTATTTAGTCTGGTTGCTCTGTGTGAGAATTGTGTGATTTTCATCGACAAACGTCTTCCCTGCGGGTGATCGTCTCCCCCAAAATACCTCTTTTTGTAGTAAAAGGTACCACTATTGCGTCAAAGATTTTATCAAATTAATGCCTATAGTTTAGTTTGAAAGGGTTTTAAATCTAAATATAATTGACCTTTTTGTAGCACACAGTACGATGTTTTAACTAACATATTGATGTAACCTCTAAAATTGAACACTTAAATGTAAAGTTACATGGTCACACTTTCCTAAATAGTTACAATCTTACTATGTAACACCACTACATAAAAGAACATTGCCCGATATAACATAATAATAATAATAATAATAATTTCCTTTGTATTGTCATTCTTTGTAACAATGTACACAGAATGAAATGTCGATACACCTGACCCGTTGTAGCGAGTCGATGCAGCCGCAGCCAACAGAGGGCGCCGCCATTATACCAATTAGGTATGACTCGGCCGAAGCGCGAACCAGCGACCTCCCAGTCTCAAAGCGGGCACACTACCATCTAGGCTACTGAGCTGGTATGATGCTACAACGTAATTTTTAAATGTAGTGCTACTACTACATTATGCTCCAATGTTGCACTACAAATTGATATTAATATGTAACGCTCCAGTGTAGTGCTACACATAAACATCACAGGGTAATGCGAGAGTGTATTATAATTTTTAAAAATAGTTTTGCCAATTTTTCAAAGGAAATTGCATATGATGCCAGTCAAATACCTGTCAACGTATATGTTTTCCTGTACTGTTTGCATTTTTGCTTATTTCAAATTGTGTGCGCCGTATAACACTTTTTGTTAGGGATTTTTTTTTATTATACTGCTACGTATAATAGGCAACACTAAATTTATTGCAATTTTCTGTAAGGTTTATTATCGCTTAATAACAGCAATAATTAATAAGGGGAGCAATTGGTTTAGGTTGACAGATATGCAGTTTGTTAATTTGACTATTATTGTGAACTGTTGTTTGTTATACAGATGTATTAAAAAGAAAGGGCTCAGGGTTGGGTCTTTTGAACAGGTCGTAATTTCTTATCTGAAGTTGTTCTCTCCCCTTTTATCCTTGCAAGTTCAAAATTTATAGATATCTTCTCTCTTTATTTTGAGTATATCCTAAACATTAGCCTTATCAGCAACATTATAATGCTTCACTATACAGTAATGCTACTCGTAATACTACAAAGCACCGTCAAGATGCAATGCTATATTTTAATGCTCAAACATAATGGTCCAATGTAACACTACATTGTGATGCTGTGATGTAACGCTACGATTTAATGTTACAATGTAGAACTTGATTGTAAAAGGACAGCATAATGCTACAAGGAAAAATTACATGCTCTAACATGCATGTAACAACACAACATCCAAGGTGTTAAAAGTAATTTGTTATCTTAGCGCTACCTTGGGCCTGCTGCTGATTTTTTTACACTTCAGTTCCAATGTTTCCGTCTTGAGTTCTGTGCTTTCTCCGAGCAACACCTCATCCCCCAAGCCACTGTCCTCTGTTTCCAGGCTGCTGCTCCTTGAGCTTAACTTCCTTTCCTGAAGCATTAACTTTTTGTCCTGGATGATGCCGGCCCCGCCTGCATTCAGCGCCCTCATGTGCCGCCGCCGAGTGGGTGACTCGTTACCCAGGAAGGGCTTGCTGTCCTCAGGAGTAGACTCCATCTTTCCGCAGATAGCGTTGACCAGATCTCCGCCGCGCTCTGTGATTTTGGGTTGAACTGTTTTAGAGATGGAAACGCTGCGGATAGACCTGGATTCACTCGAGGTTGTTTCCTTTGGTTGAGCGACTTTAACCACAGGGAGGCGGTCCCTCCGTTCCTTCTGGTCTCTCAGGTCCTTCTGGTCTACGGAGCTGGGCATCCAACCAACGGGAGCTGCATCCTGTTTGTCGGCGTGCTCTGTAGCCCAACCCTGCCAACTTTTCGCCAAACTGGCCACCATGGCAGCACATCGAACCTTCCTCACGGCGCGTTTGAGCGCAGGGGGCTCAGTTCCGGGGCCACTCATTCTTCCCAGAGCCACTAAGTCTCAAACTAATAGATTTGTAGACAAGGAAGTCGCAAAGCTGGTGCTAAGGCCTAATGATCCTTTTAGTCAGCTTCTAGATCTTTCGTGGAACGGCGGCAAGCCTTCAGGATCGTCGCTCGCTCACTCGGTCACTGGGTGAGACGCCTGCTCTGGGCCCTTTAAATAGAATTGTGGCATGGGTGTGTGTGTGTACGTGTAAGGACTCCAGAATGGTGGGGGCAACAACGATACGAAATCTGGCGTCAAACACACACAAGCATGCACCATACAAACATGTTCACTTTCAAAAAGACACCACAAACACTTGCATAAAGACTCTTATAAAGACAACATAAAGAAAAGAACGCAGGATAATTAGATACAACAAAAACAACGGTTGTGGTATTTGGGAAATCCAAAAGTACATTAAAATACAACTAAAGTTAGGTAAGGTTAAAATTAAAAAAAAAATAGTTTCTCTAAGGGATTATTAGCCATTATTTAACCTGGAGATCCCATATAAATAGCATAAAATCCAAATCAGCAAAAAACATTGCCGTGATGAGTAACTGCAGACACACAGTTTATTAATTTTACTTAATTTAAGTTATTGTATGGAGATTTGAGAAAATGGATATGAGAGCAATATAGAGTCGCGTATTCGATTACAGAAGGAAGCTATTAAGATTGTGCATAACGCAGGGTATAAAGAACATACAACCTGTTTTTAAAATCCAACATGTTCGAATCTGAAGATAAGGTGAAAGTTGGATCTTTTTTATTAAGACAAGTGAAATGGCCCGGGGCTGTTAGGCCGATAGTGGTCGTTTGTTGGGAGCTCCAGTATCCAATATGGCTGTAAGAGGGTATTAAAGACCCCACCAAAGCAGACCACACCAAAGCAGATGTTTATCAATTATGCTGGTAGTTTTTGGGTGTGCCTTGACTGGAAACCTAGCCAAAGACACTCACGGAAGCTCAAAGTACAACTGTATACATTTTTGCGAAAATTGGTTCAGCCGTTTAGGAGCCTATAAATCACACACACACACACACAAACACATGCAAATTTTCATTTTGTTAATTAGATGTTGATGTTGTTCCTTTTTTTGTGCT
This sequence comes from Urocampus carinirostris, assembly GCF_059441175.1. NCBI lineage: Eukaryota > Metazoa > Chordata > Actinopteri > Syngnathiformes > Syngnathidae > Urocampus > Urocampus carinirostris. The sequence goes on along the minus strand of NC_142354.1, from coordinate 5,520,512 downwards.
GTGCCTGAATAAAGAGCCACAAACAACACAAACATACACAAGATTTGTGTATTTGCTTTCGAGGTCCCTGCAGGTCTAAAAATAGCTACCACCTGTCAACTACAGCCCGCTGAGACAAATTCCACGATGACCCTGCACAAGTGTGTGTATTTTCCAATTGTTGATTACACACAGTACTAACTATAATTAGTGTGAATGTCTCACAGTGTATGTATGCAAGTATTAGCGCATGGCGACAAAATGCAACTACTAACGCATGCTGACGATATGGACGATGAAGACCGAATCACTAATTATATTTGGCTGTATGAGACTTCTTTTTAAATCTGGTGTCTATGAGCTCATGCAAAACCATGACGTGATCTGCACAATTTATGGTGTAATATTACGGAGCAGTGAAAAAGCATTTGCCCCCTTCCTCAATTATGTGTTTTACATGTTTAGCACTCACAATTTTAATAGCACGCAGAGACAATCCAAGGAAACACAAAATGCAGTTTTGAAATGTTGATTCGATATATTAAGCCACAGAAAAATAGGCTTATGTAAAAAAGCAATTGCCCTTCTTTGTTAAAAAGTAACTGTGAATAACCACTGTTTTGGGACAGCTGAATTCAATTGCACAGGCCACACCCAAAGTTGACTGCCACTTCCTGTGAATCAAGAAATGACAGAATCTCTTAGACAAAGAGATTTGAGGCTACAAAATCTCAAGAACACAATTGGTATAGAACAACCCAAAGAAACTCCAGAAAAAAATGATTGAAATCCATCAGTCCGGAAAAGGTCACAAAGCCATTTCCAATGCTGTCGGGCTCCGGCGAACCACTGTCAGAGCCATTATCCACAAATACAATCCCCACCAAATTCAAAGTCCCAACCTATGCCCTTTATATAATCATATATAAATAGTGTGGGTTTCATAAATTATGATTTTAAGTTTTCTGCAAATAACTTCATTTTGACAAATTTCTACTCCCCTAAAACTTACACTTAATCTATTTGTTTAAAATTAAAATATGCATGTATTTATTAACATTTTGGGCGGAGTTTTATATTTCGATTTCTATCATGTTGAGTAACCCGTAGTAACATGTTTTTCTTCTTGAATATAATTAAATTTGTTCTTTCATTATATATTTATGATATTTTTGGTAGGTTCTGTGGCAGTGGGTTGTGTATTTCACACCTAGGCTTTCTGTTTCAGTATGAAATGGTGATGTAGTACTTGCGAACAAATCTGAAAGTGTATTTTCTAGAGTGCAGGCTAGGAACTGGTTCTACTTCGTCCGGACAGGAATCGAACATATTGACGAGACAATGAACACTCTTCATTGTTAAGTTGTAATGAAGATTTATTTAGAGAACATTGCGCGGGTCAAACACGATGCTCTGCTCTTGCACGGACAAAGAAAAACGTAGGAGCAGGGCAAAAGAGGGCCGAAGTGCCTAGCCGGAAAAGGACAAGGCGCCATGAAGAAAGCAAAAAGCGGACTTTTCGAACACGGATTTTATTACATGCAGATGAACAGTATGACCGACTCACAATAGTGGTATTAATATTAAGGGCGTATGTGTATGTATATATCGATTGAAATCTATTTCACCACTCTATGAGCCAGCTCTTGTAAATAAAATTTTAATTTTAATTGTGATTTGGCCCCCACTACAAGCCTGGTTTTCTGGGCCGACGGCGCTGGCCGCCGTGCCAAGTACAATTTGTTCAGGGAGCTGGCAACACGGACTCAACGAGACGGGGAGTGGCAAGAAAGGGCCCCGCATAGCACAACACGTAGTGCCTGTCTCTTGTAAGAAAATCGAAGTACACTGTGTAAACGGAGACAAAGAGGAACAATGATGAGTGGATAACAAAAAAAAATCAGAAAGAAAGGAGCTCAATCCGACCAGAACATAATGATTTTGGCTCAAAAATCAGATTCTGGGCTTGAGATCTTACCTCTAGGCTGAGAGTGGCGGACAAAACATTTCCCCGCCTGACTTACTTGCATCGGAGTTGTTCGACCTTTTGCTATTAAATCAACACAACAATACATTTCCTTGTGCAGCATGTTCTCTTCAAGATTAAGGGCTGTTGATGCAATCGCTTTGGTAGATTAGCACCTCTCACCCAACCATAGTTTGTGAAACCAGTGACGTTTCCCAAGGCCCGCTAGGAGGCGCTGACTCTCCAAATTGGAATCTGATAGGCTACACCAACAGCTTTATCACACTATTACGGTAAATGGCCTTCAGGATTTTTTGTAAAGGGCTCCGGGTTGATTTCTGAGCCTAGAAAAACCCAATGTGATTGGTTCAATGCGTATATATAAAAGCACATATCTGAAGCTGTGCAACCAGGGAGCAGCAATGAAAGAAGGCTGGCAATTTGGAATTACTTAATAAGGATTGATAGAAAAAATATAATCAACATCCTATAATTCAAATATTTTTAAGGCCAGTAAAAAAGGCCTTTCTTGCCCTGACGCCCCACCACTGGTGATTTGTGTGCATGCAGGATGAACATTCTCATCCCATCCTCTCACGTGTACTCCAAAATAAAACCCAACAAGAGGTGTGTGTGTGCGTGTGTGTTCTTGTTTTCCAGTCTCCAGTTAGTTTCACTGTGAAGTACAACTGACAGATTAATTTGGGATATTAATCTTTGGCTGATATGAGAGTCAAGGAAGATGCAGGTTTGATATCAACAGGAGCCCCCCAGTAACCGCGGGGTAAAAACGGACCCACTCCTTCGAATGACTCCCCTTTCTCATCGTGGCCCAGTGACGCGATTGTTTTTATTTAGAAGAAGTCAAGCAGTTGTAAAAACATACCATGATGAGTTTCCTGTACCCTTCAAAATAAAGACTAAACGTATGCATGTTTTTAAACAGAATCATATAAAAGAGTAGAAAAATAGAGAATAAGTAATAAAAATAGCATGAAATCAAGTATATTCCATCAGAGCCATTTGTAACGTGAGTAATAGAGAAAATTACAAATAACTAGATGTAATATACCTTACAAACACAAACGACTTTTTATCTTTATGCTCTTTTTAGAGCAGGTGCTCCATATTTCAGCATAACAAGCTTTCATATATTTAAATCTCACTGCTACTGTTTTTTAAATAGTTATTGCCGTTTTTTAGCCTCTCTTTCAAGCCATGTTGAAAATGACCTCCTCGATTACACCATATCAATTTTACTAATCTTGTTTTTTACCAAGATTGTAATATATATATATAAATGTAGTGCGTAGACTCTATTGTGCTTTTCTTTGCTTCATTATTTTCCATTTTCCACCCTTTTGTCGTCTGGGCCAGTTTAATGTTGTTTTTTTAAAACTATAGATTATCACGTTTCCCAAATGGACAGTACGTCTTTTTTTCATAGTGTGGTAAGCTGGGAGCTTGGCAGCCAACAGGCAAAACAGAGTATTGAACACAGGCCAAAAGGTCATCAGCTGCCCAGTCTAGAGGGCATTGCTGGCTTGCGATACTGCAGAAAAGCCATCAACAAAAAAAACTTTTCCCACCACAGCCACCACCTTTGACCTGTAGCACTCTAGTAGGTGCTACAGGTCTCTTTAGACATTAAATGATCAGCTCAAAGACAGCTTTTTCCCCAGTGCCATCCTATACGAGCAGACGCAACAGTGAAGATATATACCCAGTTACACCCTTGTATCTTTCAATTTTGATTTCCCTCTATGTTCCTGCTCGGAGCCTTTGCTCAGAAAATGCTGATCTCGCAGTGATCCCACGAGCCAAGAAGAAATCAGCAGGTTCAAGAGTTTTCTCCACTCAAGGCCCGGTGCTGTGGAATGCTCTTCCCTCTGTGATTTGATCTGCAACCTCAGTGGAAGTGTTTAAAACCCAAGGTTAAAAGACACATCCAATAGCTTATGGTGTTGACTTCAGGTTGCCATCAACCGGAGATTCTGTTATTACCTTTATTCCATGTTGGGTGTCTGTTTGTTGTGATTAAGGGCTATACAAATGAATATGACTTGACCATTTTTTGCAGCTAAATAAATATTGCAAAAAATAGCCCAAAAATATATAGTGCTTTGGTTAGGAATTTACTTGCCGCACTTTTTACTTGAACTATTGCCACTATGCACGATTGTTTTTATTCTTTTTAAGGACTGGAGAAGGATGGGTGCCCAGGCTGTACTTGCCCAAGTCAAACCACAGGAAATGGAGCCCCATTGACCCTTGCAGTGAAGGGAACCACCTATCCACCCATTGTTATGAGGCCAGTCCCTAAGCACTATATTGCAAATACTTTTGCCTATTTATGCTGAGTCTTTTATCTTACATTCCTTTTTAAAGACTTCATAACATTTCTACCCTGAACTGCCATATCTTGTCAAATACAAGGTTTCACGACATTGATCACAATTAAGAAAATTCAACAGTAGCTCAGGAGGTAGTCCAGGTCCTTCATATCATAATTTTGCTTTTTTTTTAGAAAAGTACTTTGGAAATTATACTCATGTTAGTATTATAACACTACAAGCTGATAGCGATCTAGCTGTGATAATTTCCTTAATATAACCGGTCTCATATCCAAAGGATTTATTTTGAATGACTAAAGCAGAAAGTGAGATACATGTACAGTATATTAATTTCACCATTGGACTGCCTGTGTGGCTGTCCCATATAACGGAACATTTCTTTATTCATTTCATCTCATTGTCAGACAAAGCACATGTAAGAAAAATCTTTTGTAATGAGACCGTGAATAAGTATAATGCACACAGACGAATAGTTTTTTAAAGTAATGCAATTTATTAACATCAAAAATTAACTTCTTGCTTCCAGAGTTTCAGCACCATCCTTAGGCCGAAGATGGTTCAGACAGCACCTGCAAAATGAAAACATACATATTATATTCACTGGTTTCCACTTAATGGAATGCCTTCAGTTTTTTCCCAATTTAAAATTCAGACTGTTACATAGATTTTACTTCCGTTTTTGTAATTTTCATCTTTGATTCCGACGATTATCAGAATATTATGTTGCAGGGTTCTCTTCCAGCACAAAGCCAGTGTAGATGGGCTAAGGTTGGAATGGGTATCACCACTGCTAAACTCCTCTGCCTCCTGTACCATTTCAACCAAACCAGGACCAGTATGGAAGACCGGACCGGACTGGAGCGGAGGCTTTCCTTACAATAAAATCATACCCCTTTTGACCTTTCAGTTTACTATGGAAACCTTTTGAAAAACTTCTAAAGATGCGTATTTCCCCGTAAAATGTTAAATTTGTGCTGCAGCATTCTACGTGCTCTCTTTTTAAGCATGCACGTTGCTTCCAAAGGGACAGTATGAAATAATTAGTGCCATCTAGTGGTAAAAAAACGTCCATTTCAGTAAAAACAAACACATTCATTTGAAAACATAACTAAGATACACGAGTATCATATCAAAGACATTGAATATAATACATGGACGGAAAAATTCTCATCTCCTTTACATAGTGGAATCCTCACCAAGTAGTCCACCATGTGCGTCTGGCGTTTTTCTGCACGCGGTGGCACTAGGTTATGTTCACGATAAACTACAGTGGCATTTACTACAAATATTACGCCGCGGCGATAAAGAACAATTGAATCTCACGCTCCATAAATCGCCCGCAATTACCGTCCTGCACAACGCGTTCGTATATTTGTCGATTGAGGTATCGCAGCATTTCACTTAGCCAAGGCCACCATGACATATGAACAAAACTCGTGAAATCACTAATTTATGTCAAAGCTGAATAGTAAAGCGATACAATTAAACAATAAAATAAAAAAATGTTATAACCACGGCGAAAAACCAAGCGATCACGTTGAAAAAAGAAAAGCCACGAACAATCATGGAGACCCACCGAATCACGTCTACCTCGGCCACATGTAGCAAGATTGTTGATAACGCATGCGCACCCTAGCAGTCTTCTTCTTCTATCGATCACTTTTGTTTTTACTGCCACCCCACGGTCGATTTTAAGTTCAGAGATTTGGAGTTGCTCTGCAACCAGTGTCTGGCTGCTTCTTTTTTTTTTACTTTTAAGTAATTTAAGATAATCTAAGCATGTGCTGGTGAGTCGCCTACCATTTGTGAACATCACATCACACCTGCAGTTAGCATAAACACCATTACTACGCCATGTCCATTTTTTACTCATGATGCATTCTATTCAACACTTTCTAATACCAGTGCAATTATAACATTTTTTTTTGTTTGAACAATTTTATTGACACTATTAACAGCAAATAAACAATGTGAGGTTTGAACAATTTTTCGCGACAATTTTAGCAGCAATTAAGCATATTCACAATTTCGTTATATCTGACAATATGACATTTTTGACATTTTAACAATTTTTTCAACATTTTTAAAAGCAATAATGGTTTGAACAAATTTATTGACACTAATAACAGAAAACAATCTTGTCAATATCAACAGCAATCAAGCTTATTCACAATATTATATTTCAATATGACGTTTAACAGCAAACACAATGTGAGGTTTGAACAACCCTTCTCGAAAATCAAGCGTATTCACAATTTCGTTGTATAACATCTTTGTTAGTGTCAATAGATTCGTCCAGGCCAAAGTCGATTGTTTTTGTTCTGAACAAATCCACCGACACCAACAGCAGCAAAACAAATACGACAATCTCAACAGCCATCAAGCATATTCACAATTTTGTTATATCTGACAATATGACATGACGATATGACATTTTAACACTTTTTTCTGACATTTTCAACATCAATTAAACAATTTCAGAGTTATTATCTTTTAATAGTAGTTAACCAAAGTGTAAAGGGCAAACCTATTGTGCAAGGGCATAGCTCTGTCATCCCACCCTCCCAAGCAGCATCCTCCAGTCCTCTTTGTGGGTCCTCTCCCTTCTTACTTCTACTTTCCACAACCCAGGCCGTTGCTGCCGGGACCCCCACAGTGTAGCCCCGATTCCCCACTCCGGGTGGGTGCAGACGATTCTTCTTTATGGCTGCGTCCTAGGCCCGCCGCTCACAGATTGTATGGTATCTACAGCCATTTGGAGCACAGCCACTGGGGGGATCTGCCTGCACCTCCATACCAGCAGGTTTCTAGAGGTCCAGATGGCGTCCTTGATGGTGGCGAGAGTGAGCCAATCCCTGGCAAAGTCGTTCCGAGACCTCCTCGACCGACTCACCCCTGTCACCTTAGTACATCAGAGCTTCCACTGACTCCGCTGCTGTGCTGCAAGTGACATTACCCGAGCGAAAGAGGAGCAGGGCAGGGGGCAACAGTGGTGCTAGGGATCAAATGGACTGAATCATTTCAAGGCAGTGGAATATATCCCAATCTGTATTGTTCACATTTTTATTTTGTTTTACTTTTTTATTTCCTATCTATCTTTTTCATCACTTTTAAGCATATCCTGTCCTTTATCAAACCCAAAGTGTGTAATATTTTACCACTAAATGGCAATGTTGCCTAATTCAAACAAAAACAATGCCACAGGAAGCAGAAAGACGCCAGACAAACCTGGCTGATTACTGGTTATGGATTCCACTATGGACAATGAATACAAATTTCTTGACTTATGATTTTTTTTTTTTACAAATAACATTGGTACTATAGTTAGTGTATTTTTGCCTCGTATTTAAATCAATGTTGTTTTTTTAACTAATGAACGTTTTTTGGTACCACTAAGAGGCACCAACAGTTACACACTGCCCCTTTAAAGAAAAGATAATTTTAAAAATGCTATACATTTGGGGTGCTTGGTCTGAACTTGGGGTGCTTAAACACCCCTCAACATGGTTTGGTTTCCGCTCATACAAACTCATATCCACTAATTCCTCAAACTTACCCAATTGATTCTCTCTCCTCGACCCTACTCCTCGAATCTTGTTAAAAAGCTCCGTACTCCTGAAAATAATCTAAAAGTATCCTTTTTTGAGAACTGTTACTCATCTCCAATAATAATGATAGTTATATTTATTTTACTCTGGTTTCTCCTGCACACTATTGTCAAACATGTTTGTACTTTTTTCTAATATAATAATAACGATAATAATAACTACAATGGGGCAGCACGGCGGCGCAGTGGTTAGCGCATGTGCGGCACAGTTTATGTCTTGGGAACCTCCTGCGTGGGTTCAAATCCAGCTCCAGACTTACTGTGCGGAGTTTGTATGTTCTCCCCGTGCTTGCGTGGGTTTCCTCCGGGCACTCCAGTTTCCTCCCACATTCCAAAAACATGCATTTCAGGTAAATTGGCCGGTCCAAATTGTCCCTAGGTGTGAATGAGCGAGTGAGTTGTCTGTCCCTGTGTGCCCTGCGATTGGCTGGCAACCAGTTCAGGGTGTCCCCTGCCCACTGCCCGATGATTGCTGGGATGGGCTCCAGCACCCCCGCGACCCTACTGAGGATAAGCGGTGTAGCTAATGAGATGAGATAACTACAATGCTAACATCTCAGTAGCCTAGATGGTAGTGTGCCCGCTTTGAGACTGGGAGGTCGCTGGTTCGCGCCTCGACCGAGACATACCTAATTGGTATAATGGCGGCGCCCTCTGGCTGCGGCTGCATCGACTCGCTACAACGGGTCAGGTGTATCGACATTTCGTTCTGTGTACATTGTTACAAAGAATGACAATACAAAGGAAATTATTATTATTATTATTATTTATAACAACAAGAACATTAATTCTATAAATGAGAAAATTCAATTAACTTTATTGTCATTGATATCAGCGTTGTGAAACATTGTATGCGACGAGATGAGGGATGGCACTTCAGGGTAAAACATGTAATAAAGACTTTGAAAAGAAAAAAAATATATCGGTATCGGATTGGTATCGTTTGATACTACCATGCTTTTACATAGAATAGCTCGATACTAAAATTTGCATTGGGTTATATAGGGGTCTTGGGTTTTAGGGATATTTATTCTGGACATTTATCCCGTGGATGTTTTCTTTTCTTTTAATTATTGAATCAATTGATGCTTCAAACGGAGTTTCGTGAGTATTTGACAATAACAACAACTATTCTAAATCTGTGAAAAAGAAAAAAAAGAAAATGTCAAATCTGAATCGGTTTTGTCTACTCCGAACAGAAAGCCGAAATAAAACCCAGTTGCCAGATTGGCCAATGCGCAACGTCGTTGGCTGAAATGTTTTTCCTTTTGGTGGAATCATTGAATTCAAATTTCGTATGATACCGATGGAAAACCTTGAAGAGGAAAAGCAAATTGTTAAAGTGCACTAATTTTATCTATAAAACCTCAAAGTGCCACAAGGCCCCAGTTGGCATAGTCATAGTGACATCCCTTAATCCCTATTTAACAAAATGTATAAACAGATATAGTGCAATTCAACCACATAATAGATGGAGAATTTCAATTGGAAAAATAAAAAAGTACAATAAAAATAACACATTTAGTTCCCTAAGAAATGTTATTGACCTTTTGCATGACCTGATTTAACAGAGCTGGCAACCTCAATGACGTCTGACTGACGTAGAGACGCTCAAAATCATGGCGGACGAAGTGGAACAGGTCTGTGGTTTCATTGTTTTTTGCTTTGCTTTCATGTCACAACGTGTGTTGACGCTTCACCTTCAACAATAATTGTAAACGTTAATGATGTCACATAGTTTGTGTGTCTTTGTGTCATAAATGTGTCCGTTCTATGTTCGCTTGAGCCTGTGACGGCCCGGTTAACATGCTGGGCAAGAGTTAGCATTACGTTAGCTTGTCAAAATGTGCTCAGACAAATGACGATTAGTGTAGATTTTTCTTTAATTTTCTGCTACGAATGCGAATGAATATATCACTTTATAAGCTCCAATGGTAGATATTCCGACCAAGTAACTGAGTGCAAACGTATATGTATCTGTTAATATTAAACAGACCCGTATTGAAACAATTCGTATAAACACCTCTCCAGAAACCTTGTTAGGTTATGATATGGTGAATGTGTTTAATTGCTGTTAAAAGTGTTGATAAAAAAATGTTCAAACCTCATATTGTTAGAATATGATATAATGAAATTGTGAATGTGTTTAATTGCTGTTCAAAGTGTCAATAAAATTGTTCAAACCAAAAAACCCCAAACATTCTTATTGCTGTGTATCCACTTGAAGACCATAAAAACAATGTTATAGTCATTCAACTAAAATATATTGTTTTCCATTATTTAAACGGCGAGTACATTTACCATTTTTATTCTTAGCCAAAGGAAGGACTGTGGTGTTTGAATCGTTTATACATTTTGATTGGTGATTTGCATTCACTTCTAGATTTGAATACTTCAATAAATATTACATTGTATTTATTTTAAATATATAGTCTAGTAACCACTCAGAGAAAAGACATCAATCGATTTTGAACTTGCAAGTAGAACAGGATAGATATATTGAGAGATAGGTCAAACGTATATATATAAAATTTTCAACATGTCCTAAAAGCCCTCCCCCCAAAGCTATTTTCATTAATGAGCGAATGAGTTGTCTGTCCCTGTGTGCCCTGCGATTGGCTGGCAACCAGTTCAGGGTGTCCCCTGCCCACTGCCCGGAGATGGCTGGGATGGGCTCCAGCCCCCCCGCGACCCTAATGAGGATAAGCGGTACGGCTGATGATGATGATGATGATGTTTATTTGTATAGCCCTTAATCATAGAGTCTCAAAGGGCTGCACAGACCACAGATTATTGCAAACCACAGACTATTATGACACCATTCCCTGATTTAAAACGTACATGAGGGCAAATAATGCACAGATATTGTCAACATAAAATACAGGTTATTAATATGCTTTAGAATACAAGTGTGTTTTAAGCTTGGATTTAAACATTTCCACTGAGGTTGCAGATCGAATCTCCGGGGGGAGAGCATTCCACAGCACCGGGGCCCGAATGGAGAACGCTCTAGAACCTGCGGATCTCTTCTTGGCTCTTGGGATCACTAGTAGGCCAGCATTTTCAGAGGGAAGGCTTCAGACCGGAACATAGGGGGAAACTAAATCTGAAACATGAGGGAGCAAGTCCATGCATGATTTTGTATATTACCAACGGAACCATAAAATCACATCTTAATTTAACAGGGAGCCAATGCAGGTTAACTAAAATCGGAGTAATGTGATCAAACTTTCTTGTCTTCATTAAAAGCCTCGCTGCCAGGGTTGGGTAGAGTTACTTTAACTTGATTACTTTCAATTACTTTTGGATTACTCCAATACCAAATGTGCTAATAAAAGACAAAAGAAACTAAATTTGAATAAAATTAATAAATTTTGTGCAGACTTGGGGAGTAACGGAACACATGGAAAAATTATGTTGGCAAAGCTGTTTGGATTTATTTTCATTTTGTTTCTGTCGCATTTTATGTTAGTTTTGCCGGAGATCAAAGAGATCAAAGCCAGGAGAGAAAGCTTACTACGTGTTGTGAGTCATAATTTTATTCATATTTGGTTTCTTTTATCTTTTATTAGCATATTTGGTATTGGAGTAATCCATAAGTAATTGAAAGTAATCAAGTTAAAGTAACCCTACCCAACCCTGCTCGCTGCAGCATTTTGTACCAGCTAAAGGCTCTTGATTTTGGACTTTGGGAGACCGGAGAGTAGTGCATTACAGTAATCGAGATGGGAGGTAACAAACTTGTGAGTTTTAGTCTCCGCATCCGACTAAGACAGCCGAGGGCGAATTTTAGCAATGTTGCGAAGATAGAAGAAAGCTGTACTAGTAATATTCTTAACGTGTGTTTGAAAGGACGGATCGGGGTCAAATAAGACACCTTAATTTTTGACTGAGTCACTTTGGGTGATATTACATTTTTCAATGTTTCGAGCAGTTTCTGAGAACAAGTAACGGCATTTAGATGGACTAATAACTAACATTTTCTTTTCAGAGTTTAGGCGCAAGAAGTTGAGTGACATCCATTTCTTTATCTCAGTGAGGCAGGCCTCCAAATTTCCACAGTTTAGTGTGGCAGATTCCTCCATCGGAAGACATATATATTAAATCTCCTAGGTTACAAAAGAAGATCCACCCTAAAGGGTGTGGAACTCGGAGAACAGCAACATGATTGTCTGACAGTGATAGCAAACTAGCATCCAATGCAAGGTGTCTAATATTAAAAAGTAAAACCATGCTTATTTGTATAGCTCTAAATCATAAGTCTCTAATTGATGGATGTACAGACAACACCACTATTACACAATCCTCTGATCTAAAACCCACATGGGGCCAAGGAAAAACGCAATAATATCAGCATGAGAAAATGAAGAAAACTTGAAAAGGGGCCACACATGAGGAAATCCCCCTTCCAAGATGACAAGGCTGCAATTGATGTTCCAAGGGCATCAACAGATAACACGGACATAACATGAAATATACGTAATAACAGAATATCCTGTTGACATCTTCCTGATGTCAACATCATTCATAAGCTGTTAACAGAATAAACGTATCACTTCTCAAATATTATACGTTATAGCGTTTCAAAAAACTATCTTAGGCAAAATAGAGCTGAAAGAAAAAAAGGAAATTTTTTTTCCTTACAGTACAAAATTGGTTAACGTTTTGTGTCTGCGTCAAGTTTACCCTGTGTACTTTCCTTTTTAAATTTATTTTTAAAGAATCTTCACTATGCAATAATCAGCTAATACACCCATTTGTATCAATCCAGTACAATAATGTGCATTTAAACTCTTATTTCTATCATAGTCCTAATTTCTCATCTTTTTATGTTTGCTGTGTAGCAACCAAGCACAAACACCGTTGAAGAACCTCTCGACCTGATCAGACTTAGTCTGGATGAGAGAATCTACGTAAAGATGAGGAACGATCGAGAGCTGCGAGGACGACTGCATGTAAAACACACGCAAACACAAACCCGAGCATACATTCAAAAAAACTCATCCACCGAAAGAAATGTACAAGTTACATCCACACTTGTTATTCTGCTGTATTACAGGCATATGATCAGCACCTCAACATGATTCTGGGAGATGTAGAGGAGACAGTGACCACTGTGGAAATTGACGAGGAGACATACGAAGAATTATACAAGGTTTATTCATCACTTACTTCACTATCAATGACGAATACATACTATCCATCCATCCATTATCTGCACCGCTTATCCTCAGTAGGGTCGTGGGTGTGCTGGAGCCCATCCCAGCTATCTTCAGGCAGTGGGCAGGGGACACCCTGAACTGGTTTGCCAGCCAGTCGCAGAGCACACAGGGACATACAACTCACTCGCTCATTCACACTTGGGGACAATTCGGACTGGCCAATTCACCTGAAATGCATGTCTTTTGAATGTGGGAAGTGCCCAGAGGAAACCCACGCAAGCATGGGGAGAACATGCAAACTCCACACAAGAGGTTTGATCTCATGACCTCAGAACTCTGCTGCACACGCGCTAACTACTGCGCCGCCGTGCGGAAACCCATTCCAGCTATTTACAGGCAGTGGGCAGGGGACAACTGGAACTGGTTGCCAGCCAGTCGCAGGGCACACAGAGATAGACAACTCATTCACTCATACACACCTAGGGACAATTTGGACCGGCCAATTAACCTAATATGCATGTTTTTTGAATGTGGGAGGACTCCGGTGAGTGCCCAGAGGAAACTCACGCAAGCACGGGAGGCGGACATGCAAACTCCACACATGACCTCAGAACTGTGCCGCACACGCACTAACCACTGTGCTGCCCCTAAAACATACTAATAGATACCAATACATTTTACTAGATACTTAGTGATAGAAGTACGATAGCAGGTAGAAAGGATGATTAGCTAGCAGGTTAGGAGATATAGAAGTAGTTATCTTAGTCGTTTGGAAATTTGATTGCGGAATGAGATAATAGAGTACAGTTGTACTTTTACATATGAGCTCAATTTGCTCCAGTATTGTACTCGTAGCTCAAATTGCTCGTGGAGTGAGCGAATTTTCCTGATATAAAATTTTAAAACTAATTGGCTGTTACCAACCTTCCAAAAGTATCAAAGTGAAACCTTTGGTTTAGGAGGTAGAACACTCCTCTTGGGATCAAGAGGTCCAGGTTCGATTCCCAGCTCCTCCGTGTTATATGTCGAAGTGTCCTTGGGGAAGACACTGAATCCCTAATGCCCCCGATAGCAGGTAGTATAGCCTTGCTTTGCTGATGCTGCTATAGATTAGTTATTGTGTGAAGCACATTGTAAAGCGCTTTGGGATGTCTTCATTAACTTGAAGAGCACTATATAAATGCAGACCCTCCATTCACCTATATGATCACTAAAGCACATTCAAATAGTTCTTACACATTAGAAAATAATTATTATAAATAAGATGATAATAAGAACAGCAAATTATTTCCACTTAGCCAGCATATGATCACTAAAAACACATTCTAATAGTACTTGCACATTAGAAAATAATTATTACGAATAAGATGATAATAACAACAGTAACTTATTTCCACTTAGCCAGCACCTCTCTAATATCCTTTGTACAGTAGACGCCAGCTCTCCTGGTTCGTCCTCTTTGCTGTTTTTTTGCTACCACAATTTAGCCTTTTTGGAAATTATCGCAGCAAAGTGCTTTGTAAATTTTTCCGCGGCTTTTTGACCGGCATTTGCTGCTTCCTGATTGTACTCCTTGGCTTGTTCACTCACACAAACACCGCACTCTTGTTTTTTTTATTATTTCTTTCCACATATACCTAACAAAAAGGAGATGCTATAAAAAGTTATTCAAGAGGTGTGATCAAAAATGACCTTCTGCAGAGTACAGGTATTCTACATGTATAACCAAGGGTGTGGAATTAGGTGCCAGACGGTGGGCGGTGCATGTGCAAACTGAATAGAGTTGTTGGCGGTTTGCGGTCATGAGCATTGAGCAGTCTCTTGCGGTAGCCTTTGGAACATCTCGTGAAGCAGGCAAAATAATAACTTGTACATCGAAATTCTGGTTTGTCTAGGTGCTCGTATCAAGAGGTGCCACCGTACATGTATCATGGGAATAACTGGTGAAATTCAAGGATCGGCCAATATGTAATTTTTAACTGATTTTTGGAGCTAATATTCATTTTCTGTAAAAGCTTAAAAATTGGCGTAAAAAATATCAATAATTTTTTTTACAATAAACAAATAAAAACGTCAATACAACAAACATGACTTAAATTGACTCAAAGAGTGCATCAAAATTTCAACAGAGCTCATGGATTGAAAAGTGTGGTCACCCCTGTATTAGGGCCAGATTAACGAACTAATGTTATGGTACCAGCTAATCACTCAGCCTTCCCTTTTAGCGTGTTTTTATGCTCTTAATCACTAATGTACACACTTGATAGACAAACTGTTATGTTATGGTAAGGGCTGATATACCAACGCTCCACCAAAATGGTCTCCGCTTAAACAAATTAACTAGACATTTTGTGCTATATCTTGATCAAACACACAGTTTTTTACCATTGACTTTTTAAAATATCTGTTATCGTGGTCTTGAATCACAGTCGTATCGAAATTCGGGAGTTAGCTGAGCTGCCTTCATTTACTACGCTCGAATGTTATTTTTCCTGCTTCAGTGGCTCTCCCCCAGTCGCTTATACAATTCTAAAGGTGTGGGGTGGTTAGCGTGTGAGTTGGAAGGCAGGATAGAGAGGTCACCTAATGACTCCCAACACAGCAGTTGGGTCTAAAAACCCGGCGCCGATCGAAGGCGACGAGTCACGTCGATAGCTTCGCGTGACAAAATGATTTGCGGTAGATATCATGTTGATGGTTGATACTGGCTGAATAATAATAATAATAATAATAAAAGAAAGGTTCAGTTTCATCTGAGTCTAAATAATCAAATAAATAAAAATGCCAATACCTATATCTGTGCTGATAATCTGCTTGCCCGATTATATGTCAACCTCTAGTGGAATATGCATTAAAAGGGGAGCTAATTGTCATCTTTGTGTTTGTGTTCTTGATTTTGACAGTCTACCAAGAGGAACATTCCCATGTTGTTCGTCAGAGGTGATGGCGTTGTCCTTGTAGCGCCGCCCCTACGTGTTGGCTGAGAACAGTTAACTGTAAAAAATGCATTATTTTAAGTCGACACTTTTGTTTTTCTTTTTTTGAAAATGTATGATTTGGTTTTTATTTGTTCTGTGTCCCTTTTTTGTACGATTTCAATATCAAAGCAATAATTGCTACCCAAGTTGTTACTGGAGGACAAATAAATTTGTTTTGATTGCAAAAAATTTGAATTGATTTTACTTATTGATAACGAAGTTGTCAACATTGTTCACGACAAGATGAGACGTGGCACTCGTGATAAAAATGTAATAAACACTTGTTAGGATAACTAAACAAAAATATTGACCATATTTTAGTTGAAGACTGGCTTACAGTGCTGTTCAAAATAATAGCAGTGCTACATGACTAACCGGAATACAGTGGGACCTGGCTACTTCGCGGATCGACATTAGCGGCTTCAGAGCTTCGCGGTCTGTAATGGTTACTTTTTAAAAAAAAAAAATTTAAATCTTTTTTTTTTCTGAAGGGGCGTCGCTACTTCGCAGATTTTCATGATCGGGTGCGTGATCGGGTTACCCCTGTAACTGGGTGGAGACCGCTCGTCCAACGACCCCAGTAGTGCGGCGCAACGACAGGCGGCTGCCCGGCGGGCGAAAGGCGGCGGACTTGCGCGGGACCCCCGTAACTGGGGAATCCCCCTCGGCTGACGACCCTAGCACGGCGCGCCGTTCTCGTTTCCCGGCGTGCGGTTTCGGTGCGGCTTCCGCTTCACCCCCCCCCCCCTGGGTCTAAAAAATTAATTATAAAAAAAATTAAAAATAAAATTTCCGCGATAACCGAGGTCCCACTGTAGCTCTGTTTAGTATGAACAGGCTGCAATTAGGCAAATAGTTCAAAGGGTTGTGTTAAAAAAATAGCCGTGTGGCAACCAATCTCAGTTCATCAACTTTGTGTTAAAAAAAAAAAGAAGTTTACATATGGTGGCGCCTTTTTAAGGATGATTAAGCCAGCACAGGAAGAACAAGCATTTGAGGAGAATGGGTCAAGACACTGCTCCGAAAAACTGCGTTCTTTGATTAAAATGTTGATTGGAGAGGGAAGTACCTTATAAAGAAGTTCAAAAACTTGTTGGCTGTTCAGTTAAAATAATATCCAATGCCTTAAAATGGGTAGAAATAATCAGAGACACGTGGAAGACGACTATTAAAACAGACCGGAGAATAAACCAGAAGGGCAAAGGCTCACGGTCTGCACTTACCTGTAAGTGTGTTAGGATTGTATAATTATATTTATCCTACAGTTGACATTTAATATGTTATATGTGTTCTCAGCCATTTTGAAGAGTTCTCAGCCTGTAAGCTGCTCTTCAAGGCCATGAGTGTTTTTTGATGTACAGCCTGTCTTTTGTCTCACATACCAATGGATACACCCTGACCTGTTCATGCCATAACTCAAGTTGTTTTTCTCCAAGAACCTGAATATTAGAAGAGAGCGAGCGAGCGAGGAGGAGATTCTAACAGCTTGGTCTCCGCGGCCCCTTATAATGATGATTAATAAAGTAACTAATTCTAAATAACCGATTCTCTTTGTCTTTTATTTCAGAGCGTTTTATTAAAAATGTTGGGGACTTGAACCTAACAAAGTGCTGTTAGGAATAGTCTGTGTGAAGCAAATTCATTTTTAAGAATCCCTCGCAAAGCCCCTCTATTAAAAAAAGGCATGTGTAGAAGAGGTTACCGTTCACTAAAGAACACAATAACCGGCCCAGAGAAAAATGGTGGAACTTTTTATGGACTAATTAAAGTAAAATTGTTCTTTTTGGGTCCGCAGTGCAACCGATCATAGTTGTGAGACAACCCCTAAACTGAATTCAAACCTTAGTACACATTAAAGAGAGTAAAGCATGGTGGTGCAAGTATCATGGTCTGGACATGTTTATGCTACTCTGGTGTTTGGCACATTTATTGCATACCAGGGATCATGGATCAGTTTGTATGTCAAAATACTTGAAGAGGTTAGGTTGCCTTACGTTGAAGAGGACATGCCCTTGAAATGGAAGTTTGACATGACAATGACCCAAACGCACCAGTTAGTGAGTAAAGTCTTGGTTCCAAACAAATAAATGTTATGGAATGGCCAGCCCAATCCCCATATCTCAATCCAATCGAAAGCTTGTGGGGTGATGTCAAAAATGCTGTTTGTGAAGCAAAACTAAGAAATGTAAATGAATTGTGGAATGTTGTTAAGCAACCATGGAGTGAATTAACAATTGAAAGGTGCCACAAGTTGGTTGACTCTATGCCACACAGTCATGCATCAAAATATTAGGATTTCTAAATCCTACTTTTTTTTTTTTAAATAAATGCTTTTTTGAGTTGTCCAGTCATCAGCAGACACTGCTATTTTTTTTTTTGGAACACACCCTTTTGAACTAGAGGACTGATAATTATGTCAGTTTCCTTTAGGTAAGGCTTTTGTAAAATAAGTCGGAATTTATTGACCTAGCAGTATTTTTGAAAATTATACTATAGTTAATATCTTTTGGCTTATTATAAAAATCAATATTGCATTTTTCTTGAATATTTTTTTACCACTTAGAGACGCCAATTAATACACACCGTCCTTTTAGGTGAAGATTATTTTATTTACCTCATTTACTTTGGCCATTGTTCACAAAATCTCAAACCCAGCAAGATGTTGAATTACACACAAAACCTGAAAGTATCTTGGGAGATCGAGAATTGAGTACCTTAAATCGTTGAAATGGTGAGAAGCGTCACAAGCTCCCTGCGGTCGTGGTAAGAATATTTGACAAATACTCGAACCAAAACAAAGATCCTCTCACATACCCTTGTGTAACACTGCCATTGATGTTTGCACTGAGTATTTTATTGAATGTTAAGTTAAAATTGTCTTTAGTGTCATTGATAACAACATAGTGTACATTGTTTACGAGGTTAGATATGGCACTCAAGGGCTTGAGGACTTGTTCTCACAAACTGCTCTAAACGTTGATAAATGTAATACAACCCAGACTCAGTCAAAATATCAGGTGTCATATTTGACCCTGATCTGTCCTTTCAAACATACGTTAAGAATATTACTAGAACAGCTTTTTTCCATCTTTGCAACATTGCTAAAATTCGTCCTATACTGTCTCAGTCGGATGCAGAGATTATAATTCATGCGTTTGTTACCTCCCGTCTGGATCACTGTAATGCACCAGTCTCCGGTCTCCCGAAGTCCAAAATCAAGAGCCTTCAGCAGGTACAAAATGCTGCAGCGAGGCTTTTAACTAAGACAAAGTTTGATCACATTACCCCAATTTTAGCTAACCTGCATTGGCTCCCTGTTTGCTTAAGATGTGAATTTAAGGCTCTGTTGGTAATATACAAAATTATGCATGGACTCAGATTTAACTTCCCCCTATTTTCCGGTCCGGAGCCCTCGCTCTGAAAATGCTGGTCTACGAGTGATCCCAAGAGCCAAGAAGAGATCTGCAGGTTCGAGAGCGTTCTCCATTTGGGCCCCGGTGCTGTGGAACGGTCTTCCTTCTGAGATTCGATCTGCAACCTCAGTGGAAATGTTTAAATCCAAGCTTAAAACACATTTCTATTCTATAGCATATTAATAAACTATATTTTATGTTGACAATATCTGTGCATTATTTGCCCTCATATACGTTTAAGATCAGGGAATGGTGTCATAATAGTCTGTGGTTTGCAATAATCTGTGGTCTGTGCAGCCCTTTGAGACTCTTTGTGATTAAGGGCTATACAAATAAACATGACTTGACTTCAAAGACGAGTCAAAATGGCAAACTCATTCAACGGAATTTTGGCATTTTGGCATTTATGACATACCAATGTTAATTTTTATAAAAAATATAGAGAAATTTGTATTTCTTTTACCAAGTGAAATATTACCAAGTGAAATCCCACCGAGTAGGCGCTGCCGTGTTTGTCTGGCGGATTTCTGCACTGCTTTTCGTTAGCATTAGACAACAGTGTCATCTAGTGGTCACAAATTCACACTGCGGCTTTAAGTGTTGAAGTATTTTTGCTACCAGTGCTATGTTGTACATAGACCAGGAGAGAGTGCCATTTCTCTTTAGTCTTGTCCATAACACAGGTCACCAACCTTTTTTAACCTGAATGCTACTTTTTTGTTACTGATAAGCTCAGATGTGGGAACTCCGGTTCTCGAGGGCTGAAAGTCCTGAATGTTTTTGGAAGTTTATCTTCAACTCGGGTGATACAAAGTGATTGAAATCAATTGAGTTAAAGGCACAGTATGTAATATTTAGTGCCTCCTAGTGGTGCAAAAATACTTTCATTCAGTTAAAAAAACAAACATTGATTTGAATATTAGGCAAAAAAATAGATGAGGTATCATACCAATGTTACTTTTTATAGAAAAAAAACATAGTTCGGGATATTTGTATTTCTTTTACATAGAGGAATCCTACTTAGTAGTTGCCACCATGGTCTTTTAGCGTTTGGCTGCTTGCTGTGGCACTTTTTGTTCATAATAAACAACAGTTCCATCTAGTGGCCAAATATCACACACTGGGACTTTAAAAAAGAGAAACCAGCTGTCAAGGAACTGGTTTCCCACCTCTGGGTTATCGCGAAGGGCTACCAGTTTAATATGCATTTTTAAAATATCATTAGTTATCAATATGGTAAATGGTCTGCATTTATAGCGCTTTTCAAGTCAATGAAGACCTCCCAAAGTGCTTTAAAATGTGCTTCACACTTACCCATTCACACACACACTCACACACCGATAGGGAGTCAGCCATGCAAGGCGCCTACCTACTTATTGGGGGCATTAGGGATTCAGTGTCTTGCCCAAGGACACTTGGACATATAACACGGAGGAGTCGGGAATTGAACCTGCCACCTCTTGATCCCAAGACGAGCGCTCTAATATGTTGTGACTATGTTATTATTATGTTATTACTAGATTGGCTCAGTCTACCAACAAAAAATCTGTCTTGCATAAGGGAAAAGAGTGATTTGCATATAATCTTAAGAATTACAGTCTCATTTTATCCGTGTCAATGTTTCTTTGGCCGGATAGGAATCAAATTTCCTGCAAAATCGCAGTAAGTCATCACTGGTAAGCTATTTTCAGAACCAGTCTGCAAGCTATTCACGTGTTCTTAAGGGGCTACCTGGAGCCCAGGGGCACCACGTTGGTGACCTCTCTTTCTAGCCTACATAATCACCTGATCTGCATAGGGATGCATCAGCCTTGTTGACACAAAACGGCAGTAGTGGCACTGCGAGTTTAAATGGAGAAGAAAAGATTAATATGTTGAGTTGCGATTTTAGAGTGGATATTTACAAAAACAACATGACCATGACCAAGTAAAAAATATATTATTCTATTCCCGCTAACGACCCGTTTCTGACAACCGACCATGCTCTGATATCTCGCTCCGGCTATTGACACGTTTTGCCCGTTTAACCACATGTCCGCTCCGGGAGATCCACTTCTGCATTCCGATCACGCTCCGATCCCGTGAGCAGCTTGCTTCCCTCGTCCAGCGAGAACCGGATCACTGGCATTTATTTTACTGTCAGAACCAGAACAGGAGAAGGACCCAGAGCGGGAGATCAGAGCGTGGTCGGTGGTCAAAAACGGGCCATTAGCCAGAGCGGGAGATCAGTTCGTGGTCGGTGGTAAAAAACGGGCTGAGCCGGAGTCAAACGGGGTATAAGAAACAGACGAGTTGTATACGGGTGAAAACGGGTGAAAACGGGACCGACCGGAGCCAGAGTCAAAGTGCTTGCCTTCCGTGTGCAGAGGTTTGCTGACGGACTGACAGGGAGAGACTGGTGCACTAGGTATAAATAGGAGGGGAATTAATCAGGCAACAAGCAACAGCTGTTGCAAAACGAGCGGGCACAAGTGAGGGCAATGCGTAATCATGACAGCCTAGAGGATTTTCAGCATCCTACTTTTTCATATCACTTTGAATATTTAGTGTTAATCAACTCCAGTCAGCTCTTGTAGATACAATTTATACCATTTCAGACGAAAAACCATAAAACATGCCTGGCTGCCTTTTGAGGTTTCATGTATTCGTTCCCGTGTGGCCAGTTGCTCGCGTTAACAAATATTAAATTGAAATCATTTTTGTGCAAATTTACAAATCTGTTGTCTGCTTCCCTGGCCTTATTCACAGTGTTTTACATTCTTATTCCAACGGAAACATCTCTAATATTTTGAGTGTATTCACAACGAGAGAAAAGAACATGGAATGAGTCCTAGTATGTATGCAAATGACCAAGTAATCCCCCAAATCTAATTTTGCTTAGGGCCTCATAAAGGCTTGGTCCGGCCTGTTAAGTAGCAAGAAAAATGGGCACAGCAGGTAAATTGAAAGGTTGGGAGGAGCTCTGGCGACTCCACTAGGTCGGTCGTTGTTGCAGGGCAGTGCAAATAAATGTTTTAGAGTGTGACGGTGAGCTAGCTGAGAATAGGTGTCGGAAACTGAAATTGGCACAAATGTGTCAACGAGTCATTGGCACAGGGAATGAAACAATGCAAAGGCAGCAATGTGTCCTTGAATGAAAGCTTGTAAACACGTGCGTCATGCACACAAACGTCTTGGCAGCCAGTTTACTTCTTCAACTACTTCCACGCTCCAGTATTCAGACTGTGTGACAGCTGTAACTTCTGACAAACTCCATTTCTTTCCAGGAACATCACTGACAAAACAATTCTGGAACTGACTTTAGAACAAATATGAGTAAGGACTTATATAGAAAGGAAATTGGGTGCATTTGTTAGTGTTTGCCCAAATGAAACTAAATGTGCAGCATGTGCGCTAACTGTATGGAGGATTGATCCTGCCAAATATAGAAATAAATGTATGATTAAAACCTTTAAGTATATGACCAAAAATGAATAAACAGATACATGTCACGACCAGCACACAGGGAAGACCCATTTACGTAACGTTTCTCACACTTTATTGAAAGAAAGAGGAAGGGCAGCGCCTGCGATTCGATGCTCACAGTAAGTCGTTCTCGCACTCGGATTGTGATCCAAATATGGAAGTGGATCTTCCGTAGCGAGCAATGGCGGCGTCAGGGACGGAAAAACAGGTCGGTAGCCGGGACAAGGAGAGCAAAAGCGTGGTTGGAAACGAGTCGTAAGCCGGGACGGGAGAGCAGACGTGGTCGGGATCAAAACAGGTCGTAGCCGGAGACAAACGGGAGCAAAAACGGGACAGGCGGGAGTCAGGGTTAAAAAAGGCTTGCCTTGTATAAACAGAGGTTCGCAGACGGACTGACAACAGGGGATTGACAGGACTGGGTTTAAATAGGGACAGGGAGCCAATCAGAACCCGCAGCGGTTGACGCCAAATGAGCGGGCACAGGTGATTCACATCAGTAATCATGACAATAAATAAACCATGCAATATCTAGATACATTAAATAAATACATTTTTGGAATGTATTTGTGCATTTTGTAAAAAAAATATTTCAGTCTTTTGTTGTGTATTTTCTTTGTTGCTTTTGTTGTGTGTTTGTGTATTTTGGTTGTGTCTTTCTGTCGAGTTTTTGTGTATTTTTGATATATCATTATTTTTGTGTTTTGCCGCATATTTTTGTTGTGCAAATTTGACATGTATTTTTGCCATGCATTTTTGTCAAGTACATTTTTCATGCAATTATTCATGTATTTATTTGTGTATTTTTCATGTATTTTTGTCACGTATTCATGCCTTTTTATCATATATTTGTTTATTTTTGTCAAGCATTTATTCGTGTGTTTTTGTTGTGTATTTTTAATATTTAGTTGCTTATTTTTGTCAAGTATTTTGTTGTGTTGTCAAGTGTGACGTATATTTATTTGTGTATTTTTGTTGTGAATTCATATTATTTTTGTCAAGTATCTGTGTATCTGTGTATTTTTCTTGTGTATTATTTCGTGTATTTTTGTCATGTATTTGTGTGTTTTTCTCATGTATTTATTTGTATATTTTTGTCGGGTATTTATTCCTGTATTTTCGTCACATATTTTGCTGCAGATTTTGCTGAGTATTTTTGTCTTGTATTTTGTTGTGTTTTCATGTATTTCTGACATATGTGTATTTTTGTCAAGAATTTATTTGTGTATTGGTGTATTTTTGTCGCGTATTTTGTCATGTATTTATCCCTGTATTTTTGTTGTGTATTTTGTCGTGTATTTCTGCTGTGTTTTCATGTAATTTTGTTATATATTTTGCAATTAATTTTGTCGTGTGTTTTTGTTGTGTATTTAATTGTATGTAATTGTATGGGTCTATTATTGTCGTTTGTATTTTTTATGTATGTTGTCGTGTATTTATTCATGTATTTCTATTGTATATTTTGTAATATATTAATGTTGTGTATTTTAGTCGTGTATTCTTGCATTTTTGTTGTATAATCATGTATTTTTGTCGTGTAATTAAGCGTGTATTTATTTGTGTATTTTCGTCGTGCATCTATCCTTAATCCTTAACGGCTGCTAATCTGACTTTTTGCACTACTGGCAGTTCTTTATAGCTTGCCACTCCTTGCACATTTGCTCTCTGCACTATTGTACTTACAGCGTTATTGTTACAGTGTTAATGTTACTGTTTACCTGACTTGTTAACCTGAATGCCCATTTTGCACATCTGGTTAGCTACTCCTCTTGCACTATCGGCACTATGGTAAAATACTACACGTAGCCATAATACAATACAACTTTTACTTATATCTGTTCATTCGAGGAAACTGTGCGGGTCAGATGTATCGACATTTCGTTCTGTATACACGTGTACTAGAATGACAATAAAGTAGATCTGAATCTGAATCTGAATCTGAAAATTTTTATTGTGTTATTCGAGTTGTTAGTGTTATTTGCGGTGTTGTTTTTCGTGTAATTTGTTGTGTATTTATTTGCGTAATTTGTTATTTATTCTGTCATGGATATTGTCGTGTATTTTGTCACTAGTTGGTTGGTTGGTTGGATGGTTGGATCCCTTAAACTCTAGGGTCATAGGGGCACCATTTCCATACCTGTCTTGGGCAACTACTGCCTGGTGGTGCCCATCCCTCTCCAGGCCAACATATGTTTCCACCCAGTCTCGAACAGGGTGCCCTCGCGTGTTAGGTGAATGTGCTAACCTTAAATGTTATTCAAACGAGGAGGCGGCCCACTTGCCTGGGGTTTTCCCCTATTGGTTGATCAGTGATGAAGAAATCTGATACTACATGCATCAATCAATCGGTGAAAAGCTCAGCCAGTTTGACCCGCCTCCTCGTTTGAATTACATTTTGTTGTGACAAAAGACATGACGAAAAAAATGACACAATACATGGCATAATAAATACTGCAATAAATGACAAACTAAATGAAAAAAAATGCATGAATTAATAAATAAATTGCCTTTATTTCGTATTAAGCTATTACATGATTTATTTGTGTTCAGTTATTTATATGGCATATATTTGTAGGTATTTGTCTATACATTTATTTCTATGGCAGGATTTGTCCTCCATATAACTTTTGTTTCTATTAAACTTTTGAGGACAAATGAAAAAGTAGCCCCTGATTAGGATGTCGAGACCTTCAAATTTGAGCTAAGATTCTGGAGCTAAAGTACTTGCTCATGTTTCATGTCCATTGTTAAGGAACTTAAAGAGGAAAAATCTAGAAAATTATGTCTTAACCTGATTTGAGTTTGTTGATATCATCAACTCAAACTTCAACAATCATCTCCCAATTGTTAGCTCTTATTTAGCGGTTAGATCTTCTCTTAAGTGCCAGCACAAAAAAGCAGTTGGCTTGTATACCCCACCCATCTTAGCCTTTAAGCTTTAAGCCTCCAGCAGTAACGCTAATGCTAATGCTATTTCTTAGTCCTCACTAAAACTAATGAGGTTAAATTCCTCTCACAGCACCATGCAGAGACCAGCGTGTTGTTCTATCGACTGGGTCACAATTTTAGGTGTTCTTTGTGCGAGTCTCAAATGGTTTAAAAGTGCTGCTGATTTTGTTAGACATTGTACTATTGTTAAAATACTCTGTTATAGATTAACCCAGCATTGTAACATCCAGTTTTCAAACGCAACTCATGACTTCATCACTGCATAATTAGTGGTTGTATTGGTAAATATACAGCCAGCTAGAGGA
The DNA here is from genome assembly GCF_059441175.1 of Urocampus carinirostris. Classification (NCBI taxonomy): domain Eukaryota; kingdom Metazoa; phylum Chordata; class Actinopteri; order Syngnathiformes; family Syngnathidae; genus Urocampus; species Urocampus carinirostris. The sequence continues at coordinate 5,494,337 of NC_142354.1, read as the reverse complement.
TTTCTAGCCAGGTAGGTTCTCAAATCATGGATTCCATAGCCACCTAGGTCGTGTGGGCACCACTTTCTGTGAGAGTTTTGGGCAGGTGCACCCTGGTGACCCACATGGAAAACATCTTTAAGCACCCCAAATTTGAAACACCTGACCACCCACCTGCCCTCATCTAACTAAGGGGCCGGTCACACAGCCGTTTGCGGCTGAATCACGGCTAAAATTTTGTGGGTTTTTTTTGCCCGTGGTTGCCCGCGATGGAAAATGCGCAAAATTGGCCAACCCGCTGTTCATCGGTGGTATGCCCGCAAAACAGACGCCGGCGACTGTTCCGCTTCCTCATCGCGTCATTTCCGCTTCATTTTCTCGTGTGGACCACGGGTATAAAAGCTCCCGAGCCGGTGTTGTGCCCAAATCCGACTCCTACGCAACCCCCCCCCCCCTCCCCCTCGCGTGAACGCGCATTCTGCTGCGATCGCTTTTGTTGGAAGCGTGCATTGACGTTGGTGACTTTTTCATCCGCTTTAACAAACGCATTTTGTAGAATACAATCGCACTTTATTGTTTAAATAAACGCGTTATATAGACTAGGATCTCCCAATTGTTATAATTAGCTCGCTTTATTGTTTTAATAAGCGTTTTATATAGAATACGATCGCTTTTGTTGGAAGCGCAGCAAAATGCGCGTTCACGCGAGGGGGGGAGGATTTTATATACGGTGTGCATTACCGTTCGATTACGTTCACAACAAAAACAAAGACGGAATGGTTTAAGTTGTATTACATTCCCAACAAATGCAAGACGAAGTGGTTTTGGTTATATGTTCGCCATTACATTCCCTAAAAGTGATATAAAAGTGAGATAAAACGATGTAAAAGTGGTTGTAGTAGCGAGGGGATGCAAATCTCGGCAGGGATGCATTTCTCGGCATAACACCGGGCTGTAGAAATCATAACCGCTCAAGACACAGTCCCGTGAAGATCAAGAAATGTCAAGAAATAAAAATGGATTAAGACGAGGTCACTACGGTGACGGGGATCCACGTTCACCCCTTGACGTCTCGAGCACAATTGACGTGTGCTCGGCAAATCGCGCTGTATATACGTGGAGAAAGGCGTTTGACCGTCACACGCGTAACACGCTAATTTCACGTAATGACACCGCGGTACAGGCGCAGAACATGCTATTACCATGCTCCACCCACGATTACCCGCTGAAATTTCCCGTCCTACCCATGTGTAACCACGCCCTGGCTGCGGCCAGAGCACGTCGTTCCGCGTCATTTCCGCGTTCTTACCTCGCGTGCCGCCCGCGGTTAACACGTGCTCAAAGTTTTGAGCAGCTCAAAACTTTTTCGCGTGGCCAACCGCGTGTGAATTTCCGACCGCGAGTAAAGCACTGCTGTATCTCGTCTATATGGCGGTCTCCAAGCGTCCAACAGCGCCCAACAGCGTCTGCTTCACGGCCAGAATTTTCGTGGTTCAGCCTCAATACGCCCGTGAAAGGCTGTGTACCCGCGCTCTAAAGAATTGAGCAGCGCAAAACTTTTTCGCGCTGCCACCCGCGCGCGAATTTCCGACCTCGTGTTAAGCACTGCTGTATCTCGTCTGTATGGCGATCTCAAAGCGTCCAATAGCGTCCGCCTCACAGGCAGAAATTTCTGGCCGTGATTCAGCCGCAAACGGCTGTGTGACCGGGCCCTTAAATACCCCAAATTTGGAAAGTACTTGTACCTGAACATCAAATGACAAATGCATTTCGAAAATTTGGCGCAAGCCCTATATTTCTAGACGAAAGTACTAGGGCAATCATACTGTGGATAATCTGGCCAGATTGCAACACCTAGGTGAGAAGTTGTCCTTTTATGTTGTCACCAGTAGTTCCCACTATATCGGACAAATTTGCATTTGCTTGTCATCGTTTCTTGATGATTAAAGTAACTCCTGTGACTCTGATAGTACTGGAAGTGAACTGTAGTATGTTTGATAACTTCCACTGAATGTTCAATTCGGATGAACGCATTAAGGACTGGATTGTGGGTGAAGGAGTTAAGTAAAGTCAAGTCATGGGTGAAGGACTTAAGTCAAGTCATGTTTATTTATATAGCCCTTAATCACAAGGAGTCTCAAAGGGCTGCACAGACCACAGATAATTGCAAACCACAGACTATTATTACACCATCCCCTGATCTAAAACCTACATGAGGGCAAGGAGAAACTCAAAAACCTCAACATGAGGAAAATGAAGAAACCTTGAGATGGGACCGCACATGAGGTAATCCCCCTTCCAGGATGACCAGGCACAAACGCATGAATTATGACTTGACTTGTCACGAACCAGGACAGGAAACAGGAGTGAGAACCCAATCGTGTAACGTTACTCACAGTTTATTGGGGAGAGGAAGAATGAGCGCACACTCGATCCGGGGATCGATGGTCGCGGAAGTGGATTGAAATCGGAACTAAGGAGTGGTCAAAATCAAACAGATCGGGCCGAAAATAAAACAGGATCAAAACACAGGCAAAAACGGAGATTCACAGGACTTGGCATATCACAAAGAGTCTAGTGGGAGTTTCGCAGACGCTCTGACACCAGGCGACTCACAAGACCGCGTTTAAAAAGTCCGGCAGCAATGACATGACTTTACTTGAAAAACTTGCCGGAGTTCGTTTTTCAGCTTCCTCCAGCTGTAAACCTTTGATTCATTAATCTTCAATTCTCTTGTGGCGTCTGCTAAGTGTCCATGTTTTTCCATGTGGAAATCAGCACACCATGGCGGACGAAAACACAGAAAGCATTAAATGAAGGCAAAGTGAAGTTTTGGATTTGATTAATATTTGGGGGGACAACTTGCTAGATTCGCTACGGCATTAGCATCCATGAGTACTTCTGCAAATAATGGACACATTGCTAGTGACATCACATGTCGTCTTCTGCACCAGAGGCACACTTTCCGCGTCCACACAGGAGATGCATAGAAGTCACAAGATATCGCATACAAGTCGCGTTTAGTGGGAAATGTGAACGATCTCACAAAAACATCGTACTTCCCCAGAAAATATTGTTAGTCTATGACTTGGCCAAGGGCCAAACCTGTGACCTCTAGGAGCAGGCACCAAGCTAGTCTATGTCAGCCGTTTTACATCAGGCAGGGCGGACCGCACAATTTGAAGAAAATCTGAAACTTATGTGGGTCTTATGGTCGTGAAAATACGGTACTGTCAAACATCCGGTTATGCTCCTGTTTATCAGAAGTGTTGACAAAATTCTACTCAATTCAAATTAAAAAAAAATCAGCTCGTATTGTTTACACTAGTAATGGTTGCTACAGAATACACATTGGGGCTTTAAGTTTGTATCCTTTTACAACAATGCAGAATAAGTTGCAAGATAATACATATAACTCATTCATAAAATCTTCATAATGATATTGTTTTCTGAAAGAAAAGCAAATATTCAAAAAACTTGAATCTTCCACTTAGAAAATGCTGGTCGACTTGTGATTCCCAAGCCAAGGAGAAATCTGCAGGTTTGAGAGCAAATTCCCTTCTGGCCCTGGTCACGTTCCCCCAGGCGACCCAGCCGCGATGAACCTGTGCTGGGGGGACTGCAGATGTTTTTTCAGGTCTACAGAGAGCTGTCAATCCTGAGCCATTGCTTAACTCCCTGCTGGTGCCTTATTACACCTTGCTACTGGCTGTGCTCCAGCTCTGACAAAAGTAGTTTGCCCAGTTGGCATTTCGAGCTTGCCTGCAGATGCCTTCGCTGATGGCTTCTGCAATAGGCTTCAGAACCTGGTTGTGTCGCCAGATGTATCTCCCCTGGCCGAGTGCTTTTGGGCATAACATTCATAACGTGTTCTATAGTTCATTTTTTCCGTTTGGGGTCTCTGCTTTCCCCCAGGTGAAGAGATTTGCTCGGCTATGTAGTAATACATTACTATCAACACTACGTTGAACTGTAAAGTTTGATTAATTATAGAAGAAGAAGAAAAATAATTTACTTTTATTGTCATTCTTTGTAACCATGCACACAGAACGAAATGTCGATACACCTGACCCGTACAGTTAAACTGTAGCGAGCCGATGCAGCCGCAGCCAAACAGGGCGCCGCCATTTTAGACCCGACTGCTGTATTGGAAGTCATTAGGTGACCAAACCCCCCAAATCCAACCCTTAATACCGATCACCAAGCAGGGAGGGAATGAGTACCAATGTTGTTAGTCTTAGGTATGACTCGGCCGAGGCTTGAACCAGCGACCTCCCAGTCTCGGAGCGGGCGCCCTACCATATAGCTACCGAGCTGGTACAGGTAACATTCAACTTATGAGCGGGATCGGTTCAGACCAACATGTTGTAAATCCATTACAATGGTGTCTAGTTACTGTACAGAGTGTATTGGTAGATTGAAGTGTCAGCTGGCTGCCAAAATTGTCTTACACGTTGCTGGGCTGCTACGCATTGCAGTGACAGACATGGAATTAAAAGAAGGAACACCTGCTGTAAATACTTTGCATCCCACTAGAAAAATGCCGTGGACATAAATCCAGCATGGTGGATGTTTACTAAAACTCAAACTTTTGATGCATTTACAATTTATTTGTTGCTAAAATACTCCAATCAAAGCCATTCATAGCTTCTTGTAGAATCAATAGATAACATGCATAATCTGCCGCACCCCGTGTGCCGATTTACATGCATGTTTAGGCACGCAGTCGGACTTTCCTTCCCCGCTGGACTTTTTGTAGTCGTAACCCTCCTGTGGCGTTTAAGCAAATAACATGCAATATGGCGTTCACGGCAGGGGTGCGCCGCGAGGAATGTTTCAAGACGTTTGTTGATTGACAGCCGGTTGGATTGGAGGAGCAGTGCGCCGATCCAGACGTAACCCGAGTGGGCCTCCTCCACTTTCTTTATTAATGCCGGATCCCTTTCTCAGGATGCTGTGCTTGTCTGACTGATGCCAGCCAGACCATGGAAAATCCAAAAGTCAAACAAGTTTGTTTCAGCTCAAATCACACTTTTTGGCCACCTAAAGATGTAAGGTGGTTTTCTGCATGAGAGCTATGTTTTGTTGTTAATTCTATTAGGTTACCTTGTCGTGTCAGTTTTGTACAAAAAATTCACAAATGATATAAATGTAAATGGTCTGCATTCATATAGCACTTTTCAAGTCAATGAAGACTTCCCAAAGCGCTTTACAATGTGCTTCACACTTTTCCCTTTTACAAACTACCTAACCGATAGCAGCGTCAGCCATGCAAGGCCTGCTATCGGGGGCATTAGGGGTTCAGTGTTTTACCCAAGGACACTTCGACATATAACACAGAGAAGCCGGGAATCGAACCTGCGACCTCTTGATCCCAAGACGAACTCTCTACCTCCTGACAAAGACCTCTGATTTGATGTTGAGCTTGATACAGTGCTTTTCAATCATTTTATTTCTTTAATATAAGAATATAATGTAATGTAATGTAATGTAATATTTGGCCACGAGATGTCTCTGCACTGTGTAATGCAACAGAAAATGAGTGCTACGAAGCACACAGAAGAATACAAGCTACAGAGACACAGAGTGACTAAACAGCAACGTTTTTCTTTTCACTTTTTGCCCAGCTTTCAAAAGGTGTTTGGGGCTAGCCGTGTCATGTTCCTCCAAGTGAGCCTCATGTTATGTGAAATAATCACACAAGTATGTGAAAAATATGCCTGTATTTATGATAGTTCTGGTATTTTAACTTTGTAATTAAATCAATACTGTGTATTTTTGTGAATAAATCTCAAGCGGTGCAGATAATGGATGTACAGTGGAACCTCGGTTTTCGATCGCCTCTCAGTTCGAAAAAATCGGAGTCCGACCAAAAATTTCGAGAAATTCTTGCTTCGCTGTTCGGTCAAAAAATCGGAGTTCGAACGCCGGTAATGCGTGAGTGAGTACGCTATGGTGCGATGCTGAGCAGCGTACGGGTGTAGATTGCTCTTTTCTTGACCAACTGTTATTGCGTGCGGACGTGCTTCGTTTTGCCTTCGCTTTTAATATAGGTGTACGAAGTGTTTTAGCCCCCAATTATGCCTCCGAAGAAAGTCAGTGCAAGCAGCAAAGTTGCTACTGGTGAAAAAAGAAAAGTAGTGCGTACAACTATTGCATTTAAGAAAGAAATAATAGCAAAATATGAAGGAGGTGGAGTGTCTGATCTTGCTAGGGAATACCCCACCGTCCACCTGCGCCTTCTGCTGACCACCACAAAGGTAAGAAATCCTATTCATAGTTATTTTCTTTATCCATTTTTTAATTTTTACACGTTAATGTTAGCGTAATCTTTCGTACGGATGATTACGATAACGCGAACGTACGATTAGCCTGGGTTAGCATTATGTTTAAGTTGAACATTCAGGTAAACATTCAGGGTGTTGGAACGGAGCCCAACATTCAGGGTGTTGGAACGGAGCCCCCTTTCCAATGAACCGCGCACCACTTGTTGTGGAGACCTGGGTGCTAAATGTCTTGTAAACGACCTGATTTTTTAATTTTTACATGTTCATGTTAGCGTAATCTTTCGTACGGAAGATTACGATAACGCAGACGTACGATTAGCCTGGATTAGTTTATGTTTACGTTAAACATTCAAGGTAAACATTCAGGGTGTTGGAATGGATTAAAACGATTTACATTATTTTTAATGGGAAAAATGATTTCGGTATATATATATATATATATATATATATATATATATATATATATATATATATATATATATATATATATATATATATATATATATATATATATATATATATATATAAAAATATATGAATATGCAAAATTATTCAGCCCCTTTACTTTTAGTGCAGCAAACTCTGTCCAGAAGTTTAGTGAGTATCTTTGAATGATTCAATGTTGATCTAAATGACAAACGATGATAAATTAAATCCACCTGTGTGTAATCAAGTCTATGTATAATTGCACCTGCACTGTGTTAGTCTCAGAGGTATGTTTAAAGCACAGAGAGAATCATGAAGAACGAGGAACACACCAGGCAGGTCCGAGATACTGTTGTATGGAACATTAAAGCTGGATTTGGATACAAAAAGATTTCCCAAGCTTTAAACATCCCAAGGAGCACTGTGCAAGGAATAATACTGAAATGGTAGCAGTATCAGACCACTGCAAATGGACCAAGATCGGGCCGTCCCCCTAAACTTTCAGCTCATACAAGGAGAAAACTGATCAGAGATGCAGCCAAGAGGCCCATGATCACTGTGGATGAACTGCAGAGGTCTACAGCTGAGGTGGGAGAATCTGTCCATAGGACAACAATTAGTCGTACACTGCACACATCTGGCCTTTATGGAAGAGTGGCAAGAAGGAAGCCATTTCTTAAAGATATCCATAAAAAGTATTATTCAAAGTTTGCCACAAGCCACCTGGGAGACACACCAAACATGTGGAAGAAGGTGCTCTGGTCAGATGAGACCAAAATCGAACCTTTTGGCAAGAAAAGATGCACAGCTCATCACCCTCAACACACCACAGTCATACATGGTGGTGGCAGCATCATGGTTTGGGCCTGCTTTTCTTCAGCAGGGACAGGGAGGATGGTTAGAATTGATGGGAAGATGGATGGTGCCAAATACAGGACCATTCTGGAAGAAAACCCGATGGAGACCTCAAAAACCTGAGACTGGGACGGAGATATGTCTTCCAACAAGAGAATGATCCAAAACATAAAGCAATAGCTACAATGGAATGGTTCACCAAAAAACATATTAAGGTGTTGGAATAGCCAAGTCAAAGTCCAGACCTCAATCCAATTGAGAATCTGTGGAAAGAACTGAAAACTGCTGTTCACAAACGCTTTCCATCCAACCTCACTGAGCTTAAGCTGTTTTGCAAGGAGCAATGGTCAAAAATATCAGTTTCTCGATGTGCAAAACTGATAGACACGCCCCAAGCAACTTGCACCCCACTTTTTCGTTTTTTATTTGTTAAAAAAATTAGAATATCTAATAAACTGTGTTCCACTTCATGATTGTGTCCCACTTATTGTTGATTCTTCACAAGAAATTGCAGTTTTATATCTTGATGTTTGAAGTCTGAAATGTGGCAAAAGGTCACAAAGTTCAAGGGGGCCAAATAGTTTCGCAAGCCACTGTATTAACGATACTTTGTATGTTCTCCCTGTGCTTGCGTGGGTTTCCTCCGGGCACTCCGGTTTCCTCCCACATTCCAAAAACATGCATTTCAGGTGAATTGGCCGGTCCAAATTGTCCCTAGGTGTGAATGAGCGAATGAGTTGTCTGTCCCTGTGTCCCTGTGTGCCCTGCGATTGGCTGTTCAGGGTGTCCCCTGCCCACTGCCCGGAGATGGCTGGTAACGTCCCAATAATTGATTTGTGACTATGTAAATACAATTTCTTCGTTTGAAACTATAATTTATAAAAGGCAGATTTTACATTAGTCACAAAGATTTTGAAATTGACTTAATTCTTGATTTAAGAATTGTTTCAACTTTTACAGGGGATGATAACTTACTTAAAGGGAAAGTGTGAATTCTTTGACCACTAGATGTCGCTGTATTGTGTCGTGCAACTGGAAACAAGTGCTAGAAAGCATAAGGAACAATACAAACTGCGGGGCCTCAAAGTAACCAAACTGCATTTTTTGCGCAAACTTATTGTATTTTCCTGTTCCCGTAACAGCAAGATGCCAGATAAATATGTCAGTTCTGTCTAGGTGAGGCTCATTTTTTGTCAATAAAAATGTAATTTTCTTGACTTATGAATATTTTTAGAGATGCTTGTTAATTTGAGAGTTGGTATGTTTTTGCTTTTTTATATACATGCATAATGTTGTTTTTCTAAATGAATTATATTTCTTAACCTCTAGTAATCGCTGAGTATCCAGTCCCCTTAGGAGGAGCTGGATACTTTTGCAAAGTATTGTATATTGTATATTGTAAGAGCCCCTCACAAGTCTAAATAAAGCATTTTAACTTATATTGTATACTGTATATGTACACAATATGTAAATCACATACATATTGTATATGTATATATTTGTACATATATGTAATATGAGTCAAGAAGTAATATACACTTGTATTTATCCATCTCATTTTGCTACTTCCTGCCCACTAAAACAACATCAAAGTTGCAAAGGACTCATGTAACTACCAACAATGCCCCAAAATGGTTACTCCAGCTAAGTGGTTAGTGCCTCCGCAGCACAGTTCTGAGGTCATGGGTTCAAATCCAGCTGCCAATCTTCCTGTGCAGAGTTTGCATGTTCTCCCTGTGCTTGCGTGGGTTTTTCCCTGGGCACTCTGGTTTCCTCCCACATTCCAAAGACATGCATGTCAGGTTAATCGTCCGGTCCAAATTGTCCCTAGATGTGAGTTAATGAGTGTGTTGTCTGTCTCTGTGTGTCCTGCCACTGGCTCGCAACACGTTCGGGGTGTCCCACAGCCCGAAGATAGCTGCGTTGGGCTCCAGCACCTCCATTACCCTACTGAGGATATGCAGTCCAGATAATGATTGGATGGATAATGAAAAAATGTCCTTGTGTTGACTTGTGCTTTATTCATACAGCTAACATATCTAACTAACTAGCACAGTAGTAAAGCCCCAAACGGAAGGCAACCAAGGTGAACAACAATAAAAACGTCCATGACTTCAGTCAACTGGGCCCAATGACCTGCTTTCTGTGGCAATAAAACAATTTGGGGTTTAACAGCGTATATAAAATACAATAAAAATCATGTGCTTTATTTTACTCACTGTTTTATAGAGTAAGTGTGTGAAATAAAACGTGTTCCTTATATACAAAGATTTGTCAATGTTCTACTTGGATTGTAACTTAACAAACTTTAAAGTGTTGAAATAATTTCACATCTGTCCGACGTTCCTTTCCACTCGACTGCATTTCTCGTGAATGAGCACTTAAATGGATATTGGGCATCACTCCTACGATACGCTATTCCGCATGTTTATGCAGTCTAAATGTTGACTTAACTGTAGGGCTGCACGATTAACCAAAATCTAATCGATATGGCGATATGACGTAGAGCAATAGTGTAATCACAAGTCACTCCATTTTTTTCAAGGGTTTATAGTTACAGTTTGCAAAACTAGTGACAGAGTGCTTTTTGCCAAGAAGAATTGCCACAGTTCGGGTTTTAACAGTGCTGGCCAAACATAGGCAAGTTTTAATGGCACTAGCCGATAAAGGCGAGGCAAAGTTTCCAAGGCGGCTGCGTGACTGTAATAGACTGGAGTAATCTGTCAGTCAAACAGCCCTTGCACAAACGGCCACCGAAACATACGCGACAGCTTGTAGCTTTAGCGGTGTCACGGTTGCCATGTCGCCCAATTGGTCCCAGCCGTGTGGCGCCAGGTTCTGTCACGGTTGCCACGGCGCCCAATTGCCCCCGCCCATGGACACCGGCTGAAATGCGTTGACAGATTGCTCCCTGGGAGTACTTAAACGCTGTCCTTTGAGCTGTTAGTTTTCAGAGCGTCTGCGAAACTCCTGTTAAACTGTGTGAAATACCTAGTTCTGTGAATTTGCCTGTGTTCGATCCTGTTTTATTTTCGGCCTGTTTGATTTTGACCACTCTTTTGTTCGGATTTCAATCCACTTCCGCGACCATCGATCCCTGGATCGAGTGTGCACGCATTCCTCCTCTCCCTAATAAACTGTGAGTACGTTACGCTATTGGGTTCTCATTCCTGTTCCTGCCCTGGTTCGTGACAAGCGGCCCATTACATTGAAAAGAAAGTCATCAGTTAAATAAGACTTTGAGGAAGAGTAGAAATTTTGTTGTACTTTTGTAAAATGACAATAAAGACCATTTGTTCAACTGCTATTCTGTTTTTATTTGTAGATCTATAGTTGTTATTTTGTAAGTCTTATACTCTCAGTCTGTAATAACATCATCTCGAGGTAAGTTTGCATGCCACTATGTTTAAGTTCTGCCCAACACAATACTATACAGAAATGCACTTTTCTTTATACCGTGCAGCCCTACCTAACAGTCTGCTATCAGACTTTACTACAGCCTCCTTTGTATTTATCGTGGATCATGAAGTTTCCGGAAAGTCATTTTGTGCTCCGGTAATCTGTGTCGCTCAACAATCACTTTGAGCTACAAACGGCATACATAAAAACGCTTGCTTTACTTGTTTGTTTTTTCCTAATGACAACATGTCAGCAATATATTACTTTGTCAAGAGTTCATGATTCGCAGATCCCTTAGCCGCATGGGTCAGCGGGGATCCTCTGAGGACGCAACTCTGGACATATTACTCCACTGCTCACGCTTCTTGGCCTGAGTTTGGGTCGTTGCAAAGTTGGCACCGGTCCATTCCCTGATGTTGTCACCCGAGTGCTTTTTATGTCTTCTTCTCTTTCTTTCCCCTTGGGCTCTGCCCTGGAGATCGATCTTGGCCAGTTCTGATGATCCTGTGATGTAACCATCAATGTTCCCTCTAGGCTGCACGCGTGCGCAATTACATACTCCCCAGAGCTCCTTTGCGCGCAAGAAAATCCAACCAGCGCATGAAAATCAGGGCTGGAAAATGTGAATTCAGTCACAAATTCATCCAAAATTCCAGGAAAAACAACACGGGTTCCTTTGACTTTGTGTTTTAAACGCGGTTGTCAATGAAGTCAATGTCGAATTCGAGTAAAGTCATTATTTTTTTTTTAAAGAACCGGCTCCGCTCACTAAAAATGAGCCGGGTTTTTTGGGTCCCAAACGGCTCTTAGGATTGTTTTTGTCGCTTTAATCCATATATGCTCAAAGTGACTCAAAAGGAGGGGGAAATAGACCAAAAAAGATAAAAAAAGGTCAAATGAAAAAGAAGATTAGAGCTAAGAAAAAAAGAAACAAAAGGAGAAGACAAAGGGGGAAAGGAAATAAATGAAAAAAGTAGAAAGATAAGAAAAGGAAGAATGAAGAAAAATAAGAAAAAACATCATAAAAATGAGATGAGAGAACAAAAGAAGCAAGAAAAAGTAAAGACCTGCGAAAAGATAAAAAATTAACTGAAGAAAAAGTTAATTTCACAAAAAAAGAAGCAAAAAAAAAACACGCAAAAAGAAAAAAAGTCCACAAAAAAGAGTCTTACACAGTGTTCTCGTTTGCCCTGCGCCCTAGAAGCATCAAACAAAGATTTACCGCACTCCAAACTTTTCGTAAGGCAGATCCGGCAGATGTTGTTTTGGTCTCGCAGTTCGAGTTTTCGTCTACACGCCGATCTCGAGTTGTGTAGTGAAAAGTCCGTCTCTTTTTAGAGAACCGGCTTTTTCGGCTCAACTCATTCAAGAGAGCCAGCTCTCAAACGGCTCACTTGCTTTGATGCATAATATTACGAATGATGATGTTGAATAAAGAAGTTAAGAAAAAAAGGAAGAATAAACGGAGAAAATGAAAAAAAGACAGGTTTGCTGTAATCCCTTTAATCTGTATATTACCAACAATAATTTGATGCAAAAAATGAATTAATAATTTGATGATTAAAACTGAATGAATATATAGATTTTATTATATTATTTGTGACCGATTTACAATTTCAACCTCGATAACACTAAATTTTGGGGACCCATAGATCTCTGTTGGGACCCATAGATTTTTGCGAGTCCCCGGGACCCATCACTTTTCAGAGGTAAAATTAACACTGCTTACAAAAACACTTGTTTTGGAGTCTGTTTGGTCCTCAAATAAATTCCAAATATATCATGTCAAATCAAGTCATGTTTATTTGTATAGCCCTTAATCGCAGAGAGTCTCAAATGGCTGCACAGACCACAGATTATTGCAAACCACAGACTATTATTACACCATCCCCTGATCTAAAACTTATATGAGGGCAAGGAAAAACTCAAAAACCTCAACATGAGAATAATGAAGAAACCTTGAGAAGGGACTGCATATGAGGTAGTCCCCCTTCCATGATGACCAGGCTGCAATGGATGTTGCAATAACAAATAATACACAGATATTGTCAACCTAAAATATAGGTTATTCATATGCTATAGAATAGAAGTGTGTTTTAAGATTGGATTTAAACATTTCCACTAAGGTTGCAGATCGAATCTCAGGGGGAAGATCATCCCACAGCACCGGGGCCCGAATGGAGAACGCTCTCGAACCTGTGGATCTCTTCTTGGCTCTTGGATCACTGGTTGTCAGTCTTGTTGCGAACATTGTACTTCCACAAAAAGAGTGGGATAAAATAAAGTTCTGTATTGTGCAACAGACTAAACAAAACCCCAAAAATGTTAGTATCATGTAATAAAAGCAGAGTCTGAAATAACGTCTGCCTGGGTGGCCGACAACTTTTTCAAGAATAAAAAAATCTTTCGTTTTTTTTTTTTTTTTTTTTTTTTGAAATCAAACGTTTTCTTTATTCTGATTTCAAAATCTTTGTTCGGTTTGGGAATTTCGGTTTGTTTGGCAATTTGCATACTCAGCAGCCAATCAGAAGCCTGCATCGAATAACTTCTTGCTTCCGGACTTTTCTGAGCGTTGTAAAGTTGTGCATTTGCAAATCATTTTCCAAAGTAGACGCACAGAGAACATAAGAAAAAGGATAAGTGGTTAGGAATCAAGCCAAAACCTCAGCCCCAGAAGAAATATTTAAAAGAAGCTAACAAAATGTATGACGCTACAAAACGTAAACGTTAAAAGCATCGTGGAAAGACGAGGTCACGTGGCTTGGAGCAGATGACGCAATGCAAACATTGCATGATGGCAGATGGAAAACAGAGATGACATATACATGCAATGAATGTTATAATAAACTTAATTTGAAAATGTTGTTCTGTTATATATTCTGATTATCAATCCTTAATATTTTGCAACAATGTTTTTTTTTTGCGATTAGTTGTCTTATTGTGAAAGTTGTGAAGTTGTGAAAAATGGGGCAGGCAACTTTATGGCTGGACAGGCAACTTTTCAGAGTTGTGTGCCCTGGTGTCCGCTAACTTTTTGTCATGAGTTTCAGACACTGATAAAATATACTTTTTAAAAGACTTTTTAAAAGCGAAAATCCCATGTAAAGGTAAAACTCACGTTAAAGATGTCGCAAAAATAACTGACGTTTGTGGACCGTAAAACCTTTCCAATTGCACATTAGTCAATTCATTGAAATGTGAAAAATAATCTCGCATTGCCGGAAACTCAGCAAAATGTAACTTGATTTGATCTCTTGGACGTGTTTGATGATGATTCAGTTGCCACATTTAGGATTAATGTAGCGCACCATTATTCCAAGTGACTCACAGACTTTGTGTGAATGCTTACATCTTACAGAGAACATTGGTGACCATACTACTGACGTTTTCATCTGCGCGCAGTTGACACAGTTCCTCGTGTTTCTGTTTCGTTTGTCACATGGGCTATTTAGCTGGGGCCTAGAAGTTTTCTGTTGTATCTCATCTCCATGGGCTGGATTTTCCTTTCCAGCTTTACAGTAAAAGTCTTACAAGCTTAGAGGAACATTGAAGTAACAAGTGCTGGCATAATCTGATCCTTGATTTCACTGCTACGTTCTTTTACTTCCAGATGGGTTTAGGTCTGGCAAGCACGGCTGTTTGAGCCATCCTGGCTATGATATCTGGTTATGACCCCCCCAAGGTATTAAAATTTGGTGACAGGTTCAAACTCTTGGTGGTTAATGGTGATGTTTGTGGTGATACCTTGAGGGTTGCTGGTTATTACTTTTGTTTTTTTCTGTGTGAACCATATACTCAAAAACCCATGGTGGACTGGGAAAACTAAGTTACTAACTGAACCTCTAACCAGAGTGTGTTCAATAGCCAAAAAACTTAAAACTACAACCTATATGCCAACTTACTGGTTTATCAATTAAGACAAGTTGTCGTGCTTCCCAAAGTTTTTGTTGCTCACCAACACTCACAATTAAAACAATGGACATTGGCAAAACAAAACGAATGATTCAGGTCATCATTTTGTGAATGCATTTAATTTAAAACAATTCTTCAAATAATTAGATCTAGGTTAGATTACATTGAAGCTTTGGTGCCATTGGTTTAAAATACCACGTAATAAGGTTTTTAATTCAGCAGGCTTGGACCAGTGAGTGTGGGTCGGAGTTAAAAGCAAAAATGTTGAATTTTTATCGAGTTGTTATGCCGCATTCAACTGAAAATTTTGTTTAAAATATTTTCAATTCATTAGCATTTTAATACTAGTGAACCTAGTTACTGACTGACCCACCAACCAGGGTGAGTGGAATAGGTAAACAACTTTACTGACCAATATGCAAACTGCCTGGTTTATCATCCATCCATTATCTGCACCGCTTATCATCATTAGGGTCACGGGGGTGCTGAAGCTCATCCCAGCCTTCTCCATGCAATGGGTAGGGGAAACCCTGAACTGGTTGCCAGCAGTCTCAGGGCACACGGAGAAAGACAAAACTCACTCATTCATTAACACCTAGGGACAATAAACCTGACATGCATGTTTTTGGAGTGTGGGAGGAAAGCACGGGGGAGAATATGCAAACTCCGCACGGGAAGGCTAGTAGTTGGATTTGAACCAAAGACCTCAGTACTGTGCCGCGGACGCGCTAACCACACAGCTGCCAATCCACGCCTGTTTTATCAATATATTGGAGAAAAAACAACAACAACAAATCGATCGATCAAGTGACTTAAGATTGGAATTTGCTCATATTCTACCAATCAACCCACTTATAAACTGACTGATGGGTAAAGTAAACAACCAATCATGTCAATAACTGTATAACAAATTAATGACTCAACTAATTTTCAACCTACTTGCTTATTTCACCCAAAAAACTAATGACTACTCAAATGAGCTGCAATGCGATTGATATTCCGACCTATTGATCAATCAACAGTAAATGTTTGACTGCCTAACTGACCAAATAACCAACCAATCGGGACTGTGTTTGAGTGATAACTGTAGAACGCAAGAAAACAATTGTTTCAATCATCAAGTGATCAGTCACATTAGTCAAGAGTAAAACTGTGACTGCTCTATAGATGTATTAATGATGGAAGCAACCATTTATCAGATATACCAACAATCAAACCATCTAACTAACAAACTAATAAAATATCCAGGTGACAGAGCAACAAATCAAAAATGCACTTAAATAATACAAACGCTGACTTTTTGACTGCAATACCCATGCATTGTCACAAGCCAGAAACAGAGACCCAATAGCGTTCGTTTTACTCAGTTTTATTGAGAACGAGAGCAGTGCTTACTTCCACGATCCGATGATCGTCGGTCACGGGTAGCTGATGGCAGGAAGTGGCATACCCGTGTCGAGCGAGGATAGTTGTAGGCAGCGGGAAAACAGGTCGATGGCTGGGATGGAGGAACAAGGGCAATAACGAGTCCAGAAAAGAGGTCGGCAACAGGTATCAGGCAGGAAACAGGGTAAAACGGGTCGATGGCCAGGATGGAGGGTGGAGGAGTCCTGAAAACAGGTCGGCAATAGGTATAAGGCAGGAGAAAACAGCGCGAGAATGTCGGATTGATCAAAGCTTGCCTAGCTGAAAGCATAGGTTCGCAGAACGATCTGACAGCTTCCTTTTGGAAGACGAGAGTATAAAACGAGTCAGGGAGCCAATCAGCGACCAGGGCTGTTGGCGCCAACGGGGCAGCTGCAGGTGCCCCGAATCAGTAATCATGACATGGATTTCTTTGCTTAACTTTTCTTTTCTTTCTTTGCTTTTGTTGAATTCAAAATACTTGTCATCGAAACTTGAATTGTATTATTATGTGACTGTAAATTCTGCCACAATACAAATTTAAGTTGTATCCAAAACCCTGTCATTGCACACCAATGTACATTTTGTGACTAATAACAGGTTGTTAAATGAAATTAGAGTAGATAAACAGTAATTTATCTGATATAGAAATAAAGGACAGTAAACCACAATTAATCGAATTCATTGACACATAAAACCAAATGAGAGCATTATTTCACTCAAATTTATGTTATGTTATGTTGTACATTGTCTTGTTCATTGCTAATTCATCCATCCATTCATTATCTGCACCGTTTATCCTCAGTAGGGTTGCGGGGGTTCCCGGAGCCCATTCCAGCCATCTTCGGGCAGTGGGCAGGGGACACCCTGAACTGGTTGCCAGCCAATCGCAGGGCACACAGGGACAGACAATTCGCTCGCTCATTCCCACCCTAGGGACAATTTTGACCGGCCATTTAAACTGACATGGATGTTTTGGGAATGTGGGAGGAAACCGTCGTGAGACAGGTTAGTTTTACCCTACTGATGATTGCTAATTCAATTGCTGGCTTTTGTTGGAATTGATTTTGACTGTGGTCAATGGTGACTGTGGTGTGTCCTTTATTATTTTTCTTATCAAACCTAGACATGGTACAGTACCTTTTCTTACATCTGCTTAACGGCATTAGTGCTATACACCGATGGCCATACGTTGTGCTCCGACAGGTATTTTTTTTTTAATGTAGCAAAATAATGCATTATAAAATGTTCTTTTTATATATATGGACGGGGAAGTACCTTTCCTCGGCCCATCAAGTAAAACAAGTTAAACAAGTAAAACAAGCAGTTCTCTTTCAGTTTTTAGCAAGAATATTCTGAGCACAATTGAGGAACAGAACAAAGTTGCTTGATTCACTAACGTACAATTGAAATGGCCTAGAATCACTTTATACTCTGAGGGCGGGCGATGACAAAAACGAAACTTTGGAGGTGGTCAAAAATTCCTTACTTTACACGGCCTCTTCTCAAGGTGACTTGACTTGACAAATCAACTGTTAACCCACTGACTAAAAAACTAACATTCTGACAACTTTTCCAATTTTGTCCTATAATTGAATTGAAACATTGATATCAAACCCTGTTAGATGGAAAAAACAAGTGAAATTTTGTGCTGTTACAGAAGACTGCTTCCAGGTGGCGCTTAGTTTGCAATGTAATCATAAAAGTACAGAGGAGAGTGAAGCTCTGACGATCTGACTGTAATTTCAGGATGCATGCAGCGGAAGAAAAAAGAATGTCCGTTTGTCTATCTGAGCACACATCTGCTGAACCCAAACAATGGAACAACTGATATGGTACAGTGTAAAATGTAAAAACCAAAGTGTAATTTGTTCCAGGACAACCAAATGAGCAGCCACAAGCTAAGTCATGGTACAGTTTAGGCACCTGGTTTGCATGTAGCAAAAAAAAACAGTGTCAGGACTTTGCAGCCTTGTGGATGCCCTGTGACGGCAAGTATGGACTGCCACTTTTAATTTGCTAATGTAATTTTGATGGCTTGTTTTGGCTGAAAACGAGTAAAATAGTGGAAGCTAAATGATATCACTGACCGACCCTGTTGTGGTTTTGTGGTGGATCCAAACAGAGGAAGCACAAAAAGGCAAGGTGCTCATAAACAGATGGCATTTAATAACAAAATCATCATTAAATTAACAAAGAAACGGTAAAAAAACAAACCAAAATGATAAAAATGTCAGAACTAGAAACAAAATCCAAACCTCACACATGAGGATGAAACTGAAAAGGCTGGAAAGTTGAAATCACCCGACACTGGTTATTCTTCTTGGGGTTTAACGGCGTTAGCATGCATCTCTCCAGTGCATTACCTGTCATGATTTGCCAATTGCTCTCACCTGCGCTCATTTGTTTAGCCCCAGCTGCCACTCGTTACTTAATTAATTCTCCTTGTATTTAAACACGTCATTCTCATTCACTCCTTGTCAGCGAACCTCCGCACATGCAAGGCAAGCATTTTTGACTCTGGCTCCCTGTTCCTGTTTCCTGTTTGTCTGTCCCTGGCTTCCCAATTGTTTCCGGTTACCTGACTTGTCCCGATCCCCGACCACGCTCCGTTCTGCCCGACTTGCTTCCTATCTCTGACCACGCTCCGTTCTCCCGTCCCGGCAGCCCAACTTGCTTCCGCTCGCCGAGCACGCTTTGTTCCTGTTCCTCCTGCCCAGCGAGCACCTGATCGCTGTTGTGTTTTTTTTCCCGCGCCTGACTTCCTCGATTCCCCAATAAAGCATTGTGTGAAACTTTACGAATTTGAGTCCACTGCCTGTTCCGGTCATGACAGTACGGACAGACCAGAAATGGACACAGCGAACGCTTCCACAAGCGCTTTTATCGGGGAGAGACGGAAGCTCCCTCCACCCTCGGGTGACGTCTCCGCCCTTCTGCATCAAGTCCAACAGCTCCTGCAGCATCAGCATTAGCAAACAGCTAAGCTCACATAGCTCCTGTCACGTCAGCTGCCGTCGACGGCCCCGCCCCCGCGGATTCTCCTCCTGCCGTGCCGTTGCACTACTCACTCGTCCAGCCCACGGACTCCCCCGCCATGGATTTGGCTGAGCCTCGAGTGGGCTCTCTGGAAAAGTTCATCAGCTATCCTGCTTAGGTCTGGGCGTTCATTATCAACTGCCGGCTGGTTTTTGACCTTCAGCTGAGGGATTTCACCTCAGAGGTGGCCAAGGTGGGGTTTACAACCACCTGTCTGGCTCTGGGGAGCGGCGGAGTTCGAGCGAGGGTCTTTTGCCTGCTCTTCATTCCATCTACTGCCCAAGAGTTTATCAAGGTTTTTGACACGGGAGCATGATCAGCCAACGCAACGAGATCCCTCATGAGCATCCGGCAGGGAAGGTGCACCATCGCCAATTACTCCATTGACTTTCGGACACTTGCCAGCCGTAACCACTGGAACTCGGAGGCATTGGTTGACGCCTACCTCCACAGCATGGCCGATTACATTAAGGATGAGCTGGTGTCCCACTCTCCACCCGCCAATTTCAACAATGCTATAGCGCTGACGGCTCACATCGATTGTCGGGCCCAGGCACGACGCCATGAGAGTTGTTGCCAGAGTCGATCTACCAGAGGGTATGGAGGTGGTCGTGTGTCCCTGTCAGTGGCAGAGCTCCGGCGGCGTCCGTCTGAAAGCCTTTGTTTATACTGTGGCAGGCAAGGACACCAGGTCTCATCATGTCCGTTAAAGGAAAGAGCTCGGAGGAGCTCGGAGGAGTCTGACTGAGCTCAGCCCCCACCCAGACTTCCAGAACCAGGTTCATCTTCGAATTTCCGGTTCAACACAGGTTCTGCCCACCCTTGTTGACTTTGGCGCTGAGGCCAACATCCTGGACACGGCTTTAGCCCGGAGGTTGGGGTTGAGTCTCTTCCCTTTACTACCAAGGTTCCTGTCCGAGCTCTGGTTGGTCACCTGCTGGGCACGGTGACATACGTTACTGAGCCAATAGAGATGAGACTTTCCGGAAATCATCGCGAGAAGATCCGGTTACACCTGCTCCCCTCTCCTAGCCAGCCTCTCGTCTTGGGTCACCCCTGGCTGGTCCAGCACAACCCCCACTTCAACTGGCGGACAGGGGCGGTTCTAAAGTGGGGGGTTGAATGCTACCAGACCTGCCTATGAGCTGCCTCTCATCCCGTCCGGTCAGGGTCCACTCCTTTGCCGCCCGATCTGTCCAATGTCCCCGTCTGTTACCACTAGCTTCAATAAGGCCATGGCCACCTCTCTGCCACCACACAGGCCTTATGATTCTACATTGACCTCCTCCCGGGCTCCATCTTTACCCGTTTCGTCTCCCGAGAGACGGTCCATGGAGGAGTACGACGCCCTGGCTGCAAGCATCATCCATCCATCCTCCTCGGGGAGGGCTCCTTCTTGGGAAAAAGGACAGGTCACTCCACCCGTGCAGTGACTACCGGGGGCTGAACGACATCACGTTGAAGAACCGCTACCCTCTTCCATTGCTTTCCTCCGCCATCAATCTGCTTTAGGGAGCCACTATCTTCACCTTTGAACATTGTATTTTATACAGTCCATTAATATATGCTCTCCGACTCTCCCCTTAGACAGTCTTCACACAATCCAGTGACATGTTTCCTCATTAGTTTCATTGTTTTGTTTAAGGAAGTGTGTCCAATCCTTCAACTTGACAACACAGGCTCCCCTCTCCTGCATTCACCACCAACCCTTGCCATGCTAACATCACATTAAGTCACTGGTATCTGTCCAATATGTCATTTTGAAGAATCAGACTAATTAGGGTCAGGTGTGGGATGATTGGACACAGATTACAGATCGACTAAGCGCCCCCTGGTGGTTCAATGCTCATTTTAGATAAGACCAGGGTTCGGCAACCTATGACATGTGTGCTAGCAGTGGCACGCGAGGGGTTAACCGGTGGCACGCGAGTGCACGGCAAAATAATAATGATTGTTTTTTAAAAATGTGCATTTCCACCTGAAATTTAGACATTTTCAGTTGTGCGCCGTTTTATTTAGAGGCTTCATGTTAGCGCCCCTCCTCCTCTGCTTCATGTGTGTTTGCGCGGCGCCTCGCAGAGGAGAGATCCGTGTTTTAACCCAGCAAACGAAACACAAGTGCGCGATAAATGAACGAATCATGATGGCTCCTGGAGTGAAAACATCTCGTTCTTTCCAGCCAGCGTGGACAAAGGAATGGGGCTTTGTGCAAAAAATGACCGTGCTGTTTGTGCATTATGCCTCGAGAGCGTTGTACCTCTCACAGCAAGTGTTAAACGTCGTTACGAGACGAAACATGAACATGAATTCAAGGGTGAGTCTGACAAAACGGAGACATTAAAACTCGCAATGTCCAGGTACGGCAAACAAACACGGACCCTGAAGACCTTTGTCTCTGCTAAAAACACCACCACTGAAGCATGTTATCACATTGCTCACTGCATAGCAAAGCACAGAAAACCATTTACAGATGGCGAATATTTTTAATGAGCGTGCGTGTATGTGTGTGTGTTTGTGTGTGCTGGTTAATTCTTGCAGTGAAAAGTTGATGTCATGGATAGCTACAGGCCTTTCCGCTTGTTTTTCACATTCCATTTTTAGTTGATTGATGAACAAGAATATTGTTAGATAAATTGGTGATTTATACGATTTCAATGTATATCCATGTTGTATATTTGGACTGGTGTAGAATTACAGCTCTGTTGGATATAAAACACACTGAAAAAACACACAGGCACGCTGATTTACAAAGACATTTGTAAGTGGTACTCCAACCAAAAAGGTTACTGACCCCTGGACTAGACTATAACACAACACAACACAATTATTTGTATGACAATTTAAAAAAAATTAAGGCTCCTATTTCACATATTTTGCCGATATGGAACGTAACCCCTGTGAATAACAAGGGATTACTGTATTACCTTTGGGTAGAAGCTTTTTTTTCAATGTATTTGTTTTTGACTTGTTAGTCCTTGATTGTATACCTAAGGTAGCCATGGCCAAAGTCCAGCCGAGGGGCCAGTTACATCCTGTGATCAAATTTCTACTGGCCCGCAGCCCCTGTCATGAAATTAATGATATGTGGACCTTCGGTTTTGTTGACCGCAATATAAAATACATTTGTAAAACAAAAACAAAAAATCCACCAGATGATGGCAGTAGCCGTTTGGTCACCTTGCCCTTGGCTTTCTGTGAGAATTTGGGGATTTCAATGTTTTGTTGAATGCTAAAAAAATGTAAACAGCACTTTTTTGCCTGAAAAGTGCTTTACAAAACATTTAATTTGATGTGATTAAAGTTTAAAAAGTAGAGTATTTTTCATGACTTGTCTCAAAGGTTTTAGTGTGTGTCACGGTTGAAACTGACCATGTTAAAGGGAGATTAAGTCATGATTTGCCCATTGGTCACTCGTTTGCCCATTGGTCACTCATTTGGTCCCAGCTGCTGCTCGTTTCCTGATTGGTTCCCCTCCTATTTAAACACGTCTTTCTCATTCAGTCCTGGTCAATCCGTCTGTGAACCTCAGCGCATGCAAGGCAAGCACTTTTGACTCTGGCTCCAGTTTTGATCCCGAACCGTTTACTGTATCGATCCCCGATCCAAGCTCCGTTCTCCTTTCCTGGCTACCCGTTTCCTGATTCTGTTTCCTGTATTGATCCTCGATCCAAGCCCCGGTCTGCAGTCTCGGCTACCCGCAACCTGATTCTGTTTCCTGTATCCATCCCCGATCCAAACTCAGTTCTCCTGTCCCGGCGACCCGTATCCTGATTCTGTTTCCTATATCCATCCCCGATCCAAGCTCTGGTCTCCTGTCTCGGCTACCCGTAACCTGATTCTGTTTCCTGTATCGATCCCCGATCCAAAATCCATTCTCCTGCCCCAGCTACCCGTATCCTGATTCTGTTTCCTTTATCGATCCCCGATCCAAACTCCATTCTCCTGTCTTGGCTAACCGTATCTTGATTCCGTTTCCTGTTTCGATTCCCGATCCAAGATCTGTTCTCCGGTCCCAGCTACCCGTATCCTGATTCCGTTTCCTGTATCGATCCCTTAATAAAGTATTGTGTGAAACGTTTTGCCTCTGGGACCCTGCTTGTACCGGTCATGACAGATTATGTATTTTTTAGTGCCACCAATGGGTAAAAAAACTTATTGCATTTAAAAAAAATTTTTTTATTTGAATATAAATCAAAAATACTTGAAGTATCTTATGAATGTGTGATTGTTTGAATATTCATAGCCTAGTAATTTATATAATTTTTTTTACATGACATGAGTGTCAGGTTCCTTCGTTCAGGTTCCTGTGTCTGTGAAGGTTACTGCACTCCCTCTCCCTCACTGCTCTCTCCTGTCTTTCTCGACCTAACTTTATTTGCTCACTACCTAACTCGTTCAATTTTCCTCCTCACAGCTAGGTCACCTGTCCAAATTTCCCTCCTATAAAGACTTTTCCTCTTCACTATTAAAACACTCTGTCCCCTTGGCTCTATGCTAGTTCGTGCCGCGCCATCCCGAGTAGGTCCTTAAATATAAGGCTCACTTTTAGGGAGCTGACATAAATTTCTACAGTCTTACCGCTACAAGTACCCGCAAAAATGTTGTTAAAGGTGGGTGAAAAATTAGAAGAAAAACTGTGCGGTTTGGTCACTTTGAGTTTCCGTAGTTTGTATTCTTCCTTGGTTGTCTTAATACTTTTGTCACTGTGTGTGTTCGTTTATCAACTATTGCATTCCTTCTTGGATATTTGTTGATCCTTTGAGCGCCTTAGACATAAAAACAAATATAAAGCAAAAGCCAGAGGTGACTAAATAGACGCTTAGCGTCTGACGAGTGGAAGCTATGACCCATTGGAGCAGGATAACGTTTCATTAAGGAGACGCTAATTGGCCTGACGGCTAAGTCTGCAAGACCCACCTACCGACCCCCACCCTTGTTTTAAGACCCAGACCACAATAGAGGCTTTTGTTGCTTGTGCTGCTCCTCCTTCTCCAGCATTGATCCCTTGGTCAATTATAAGGTCACCACAAATCCATGTTTTTTCAGAAGCACAAAACTCTTTCCACTGATGACAAGTGTTGGGTGTGTTTCTGAAACAGTTATTCAATCCTGTTACTACATACTTCATTTAAAAAGTAACACAGTTGGCCCCAGATTACTGATACCAAAAAGTAGCGTGCTACTAGGAAAGTAACTTCAAATTACCGTACATACTGGCCTAGAAGCCAACCTCCTAAAAATGCTTTGAGATAGCCACATAATAAAAGACATAGAATAAAACTTATACAGAAACCTGTGGAAGCAACAAAGCCTTCATATTCCTTGACTCGCGCAATCTTGAGAGCCTGTAAACAAACAAACTACTCAAAAATATCCTTCTCTGTTGTTGGGTATCGGCCAAAACATTTTCTTTTTTCCCCAGGCATGGGGATAAATCATTTTACAAATGAAAGGACCAAAATCCATCACATGTTTACCATAAATTATTTGCTAACGTTTGCCCCATTGATTTCCTGTGGGTTTGTTGTTCCTGCCAGAACCAGGTCAGATGGTAGACCCAAACGCGTAACGTTTCTCACAAAAGTTTATTGGAATATCGAGGAAGTCAGGTGAGAGGAAACAAACGCCAGCGATCCGGTGATTGCTGGACAGGGGGAGCAAGCAGTTCACGGGATCGGAGCGTGATCGGAATGCGGAAGTTAGTGGATTCGCCGGGGCAGGAGATCGGAGCGCAGTCAGGGGCAAAACGGATCGATAGCCGTAGCTGGAGATGATAGCGTGTTCGCTGGGCATAAATGGGTCGAGAGCTGGAGCGGGAGATCATAGCGTGGTCGGTGGGCAAAAACGAATCAATAGCTGGAGACGATCGGGAAATCAGGAGCAGACGAGTAGGATACGGAGGAAGATGGGACAGATGGGAGCCAGAGCTTATGTGCTTGCCTTGCATATGCGGAGGTTCGCTGACGGACTGACAAGGAGTGACTGGAGTACTGAGCATAAATAGGAGGTGAATCAATCAGGCAACGAGCAGCAGCTGGCGCCAAACGAACGGGCACAGGTGAGGGCAATGAGTAATTGTGACAGTTTCTGTATATTATTAATCAACTTTATTCAAAAATATTGTTTGCCCCTGACATCAATTAAATATTTCATGAAGTTAGAGCAGTGCTTCTCAATTATTTTCTGTCGCGCCCCCTTGGAAGATAAATCCTCTGTTAAATCCGTGTTAATAGTTTTTTCATTGGGTCACTTGAGGGCCTGCTGCACTTTCTGTCTAGACATTAATACTCAATGGACTACGTGGAGGCTAAATAAACAAAACACTGGCAATGAGAGCGCCAATGCCCCCTGGTGTAGTGAAGGTGTAATTGCACTTTATTCTGGGAAAGTGTATATCTAAAAATCCCCTGTAGTCAAATACGCCTGCACCCTGCTTGACAAAGCCTCGTGCCCCCAGAGTGCATTTCTATGCTCTGAAATTGAAAAAGGAACGAAAATAAGGTGGTGAATAGTAACTTTTAACATTCCATTAAACGGGAAGAAATTGACGACACTTAAAAACTATAGACACTTCATTGATATGTTTTGAGGTGGGTGTGGCATTATTAAAAAAAATTACTAGTTTGTAAAATTGAGTACGATAACTGGTTATACAGTGGCTTGCGAAACTATTTGGCCCCCTTGAACTTTGCAACCTTTTGCCACATTTCAAACATCAAGATATAAAACTGTAATTTCTTCTGAAGGATCAACAATAAATGGGAAAAAATCAGGAAGTGGAACACAATTTTTTGGATATTTTAAACTATTTTAACAAATAAAAAACGAAAAAGTGGTTGTGCAAAATTATTCAGCCCCATTGAGTAAATACCTTGTAGCGTCACCTTTTGCTGCGATTACAGCTGCAAGTTGCTTGGGGTGTGTCTCTATCAGTTTTGCACATCAAGAAGCTGATATTTTTGCCCATTCCACCTTGCAAACAGCTCGAGCTCTGTGAGGTTGGATGGAAAGCATTTGTGAACAGCAGTTTTCAGTTCTTTCCACAGATTCTCAATTGGATTGAGGTCTGGACTTTGACTTGGCCATTCCAACACCTTAATATGTTTTTTGGTGAACCACTCCATTGTAGCTTTTGCTTTATGTTTTGGATCATTCTCTTGTTGGAAGACAAATCTCCGTCCCAGTCTCAGGTTTTTGAGGTCTCCATCGGGTTTTCTTCCAGAATGGTCCTGTATTTGGCTCCATCCATCTTCCCATCAATTTTAACCATCTTCCCTGTCCCTGCTGAAGACAAGCAGGCCCAAACCATGATGCTGCCACCACCATGTTTGACTGTTGTGTGTTGAGGGTGATGAGCTGTGCACTTTTTACACCAAACATAACGTCTAGCATTGTTGCCAAAAGGTTTGATTTTTGGTCTCATCTGACCAGAGCGCCTTCTTCCAAATGTTTGGTGTGTCTCCCAGGTGGCTTGTGGCAAACATTAAACGACACTATTTATAAATCTATCTTATCTTATCTTTAAGAAATGGCTTCCTTCTTGTCAATCTTCCATAAAGGCCAGATTTTTGCAGGATACGACTGATTGTTGTCCTATGGACAGATTCTCCCACCTCAGCTGTAGACCTCTGCAGTTCATCCAGAGTGATCATGGGCCTGTTGGCTGCATCTCTGATCAGTTTCCTCTTCGTATGAGCTGAAAGTTTAGGGGGACGGCCCGATCTTGGTCCATTTGCAGTGGTCTGATACTGCTTCCATTTCAATATTATTCCTTGCACAGTGCTCCTTGGGATGTTTAAAGCTTGGGAAATCTTTTTGTATCCAAATCCAGCTTTAATGTTCTATACAACAGTATCTCGGACCTGCCTGATGTGTTCCTCGTTCTTCATGATTCTCTCTGTGCTTTAAACATACCTCTGAGACTAACACAGTGCAGGTGCATTTATACATAGACTTGATTACACACAGGTGGATTTATTTATCATCGTTTGTCATTTAGATCAACAATGAATCATTCAGAGATCCTCACTGAACCTTTGGACAGAGTTTGCTGCACTGAAAGTAGAGGGGCTGAATAATTTTGCATGCGCACTTTTTCGTTTTTTATTTGATAGAAAAGTTTAAAATATCCAATTTAATGTGTTCCACCTTATGATTGTGTCCCACTTATTGTTGATGCTTCACAGGACATTACAGTTTTATATGTTGATGTTTGAAGTCTTAAATGTGGCAAAGGTCACAAAGTTCAAGGGGGCCAAATAGTTTCGCAAGCCACTGTTTATGATTAAAGTAGGCAAGCAGTAGACGTCTCACGGGTCTGATCCAGCCCGTTGTAGATGTCTGAGTATGTAAAAAGTGTCTAGCACATTTCTATACAAATGTATGATTTATTTAACAAATTCAAACCAAATGCTCATTCCCAAGGGCAGTAAAGGTGTCAAAGAACTGACGTCCAGTCTGGTTCCATGTTGAAGACTACATTGTGCTGTTAAAATCAAGATATTCAATGTTAAACATAAAAATATTTTTTTCCATTTTTTTGCGAAAAAATGTGTTGTGCTTACAAAAAAATCCCTTACCATCCCTGATTATAATTTGTGGGGTAGGCTACATATGTAGACTGAATGATAAAGCACAGTGTCATGATCCAGCATGTCACCAGGGGGCGCTGGAGAATCCCCCCACTGCATCCCATTATCCACACCTGCCGCTCATCAAGGACTTTGTACAAATTGACTGCACTGACAAACTTATTCGTTATATCATTGTGTTTCAAGTCGTTCCTGCCTGCCGAAGTTTCTGACTCCTTATCACCTGTGCCATGCCCCTGAAAAACTTTCATTATTCTTCCAGCCGTGAATTTTTTTCAGACTGCGTTTTGGTTGTGATCATTTTACCCTTCCTCCCTGTGTGTAGCACTTTTTGTTAACTCCCTTTTTCCCCCAAATAAAACTTTCAACACTGCTCCTGTGTCTGTGTTCTACTACCAAACCTGATACATTGTACTGAAAAACAAAGCAAAATAATGTGACATTGACATTTTTTCCTGCTTCGGCCCGCCTCAGAACAAACTGACTTTGACATTCTTGGGTTAAAGCCAGAAAAAAAATCCAAAGAGCCATGTGGGACATGAAACAGCCGGATCTTTTTATTGAGCCGAAAGAGACAGCTTTAAAAGACCTGGAATTCCCATCCCTGGGAAATTAATGAATGAGGAAGATCCCTGTTCTGTTCCTCCCAGAATGCAACACATGTAGACATATTCAAAGGTTGTCGTCATGGCAACCATATTGATGATGATGAAAATTTGCCACTCATCAGATGCTCGGGAGCAGGAAGGAGGACATAATCTGGCGGACTATAATCTAATCCTGTCCAGGCAGGCAGATGACAGGCACTAATCTCTGGCAGGACTCCCACAATGCATTGTGGGATTTCAAATTGTGGCACATCAACTCTGCCTTGAATTTAACATTCTAAAAAATGTGTGTATCTACTTCACTGGTGGGCAAATAATTCATATACATTACAATTAGAATAAATGTATAAATATATAAATGTATACTCTCTCTCTCTCTCTCTCTCTCTCTCTCTATATATATATATATATATATATATATATATATATATATATATATATATATATATCAGACATGGGACCAAGTCACACATGTGCAAGTCTCAAGTAAGTCTCAAGTCTTCACCTTCAAGTCCCAAGTAAGTCCCAAGTATTTTTTTCTTGGGCAAGTCAGGTCACAAGTCAAGTCCCGAGTCTTAGATTGCCAAGTCCAAGTCAAGTCACAAGTCATAAAAACAGCGACTCGAGTCGACTCGAGTCCAAGTCACTAAGTCTCAAGTCCCCATGTCTGATATATATTTATATCATCTACATGTTCTATTTCTTTACATTTTTTAAATAGATTAGTTTCATCAAATTTGTTTTGAAACACTCAGAAATAAAGCAAAATTATATCTCATATTCCTGTTTCAAGCACTTAATTTGATATTTAGTTCTATAATATTATTGTAGTATTACTGTAGTAGTAGTTTGTAGTATTTCTCTAGTGGTAGTTTTAGCGTTATCTTACGACTGTAGTTGTATTTGAAGAGTATTTCTGAAGTATTTTTATATTTTATATTATCTATCTATCTATCTTTATCTATCTATCTATCTATCTATCTATCTATCTATCTATCTATCTATCTATCTATCTATCTATCTATCTATCTATCTATCTATCTATCTATCTATCTATCTATCTATCTATCTATCTATCTATCTATCTATATACTTATACATATATATATATATATGTATCTATTTTAACGTCTGGTAGGGGTGGGCGGTTCGAACTTGCTGCCTAACACTCTTTAGCCTGGCAGGGTGGATACAGCAGGCCAGCCAGTGGCCCGGTAGGGAGAGGGGCTAGTAGAGTATATGGTAAATGGTACAGCACATTACCAGTTACTGAGGACCTCCAAAGCGCTTTACAATACAATTCACCCATACAAATGCACGCACGCACACACAACAGAGTCAGCCATGCAAGACGACTACCAAGGACCCTTTGACATTTAACTCAGAAGGGCTGGGAATCTAACCTGTGATCTCTTTGGTTCTAAAACGACGGCTCTACCTCTTAAGCTACTACTAGACCAAATCAGTTGTGCTACCAGCATTATGTCTACCAGAGGTGAAACATTATAGAAGAATATTGCATGTCCAAAATTGTTACCTCTGAGCCATATGTGGTCATGAAAAGAGCCATATCTGGCTCGCGAGCCATAGGTTTTCTTGCGATGGAAAGGGTTTGAAGCATAAATATATTGTCATGAACTTGTTGCAAGTGCTTTATGAAAAAAAAAGTGTTCAAGAATCCATTTTTGTTTTTGATGAGAGCGCTACATGCGCGTTGATGTCGCAAGACTTTAGTTTGTTTTGTACGTGTGACACAATGTGTTGTGCGTTTTGCCAAAGCCTTGTTTGAAAAACAGGAGACGCTGCTCAAGGTCACTCAAGGACTCCTGATAAAAATGTTGTTTGTCTTCTCCCAAAAATAAAGAGGGGGAGGGTGGATCACATATGTCAGTTAACACAAAACTGACAGTTAAAGGTAAACTCAAAAGCATACGTCTTATCTGATCTGTGTATTTCAAATGACAGCTATTTTTTGCAACTTAAAAGACTTCCTCTGCAACTGTACTGCCTCGAAAATGTTTTTATGGTAGAAAAAAAGAAAAGAAGAATTTCTAGTCACACAGGCATCAAGCAAGTGCATTGTTGAATTAGGAGTGGGCGATACAGGTATTTTGGACAAGGATTCGATCCAAGTAGATACAGGACAGTACTTTGATACTTTTTGCTTGGAAATCAAATGACCATTGCATAATTAAACTCCTCCCCCTTAAGTTGCTTTGTTTCGTTAAATAACTAAAATGCAAACTTTAACTATACATATATACATATATATATATATACATATATATATATATATATATATATATATATATATATATATATATATATATATATATATATATATGTATATATATATATATATATATATATATATATATATATATATATATATATATATATATATATATATATATATATATATATATATATATATATATATATATATATATATATATATATATATATATATATATATATATATATATATATTTGTATTACACATGATTCAAAACAAAAGTCAAGAGAGTCAAACAAAAAAAGCACTGTAACGAAAATACAAAGATAACTTGGTCATCATGATGACCATAATACCTTACATGTCACAATATTTAAAAAAATGAGGCCAAAGTGCAAATTGTTGTGATTTTGCAGTGGACCAAAACTGATAGCATTTAATAACAAAGTAAGAAACAAACGGTCAAAAACAACAATTGAACTGTCAGAACCAGGAAAATCAAAACAACAAACCTCAAAAAAGAGGATGACACTGAAAAAGGGTGAAAAAGATAGGTACAAAGAGAAGAAACTTAAACAGTGGAAAAAGAATGTGGAAAGCATCCAATCCTAGGTGCTGTCCAAAATGTCCTTATGAAGGGTCAGGCTAATTAGGGACAGGTGTGGGGTCATTGGACACACCTGTCCAAACTACAAACCGATAGGGCATGGGTTCAAATCCAGCTACCAACCTTCTTGTGCAGGGTTTGCATGTTCTCCCCTTGCTTGCGTGGGTTTCCTCCGGGCACTCCGGTTTCCTCCCACATTCCAAAAAAACATGCATGTCAGGTTAATTGGCCGGTCAAAATTGTCCCTAGGTGTGAATGAGCGAGCAAATTGTCTGTCCCTGTGTGCCCTGCGACTGGCTGGCAACCAGTTTAGGGTGTCCCCTGCCCACTGCCCGGAGATGGCTGGGATGGGCTCCAGCATCCCCGCCATTATATAGCCGGAAATACGGTAAATAACTTTGGGAACGCATAACTACAACAAAATGCCTCTACATATGGTAACTATTTATGAACTAATCCAGTTATTTTAGTTGTGGAACTAGATCCATCTAATATTTCTGTTCTTTTTCTTCTGTTTTAATCTCATGTGCCTTATAGTTCAAAGCGCCTTAAATAAGAAAAAAATCATCTTTCATGGGGAGTGGTGCACATTACAGTCTGGAAAATATGAAAGCTTGCGTTCTAATATAGATATTATCTTACGACAAACTACCAACATTACAATAGGAATAGTTGAATTGGGAAGACGTTATCGATTTTCAGACAATATTGGTGATGTTATCTAAATCACTAAGTATTGATATAATTGATATATGAATGGTTTAGCTCACCATTACTTTGATCGCCCCTTTCTTTACCCTAACTTTTTCAAACGTGGTGGGTGTTTCCTAACGTTGAAAGGACAGTGTGTAATATTTAGTGCCTCCTAGTGGTACAAAAAACTTTCATCCAGTTTAAAAAAAACACTCATTTGAATAAAGTACTTGTCCAAGATACATGAACTATCATACTAATGTTTTTTTTTTTTTATAAAAAGCATAAGTCAAGAAATTTGTATTCCTTTTGAACCGTGGAATCCCCACTCAAGTCGGCGCCATGTTTGTCCAGCATCCCGCCGTGTATCACTGGCCCTCCTTTGTTTAAGAAAACACAGTGCCATTAAGTGGTCACATTTTACGCATCGGGACTTAAAATGGACATTGTATGTTATATAGCGCCTCCCATTGGTGAAAAAACTTTCTTCGTTATTGAAAAAAAACAAAATTGATTTGAACAATGAGAAAAAACAAATGAACTATTATATAAATGTGCATTTTTAAATATACTCGTAGGTCAAGAAGATTGCATTTCCTTCACACAGCTGCAGGATTCGGCCATCTTCCTGCAACGGGTACCCCTAAAAAAGCAAAAATCTTGCAAAAATAAAATAGAACAAAAATTGTGCGGTTAGGTCTCTTTAATTTTCCTTGTGCTTTGTAGCATTCGATTTCAGTTGCACTACATAATACAGCGACATTGAGTGACCAAGTATTACGCAGTGTCCCTTTAACATTTGGCCATAACTCTAAATTTACCATAGAGTTCAAACAATATATTTGACTCCAAGCATTATAGTCATTAAGGTGGGATGCTTAATTGAGGGGTCTTTAAAATTTTGAAATTAAACATTGCCTCTATTAAGTATGTGTTAACAATGCCTGACTGAATTCAAATAGCCTTTATATGTCTTTTTCATTGTGCCTATCTGCTTTTATTTTACTTTTAACATTTGTGTTTCGACCACGTAGCACATTACGCTGAAGGGAAGGAGCTGGGGCGGTTAGGGGGTATAGTGTAATATCACGCGCGTGGTCGTAGTTTTATTCCAGGATGAAAATGGTGAAAGTAAGAAAAGCACTGTTACAAATACAGACATGATGCAAACCCAAAAGATTAAAATTAATATTCAGAATCAAGAATTTCACATACTTGCACACGCAAAAAAAGGAGCCGCAATGATGTGTTCAGCCAAAAGACAGCGTCATCAAGTAGAATACTTTGAAGTTGCAAACACCAATTTTATAAATAAATACACTACAACAGGTTTGTAAGAATGTCTTAGGTGTCTTTCAGAACCTGAAATGTATTTTTTAATTACATTTTGATAATACCTTGTGTTTTGTTCATTTGAACCTACACAAAAATGTTAACAATTCTTTCATGCAGACGTGGACAAAATACTGACAACTTGTTCAACACAGAAAAGAAACATTTTTAATGACATATATTTGTATTTTTCTTAAAGGGTTACAGTTTAACATTTATATGTATGTAATCTATCTATCTATCTATCTATCTATCTATCTATCTATCTATCTATCTATCTATCTATCTATCTATCTATCTATCTATCTATCTATCTATCTATCTATCTATCTATCTATCTATCTATCTATCTATCTATCTATCTATCTATCTATCTATCTATCTATCTATCTATCTATCTATCTATCTATCTATCTATCTATCTATCTATCTATCTATCTATCTATCTATCTATCTATCTATCTATCTATCTATCTATCTATTTATCTATCCGCCTATCTGTCTGTCTGTCTGTCTGTCTGTCTGTCCATCTGTCTCTGCGTCTGTCCTCCAACCCTTGAAAGTAGTTCTAGGGATGTTCAAACTCACATTGTTTCAGTTCAATACCTTTACCAATACCAATACCGATACCAATACGAATACCTAAATCTTGAACAGTCATAAATACTAACACATTCCACTAACATAAGTTTAATACTTTTCTCCTATAAAGAAATTTGTTATTTGTGTATTAAGGTATTTATGCATTTTTCTATTTATCATTTATTTATTTTTCTGTTTTCATCTGTTTCGATTTCATTATTACTTTTGGATTCATCGCATTTTTGTCCCTTCTGGTACCGTGCACCTGCCAATGGCGGTCATCCAGCAGCGGCATCTCGGCCTCTAAATGGGGCGTTCAGGTGCATCTCGTAAATCATAATTCTCTTCATCCAAGCACAAGAACTCGTCACATCACAGCAGGGATTCCGCGAAGCCGCGAACGCGCCGCAGCTCTCCTGTTGCTCCGTGAGGAGGAGGATGGAGGGAGGAAGGAGGAGGAAGGGGAGGAAAGGGAGGAAGGGGTGGGAGGAGGGGGAGACCGGTGATTTTCCACTCGCGATGGTATCACTCCGGCCCCCCCAAATCGGAGGAGACAAAGTTCACACAGTGGAGCTTATAAGGAGGACTCGTTTTTTGGGAAGACGCTCACACAGTCTGGACACTAACCAAAGGACAAAGAGGGACAATTTTTCTTTGGCTTTTTACATTTTTAAGACAACAACGAAAATAACAACAGCCTTAGGCGCATTTAGAATTCGTTCATAGGCAGGTAAGTGCATCCATCCTTTCTCCTCCTGTGTGCTTTTATTTATAACATCTTTATGTGCGTGTTTCAATGCCTAAAGGTGAGACTTTCGAACGGTTGTATTTGTATCGTTTTTAAGAAGTGACATCAAATGTTTGACTCTTTATTGTGTTTGTTGATGTGACATTGAATGCTGCATAGTTTTTGGTGGTCCATTCATTTGACAATGTCGTTTCTTTTTGGCGGGGGTGACATTGAACGCAACGCGCGCCGCTCCTCTTCATTTGAGCGTCTCTTGTCTTTTTTTTTGGTGGTGGTGGTGGTGGTTGTGGTGGCGGTGGTGGTGTGGGGGGTTGGCTTTGAATGCAACACGCGCTGCTTTTGTATTCATTCAATCTGGAAAATCGTTTTTTCTCCACCTGTCTCATTTAATAGCGATGATTTTCTCACACGACCTTATTTGCCGTCCTTGTCCCCATTGAGCAAATAGTTTTTCGTATTGTCATTTAATTATAGTCGTGTTTTACGACCTTTTTTGACGCTGATGATGGTTGTGTTTAAGTGCGTCTAATAAATCAGGCTAATACGCACATTCGAAGCCATAGGTATGGAGGAGGGAAAGGGGGGCGCTTCACAAACGCACTCCTTTTTTTTTGCTTCATCTGTTATTTAAATACATTTGCAAGTATTTTCTATCTTACTGAGTTTGGCGTTTTGTGTGTCCTGTATTTTCATGTTTTGATTCCCCCTTCATATTCTTATTTTGATAAGGTTTTTTTTTTCATCTCCGTGGCTCATACGTCGCTCTGTATTTCTTTTATAGTGTCGTTTTCCAATTCTCCGCCCCTATCTCACCCCTGTTCTCTCTCTCTTACACCCCCCTACTTTTCTCTCTCCGTTTTCGTTATTTCTCTCTCCCCTTTCATTTCAGTCCTCTATGTCTCTTATTCTTGCGTTTTCTCTCTTCCCTCTCTTTCTGTCCCTCTTGCTCCCCTTCTCTGTCTCACCCCCTGCCCGTCTTTCTTTTTTGGTCTCATTCAGTCTCTGTGTCTGTGTCTCCTTTTTCTTCCATTCAATCTCATTTCTTTCTTGCTCCAGTTTTCTCTCTCGTTCCCCACTCTCTCTCCCTATCTCCCTTATTTTCCTATTATCTCTATCTCGTTTTATTACTCTCTATCCACCTCTCTCACCCTGGCTCTCAGTTTCACTCTCTCTTCTACCTCCCTTATTCCTGTCACATCCTTTACCGGTCTCACCCCATTCTCCAAATATTGTCTATCTTTTCTCTCTCTCCCATTCTTTCTATCTGTGACTGTTTTTCTTTAATTCTTCTCTTTGTACCTATCTTTTTCTTCCTTTCTCCTTCACCCCCCCCTTTTCCCAATTGCCTTACTCCCCCTCTCTACCCCCCTCTCTTTCTATATTTCTCACTCTCTCTCTTTGTCACCTTCCTCTCTCACAACTCTTTTACTTTGTCCTCACTCTCTTCTTCCCTCTCTTTACCCATGTTTATTTCCCTGCTCTGTCTTTTTTCATGTTCTCTCTTGCACCTTGCTGTTTCACGGGCGCTCTCTCCCTCTCCCTTTTCTTTCTCTTAGTCGCCCCCCTTTTTCATATCTCCATTTTCTCTTTCTTTGTGTCTCTCTCTTTATATGTTCCATTTCTCTCTCTTTTTCTCTCTCTACGTTCTCGTTGTCTCTCACTCTCTTCTTCATCTCTCTATTACCCCCTTTTTCCTTCCTCGCGCTTTCACCCGCTCTCTATTTCTTATTATTTCTCTCTCTCCTTATCACCCACTCATTCTGTTCAACTTTGCCTCTCTGTAACCCTTAACTTGTAAGCATTTCAGATTTGACGTACAGCAACAACAGCTTATTGTTAACACACAATGGCAAATACCTTCAACAAGCTAACGTAGAGCATTAACATTTTCAGAGTAACCCATGATGTGACATATATGCACATACCAATGTTGGCACAAAACAGAAGCAAAACATGCTTATTATTTAATTGATCTGCCCCCTTTGGTCTCTCTGACCCCCAAAAAAACAATACCTCAATGTTTTGAAGATGTATTTCTATCTTTTTTTTTATTTGTATGAATGCATTACACCAAACCCTAGGAACTAAGGTTAAAACTCCAAGGAAGCACAATTTCACCCTCCATTCCAAACACAATGTTTTAGTTGATTGAAAATGAATGACTTCTGAAATTAAAATGATCAAACTTGACATGAAATATTTGGGCTGTTTACTCTTAAACCACAAAAGAGAAGCTTTTTGTTATGCATATGCGCATTTCTGCAATATGTAAACTTTTATTCAGCCTTTCATTTGTGTGCCCCCCGAAGACACCTTTGTCATGCTAAAACTTTGATCGTTGAGATGTGGGATTGGGGGTGGGGTGCATGGATGATTATAAGCAGCATTGTGGGGGTTGTGTGTCCCTGGGATGGGAGGGTCTTCTGAGTCATCTTGTGCCTTGACTGTTGCACCAGTCACAAGGAGTCATACTGTGTCACCTGACAAAAGGGTAACACACACACATAGCTCCAACACTTAGCTTAAGTAGTTAACTGACCAATTTCTTAGCCAATTTTATGACTATATTGATGTGTCAGACTTGAAGTTTTTTTTAACTTCAGCATCTTGGATCGCCAGTTCCCTTCAAGAAATAAAATAAGAAAACACATTTTTTTCCAGACATAGGTGGCAGTCTCATGGGCTTTTTTGGGGTGATGGCAGCCATAGAGAAAAACAGTCTCTGAGCCTGTGAGTCCTTATTATAAGGGACCAATAGCGTCTGCCAGAGCGCAGCTGGTAAAAGAGGTGTTTGAGAGGAATCTTTTATAATGTGGTTGGTATCCCAAGCCCGAAAGGTCCTCCAGACTGAAGGGAACAGCCAATTATTTTCTGGGTTGTGTTGATGACTCTAAAAGGTTTTTCTCTCATCAAACCACACTGTGATGCTCTCCACCGTGGCTCTGTAGAAAGACAGCAGTAGCTTCTCTTCCAGGTTGTATTTCCTGAGAATTCTCAGGATGAGGAGTTGCTACTGGGCCTTCCCTACCGCAGCATTGTTGTTGGTAGACCAGCAGTTGGTGCTCAGTGTAAGGGTGGAAAAAAACTTGGTGGCCGAGTGTTACAGACTGTTGGAGGTTGAAAAGAAAGTCCATGATCCAGCAGGAGATAGAAGAGGATCTCCAAGATGATTGTGTTGTTGTGAGTCACATTAAAATGATTTTTTTTCCAACTGTACTTTCATTATTTATTTTCTACTCAAATGTTGTCCTTAAATCTTTTAATATAATTTTGTTTCACCAAAATAATCAATTTGGCATTAGCTGTAATAGTAATAGTTTTTCTGTACGTGGCCACTACAGGAATCATTTAGACACCTGGGATTTAAATTATTGTTACTTATTTAAACCTGTACAAATGTCTCTTTATTCTATTCTATTCTGTTCATAGTATTAACAATTTAGAATATTCAGGTCAGAATACAGAATTTCAGACGATGCCTTTATGCCTTATGGTGAGTTCTGGTTGATCGTTTCGTAAGTTGAATTTGTGTTCGTAAGTTGCTTCAATGCTTTATTTTATATATTTAATTCTTGTATAAGTAACCTGTATTCTTTTGTACTAAAAATAATCATTTCATAAAATAGTATGCTCTATAGTGGCAGCACGGCGGGGCAGTGGTTAGCGCATGTGCGGCACAGTTCATGTCTTGGGAACCTCCTGCGTGGGTTCAAATCCAGCTCCAGACTTCCTGTGCGGAGTTTGTATGTTCTCCCCGTGCTTGCGTGGGTTTCCTCCGGGCACTCCGGTTTCCTCCCACATTCCAAAAACATGCATTTCAGGTGAATTGGCCGGTCCAAATTGTCCCTAGGTGTGAATGAGCGAGTGAGTTGTCTGTCCCTGTGTGCCCTGTGATTGGCTGGCAACCGGTTCAGGGTGTCCCCTGCCCACTGCCCGATGATTGCTGGGATGGGCTCCAGCACCCCCGCGACCCTACTGAGGATAAGCGGTGTAGCTAATGAGATGAGATGAGTATGCTCTATAAAGATAAGTAAAGTTAAGTTTTTACTTTTGGAAGATGAGCTTCAAAAGGAAGGCGACTTCCTCCTCTGTGGTAAAAAAGCGATCCAACCATTTTCTCAACGGCATCAAACTTTCTGATTCCACTTTAAATTCAAAATAAACGTCTCCCCTCTTCTTTACACTTTACTTTACACCAACTATATTGAATTCATGCACAAGATATTAAATAATAAAAATGTCAAAGTTCTTAGTGCACTGGAGATGCAGTATAGAATGTTTACACATGAACTAGGAAAAGGAACTTAACATGTAACTTACAGCAATGTCCAGATATTTTTCGACATCCCGAAATTTTCTTTCGCATCTACCGTTTTTCGTAAGTCGAATGGTTGTAAGTAGGGGAGCATCTGTACTTATTACTCTGTGGTCTTATTCTTCCATCCATCCATCCATCCATCCATCCATCCATCCATCCATCCATCCATCCATCCTTTACGTTTTTTTTCTTTTTCTATTTTAAATGAAAAAATATTCCCTTAGTATTTTTATTTACTCTTCAGATACAAAGATATTCAGGGGTAATACATTGTTTTCTAACCCCTATCTGGTAAAAAAGCGCAGTTACAGTAATAAAAAAACGATTCCATTAAGAGAGACATCAAAGCGCCACGTCCCGATAAGTGCGATTGTAGTTGACCCTTGCGTCCATTTCTTCGACCTTAAGTAGAATAACATCTTGTTCCTGACAAAGCTTGCAGATTTGTGGTTGATCAATGGTAAAGGCAGCAAATGCAGTCAGCCGGCTGTCACTCAAATGCCTCTGTGGGCTTATATTTTAGTTTTACACAGGTGATATATGATTTGGTTTTATCTAATTGTGTTCTGCAGTCAACATTGTTTAAGGCGAACTGCTTTAAAACTTCTATGATTGAACGAGAAGCTGTTCGCTTATCTTTTTACTGCGCAAATGCCGGATTTCTTTCCCTGGCCAGAATGACAGTGTGCTCTTTAACTCATAAATGTCTGTTTTTATTTTCGTATGACGTATTTCAACAATCAAAATTTTCATACACATACATCGATTCAGATTTGTTAACATAAGAATTGTGATCCATCCAATAGTCTGAAATTTTCTGCATCTCTTGTGTAGAGACTATTATCCAGATTTAATTGTATACATGTATACCTTTTTAACACCTCGAATGATCTTCAACTTAAAAGCTGTGCTGCTCACAGTTTCAAAGCAATGCAACACTGCCTTCTACTGTACTGGGATTTTTTAGTCCATTTTGGACACGAACGGTGTCAAAATAATTTGAGCTCAGTAGAATTATGATTCATGCGTGTAAGATTTCATTAAGAAATGATTGTTAAGGTTTTTTTTTCCTAACTAAGATTTATTCTCTTGTAGTGTTAATCAATTGTAGAGTTGTAAAAACAAACAAGAAAAAAAAGAAAGGTAGCACTGAAACACTCGTTTAAGTGCAAATTGTTTAAAGGCTTTCTTTTTTTTGTCTTTTTAAAAGAAAATCTTTACCTGATTTGTGTAGTTTTCTGTCAGTTTCATATCTTATCTTTTCATATCTATTAAAAGGAGTTAAAGCTTCCTTCAACTTCTGCAAGGTGATTGCAATCATATTGCCCTAAACAACGCATCTGTGACTTTTGATTTTAGGTAAAATAACATTGGGATGGATGTTTAATCAAATGTTCTCTGGCTAAAAAATTGTATTCAATAAATGTAGCTTCGTGGGAGAAAGAACTGGAGTAGTAGTGGAACTGAGCAACCGTGTGGATAAGAGAGTATTCGGTTGGTTTGGACACATGGAAAGGATGGATGAGGAGGGAATGTTGAAGAGGATCTACAGAGCAGAAGTAAATTGATGTGAATGAATGCTGTTTTGAGTGCACTGCAGGAAGAGGTCTAGATATAGTGGAAGCTAGAGTTCTTGTTGGTGATAGGAATGAGTGGAGAGGTGTTGTGAAAGGATATTGGGATGTTTGGACTGGGGGCCTGTATGATGCGGCAGGGGTAAACCAGTAAAAGCTGTCAGGCCCTGCCGTTGAACAGAACAGGGTGTTGTGTCTCCCTGATCCGAGTGACACAGCCCCTTTGTTGTGTCCCGTTTCATTTGTAGGGGCATGACCAACTTGGGTTCCGAGGTGCTTAACTTGTTTGGATGTTTGGGCATTTGGGTTGGCCATGGTCCAAAAAAAAGTGTATGTGTGCTAAATTTTCCCTTTTTCAATTTTCTTTGTTATTGTGTATGTGTTTGTCTTGCTGTCGGTCACCCCTCTCGAGGGATATGACCAGGGTAAGAAAATAGGTAGGTAGGTAGGTGGGTGGGTGGGTGTTTAGGTAGGTAGGTAGTTAGGTAGGTAGGTAGGTAGGTAGGTAGGTAGGTAGGTAGATAGATAGATAGATAGATAGATAGATAGATAGATAGATAGATAGATAGATAGATAGATAGATAGATAGATAGATAGATAGATAGATAGATAGATAGATAGATAGATAGATAGATAGATAGATAGATAGATAGATAGATAGATAGATAGATAGATAGATAGATAGATAGATAGATAGATAGATAGATAGATTGTGATTAAGGGTTATACAGATAAACATGACTTGACTTGACTAAAAGTACATGGAATTAATACTACTGTGAGGGTTAGGGTTGCACAAAAAATAAAATGGCATGGTTGTGAATTCATTGCTCTGTCGGACAATACCTAAATCTAATATCTAATATTATATATACATTGGATGCAACGGGAATTGGACCCAGATCGTGGCGTTGAGTGGGCCTTGGCCTATCCACTGGACCACTAGTGACAAGGATGACAAGTGAAAAGGAATCAAGTCTTATCATCATCATCTATTTTAGTTATGATACCAAATTGTTGATTTTATTATTGGGCCAGGCCGCAAGCATATTGTAAGACCTGAAACCAGTCCCTGGTACAGCTGACTTGTAAAATCATTATGAAACACATAAGATTCTGAACTTAATGACAAGGATTGCATTGTGGGAAGAAATTTGTTTTTTTTAAGTTAATGAAGAAAACAGCATTGTGGGAAGTAATTAAGTAGAGAAACTCTCTAAAATATTTGCTGACATGACCTAAAATAATGTTATAAAGAGTGTCTGGAAAGTGGTGGAAAGTAGTGGAAAGGATCAGGGGCGCTCCCTGCCACGATCCAGGTTTGATTCTAGTTGCATTCAAAATTATGCAATTGTGAACACCTATCCTTGTCCCAAGCGGTCTACTGGTTGGGATTTGGTGCCCTCACATTTGCTATTCGGTCAGATCTCTGTTGCCAACATTGTTATGCAATTGTGGTAAGGAATCTTTTTTATTTTATTGTATTTTTCAAAATGTATTTTCATTTTCTCTATTTGTCCAACTGCTTCGCCCTAGAAATAATGCAGGGTTATTTTATTTGTATGTATTACATTTTATTCCATTAAAATGGACTTGGCCCAACACATAAACAAACACCTATTTATTTTTGCAAATTTCATCCCAGTTAATACACTTTAAAGAGTATTAGTTTTTGTTGTTAAAACATGCTAATGTCCTTTATCCATTCAAATAATTGGTAACCATGGGAAACCATGGAAACAAGTACTGTTTCATGTGAGCAAACTACTGACCAAAAAAGAGCCAGGAGAGGGATGGGCAACATCAAGCTGGACTTGCCCGCGATATAATGGATTGGAATATAAAGTGGCGGTTCAAATTTGTGGCCAATTTGTTTTTTTTGGGTGCGCTTTATACTTCAAAAATTGCAATAGTTGTGATTCCTGTCTTCATCCTAATTGATCGAAATCCTGGTTGGTTTAGTGGTGACGTAAACGTTACGCGTCATTTGGAGCGGAATCAAAAAAGACTACAGAGAGCAAGAAAGAGGAGGAAGATGATGATGATAACAATTGTGTAGTCGTTCAGCCCAGTGGAACTAAACATGCCTTGAAATAGTGGAGTGGGTTACGTAAGAGCTTAGTGTGTGTGGTGGGACACGCACTCAAACGCACTAACACAAATGCAAACGCACACTAGTTTGGGTGGAAGTAATTTAATGCAACAAACAAGAACCAATAAAATTGTTACATGTGATGTACAGCCATAAATTACATTAGTAAAAGTGACACCTGGGATGAACATTTGATTGGATTTAGTGAAATGAAGTGAAGATGATAGTTCGGTATTCATGTTCTTTATGCTCGCTAAAGTTATCAGAATAACTCTTAATATTTTACGGGGGTGGGGGGCGTTGGTTCAGCCCGGCAGCGCAGTGGTTATTGCGTGTGCGGAACAGTTCTGAGGTCATGGGAT
Source organism: Urocampus carinirostris (assembly GCF_059441175.1). Taxonomy (NCBI): domain Eukaryota; kingdom Metazoa; phylum Chordata; class Actinopteri; order Syngnathiformes; family Syngnathidae; genus Urocampus; species Urocampus carinirostris. Next base: position 5,451,293 of record NC_142354.1, on the reverse strand, counting down.
GGAACCTTCCTGTGTGGAGTTTGCATATTCTCCCCGTTCTTGTGTGGGTTGCATGTCAGGTTAATGGGCCAGTCCAAATGGTCCCTAGGTGTGTATGAGCGAGTGAGTTGTCTGTCTCTGTGTGCCCCGCAACTAGCTGGCAAGCAGTTCAGGGTGTCCCCTGCCCACTGCCCAAAGATAGCTGGGATGACCTCTAGCACCCCAGTGACTCTACCGAGTGTAAGCGGTGCAGATAATGGATGGATGGATGATACGTCATTACTGACGAGAGTGTCTAACATATGTATGTATGTGTAACATTACTATACCATGCTCTATCTAAATTTTTTACTTGCCTTTCAAGATGACATGTATGTTCTTCGTGTTGGATTTTAACAAATAAATATCCCCCAAAATGAGACTTATACGTGTTTTTTTCTTCTTAATTATACATTTTTTGGCTGGTGAGACTTATACTGCAGGGAGACTTATAGTCCGGAGAATATAGTATTTTTTCCTGTTTGTGTGAACAAAAGTGCTCTCCCTTCATTGTCAAAGGCGTTTTGGAATTGCTGGAGTTCCTCATGGGGTCGGCCTGTCTCGGTTCACGGCGATCCTAGTCTTGACAGGCCGCAGACATAATGGCCGTGCATTGTTTGAGCACACGGGCACGCTTTGGTTATAAATTAACCTTGAGAAGCAGGTCATGCTCGTGTATCATTAACTTTACGCTTTCAATGGTTCTCTGCCACCGAGCGATGCTGTGGAAACGGATGCTTTCTTAATGCTCCCCAAAAAATATGCAATAGCTTACTTAACCTTTTTCATGAGCTTTGTATGAGGCTGTCAGTTATAAAAACCCACACATTTTGATTTATGTCACGTAAGTAAAATACGCCGTGCCGTTCCTGTTTCTCAGTGGTTTTCCTGTCCATGTCTCTCTCACCTTTATTCCACCTCTCTGTACCTTACCTTGATTTGTTCAATTTTCGGTTCAATTTTTATCCTAACAGCTGCAGTCACTTGTCTGGACTTCCAACCTATCGCGACTCTCCCTCGTTACCATTTAAAAACTCTGTCTCCTTGGCTCTCTGCTTGTTCATTGTCTTTCATGTTGCGTCCCATCCATCATCTGTTATTCCAGTGTACCAAACCCTTGCCAGCCCTTTCTAGGGTACCACCTGATGAACTCTTGGACTGTCGCCTACGCTGCTCGGGTTTACTTGAACCAGTGATGGTCAAAGTGAAGCCTCATGGACCAATGAGGCATTGGTTCAACTGTTTAAGCCAAAAAGCTTACTTGGTGTTTCACTCAGATTGGCTCTTCACTGACCTCTGCTGCATTATTTAAATATTGCGGTTGTATTAGATATTGTACTGTCGCAATAAAATCCTGAATAAAAATAATGTTTTTATCCCAACAAATAAAGGCATCAATGCATGCCCATGTTGTTTACAAGCCACTGGTTATTTGGTATTTGTTTAAAGGTCATTTGAGGTTTCCCTATAAAGTTGAAAGTCACATTTTTTCTTTATTTAAAAAATATCCTCCTTGGTCATGCTACCTTCTGGTCAAAATCATCATTACAGCCTCAGCCAAGATGCTTAGGTGCAGCGTACATGTACGAGTCTTAAACGCGTGTAAATGAACTCTTCTTCTTTCATCTTTTTGGAGGTATGGTTTGACATTTGGACAGTATTTGAAAGCGTCATTTTTCTTACTTTCACCATTTTCATCCTAGAATAAATGAAAACAATCAAAGCACGCACGTGAAATCACCCCTTCCCCGCCTCCTTCCGTTCAGCCTGATGTGCACTTATAATAAAAGTTAGATGAAAGCAAATAGGTGCAGGGGAAAAATATAGATAAGCTCTTCGAACTCAGTTAGGCATTGTTAACGAATACTTAATACAGAAAATATTTATTTTTAAACTTTTTGAGGACACCTCAAACTACGCACCCCACCTTAAAGTTCGGTTCTCGACCATAATTCGTTCCAGAACCCTGTTCGAAAACCGATTTGGTCGATCACGGAAAATCGTTTTTCCCATTAAAAGTAATGTAAAATCGTTTTAATCCGTTCCAACACCCTAAATGTTTACCAAGAACGTAAACATGAAGCTAACCCAGGCTAATCGTACATTTGCGTTAGCGTAATCTTCCGTACGAAAGATTACGCTAACATGAACGTGTAAAAATAAAAAAAATCAGGTCGTTTACACGTCATTTAGCACCCGGGTCTCCACAACAAATGGTGAGCAGTTAAAGGATAAAGAAAATATTTATGAATAGGATTTCTTACCTTTGTGGTGGTCTGCAGAAGCCATGCTGTATGTATAGCAAGATCAGAAACTCGCATACCTTCTTCATATTTTGCTATTATTTTTTCTTAAATGCAATAGTTGTATGCACTACTCTTCTTTTTTCACCTGTAGCAACTTTGCTGCTTGCACCGACCTTCTTCCGAGGCATAATTAGGGGCTAAAACACTCAGTGCGCATGCACGTCATAACAGTTCTTCAAGAGGGGTGGGGGCAATCTACACGATCTACACCCGTACGCCGCTCAGCATCGCACCATAGCGTACCGGCGTTCGAACTCTGATTTTTTGAACGAAAAGCAAAGCAAGAATTTCTCGAAATTTTTTGGTCGAGAACCGATTTGTTCGAACTGAAAGGCGTTCGAAAACCGAGTTTCCACTGTAGTGTAAAATCTAAAAACCATAAAAGTATATAAAACAAAATAGTTCTACTACAACAACTGTTTCAGACCTTAAGTCAAGAGAGTCAAACAGTAATTTTGTTTCTCATAGAATAGATGTTCTTTCATAATAGAGGATCTATTGATGCGTTTATTCAAAAGGAGAAGCCCATTGACCTTAATTATAAGTTCGGTTAAGGCAATAAATGCTACAGTTTATATGTACATTGCTTTCTTGCTCTGTCAATCAAAAGATGAATAAGATATAGGTTAATTTATTTGTAAATCTGGCTGTCCTTGACCAGACATGAACCTCACCGCACGTCACTGGTCCTGCGTCATCTTTTCTCATTTGCTACACATATTTTCTTCACTCGAGCAAAAGATATAGTTTATCGCGTTATTTATAATAGTATTTACGTTATTATCAAGAGTATATTTACATTCCAATCTATGCCAAGGACCCAGAACAAATGTCATTTCATTCCATCAACCATTTGGCAAACTGAAATTTAAGACCTCGTTGTAATTTACAGCAAATCAGTTTGCATTAGCGATGTGTTGTTCGGGAACGTAAAGGCTCTATGAACCTCCTCTTTGAAATGAATAACAAGAGCCTGCTCCCCCTTAATTCTGAACCGGCTTCCTTCGAGACTCTTTTTGGTCAATGTGCATTTTTTCTGTACTGTTGACTCTAAATTTGTGGAGTTTATAAAAAGTTAACATTGGTTTGTGTTTTATTGTATATATTTGTGGATCTTTACATATTTTTAATCATAGTTTCTGTGTTTTTAAACATGACATATTTCATCTGCTGTTGCACAGAAAAGTGAATATCCTTTATACTTGTCATGTTGGGTGTTTTTAAGGGATTCGATGCTGCTTGTCTTAGAATATTGCTTACTATAAAAAAGTTAAAAGGTTATATTAGTTAAAAGTTTCTTTATTTTTTCAAATAATAATACTATTCACGAACGAGATAGGTTCCGGACGATCATTCGTAAGTAAGTTTTGTTTGTAAGTTGCTTCAGGGCTATATTTTGTATGGAATGTATGTTTAAGGTTTATATAAGTATGTTTAAGGCTTGTATAAGTAACCTGTATTGTTTTGTACTAAAAATAAATGTTTCGTAAAATAATATGTTCTATAAAGATAAATAAAGCTAAGTTTAACTTACTTTTGGAAGCTGGTCTTCAAGAGTTAGGCGACTCCCACCCCTGTGGTAAAAAGTGGCCAAAAAAAGGGATCCAATCATTTTTTTCAACCGTATCAAGGTTCCATATTTCACTTTCCTTTCAAATGAAACGGCTCGCTCTTCTTTACACTTTAGACCAACCATATTGAATGGACGCACGAGATATTAAACAATAAAAATGTCAAACTTCTTAGCGCACTGGAGATACAGTATAGAATGTGTACACGGATTTCTTCTTGAGGGGGATGCTGGAGGACCCCCTCACAGCGCCAAACGCCGGTAACGGCTGAAAGAAGCACTACACTCGGAAAAAGGTGCACACAGTACAAAATCTAACTTACAGCAATGTCCGGAAATTTTTCGAAAAAAAAATATTCATATCTACCGTTTTTCGTAAGTCGAATGGTCCTAAGTAGGGGAGCGTCTGTACACAGAAAGATCATGTCACTGATCAACAATTGACTCTTATGGAAAATTTGTATATCTTAAATGGCTTTGACAAGCTCATGGAACTCATTTTTTTGGGGAGAAGATAGAAAAATATTTGGAGTGATGTCCTTAAGTGTTTTAAAATTGAATAAAATGAAGGTTATGCATGTGGATATTTTCAATTATACCAATTTTAGATTTGCATTTAAATTTCGGTATTTGTAATATGTATGTATTTTCCCTGATCAACCTACCATACATGTTTTTTGACATAGTTACACAGATAACACTACCATGCAGTATGTTGCCATGTCCCCTGAAAGCCCAAATACTATAGATACCCTTTTAAATCCATTTTAGATATTAAGCCATGGATAGCATAGATTATTACAGCTCAACCAGGATAAAACTGAGGTCTCAAGTTATTGGCCCTGAGAGCCAGAGAGAGAAACTTTTACCAAAACCACAAGATTGTAGACCTTCACAGATCCCTAAACGCTTGGGTCGTCAGGGCACCAGTGAGGACGCAACTTTGGACGGTTTTCCCCACTGCTGACGGTTCTTGGCCTGTTTTTGGGTGGTGGCAAAATTTGGCACCAATCCCCTTCCTTAAATTTTTAAACCCATTTTTTTTTTCCGTCCTCCTCTACTTCTACCTTCTTGGACTGTGCCCTGGAGAATGATCTTGGGAAGTCCTGATGATCTTGACTGGCATACCACAGTTGACAACATTTCTTCGTAGAGTCCAAGTGCCCTCTGATGGTGTAGCGTAAAGTTTCATTTGGCACATGGGCTATGCAGCAGAAGCCTAGAAGTTTCCTGTAGCATGGCATCTCCATGGCCTGGATTTTCCTTTTCAGCATTGCTGTGAGAGTTCGTGTCTTGCAAGCATAGAGGAGAATATAAGTAACAAGAGTTTGCATGGGTCTGATCTTTGATTTCTCTGCTATATTCTTATCCCTCCAGATGGGTTTAAGTCTGGCAAGCAAGACTGTGGTTTGAGCTATCCTGGCAAGGATTTCTGGTTCTGACCCTTCTTCTGATATGACAAATTTAAGATATTTAAATTTGGTGACTCTCCGGGCTCCCGAAGTCCAAAATCAAGAGCCTTCAGCTGGTACAAAATGCTGCAGTGAGGCTTTTGACTAAGACAATCAAGTTTGATCTCAATACCCCGATTTTAGCTAACCCGCATTGGCTCCCTGTTATCTTAAGATGTGATTTTAAGGTTCTGTTGGTATTATACAAAATCATGCATGGACTTGCTCCCTCATATCTTTCAGATTTAATTTCCCCCTATGTCCCGGCCCGAAGCCTTCGTTCCGAGAGCGCCGGTCTCCTGGTGATCCCAAGAGCCAAGAAGTGTTCCGCTGGTTTGAAAGCGTTCTCCATCCGGGCCCCGATGCTGTGAAATTCTCTTCCCCCCCTGAGATTCGGTTTGCAACCTCAATGGAAATGTTTTAATCTAAGCTGAAAACACACTTCCACTCTTTAGCATATGAATAACCTATACTTTTTGTTGATATTATGTGTATAATTTGCCCTTATGTAGGTTTTAGATGAGGGGATGGTGTCATAAATTCTTGCAGCCCTTTGAGACTCTTTGTGATTAAGGGCTATACAAATAAACATGACTTGACTTTACATGTTCAATCCTTTTGTGATTGATAGTTATGTTTGTGGTGATATTGGTCATTGCTTTTGTTTTTTTTTGGTGTTTATTTCCATCCATCCCATACTGGGTTGATGCTTTGTCCATGTGACTGACCAGATCTCTGAGTTCCTGTTTTCTCTTGCCAGTTTGGCAATATCATTAGCAAAATGGAGGTTAGAGACGTTGTGTCCCCCAATGCTGACTGTGCTTTTATGTTGGTCAAAGGCTTCGGTCAATGTCCTCTCTAGGAAGATTTTGAATAAAGCTAGAGAGAGAATGCAGCATTGCCTCACCAACTGTGGTATGGAACCATGCTCCAATGGAACTAGTAATCAGTACCGCACTGTTGGCATTGGCGTACAGCTGTTCACTGGTCTGGACTTTTCTGTTTCTGGCCTATGTTGTACTTCTGCGTGGTGGCCCACAATACAGGTATAGCTTGTCATACTCTCTCAAACGTATTATTAAAAACCTACAAAGACGTGATAGAGGTTTCTTCGGTGTTGTTGAAACTTATCACACCGGATGCACATATTAAAAATCTCTTCTGTGGTGACCCTTCCCTCCTTCACATTGGGTTAAAATATGATCTTAGGTTTTTACCCCGAGTTTAATTCTATTCCACATATTAAAATAAACTTACAATTGGGTTTTATCATTTGAAGAATGTGCTTTAGGGATACATTTTGATTTGCTAATAATTGGTAAAATATTGATTAAACCTACAATAAAAAAATGCAGAAATTAAAATGCTAAAAGCTCTTTTGGTGAGCTGAGACGGATAAACCGGTTCTCGAAAAACCTGGAATTCCCACCTGTAGGTGGCATGAAAATCCAAACCATTTCGATGCAGACATCTACAGGGATTACCAAAATTGATAAACCAGAACTGCACAGACATCTCTTTTGCAAACCTGTCAACAAACACTTGCTGGAAATGTTGGATTGGTTCATTTGGAAGAAAACCACATTGACACTTAGAAGAGGCTGTGCAGACTTGTGCAAACGCATCAACTCTGTTGTTTACTTCCACTCTCACATAAGATTCTAAAAATGAATTCAGTGGTGTTGTGCAAGTTCCAGGTGACATTTGCAAATGGAGCTGTATAGACAAGTGAGTATGGAATATCCACTTGCATGCATAGCAGCAGCAACCTTCTATAAAAAGCAATGTAGCGCGTGATGTCATAAACACATCGAACATGTGTAATGAAAAGCCACGTGCGAAATGCTTTGATGCGGGCAGGGAAAGATTTGGCTATTTTTGGGAGCCCAGATTAAAAAAATAAGTCACATAAAAGTGGTTGGCGCCTTTTTTTATTAACCTGGAACTTTGATTTTTAAAAAGAAGACATCCGACCCGTTGATTGGTAACATTGGACCTTATGTTTTGGGATTAGCAAATTTTCTGTGACCCCAACAGACGTTTTATATTAAAAAATAAATCCAAAAGGTTTGAATTCGTGCCCATGTTTTTTCTGCGTAGTGTTCAAAGATGACTCAGTTAGATGATCACATCGTTTGGTTTTTTTTTGCCAAAAGCTACTTGAGTATATACAACTTGACATGAGCTTGAACACGTGCAATCCCTCTCAAGAAAAAAAACTATGAAATACAAGAATAAACCTATAATTTGCTACATTAAAATAGCTAATAATGGAACACAGTATCCCTGAAAAACACCAAAAATATGAATTAAAATATTTACAGATCTACAAAAATAAATACAGAAATACACAATTTAAACTTTTTATATACTCAACATATTTAATCAATCATGGACAATTCATCACATCCACTACACAGACTTATCTTCAGACAGAAGAGCAGCTTCAGCGACAGACTGCTGTCACAGTCTTGTACCACGGACAGACTGAGGAGATCTTTTCTTCCTCATGCCATGAGGCTCTTTAACTCCACCTGGCGGAGTAAAGGCCCACATTAAACCACACCCCCCACATTGCATATTGCCGTATTTTTATTGCAGTGTGTATTCTGTGTCTATCTAGATACTCTATATAACACGCTACATTGGCTATTAACACGTCACATTGGGTATTTGTGTATTGTATGCTTTTTGCTTTATTATTGTTTTGTTCTCCAGCGCAGGGATGCTGCTGGAAGTGTGAATTTCCCTGCGGGGATGAATAAAGTATCTATCTATCTATCTATCTATCTATCTATCTATCTATCTATCTATCTATCTATCTATCTATCTATCTATCTATCTATCTATCTATCTATCTATCTATCTATCTATCTATCTATCTATCTATCTATCTATCTATCTATCTATCTATCTATCTATCTATCTATCTATCTATCTATCTCTCTCTCTCTCTCTCTCTCTCTCTCTCTCTCTCTCTCTCTCTATCCGTCCGTCCGTCCGTCCGTCCGTCCGTCCGTCCGTCCGTCCGTCCGTCCGTCCGTCCGTCTATCTATCTATCTATCTATCTATCTATCTATCTATCTATCTATCTATCTATCTATCTATCTATCTATCTATCTATCTATCTATCTATCTATCTATCTATCTATCTATCTATCTATCTATCTATCTATCTATCTATCTATCTATCTATCTATCTATCTATCTATCTATCTATCTATCTATCTATATTTAAAGTCAACAACACAAAATGTTTTTTATATTGCATAGGATGGTACTTTGTTATTTCTAGTATTAAATCGCTAATGCCCCCAATAAGCAGGTAGGCGCCTTGCATGGTTGACTCCCTACTGGTGTGTGAGTGTGTGTGTGTGAATGGGTAAGTGTGAAGCACATTGTAAAGTGCTTTGGATGGTCTCCATTGACTTGAAAAGCGCTATATAAATGCAGAACATTTACCATTATACTTCACTGTTATTCCTTGTTTTGGCTATAATGAACGGTTTACATTATTGTTACTACTGGCCATTCATGTTGCTGTACTTTAATTTCCACACCCTATAGGGCAGATCTGATTTTGTAACCTAGGAGATTTAATGAAAGGAAAGAGCTCGGGGTAGGGCCTTTACAACTGGTTGGAATTTCTTATCTGAAGCCGCTTTCTCCTCTGTACTCCTCGCAAGTTCAAATGCATTGATGATTTCACTCCTTATTTTGAGTGTCTACCTAACTTTAAACTTATCACTCAATAGACAAGCTATGAAGACTACATTTTCTTTACACTACCCATTTTTCAATTCCACTAGGAAGAGATACACTAGAGATCAAAATTGGAGAACTACTTGTAAATGTCATGACCGGAACAGGCAGTGAACCCAGATGCCTAACGTTTCACACAATGCTTTATTGGGAATCGAGGAACCAGAAATCATTGCCAGGATAGCTCAAACCACAGTCGTGTGTGGAGCGGGAAGCCCTCGCGAACAAAGCGTGGTCGGAGATCGTAAGCAAGTTGGGCAGCTGGGACAGGAGAACGGAGCGTGGTCGGAGATCGGAAGCAAGTGGGGCAGCCGGGACAGGAGATGGAACGTGGTCCGAGATTGGGACAAGTTAGGTAACCGGAGACGATCAGGAAGCCAGGGACAGACGAGTAGGAAACCGGAACAAGTCGGGAACAGAACGGGAGCCAGAGTCTGAAATTCTTGCCTTGCTTGTGCGGAGGTTCGCTGACGGACTGACAAGGAGTGAACGAGCATGACGTGTATAAATAGGAGGTGGACTAATTAGGGAACGAGTGGCAAGTGGGGCTGACGAGTGAGCGCAGGTGAGGGCAATTGGTAAATAATGACGATAAAAAATGTAATAATTTTGAAAGAATGCCATCTCCACTGTTTTACAGTTGAATTACGTTTTATTGTGTCCATATAATTGTACTGCTTGTTTGGTTGGTTGGTTGGTCGGTTGGTTGGTTGGATCTCTTACCCACCAGGGTTGTAAGGGTTGTGTCTTGGACAAGTACAGCCTGGCGGTGCCCATCCTACAATACTTTTTTTTCACAAAATGCCTATAGGCAGTTTACAAAAAAAACATTTTTCAGAAAATGCACTGATCAAAATTAGAGAACAACAATGGAAACAATTCAGGTTACATCAGTCATTAATGAGTAAAAAGTGTTCCGGCCTCTGTTGTGGAAGACATCAGCACATCTGCTAGGATAGCACTAGTTTCGCCCTCTACTCTGGTATAATTCTTCTGCCAGCCTCCTCCATGGTTTGATGATGTATTGGGTTTCTTTGCCATAACATTGTTACCAAGGATTTTCCGGAGGTTCTCGGTTGGGTTGAGATCAGGACTCTGGGCAGGCCATGTCATGAATTCAATGTTTTCACCTTAAAGGAAATTCTTTACCCATTTTGCTGTGTAGCAGGGAGCATTGTCCTGCATAAAGACTGCAGGCTGATTGGGCCACGAATGTAAGTAGGGAACTATGTGCTGTGGAAGAAGATTCTGATATACATTTGCAATTATTGGGCCATGTAGCTGTACAAGAGGCCCAACTCCTGCTGAAGAAAACATGCCCAAAACCATGACACTTCCTCCTAAACCTTTCCCTGAGATTTTTTTTTCACTTTGGGTTGAGTATTTCTCCAATGCATCAGTCCAAGTTTTCTCAAATGGCGAGACACTGAATGGCGAGACAGATCCTAACCATGTTCAGCACTGAACTGGCTAGAAATTATAGCTGCATTGTGTAAATGATTACCCATTAACATCCTCCGCAGTGACCTGTCCTCCCTTGCATTTGTCTTCCATGGATAACTAGCCTTCGTGGGCGACTTGAATGAGTTTTGTATATGAATGACAAGCTCCTCCCCTTTTTGTCTTGCCCCTTCAGGTGCTTTCCTCATCCCCTACTTCATATTCCTGTTTGGCGGAGGCCTTCCGGTCTTTTTCTTTTCAGTTTCATCTGGACTACCTGTTGCCGGAGACTTTCAGTCACCTTAGAACAGCCCACAATCTTGCAAAAAAACTGGCAGTTAGGATGCTAATCAATAGGGGTTGACAGATAATCAAGGAAATAAGCACTGTTTGCTGAATTAGAACTGTTAAGTTGATGGCTCCTGAAAGTGTTCATTAATTTTGATCTGTACATTTTTGGGCAAATACAGTTTTTTGTTGAAATGATTTTTTCCTTTTTGTGAAAAGGTGTAATAGCTAGATATAGACAAAACAAATTTCCCTAAACATGTTGTTGAGTAGTGAAGATGGCATTTTGTCAGAACGATTCACTTGTTGATCTCTAATTTCGATCTCCAGTGTATATTTTTCCAATTCCTGGGCGCTTGTTTACGGTGCTAACATTTTGCAGAGGGATTGAGTGGTGAAATCTTATTTTGATATTTTTGTATTTACCAATAGAGGCTGCAATCCGATACCCCAGCAATACAGAAAAAGGATAATGTGGGCATTTTAATTTGTTATCGTATCGCGGCTGCTTTTTCATAAGAAAGAACAACATTTTTTGTAAACCCTCAATTCATGCAAAAAAAAAAAAATACAAAAATGGAGATAAGTCATAAGAATATAAATGACAACATGCTTTTATGAAAAAGCAAACATGCAAAGTAGTGAATTATGGCACAAAATTTAATAGCATGCATTGTAAAACTCCAAAAGCAATACACCTAGCTTAGAAGAGGTTTTTTGCTTTTAATTTGATAGATATCATGATAGATAAAATAGATACATGGTTTTAAAAAACAGCAAGTAAAGGAAAATGTAAATGTTAGTTTAAGATCAGGCGATGGTTTAATTGTAATCCTGTGCAGTCTTTTGAGACATTTTTGTGATTAAGGGCTATACAAATAAATGTGACTTGACTTGACTTGTAACCAGCTATTTAAATGTTGGGGACACGGGTGACACGAGTGGCATAAAAATCAACACATTCTTATTCATTCATTCATTCATTATCTGCAACGCTTATCCTCAGTAGGGTCGCAGGGGTGCTGGAGCCCAACCCAGCTATCCTCGGGCAGTGGGCGGGGGACACCCTGAACTGGTTGCCAGCCAGTTGCAGGGCACACAGAGACAGACAACTCACTCGCTCATTCGCACCCTGGGACAATTTGGACCAACCAGTTGACCTGACATGCATGTTTTTTGGAATGTGGGGGAAAACCGGAGAGCGAGGGTTAAACCCACGCAAGCACGTGGGGAACATGCAAACTCCACACAGGAAGGTTCGATCTCATGACCTCAGAACACACCGCACCCATTCTTATTAGTTTTACTTTTTAAACATTTCAAATATAATACCATTATATTTTTAACATTTTGTGGGCTGGTTAAAAAAGCTTGACGGGCTGCATGAGGCCCGCAGGTTGTTGCTTGCTCACCACTTTTCTTAACTATGGCAGCAGACACAAACTGGAAAAAAAAAAACATAATTCATAATTTTGGATTCTTTGTAAACGTGATATGATTGTAGTTTATCCACATTCATTCTTGTGACAATAATCTTTTTACTACTTGAAAGAATATATTTTATGATTTTCTTTTCTCATTAAAAAAATGAACAGTATAAGAGATTGTGTTATATGTCCTTAGAATCAAACTGACACTCATTTCTTTGTTCTTTTAGCGTTTAGCGTAACCCAGACAATTTTGTGTTTTTCATTAAAAGTCACAATGTTATTTATCAAATGAGTAAAATAAAATAAAAGTAAAATAAACAAAGTATATTTGAGACATTGAAGGGACAGTGCAATATTTAGTGCCTCCTAGTGGTGCATTTCTTCATCCAGAAATAAAAAAATAATTGATTTGATTGCTAGTCAAAAATACACGAATTATCATACCAATGTTTATTTTTATAAATTCTTGGCTGAGGAATTAGTATTTCTTTTACGCAGTGCAATCCCCACCTGGATGTTTGTCCGGCAGGATGCCGTCGCTCTGTGTTCTGTCGCACTTTTGTCCATGCATTATTTTATTCCTGTTTCAGGTTCACGAGTTATTATCATAATTTTGCATCCTTATTTTCCACTATCACGATCAATTGATTGTGTCTTATATTTCCGATGATGTCAGTCACTGAATAGTTTACAACAAGGCTTTTAATTAGCTTCCCTCTAATGCTTTTCCCATGTATTTGTGTGTATTGTTGTATTCAGAATGGCTCAAAAGGAAAAGCTCCAGTGCTTGAAGGACTTCCACAAGGACACACTCAAGCCGTCCCCAGGCAAAAGTCCTGGAACTCGACCCGAAGACGAGGCCGAGGGCAAACATCCCCAGCGAGAGAAGTGGTCGAGCAAGTTGGACTTTGTTTTGTCGGTGGCCGGAGGATTCGTTGGTTTAGGGAACGTCTGGCGCTTCCCCTATCTCTGCTACAAGAATGGCGGAGGTACAGAGGTGACAATAAACAATACAAAACCTTGGTTTCTCAAGCTCCTCCCCTTTTTGTCTTGCCCCTTCAGGTGCTTTCCTCATCCCCTACTTCATCTTCCTGTTTGGCGGAGGCCTTCCGGTCTTTTTCTTAGAGGTGGCGCTGGGCCAGTTCACGTCCGAGGGCGGCATTACCTGCTGGGGCAAACTGTGCCCCATCTTTACAGGTATGTTGCAAGCTAAGAAAGGGGAACCGTAGGGTTTTTAGTCGCACGGATTTATGTCTTTGGTTTATAGTCTGGTTTAGTTTTGGGTTAATAAAATCATTTAAGGATGTCTTAGACCTGTTTACGGCCATAACACCCTGAGAACCCCTGAACTTGTGAAGCTAAGCATGGTCCGGCCTGGTTAGTATTTGGATGGGAGACTGGGAATACCTTGTGCTTCAAAAAAATCCTTTGGCTCATGATCTGCTATGACGGACTGACTTTGTTTTGTTCAACTGTAGAATTTGCTCTTTAAATGTACGTGCATCACATGAGCTACTGCCAAGACACACAATATTTTTTGGGAACCTTTGCAACTAGTCTTTTATTGACCTTATCAATAAATGCTACTAAACTTTCGAAGTTTGGGTACGTGAAGTAGATGTTGACGACACCTTTTTTGTATGGAAATGCTACCGCTCGAGACGCTATTACGCATGTGCGACTCTCAACAGAGATCATATTCATGTAGAGATGCTGCTGCGTATTCTTCTGAAGGGCAAAGGTTGAAATGAAGGATATTACGAAATCTGAAAAATAAATCACTCTGGCATCCAATCACTTTGTTACCGTTCTGAGTTACTGTTTGACATGTGATCTCCCACCCACTGCGGCCGCTCTCACATGTTAATGTTACACTTCATGTAGCTTCTACCTTTTTGGCTTTTAACGCGCACCATTCTCTCCTCCAATCAGAGGGCCACTGCTTCAGTTGCTAGGCAACAGCCATGGCCTGGATTCCGACTTTGAAATAGAGTCTTCTGAGAACGCTGATTTGGTTCTCGCCTAGCCTTGTCATCTTCCTCCCACCTTCCTTCCTTCTTCCCTCCGGTATCCTATTCCCCATCCCAAAATTGGGTTCATATCATTGTCGCTCACGTCTGCTCAGCTCTATCTCGTTAATATTCATGAAGCCTGTAATTGCTCTTTACAATATTCACGCGGGAAATCTCGTTGGTTGATTTCAGTTGGCATACACATTCAAGCACCCCACTTACACACATATACACTTACACAACAACGCCCGGCATGGTACTGAGTGTCCTGGATCACAGGTTGCCTAGGCAACAGCATGGCAATACTTCAGTGATGGAGCGGGTTGAAAAAAAAACGGTAGGAAAAGGGCAGTAGAGAAATACAGACATCTGTTTTCAGGCTAGGCCTCATGATAATTACCTTTTTAGTCAATACATATATTTGGTTATTTGCTATTATGTCAAATTTGACAAGCACTTTTTACACGTGTGCAATTGTTAAAATATTTGTTAAATTGGACCATAAATTCAAGACTACAAGCCACTACCTTTTTTGTCACATTTTAACAGTATGACTTTAAATACCATGCAGTGTATTCTTTTTTTTTTTACGGGGGGTATGTGTGACGGCACAGAGAAAAACGGCAATCTGCAAGTTTTTTTCCAGTTATATTCATATACAGTAATACATAACGGGAGCAAAACAGAAGGTTTGACAGTACTTTATTCAATATTTACAATATACTCCCGATTTTTTTTAACTTTTTTTTAAACCAACAAATCAGGTCCTCACTTTATACATCTTAAATGAACAGCTATGCAAGGTCTCTTTCAAAAACTCTTTCCCTATTAACAGCATCAATGCCTGGTCGCTGAGGTTTTCTTTAATCCCTATTAAACGATAACAAGCAGATGCAATCTGGTTTATTACTGCGGCAACCACCAAAGACAACAATACGAAAAGACTGTTGCCATCTGGCACTATTCTCTTAGTGAAGCACCGTTTGGTGAGGTACTTGACTGAAAAAATATTTCCCTGCGGTTACTGGTTGTGAAATAAACAGTCATCACAAAACAGGGAATGCTAATATCTGTGCATGATGTCTGCATGTTGGAGACGTTGTGAATATCCAGCAGAACAATAACAGACAAAGTGTGACATTTAATAACACGACATTTAAGGTTAGTGGTGAAAGTATTGTAAGTCCCCAGGCAACCACCAAAACCCAAGACTTGCTGTGAAAATATGTGCCATTTGCTGCGACTAAGCCATATGCCCCTTTTTGTTTGGGAGATATTGCATGTTTGTCAGGTAAATGTAGCGCATGTGAGACCTGTCAAAGGGGATGGTGGTGTTAGCTAGTGGTGGGAGTTTTCTCTGTCAAGTCAAATTTATTTGTATACCACTTAATCACCGTAAATCTCAAAGGGCTGCAAAGGCCACAATTTAAAAATGTGAAACCTGCACGCGGGCAAGGAAAAACTAAAAAAACCCTCTAAATTTGGCCAGCATATCCACCCTGCAACCAAGATATTTTCAGTCAAGTCTTTACAGCTCGGTCCCATTGTCAAGGACCCACTCGGGTATTGCTGGAGCACAGTGCAGAAACTGAGATTAGTGTACTAACGGAGGTCTTTATCCGGATAGGGTTTGGTAAACTGAAAGGCAGGTAACGAGGCAAGAATCGTGGTGCAAATTCAGGCGAGGGGTTGGTGGTCCAGTAAATTCAATCAGCGAAGGTGACAGTCCAAGAGTTTGTCAGGCGGAACTCGTTATCTGGAAGAGAAGGCAAGGCTGCTTGGAACGTGACAAGGACAAACTAGCAAAGAGCCAAAGGGACAGAGTTTTTGAATCGTGGCAAGGGGGCTTTGTGATAGGAGGGAAATCAAGTGACTGCAGCAGCGAGGAGGGAAATTGAACCCGGAAGTGCGTGACAAAATAGGGAAAGGCAAGAGAGAGAAGGAGAGACAGAGGGAGACCAACAGAGGCAGCAAGCTGCCTTTCTTTTGCAATGTGTATTTATGTACACTGATTTGCTTCTGAACTGTCATATTTTCCTGTCGTCCACTTTGGTGGCATTGGAAGACATTTATAGTGTTCGACGTTCGCCGGAATTGCTTTGATGACGTTTCTTAAGATGCAGCATGATCGGCATTCCTTGTACTTGGGCAGGAATTGGCTATGCTTCCGTCATCATCGTTTCCCTGCTGAACATCTACTACATTGTCATCTTGGCCTGGGGACTCTACTACCTTTTCCAGGTATTACATGCTACAGTGGCAAGCCGTGCATTTCACACACAGGCCTTCAGCTGTGCTATGTCTGAATTAATCCTACCCTTAGGAACTATTTTGTGCCTATTAAACATTTACTGCAGCTACAGCCTCAACATATATAAATAAGATTGAATAATAACCTCATAAAATGTCTACAGTATTTCAAAATATAGCCACATTTTACACACAAAAAATATTGTTTGTGCACAAATCCCATTCTCCTTTCTTTACTCAAAAATAATTTAATCCATGCGTTTCAGTTTCATCTAGAATTTATTTTCTATCACCATTGAAGCTAATGCTGAAAGCCGATTGAGCCTGTCCTGTTGTATTTCTGGCAATTGTTGTATTCAATTTAGGGCAAAAATATATGTTTGTCAGAAGCAGTTGATGAGGGGGACTTTTTGTTGTGGAATTTCCGTTACCGCCTCCTAACCAATAACAATTTGTAACACTGGTGATGTTTCACAAAGCTCACTAGCGGGCACTGCCTCTCCAACTTGAAATCTGATTGGCTAAACCAACAGCTTAATTGAGCACTTGTTGTGCCTTAAGGCCTTCAGAAGTCTTTGTGAAGGGCACCGGGCAGATTTTTGACCTTGGCAATAAGTGACAACAATGTGATTGATTAAATGCCTAAATATGAAAGCACACAACTGAAAGGTAATCAAGAGACGATTAATGGACAAAATATAATTAACATGTCATGGTTCAGATATTGTTTTTAGACCTGCAGAGAAGACGTTGCAGGACCTGCCGGCCCACCACTGCCCTTCTGACATAGACAATTGCCATGAGAATCACTTGCTGCTGAAAGGCCTAATTTTAAATATGATTATTATTTTTAATTGAAATAAAGATAATTGCAATTGAAATAAACAATAGTTTTTATTTGGACTGGCACCGCTACTTTTTTTTCTGATTCTATCTTTAAAATGTAATAAATAATCGAAAAACAATAATTAGCGTGTACTTTTACAAGTTCCTTTTTCCCCTGAATGTACCCATGTTGCTTGTTCCCAGAGCATTTTGATGTGATTAACAAAATGAAAGCATTATGTAAGATGTTAAGCGTTAAACGAAACACAAGACAACAATAGTTGTATCCATTGTTTATTTACAGATAAGACATGCTTAGATTTTATTGCTAAGTTAAGGCTAATAGAGAATCCTATTCAAAAGTTAACCGGAAATGAGCAATTTCTTCGAGGCTATGCTATCTTTAAATAAAGAATACTCAAATGCTCTGAAAAGTCATAGCCAGAGGCAAGACAAAGGAATAAATCTTTCGCAATTTTTAATAAACAAAGTATTTTAATCGTTTCGAAAGCAACTTTATTCTGTTTTCATTTGAATTTGAACACCCTGCATACACAGCAACACAGACAGTGTTTTTTTTTTACCTGCAACTATATACTGTAGATATCTTATTTTACTGCCTACACATATTATTTCTCTCTGTAAAATTCAAGTATAACCTTTTCTGCTGAGGATGCAAAGCCATGATCGTAATTTCGAGTAATTGAGCTATACATCGTTCCCACAGATCACGTGAGCCCTCCGGAGCGGCCATCTTCGATGGCAAAAGAGCTATGTTTACACCACTTTACCGACCAAATTTCATCCAGTGTCTAATACTTTTAAACCAGTCATGAGAAGACAAGGTGACCCATATTATAAAGATACTCTCACAAAACAGACAGAGACAGATATGATACAAAAATTTCAGTTACTAATACGGTGGACCCATATGAATTAAGGAAAGAAACAGTCAGCAGAGATGATACAGATTTGCCTCAGATAGGTGCTTTCATGTGTACCATTATCTTGTACTCGTCATGTTCCACGGGCTTTAGATTGTGTTATGCATATTTGGTGAACTTGTACAGAAAAAAGTAACAATTAATCATTTCAAAGCCTTCATTTTAGCTTAATTGAAAATTTACCGTGCTAAAATTTTGATGCCTCATATTGATGGTTAATTGACGAGTTACTATGCCTTTAAGGTTACCCAATTTGCCTTTTATGTCAAGAACCAGAACAGGATCAGGACCCAATCGCGTGACGTTCTCACACAAGCCTCTATTTTACGGGAAATGGGGAGTCATGCACGTTAGGCAGCCGGTCTGGCGTGGAAAGATGGGAAGCCAGAGACCGAGGAGATCAATAACAAATCAGGATAACGAAAATAAACAGGAGAAACTAGACGGGAACAAAAACTGGAGAAACTAACAAACAGGACAAAAACAGAAGGAAGCAAAACTGGAACCCGAAATTAAACAGGACAAAAATAAACGGGAACAATACCGGACTTGAAATACCAAAAGCAAAAGAGGACCAAGTCAGACCCCACGTCTTGTGGGGCAGAAGTTCGTTTGACGGGCTGACAACCGAAGCAAGAGAGCGCTGAGCTTTATATAGACAGAAAGCCAATCTCTCAACAAGCCGCAGCTGGCGCCACCCAGGTGGGGCCAATTGGGCACCATGGCAACCGTGACACACACGGGCGGGGCCAATTGGGCACCATGGCACTCGTGACACACACGGGCACGGCCAATTCAGCGCCATGGCAACCATGACATTTTATGCCTTTTAGGTTACTTAATTTCATGTGAAAGTTTGCATTGTTACTTGATTACAGATGTGATTATGTTTAACAAAGACAGGCATTGCCAGTTTTATTAACAGCGGTTTCGCATCAATACAGATTATTTTTGTGTGCTTTTACTTGTTTAGCTAATGCTACCTCTACAGTGTAAAGGGAGCACAAAAGCACTTGGCAACTGGAAAGCACCTTATTCACCACCGCATATTACGGCCATTCCACTACACACAACACTAAATATATAACGTACCTCATCAAATTTTAAGACACTCTGACACCAAGTGCTCTGAGCAAATTCTTGCATATTTTGAAGGAGCTTCTTTCCTGTTTATCCTTGCAAGCCATAACTTGCTCCGTTGTTCGGACAACAGCTTTGTCTTCTCACACTGGCGAAGTCTTATGACTGGTATTTGGTAAAACGGAACATTTCAGAACCTCCAGCGCCATTCGAACAACCGTTGATCCAACGAGAAAAGACCATTTTTACTTTGTTATCTCAGGTTGACTCTTCGCCGCTACCCAGTGTCGATAACATGCCATCGGTAATGGTGCTGGATCGGAAAATACCCTGGATGTTGTGACGTCATATGGGAACTACGTATCGTAAAAGGGGCAAAATAACACGAAGTACTGAAATAGCCAGGGTATCATTTTACTGGTTAGAGCAGGCATGGACAAACTATGGCCCGCCTTTTAAATACTGCCCGTCAAGCATTTTAAACTGACCCAATGCCGACAATGTTCAAAATATAATAATGTTATATTATATATTACATATATGGTAAAAAAAGTACAACTAATATATACGGTAAATGTTACTTTTGTCCCCAATTTTAATTATTTCTCATGTCTTTTTTGTTTTTATTTTATTTATATAGGATATTTATAAATGGTGGTATTTAATGCATGTTATTATTTTAGCGCCTAAAGAAGGCATAATATATTACTTTGCATTCCTTTTGAGTGTTTCAAAACAATTTCATGAAGTTAATCAATGTACAAACAAACAAAAGTAAATTGAAATATAACACAGACATGTGAATGTCTTTATTTATATTTATCAATTAATACATACGAGAAAAATAAGCCTACATTATCTATTTTCTTATGTATCACTGAGGTATCTTCATTGGCATATAAAAAAGATCTATTTATTCAATCCATTATTTTTTCTACCTATCCCACTGCCAATTGTTTTGTAACCCAATGTGGCTTACGACTCGAAAAGTTTGCCCACACCAAAAGTAAAGGATAACAACATCAGCTGGCAAAAAAACATTTCAGAAAATCTCATTTTGATTTTTTTATTTAGGTTCGCCATCAGATATGGCACAGCGCTAATGATTGCTTCAACATTTGTCAAAATGACAGATGCACTCACCAAAAGTATACATTTGCAGGAACATAAAACCGAGCAAGGGAGGACTTTGGACTTTTCGGTTCTTGGCAGCAATAAACCCTCCATATATGGTGATGGTGATGCATAGTGGTGCACAGTTTATTTTCTAATCCCGAAGATTATGACATGCTCTCTCCGCCGCAACTCCACCGCCTAATTTGGTGCAAGTTTGCATGAGAAGTCAGGTACACCTTTCATCAGAGGTGGATAGAGTAGCCAAATATTTTACTCAAGTAAAAGCACTGCTACATCAGGATAGTATGACTAAAGTAGAAGTAAAAAGTAGTCATCCAAATAACTACTTGAGTATGGATAAAAAGTTCTTCGTAATACATCTACTCAAGTACTGATTAACATCTTATTTATTGATTACTTTTTAAACAACCTTTCAATGAGATAATGAAATCATCAGTCAATCAATGAACGCTAAATAACAAGTCTGTGTAATTGTAAATATTTGTACTCAGACAGCTTGTCTGGGTGAACCCTTTGTGGATTGAATTCAAAAAAGTGCATACAGTACAGAAAAAAAAGGGTCCTCACCCTGTTCAAAAGTGCTACCTGGTGGTTGTTCGGGTCACTGGTCATATCGAAATAAAAGAAACGAGGTCCCAGACAAAATAAATGTGCCTTAGCAGAGACAGGCAGACTTTCGCAGAGGGGATTTAAAAAGACGGGTTCAATATAGCCTAATGTAGCGGAGTAAGAGTACAGTTTCTTCATCACAAATCTACTTAAGTTAAAATTAAAAAGTATGGTGATTGAAAAATACTCCTAGTAGTACAAAATGTCCCAAACCTTACTCGTGACTACCCACCCCTGCCTTTTATGAATTTAACCGTATCTGTGTTTATTCCAAAAAAACACAGACAAGTTGAAAAGTTTCCTCCTCTTTATGTGCACCTTCAGTGTTTCCAACCCGAACTGCCCTGGGCCAAATGTAACCAGCCCTGGAACACGGAACGTTGCATCGAAGACACGTACCGCAAGAACAAAAGCCTCTGGCTGCCTTCCAACTTCTCTAACTTTACCTCCCCTGTCACAGAATTCTGGGAGTACGTCCTTGAGCGCATGTCTTACAAGATTAGCCAAATAAAGCTCTTTTGTTCGCATGTTCATCATCTTTATCCTTTACGACACAGACACAAAGTGTTGGGCATTAGCAGTGGCATTGAGGAAATCGGCCCCATCAAGTGGGACTTGGCTCTGTGCCTCCTTCTAGTTTGGGTCATCTGCTTTTTCTGCATCTGGAAGGGTGTTAAGTCCACCGGGAAGGTCAGTATTTGCACTCAGGCAGCATCAGGAGAGTCTTAAGAAAGCAAGCATCATGACAATTTGGATGTTAACGCTGCGTTATCTTGCCTTCAGGTGGTCTACATCACGGCCACCTTCCCTTTTGTCATGCTCATCGTCTTGTTGATCCGTGGCGTCACCCTCCCAGGTGCCTCAGAGGGCATCAAGTTCTACCTGTACCCCGACCTCACCCGCCTCAAGGACCCAGAGGTACAAGATGAAATGTTACCATGACAATAATTTGTAACCCTATAGTTTGTGGAGACTGGTCATTTATATGTTACTTGTTTCTTTTGGTCCAGTGACTCTAGTACAGTTAATAAGTGTAAAGTTTAGTAAACTTTCAAAACAAGGAGAGAAGACATCAATGAATGTTGAACTTGCAGGGAGCACAGAGAAAGAAACAAAATCTCAGATAAAAGGTTCTTCCAACCTGTTCAAACGTCTCCATGTCCCCCAGTCTGTGTCTAGATCTCATATTGGTTCCTCTTGTTTCTCTGTTTGTCCTTTTACTGCTCTTCTGCCAGGTGTGGATTGACGCCGGCACTCAAATCTTCTTCTCCTACGCTATCTGTTTGGGCGCCATGACATCACTTGGCAGTTACAACAAATACAAATACAACTGCTATAGGTCAGAAGCGGTTCACTAGAGGGTTTGGGTGTTTTTTGGCATACATTGAACAATTATTTCATGACCTGTTTGCCACAGGGACTGTATGCTGCTTGGAGCCCTCAACAGTGGTACCAGTTTTGTGTCTGGCTTCGCAATATTTTCCGTCCTGGGTTTTATGGCACAAGAGCAAGGGGTGGACATTGCAGATGTGGCAGAATCAGGTAGGATTTAACAAACTGTATCAATCTAAATCAAACTAGATTAAATGTTGCCAGGTTACCTGCTGCCATCTAGTAGGCTCTACAGGACCCTTTAAACAAGGAATAATATGTGTAATAAGCTGGATATTCAAATCTAAATTATTAACTAATTTGGAATATTGCTGATTCTAAACGTTGTAGCATTTTTGTTTGGATGCACTTACAATTTAGGCCAATCTCCAAGAATTACCTTGTAGGGCTGCAACACATGACTAAAGAGCGGTACAATGAAAAATACATATTTTATTGAACATACTGCTGATTCATAAAAACAATAAAATAATATGCACTAAAACCAGACATAAGTAGATAAATAAACTTTTTTGAGCACAAGCAAGTAGAAAATATATTTGTATCCCTGTAAACCAATAACTAGCTCATTAGCAGCAGTAGGACAGTAAGTAAGACAAATATTATGTGCATTTTGTGAAGTACATTCAGTGGTCAACTGAAAATTATGTAACCAAAAAAAACGTTCTCAAGAGTTTGAAATCAAATGGTTTCAACAACTGTTGTTTGTCGTTTTTAACGATATAACATTTGACGTTTGTTCTTCAGAATTAGTGCATTATATTTCAAATCCGTGTATCAGGCAAAGTCAGGCATAAACTTCAAACTATTTTATAGGGGAATATACACGTTTAAAATGTGCTATGCATGTCATCGAAGTATCAGCGTGTGTCTTACCATTGCGAGTTGGACTTCATTTCGTTCAACTGTCCAATATGGTTTTTAATGTTTATGTGTCAAGGAGCTACTGCTATGATACGCAAGGTTTGCTATGTAAACTTTGCGAGTAGTCGTTTAATTGGCCATATCCAGGCTAAAATTCTCCCAACCATAAGTAGTTTTGGTATGCGTACTTAAAATGAAATAAAATGAAATGAAATGAAATGATCTGCATTTTCTATGGCGCTTTTCAAGTGAATAACTTCTCAAAGCGCTTTACAATGTGCTCCACATTTCCCAATAGCGGCCTTGCAGCCATGTAAGGCGCTAACCTGCTTATTGGGGGTATTAGGGGTTCAGTGTCTTACCCAAGGACACTTCGACATGTAACACGGACGAGCCGGGATTCGAACTAGGATCCCCTGACCCCAAGACGAGTGCTCTACCTTCTGAGCTACTGTTGACTCCACCATTTTTGTATGTTTATGTTACCGCTCAAGACCGAGACACTATTGCGCATGTATGATTTTCAGCAGAAATTATATTCATGTAGAGGTGCCTCACTATGTTGGAAAAATGTGTCAAAACAAAATCAAGCCTGACACAATATCTAAACCATAAACAGAGACCTAATTGGAAATGTAAATGCTAGAAACAAAGTAACAAACAAACAAGGGGCCATATGTGTCTTGATCTACACCCTCTGGGGAAAGGTGCAGTGCCAGATCCTGACATAACCTCCCCTTCGTGCGCTGGATGCCAGACAGACCAAAAAACAATACAAAACAGAGAAAAATACGCAGGATGAGGCAAATGGACCATCTCCACTCGAACGGGACCTTGCTCTTCACCGCCAACACAGGGACAGGGGGTCGAGGGGATTTATCTTTACCACCGAAACAGGGACTGCCAAGAACTAAGACAATGAAGGTTCCCCAGGGAGACTTTGGTGTTCTGGTCATTCTTTTACGTTTGGACTCAAATGCAAGAATGCCAGAATGTAGGCAGGTGTACTCAACAAAGGATGGTGTTTATTAACAAAAAAACAGGTCTTAAATTAACCAGAAAAGTGTCCAAAAAAGAAAAAAACCTGACATGACAACAGAAGCCGGGATGGAAGTGACATGTAAATAGATAGATAGATAGATAGATAGATAGATAGATAGATAGATAGATAGATACTTTATTCATCCCCTAAGGGAAATTCACATTTCCAGCAGCATCCCTGAGCTGAGAACAATACAATAATAAAGCCAAAAGAAAACAATATACAAATACCCAGTGTGACGTGCAAATGCCCACTTTAGCATGTTATATAGATTAACTAAATAGTTCTACACATAATGCAGTAAGATCCAATGTAGGTGGTGTGGTTTAATGTGGGCCTTTACTCTGCCGGGTGGAGTTAAAGAGCCTCATGGCATGAGGAAGAAAAGAACTCTTCAGTCTGTCCGTAGTACAAGACAGTGACAGCAGTCTGTCACTGAAACTGCTCTTCTGTCCGGAGATAATGCTGTGAATGGCACATAGAATGTAACAGTAATGCCCTCACCATTTGCAATCCTCAGGTCCCGGCCTGGCATTTATTGCCTACCCAAAAGCCGTTACCATGATGCCTTTCCCCACACTCTGGGCCATCCTATTCTTCATCATGCTCCTGCTGCTTGGCCTCGACAGTCAGGTAAGTCAAATTGCAATCAACTCCAATCGTAGTTTTAGTGAGCCAATGTCAGGATGAAATCCTTTTTGTTTAAAAGTTATTTTACAACAAATAAAATTAAGTCTGGGGTGTGTTACAGGAAAGTATAATGAATAAATCCAGGCTAACTGATTAGGCACAGCTGGAAATAGTCTGGCTGGCGCATTTTGGCTTAAGCAGATGCGTGTTTGCCGAGCCAGGATGAAAACACGCAGCTATGTCGAGAGAGCTCTAGATAATTTAGATAAATGCTCGTTCACTGCATCCTTAAATAGCCACCGCAATCGACTTCAGTGTTAAGGATCAGAAATGGAAACGTGTCATACGTCCTTTTTTACGGCTACTGAACAACGGCTCCTTATGGAGTTTTATGAAGATGTGAAAGAAATTATAAGAAAAAAAAGTTACATGATTACTGTTATCAAGAAAAAGAAAGAGCTTGATAACTATTGTGCACTGGATCAGTAAGAGAAATGCTAGTTGTAGAGGAAAAAGTGTAGTTAGCGGTTTACTGGTAAATTATTACCTAACAATCTTGAGGCCAGGGTTTAATTCCCAATCAGTGTAAAAACTCTTTTGCCTATTCATCCTAATATTCTTTTTTTAATCGTATTTTTCTCTTTTAAGTCTTTTATTACATGTATAGCATGGAATGCCATATCTTATTAAATTGTATACAATATTCACTACTAATTCTTATCCATTTAATGATCCTTCATGAAGAAAAAAACTTCTCTCTCTTTGACGAGGGAAGAGTTGAACCTATGATACAAGGTATTTCAAAACATTTGCTATCCTTTGGCTATTATGAATTTTTTTTTTGTTAGATATAAGTATTTCCCTGAACAAAATCACAAAAAGATAATTTGTATGTAAAAGATAAAAAATGTAATCTGCTGAAGACTGTTACCCAAGATATGCCTCAATGTGTTTGGAAGGAACTGGATTACTGAGTCTGGGAATGTCATGTCTCAGGCGGTGGGCATATCAAACATTTTTAAAATCGTTCGCATAATTTACATCCTTTTGAATTTCTCTTATCATATTTGAAAGAGTAAATCTTATCACCTGATTGTGTTCGGGTAAAACAAGCGCTGGATTACTTTTTAATGTCATTTGCTATAATCAATCATAATCATCAATCAATCATAATAATTTTGAAACACCCTGTACTTAATATATCAGCCTTGTCAAGACTTGATTGACACTATCTTTTTAAGTTATTGCGTTGCCTTTTCACATTTTGCATCTATTTATTTTTTCTTTAAAGTATTGATGGCAATTTGTCAAGCATTCTTAATTGGCTTAGCATGTAAACCCATAGCCTGACAGAAATAAACTTACTACAGGATGACTATATAAGTTGACTTGATGATAAATTGACACTTGAAACTATAAAGTCAACTGTCAAGTTTAATGAGATAATGTAACAATTAAGAAAGACCATAGAAATGCTGTGAAACTCATTTGTTTTTCGCATTATTGAAAGTAGGAGTGCCAGATGTATCTTTATGGATAATCTTAGCCTGGTTGTTATCCATGTCTGGAGCAGGCTAGCTGTAGAGAATTAATCACCATCATAACTGAGCTGAGCTAAATTGAACCTGCTTTCATGCAATCTTACTGACTTGAGGCTAAATTCAGACAAGAAAATACAATATACCGGCTTAATCCCTAATCATGGTTTTGTGCAATACCCCCGGATCATAGATGTGGTACTATTTTCCTGGGTTATGATCAGTTCTGATGTCATGGGATCAAATCCTGCTACCAGCCTTCCTGTGTGGAGTTTGCATGTTCTTGCGTGGGTTTCCTTACGAGTACCCCGGTTTCCTCCCACATTTCAGAAACATGCATGTCAGGTTAATTGGCCGGTTCAAAAGTTTCTCGAGTTGTGAATGAGCGAATGAGATGTCTGTCCCTGTGTGCTATGCGACTGGCCGGCAACCAGTCCAGGGTGTCCACTGCCCACAGCCCAAAGACAACTGGGATGGGCCCCAGCACCCTCCGCGACCCTATTGAGGATAAATGGTGCAGATAATAGATGGATGGATGGACAATCAGCTTGTGTAATTTGTGCTTGAAGTTGCCACTTGCATTAAAAACAAATCAACTTTCCAGCACTTATCGTGACACAACAGCCACATTTGCAGTTGTAATACAAGTGGCAATGTTTTATTGTGTGCGTGTGTTTGCAGTTTGTGGAGGTGGAAGGGCAGATCACATCACTGGTGGATCTGTATCCGTCCTTCCTACGGAAGGGTTACCGCAGAGAGATCTTCATCGCTATCATATGCTGCATTAGCTACCTGCTGGGACTCACCATGGTTACTAAGGTAACAAACAAACACTTGCAATCAATATTGAATATCAGATTTGCCCGAGTCTAGCATCATGAACTCAACTCAAAATCTAATACCAGATTGCTATGCTAATAATTTTGATGTTACAATGTTGCCTGTCCACCAGTCAGGGAGTGAAAGGAACAACGTTTCTTCCTCCGCGTGTTCGTTTAACATCCAGGTTGTGTCCCTTGTTGCCACCCCCAAATGTACCAACCAAATCCGGCCAGCAATTTAAAAACCCCTGTTCTAGTGTATTCGTCTATGCATATGTGGGAAGATACATCTTCTACAGTATGCGACTACCAATTACATTTATTGTTTTGTGGGCCTTTAATTGTCCTCTATTTCATCACAGCTTTAAGATGTCGCTTTTCACTGTCATGTAAAAAATATTCAGCCATTGTAATTGCGTGTTGGACATCACGTTGTCCGCTGGACGTTCCTCAGAAGGACAAGATGGCTTCACTGGGGCCCCTTCCGGCTGTTAACGCGGACATTTAGCCAGGTAGCCAGCTTGCTTGGCTTTCTTCCAAAGCAACCAAATTGCGTCTGCACTCAAAGTCACAGAAGCCATAATACATTATGATGGGCACTTCATCCAAATATGGTTTCATTGAAGGACTCTGAGATTGCTAATGTCACCTTGACTATTATCGACCTTATCTGTTTAATGACATGTGAGTTATTTTGCAACACTTTGCTCTGCCGTATTTTCGTTATGTTAAAGATTGGGAGTATCAAATAAACACTCATCTTTCTGTGGCCTTCTGCCAAATTTTAGTCCTCACAAGCTGATTATCACAACCCTTAAAAGAAACATTAAAACCGCTAATCTTAGAACAGGGTCTTCCAACATATGGCCCAGTGGCAATATAAGGCCAACCAACGAACCTAATCTGGCCTGTTAGACAATGCTGAGGGCAACACCGGAAAAAATAAACATATAACTTGTAACTTTCCAATTTGCATAAGTTTCCCGAGTTAAATAAACAGTAGTGGAAATTGATCAAATTGTATTTTTTTGCTTTTTTGCTTATGCACATTTAATAAACCCTAAGAAGGATTCAACAGTAATGAACGAAAGAAATATTGAGGAAAAACACATCAACAAATGTTTTATAATTGAATTAAAATCCTGACTCATAATCTTAAATGAATTGAGAGCTCCCAAAAGATAAGGTATTTTTCGGACTATAATTCTCCCTGGAGAATAAGTGGCACAATCCAACGAATGGATAATCGTACCCAGAATACACACGAGTCACATTTTTGGGGGGAAATTTATTTGATAAAATCCGATTTTAAAACATATATGTCATCTTGAAAGGCAATTTCAAATAAAAATAAAATAGAGAACATGATATAATGTTCAGATAACTGTGGCATAAAGAACATATACCTACATACCCTGGTTTTCTCTTTCTGTTTTTATATTGCGCTTTTTGTGGTTTACTGTAAAAAATAACGTGTGAAGTGATATACACTACCGTTCATAAATGATTACAACTCAATTATATTTATTTCACGGGAATGGGGCAGTCATGCACATTAACTTAAACGCCGGTGATTCGGCATTCGCCGGGCAAGGAGGAAAGACAGAAGTCTGGCGTGGAGCAACAGGAAGCCAGAGACCAACGAGATCGATACCAGTTACACAAGCCGATACTGGACAGGTGGTGTCGATACTGGACAAAACGGGACTGCTGACAGGATTGATAACAGATATAGGAGACTGGAGACAGAGATCAGACAGAAAGAGAAAGACGGAAACGATACCAGACCCTGGAGACCAGAGACCGATATCAAAACCGGACGAAATAGACGGGATCGATACAGGACAGGATACACAAAAAGGATACCGGACAGAGTCAAAACACACGTCTTGCGGGTGCAGAGATTCGGTGACGGACTGACAAAGGGTGAGTGAGAGCACTGAGCTTAAACATGAGGGAAGCCAATTAGTTAATGAGCCGCAGCTGGCGCCAAACGGGCGGGGCCAATTGGGGGCCATGAGCAACCACGACAAGCAGGTTAATAGTTTCACCTAGAAGTTGTCAATTCATTATTATCTTATTCGTCTTATTACTATATTTTTATGTTCAATTACTTTTTGAATTTATTTTGTGAACAGGAAGACGTGTTTCATATCTATTTAGGGTTAACTTAGATGCTTTTGGGAGGCTGTGAACTAGAATAGAATAGAATTTACTTTTATTGTCATTCTTTGTAACCATGCACACAGAACGAAATGTCGATACACCTGAGCCGTACAGTTAAACTGTAGCAAGCCGATGCAGCCGCAGCCAAACAGGGCGCCGCCATTTTAGACCCAACTGCTGTATTGGGAGTCATTAGGTGACCAAACCCCCCAATTCCAACCCTTAATGCCGAGCACCAAGCAGGGAGGCAATAAGTACCAATGTTGTAAATCTTAGGTATGACTCGGCCGAGGCTTGAACCAGCGACCTCCCAGTCTCGCAGGGGGCGGCCTACCATCTAGGCTACCAAACTGGTCAATTGGTTTTCAGTAGAGGCGAGCAAAAACTATCGGTATCTGATTGTTATCGATCAATACTAGCAAGTATTTATTTAGATCAGATCAATACTAAAATTGCCAGCTTCCCTCACTTATAGTTTTCAGTTATTTGTCATTAGAAAATTGCGCTAGACATATGAGTAATTCTAGATACAAGCACGATTCTGGAAACATTGTATCTCGTATGTAGACTGTAGTAATTTGAGTTTTCACATCATTTTTCCCCGTCCATAAAACGTGGAAACATGGGAAACATAAGATCCCACCTTTGAACAAAAAAGCTTTCCTCAGTTTGGAAACGCCAAACGTATATTCAAAATCATAATCTTGGACTTACGTTTTGTCAATTTTGTTGGGAGCATTAATTTTTTTAAATGAAGTCACAGGTCCTAATCTGTTTGTGTTTGTGTGTACTTAGGGTGGCATGTACGTGTTTCAGCTGTTTGACTACTATGCAGCGAGCGGTGTTTGCCTTCTGTGGGTGGCATTCTTTGAATGTGTAGCTGTTGCCTGGGTTTATGGTGAGTATCAAGCCAAAGCAAAAAACAAAAGAAATACCAAACCATTTGTATGAAAAATTCAGAATTTAAAAAATGTTATCGTTTGGAAATGATCTTCTGAAAATGCATAAAATGAGGAAACAGTTTGTGCAAACATATTTTGGATGCCAACTTTTCAAAATGGAAACAGTTTCAGATCTAGTATTAAAAGTGGCTTTATTATCACCGATATGTATGTCGTAAATGTTTTTTACACAAGAGGTTGGCAACCTGGATAAACGCGTAATAAAGACTAAGGGGACATTGTCTATTATTTAGCCTAATAGGAAAAATAATCAATCATTGAAAATATATATCGGTTTGAACATTAGGCAAAAAAACATGAACGATCATATAAATGTACATTTTTTTTTAAATTATCTTCGGTCAAGAAATTTACTTTACATAACATGAGGCTCACTTAGAGGGAGCTGACATGATTTTCTGCCATCTTGCTACCATGGGTACCCTTACAACTTAAAACCTTGGGAAAGACTGGGTGAAAAAATGAGGAGAAAAATGGTGCAGTTTAGTCACTCTGAATCTTTTTGGTCTCTATTGTTCCTTGAGCTTTTTATTACTCGTTTTCGGTTGCTCTACACAATACATTGACATCTTGTGGTCAAACATTACACAGTGTCCTATAAACGTTTTTTGAAGATGAAAACATTCAAAGATCCTAAAGTGCTAACTTAACTGATCTCTCATATTTGAAAGTTCAGTACCATTTGGACAAAATACTAATGATTACAACATTCACATTTGAAACGGCGTCTTTGAAAAGTATCTTGAAATGTTGATTGTGGTTTTGCGCAGGCGTTGATAACTTCTACGATGCTGTGGAGGACATGATCGGTTATAAACCGAACCCTTGGATGAAATGGAGCTGGTCTGTCATCACTCCCTGCTTGTGCTTGGTAAGGTAGACATTTGTTTGTACAGAACAGCTTTGCTTGTTTTAAAAAAAGAGCCACTTTTAAATTAAAAAAAATCAAATAAATGATAAATAATAATGACATTACATATTCTAAATAAAATTATATTAGCTGCAGCATAAACCTGCCAAAACACATACACTTCACAGCTCCAAAAACTTGACATCACTGACGCCGCAACTAGTTTTATTAGCATTAGCTACTGGCGTTGCTGAAAAAGTAAATCTCTTACCTCCCTTTATTTTAAGGATTATTTCCCTCGAGTTTTGATTGTCGTAAGCCTAAACTAAGTGAGGATTTAACTTTTGTGATTAGCTGTTAGCTTCAGTATTGTCTGGCATTGCTCTAGGGGGCACTAGCTGCGACGAGCACATTGTTAACAACTAGGTAGCTAAACTATAGTACAAGAAAAGTCTTATTTGGTTCAAGGTGTTAGATGAGAAATCTTAAATTTGGCTAATTTGGTTTCCTTACCCTGTATTATTTCTATTTCAGTTTAATGACTAGTCATCTACCCAAATGTTGGTTGATAAACCTATCATTAGTTGCAAAACTAACATTTCTACGCACTTATAGGGTCTTATAATCAACCTAAATCTTTTTTCATGTCGGAATGTAAAGTCACACAGTAATACCCCTAAAATTTGAATGACTATTCAAATAGATGACAAAAAGGTTAATCAATTATACAAAGCAAACACAGTTATAATTTTATTCAGTTTAAGGAATCCCAAATCCATGGGTTTGTGCTATAAGCACTCATTAGTTTCTCAACGTTCAGCAGTCCACAGTTATGATCAAATGAATAATCCAATTCCTACTGGGACCTTGATGCGGAGCTCTATGATGAATCAGATCCTCAATGGATTCCTAGTCAAGGATAGCTCAACACTTGGGTCACCAAGATTTCAAGTCTTACAAGGACTTGAGGATTTTTCCCAGGAGAAAAAAAGACCTGTGAAGCCCTTAGAGACCATTTGTGATTAAGGGCTATACAAATAAAAATGACTTGACTTGACTTGACCTAGTTTATATTAGTTTATCGTCTTTTGAGAATCACACTATCACTGGATGGTGTCAAAATGAAGAACAGGAGAGATTTGGTTTTCCAGTTTTTAGTAATGTCTAGCTAACAATTGCTATGATAATCGTGGTCCTGTTTGTCGTCTGCACCGGCAAGCGTGTTCTGAGCGATGAATAAATTTGTGTATGATGTCTATGTCAATGATGTCTTTTTGTTACAAAACTATATTGAGACAGGGAACGAATCGTTGTTTGCTAATTACAATAATTCATTTATTTTAATACTTTAGTTATAGGATCAAATATTTACTACCATGTGTATCAAATTTTAATATTTTATTTGAATGTTAATTTCTCTATTTATTTATTTATTTATTTATTACTCACTTTTCAACGGTTGTTACATCAGGTTTTGTGTAGAGGATCGGCAATTGGGGTGGACTCTTAGCTTGCCAAGTAAGACAAATTCATTGTCTGTGTGTTTGCAGAGCTGCTTTATTTTCTCTCTCGTCAAATACAAGCCGCTGACGTACAACAAAGTGTACGAATATCCCGACTGGGCTATTGGAGTGGGCTGGACTCTAGCCTTGGCCTCCATGATCTGTATCCCCATGGTGGTGGTCATCAAGATCCTACGGTCTGACGGACCCCTCATCGAGGTGAGCATGTTTGCACAACTGACTCTTTTATTGTGAAAAGCTGCATTCAAATGGAAAATAACCAAGCAGAGATGGTTGATTTCAGTCGCTGTGTAGCAACCTTAAAGATTAAACATAACTCTCTTGAGGAAATTGGGTGATGATCATTTCCATGTAACATAAAAGCAAATTATGTGTTGCTATGACAACACTTTGCATTTGAGGATAAAAAAACACAGTAATCTTTTATTTTCATTGCAATAGCTTTTAAAGTCCTTGTGTGAGCTAACAAATCAATAATATTTTTGTAAGATTCTTAGTCATTTGTAAGGTTGTCATGGCAACTCTATTTATATGGAAACTAATCACATTCTTTTGACACTACACTTGAAAAATTGTTGCCACCTTATCAAGCGTTTAAAATTATATGACTAAATTTAGGGCTGTGCCTTTATGGGAGCAAAACGCACGTCAAATATTCATCTCATCAGCCGTACCGCTTATCCTCATTAGGGTCGCGGGGGGGCTGGAGCCCATCCCAGCCATCTCCGGGCAGTGGGCAGGGGACACCCTGAACTGGTTGCCAGCCAATCGCAGGGCACACAGGGACAGACAACTCATTCACACCTAGGGACAATTTGGACCGGCCAATTCACCTGAAATGCATGTTTTTGGAACGTGGGAGGAAACCGGAGTGCCCGGAGGAAACCCACGCAAGCACGGGGAGAACATACAAACTCCGCACAGGAAGTCTGGAGCTGGATTTGAACCCACCACAGGTTCCCATGACATGAACTGTGCCGCACAAGCGCTAACCACTGCGCCGCCGTGCTGCCACGTCAAATATTGCATTTTGATAATAAGGTAGCATACCAAAGCAAAATCTCTTATTTAAATGTTCATATAAGGCCAATGCAAACGAATTAAAGTATAAGGGGGTCCTTGACACGAAACCTAATAAAGTAGTTCAAATTTAGAGGCCTGTTGGAAACAAGAAAAAGCATGAACCGGAGCAGCAAAAAAAAAAAAAAAACACATGCCGCAGAAAATTTTCCCATTTTGTCTTTACAAAAAGTATGCCATTATTCTGTATCTTGGCTTTCTTTGACTAAACAGCCAACTGTAACATTCCTCCTTGTCAGTAGATGGCACGCAATTATTATTATTATTATTTTTCAATTTACTTGTGATTGCTCATGAGGTAGTACAGTATACTTAACTTATTTTAAAATTGTCTAAGACTGCACTACAACAAATAAACAAATATACACTTTAAATCAAGTAAAACTCTTGCACATACAGACGCTCCCCTACTCACGAACATTCAACAGGTAGATACGAAAATTTTTTGGGGATGTCCAAAAATATCCGGACGTTGCTATAAGTTAGATTTTGTATTGTGTTCACAGGTTACTCATACAAGCCTTAAACATACTTATACAAACCTTAAACATAAATTCCATTCAAAATATAGCACTGTAGCAACATACGAACAATTTCAACTTATGAACGATCGTCTCATTCATAAGTAGGGCAGCGTCTGTACGGTTGCTGATTTTAATAAAAAGATTTATTAATGATTAAAGATTTAGTAAAAAGTATTTATTTTTGTGCCTATTTCAAGTATTCAATTTTCTATTTTTCTTTAAAAAACAAACAACAACCAAATGAAATTATAGTAAAACTATGGAAAAACAGGTTAAAGTAAATCTCACATTACAAAAATATTTTCAACCAAAACAAATACAATTTATTATTTCCTTAGCTTAGGTGACCACAAAAACTAGTAAGTGTGCCTTGAGATTTCTCTGCTAGAAAAAAAGTGTGCCTTGGCCCAAAAAAGGTTGGCAAACACTGTTGTACACCATTTTTGCTGTTGTCCCTTTGCAGAGGATCAAGGCAGTGGCCGCCCCGGTTCGTGGCGGTGCTAGCTCCCGCCCTGCTGACCACCGTGGCCCCCGCGACCTGGCCTATCCAGTGGACCCCAATGGGAACAAGGGACTTCTGATGAAGGGCCCCAGCCACACCATCGTAGAAACCATGATGTAAAATAACCACAAAAAAAGTGAATGGGGGGCTCTCCATGAGATCGCTCTCCTCTCCCGCCAGCCTCCCAAAAGCTTTTCCCTAAGCTAACGCTAACTAGTCGCCTTTCGCTTTGCCGTCTGTGTTTCCTACTGTTTGTTTGTCTGTCTTGTGGGAAGAAAAGAAAAAAGGGTTTCAAGGAGGAAAGTCACAACAATGTTTTTGGGGAAAACTCCACAAATTAAGTATTTTCTTCTGCACAACAAAGTGCCCTAGGAGTGCTGGAATAAAAATTCCAAAGATGGGCTGATGTAAGCCAATCATGGCAAGATTGTGTATGGTACATGCAGTGTTTTAAGTGGCAGCCCCTTCGAACCTTGTCCCCCCAATACCAGGGATGTCCAAAGTCCACTTTTGGATACACATGTTCTGAAATTTTGAACAAAGCACATATAACATGAATGGAAAAACTCTTTATTTCATTGAAGCCATGTAAGCCAGGCATGTCAAACATACGGCTGTTGGATCCATTTATCCGACCCGCCGTAGGTTTTTGAATATGTCAAAGAAAGAAGCGAGTCCCTAGGGTCTTTCTATCAAAAGTTATGATTTTTCAAAGAAATGCAAATCAGATGCTCCTCCTGGCTGCTACATAAAAGATATACTCTCAGCTTTAGTAAGCCCATCTTAGTAGTTTAATTGGATCTACTTTAGTCTAATCTTACTGTCCATGCACTGATAGAACTTATTTTGTATTTCTTTTTAATTCATTTCATACTAGCTTGACAATTAAGGCAAAGTTTATATTGTTTTCAAAGCTCCAACTTGAATTTGTGAAGTGTGGTGAGTTGGTTCAGGTACAAAAGTGCATTCACTGCATTCAACTGTTAAAAAAAACACTTAACGCATTCAATGCCAAACATGAAAATCCTTATTTTCCTATTGTTTGTAAATAAACGTTTTATGCTTACAAAAAACACTTGTGTCGGGTCAAATAGGCAGAATGATATAGTATATCACTGAAAAACTACGGTAAGCAAAACACTTTAAGTTCACATTATTTTACTAATTTGACAGGAAGTAGATCCAGTTTCAGAGCCAAACTGAGTCTCTGCGATACCTGTTACCTGAAGTCTCTTAAGATACTCATTCTGTTGACATAACTGTGATCTACAGTACTACTCAACAGTCTTCCAACTGAAGAACCACCATCTTATTTATTTCACTTAAGTCCGTTAAAATACGCAGAGTACGATAGACACACATGAGCCAAAGGGACCAAAACACTAAAGCGAGCTTCCGCGTGAACTTAATGGTCAAAACCCATTTCCCTCCTGGGTAGGACACCTGTCTGACAACAAAAGCGTTCCTACCTATATACAGTCGTATGCAAAAGTTTGGGCACCCCTGATAATTTTCAAGATTTTCCTTTATAAATCATTGGTTGTTCGGATCAGCAATTTCAGTTAATATATCAAATAACAGACAAACACAGTGACATCCGAGAAGTGAAATGAAGTTCGTCGGAATTTACAGAAAATGTGCAATAATTGTTTAACAAAAGTAGGCAGGTGCGTAAATTTGGGCATCCCAACAGAAAAATTACTACAACATTTAGTAGATCCTCCTTTTGCAGAAACTTTACAAGATTGCCAGTACCTGAACTGGCCACACAGCCCCACAGCATGAGGGAACCACCACCAAATTCTACTGTGGGTGGCAAGTGTTTGTCTTGGAATGCTGTGTTCTTCTTCCACCATGCTATGCGCCTTGTTATGTCCAAATAACTTCATTTTAGTTTCATCGGTCCACAGCACCCTATTCCAAAATGAAGCTGGCTTGTCCAAATGTGATTTAGCATACCTCAAGCAACTCTGTTTGTGGCATGTGCGCTGAAAAGGCTCATGCCGCATTACTCTCCCATACAGCATCTCCTTGTGCAAAGCGTGCTGAATAGTTGAACGATGTGCAGTGACACCATCTGCAGCAAGCTCATGTTGTAGGTCTTCGGAGCTGGTCTGTGGGTTGAGTTTGACTGTTTTCACCATCCTTCGCCTGTGCTTATCTGAGATTTTTCTTGGCCTGACACTCCGGGCCTTAACTAGAACTGTGCCTGTAGATTCCATTTCCTCACTAAGTTCCTCACAGTGGAAATTGACAGCTGAAAACTCTGAGCTAGCTTTTTGTATTCTTCCCCTAAACCATGATATTGAACAATCGTTGTTTTCAGGTCATTTGACAGTTGTTCTGAGGCTCCCATGTTGCCTCTCTTCAGAGAAGATGCAAAGGGGAGAACAACTTGCAACTGGCCGCCTTAAATACCCTTTCTCATGATTGGCTTCACCTGTGTATGTAGGTCAAGGGTCAATGAGTTCAACAAACACATTTTTTGTTCCAGTAATTAGTGCTCAAGGTATTCAAATCCATAAAACAACAAGGATCCCCAAATTTATGCATAAGTAATTATTGCACACTTTCTGTAAATCCTATGAACTTCGTTTCACTTCTCAAATATTACTGTGTTTGTCTACTATATGATATATTTAACTGTTATTGCTTATCCGAACAACCAATGATTTCTAAAGGAAAATCTTGAAAATGATCAGGGGTGCCCAAACTTTTGCATACAACTGTACACCTAAAAATGAACCTGCGCCCCCCATGGAGAAAACATAAAGCAATCACAAAAACATGTACATTTTGGCTTCTACATCTTCTGTTTCAAATTTAAGGTCTGAATCTAAGTGCAATTGGCGGCATGTAATCAAGTGAAAGTGAGTCAGGGTAGGCAAAAGTCTTGAAAGCATTCCATTCATCAAGCAAACCAAAAATGTTGACCCAAAATTTGGACAACCCTGGTGTCCCAAACAAAAATTTGTTTTTGCTGCACACAACCATTTTTATATTTGACAAATCAAAACTGTGAAGTGCAAAAAGGTATTGAAGCAAAAGAGCTGCTGAATGTGTAAGTACAAAACTCCAAAGCAGGATGTCGGTTGTAAAAAGCACCTTACGCACATGGTGGCCATAAACGCCACACCCTGCCTGAGAGGGATGGATGTGATGAACCCTGAACATTTGTCGTGTTTTGGCGTCGTGCTTTGTGGTAGCCGATAGTTCGCTTTTGTAGATCTGCCCCAATCTCTGATTGCACCTGGATGGTATTACCCTGCGCCTAAAAACTTCATTTTGCACCATCATAGTCACCTTTTTAAGGAATGTGTGCTTTTATTCACTGTGAATGAGTTGAACAAACACAATGCTGTACAAATGGGATCGACAAAAGTGTTCAGATAGCGTTATAATACAGTCAAAAGTCTTGGTGTCATTTTGACATTGAATATCTCAAAGACTAAGAAGGATATTAAAACACGTGCGGTAAATTCCAAAAGCTTTTAATCTCAATTTTTACTCAAAATGTTCAATGTGAGCACCATTGGTCACATGATACACATTAAGTCGATAGTTGCAAAAGCTTGTCAGCTCATCCACCTCTCTTGGAATTGCAAGCATTTAGACCAGGAGTCTCCAACATTTTTCAAGCTAAGAGCTACTTTTTGTTACTAATTAAAAAAAGGGTCCTCAGTTCCATACGGATTTCTAAAATAACAACTTATCATGTGAATACTATGTAGTTACTATGCTATTACCAGGGTAAATATTGGAATTAGGGTTCAATAGACTCAGGCAACCACTAAAAAAACAGATAACTTTACTAGAAAAACACAATGACACGCTATTTTCAGAAGAGGTCTGTGGGGACCTAAACTGTTGTTTATAAGCACCCAGGTACCCACGTTGGAGACCCCTGATATAGTTGAATATTCTCTTAAAGT
Organism: Urocampus carinirostris; assembly: GCF_059441175.1. NCBI lineage: Eukaryota > Metazoa > Chordata > Actinopteri > Syngnathiformes > Syngnathidae > Urocampus > Urocampus carinirostris. The sequence goes on along the minus strand of NC_142354.1, from coordinate 5,412,345 downwards.
AGAATTTAGATTACAAATTAAATTAAAAAGGCCCTGATGAGAATTGAACTCATGACCCCTGGTTTACAAGACCAGTGCTCTAACCACTGAGCTACAAGGCCTATACACCTTGTGAAAAAGCTCTTTAAGATGGAAACCAACCCCCTACACTGTCATTGTCATTTAACAAAGGGTCTTTCAAGACTTCGATTAGAACAAGTAAACCAACTACAGTGCAACAAACACCCAGTAGGATATGCATTTCCGAATTCGCAACAACTAAGACCCCTCAACTAAGGACTCACAATAATAGAATACTCCCAGTGGAATATTCTCCAAACATAGATTTTGGATTATGATGTAATTTGAAGAAGCCTTGACAAGACTTGAACTCATGACCACTGGTATATAAGACCAGTGCTCCAATCATGGAGCTACAAGTCAGCTTCTAACTCGGAAGGCTCTTAAAGATGGAAACCAAACCCCTTCACTGTCGTCATTTAAAAATGGGTAATTCAAGACTTTGATTAGAACAACTAAATCAACTACATGAACATTAGCATCCCAATAATACCTCCATCCATCCATCCATTGCCTTCCGCTTATCCGAGGTCGGGTCGTGGGGGCAGCAGCCTTAAAAGGGAAGCCCAGACGTCCCTATCCCCAGCCACCTCCTCCAGCTCATCCGACGGGACCCCGAGGCGTTCCCAAGCCAACCGAGAGACATAGTCTCTCCAACGTGTCCTGGGTCGCCCCCGGGGCCTCCTGCTGGTGGGACATGCCCGGAACACCTCCCGAGGGAGGCGTCCAGGAGGCATGCTTATCAGATGCCCGAGCCACCTCATCTGGCTCCTCTCAACGCGGAGGAGCAGTGGCTCTACACAGAGTCCCAATAATACCTGTCTAGAATAATCAAGAGGGAATCAATGGAATACCATACTCCCTTTCGAACATTCCTCAGCCTTTTTCAAGCTGACAGCTACTATTTGTTACTGATCAGCCCAAAAAGCACCCAGTTTGATATGCATTTCCGCACTAGCAACCAACAACCGTCATTACTATGTTGTTACTTTGTTATAAGTAGGTTAAATATTAGAAACCTAGTCAAATAGACATAGAAAATCATAATGACCTAGCACTGGTGAGCTACTTTCAGAACAGGTATGTTGTCACCTCAGCTGTTTTCTGACGGCACCATGTTGAAGACCCCTCATCTAGGGGGACGCACGATAATAGATAATCCCAGTTGAATATTCTCTTAAAGTAGAATCTGGATTACAAATTAACTTAAAAGGGCCTTGAAGAGAAGTGAACTCATCACCCCTGGTTTACAAGATCAGTGCTCTAACCATTGAGCTACAAGGCCTCATCTCTTTCTCCAAGAGCTCTTAAAGATGGAAACTAAACCCATTCACTGTCATTGCCATTTAAAAAAGGGTAGTTCAAGACTTTGATTCGAACAACTAAACGAAGCAGAGGAACATTAGCATCCCAATAATATCTGTCTAGAATGATCAAGAGGGAATCAACGGAATACCGCAGTCCCTTTCGAATATTGCTCAGCCTTTTTCAAGCTGACAGCTACTTTTTGTTACTGATCAGCCCCAAAAGCCCCCAATTTGATAAAATAACAATTAACAGGTCTTATTACTATGTTGTTACTTAGTTGGAGAACCCTCATCTAGGGGGACTCACGATAATGGAATACTCCCAGTTGAATATTCTCCTAAATAGAATTTGGATTATAAATTATCTTAAAAAGGCCACGATAAGATTTGAACTTGAGACCCCTAATTTACAAGTCTAGTGCCCTGAACACTGAGCTACAAGGCCTGGCACTTATGTCTAAAAAGCTTTCAAACGTCGAAACAAAACACCTTCACTAAAACTCAAGATGGTAATTTAAAGCAGGGTAGTTCATGACTTTGATTCGACCAACCAGACCAACTACAAGAATATTGGCATCCTAATAATAGTATTATTATTAAGGAATATTATACATTTCCCAACCTTCTTCAAGTTAAGAGTTATGTTTTGTTACTGATCAGCGCAAAAAGCACATAGTTTGATATATATTTCTAAAATAACAACTAACATTATTATTTAATTATAATAAACATTATTATGATTAACATTAATTATTATTAACTGTTATTACTATGTTGTTACTTTATTATTACCAGGTTAACTATTAGAAGTAGGGTTAAATAGATTCAGTCAATCACTAAAACATAATTTTACTAGAAAATAAAATGACCCAGAACTGTTCACTGTGTTATTTTCAGAACAGGTATGCAGGCACCTCAGCTGAGTTTAGGGGGCATCACGTTAGAGACCCCTGATGCAGACCAATCCTTTCACAGATCTCCACAAAAGATTACATGGTCTGAGATATGGGTGGCCAGGACATGAGATTATGATCATTCAGAAATTGTCTAACCCTGAGGCTCCAGTGTGGTGGCACCCCATTCTGTTGAATAATGAAGTCAACAGACTCTCACTCAATTTATCCATTACCCAGTTTTCCAGCATTTCAGGGTACATCTCACCATTGACCGTTACACTCTTAAAGAAGAGTGGTCCGTAGACAGTTTTCTTTAACATAGCACAAAACAGTATATCAGGAATAACAGAAGCTGTTGCAACAATTGGATTTGACTTACCAGCTTGAGGTTTGGTCCTCACATTGAACATGTTTTAATATTTCATGTGAAAATTGTCATGACAAGCTTTCGGAATTTACCAGATGTGTTTTTATATCCTAAATAATCTCTGAGATACTCTGTCAATATATGCCCAAGATTTTTGAAACACCTCGGATAAGTCAAATTTAAACAAAATACGTAGGAGTGTATTCATTTCTTTTCAAAAGAAAAAAAAAATAAAGTTATTTGAAAATGGGCTCATATGACTATTAGGACGTCGGAGAAAAATAAACCCGATTACTAAAAATAAACATATGGCAATGAGGTATTGGACACCACTGCTGGGTGCGTTACTGAAGAACAGGAATTTGTTGCACATTATATTTACTTAATTAAAAAAGTGATTCAGTTATCCTAAGATTTATGAGACCAAAATGTAGCACGTTAATCGGAAAGCATCTTACAAATTACCGTTATATACTCGCATAGAAGTCAACCCCGTAAAATTGCTTTAAAATAGCCACGTAATGAAAAAATAGAAATAAATGTGTACACCAACCCGTGAAAGCAGTGATCCCTTTCTGGCTTACCCTCTGATTTTAGGATTTCCTTTTTTTCGTTGTAAATTCGGCTTGCATGCGAGTATGTACGGTAGGGAGAATATCTCAATGGGAAGAAAATTCATCCCCCCGGAAAACATGACGCCTCCCATCCAGCAGTGCAAAGACAGGAAGACAATGCAGAAAAAAATAAGTCAACTAATTCAGAATATTGTATTCACATCTGAAATACTTCAACATATTCACTGGATTAAATATAAGTATCCAGTTTAAGGCTGGACTTCTGCCAAATATAAAATCCCTTCAGGAGCAAGTCTCAATACTGGTGCCCACACATATAATTCATCCCATCATTCAAACCCAAACAAGCTAATGTCACACTATTATCATGCCTACAATTTGCTAACCTCATGTAATAATTTACATTTTCTATTACTCATTTCAATTTCTCATTGACTTTGATAAAGAGCGGTCAATGTCTTTTTTTCATCACAATTTTCACCCCAATTCTTCCAAAAGCAAACATATGCATATCCCCACAGAAAATAAGGACACTTTTCTCAGACATTAAATTCTCTCCTTTCAGAGTTGATTTAAAGTGTTTATCCAAGGTTTTTAACGAGTCGCATGTTTTTCACATTGGCTCAATGCTGCCCCCCAGGATACGCGTTCCCCCCCCCAAAAAGCGAGCTCCGAATTTAAATGTTTTTATTCCACCGTCACATTGAAGTGCATTTGCATACATAGTCACTCTTCCTCATCCCATTTACAGTTTCCACGGTATTATTATATTATAATTATAAGAAGCTTTTCAACTTTGTTTGTTTCATTCCAAGTCATCTTATAAGCTTGAGAATAAATGTTGATCAGGTTTTAAAAACGTGTACCACTTGTTTTTGAAGTTTCTTGATAAAAGCAAATAACAAAAGTTAAAAAGAAATACCCTGTGCTTTGTTTCTACGTGTATTCAGAATCTGCTGGCTTAAAAATATCTAAATAATGTGATGTTAATTACTTTTTGTCCATGTATACTTATTTAATAATTGTCAGCTTCCTTTCATTGCTTTTTTTCTGATTGTGATGCTTACAGATGTGTGCTTCCTTATTTAGACAGTCCACGAATCACATTTTAGCCATTACGTGTGGCCAGGGTGTAACCCAGTGTTTACCAACCATTTTTGAGATGAGGCAAATTACATTTAATGCAAAAAATATTCACTGGCTGGGCTGTGGTGCGAGGTAAGGGCACCCTAGTAGAAAATGTTGTTTACAGGAATGGCGGGAACGGGACGAACGGCTGATAAGATCATCCGCACGTCCAGACGCAGAGGGGCCCTGATGACGTAGAAACGCTCGGTGTTGTTTTGAACATTCCAGACATCGCGACGAGGTGGTGGAGCCCACGTTGGGCTTCCTTGGCACGCCCATGGGAGGAGCCGGCACACCATCTTGCGGGGAGACGTGGGCCGATAAGGAGAGAGCTGAAGGACTTCAGAAGAAAGCTTCACCCAGACTCAAAAGGACACTAATTTGTCCGATTTCGATGGAATACAGTTAATTAAATAGTGAATGAAATTAAATCTGCCCCCGTATGAAAATGTTGGCTTTCTTGTTGATCTTTTCCATCAAGAAACGAGCATGCATAAATTGTTGGGTGAATGTAGGTTGTGTTTGGTTAATGGAGTCATATAACTAATTCGAACAATTCGGTAAACCGTACATTTTGATATTCAATTCCCAACAATTCTGGCGACCCCGACGTGAATTGAGGAGAAAAAACTTCGAGAGATCACAGGAAAAGAATCACAGGGTTTGGAACCCTAAGCGTCCGTCCCCATCCACACAGGTGATGACCTGATAAATTAGACATCGCAAATTGCAACCTGTTTTTCCTCTGGTGGCCACGTTCTTTAAGGTAAGCACAATATTTGTTATTTAAAGTATACATTCTGCACAATTGGAGACTACTAAATTGAACGGTGGAAAACGGCAGTAATTTGTTTGGATATTGTAAGAAATGTGTGGATGGTAGTAAGGTGTAAAATCTGGGATTTACTTGCTACTGAAATAGGAAAGTTTTGGTACTATTTCAGGGACCCACTGAAATAGGAAGGTTTAGGTACTATTTCGGGGTTTGGTAGGAAAGTGTAAAATTTGGTAAACTTCGTACGTGAATAGTTTGGTATTATATGTGGTTCTGATATGGTGTAAGATTTGGTATTTACGTATCACGAAGTCGGTTGAACTTAGAGTGTGAAAGTAGAAGCAGTGTGACTGTGATACAATTTGGACTGTCTTGTCGGATATTTGGCCAGGACATATGGGGGCAGATTGGCGGATAGGCAGATTGGTAGATTGTTTAGGAGAAGAAGCCTCGACAAGGATTGAGTCTCAGACTAAGTGAAAAAAAAAAGTGAAAAAGTAAAACAAAAAATTAAAAGTGATCAAAATAAACCAAGTTGCATATTCAGAGGGGAAATTGAGCCAGGGTACACGTTTCAATTTAAACACGAATTTAAAATTGAACAGAAACCTAAAGCACCAAATTTAGTTAAATTAAAATCACTTAAGTAAAACAACAACACGGTAAAGAAAAATAGGAAATAGAGGTTCGTTTGTCTGGGCCCTGTGTATGTCTTATTTGTTGGTGCGTATACCTATCCTGTAAGCTTTTATTTCATGTGTTTGTGTTTGTCTGTCTTACTCGTCAAAAAAAAAAGAGAAAACGGCTCAGAAAATTGTGCTTTTAAAGGTTAAAAAAAAAAACGCTTTTAACAGCAGGGCCCAACAGCTTTCACTGGTTTACCACTGCCACATCATACAGGTGCCCTGCCCATCCCTTAGAACACATCTAAATATCCCAATATCCTTTAACAACACCTCTCCACTCATTCCTATCACATACAAGAGCTCTAGCTTCCACTATATTTAGACGTCTGCAGTACACACATAACACCAGTCATCCACGTCAATTGCAGCCTTCCTCTTGGTCTCCTTCCATTTACTTCTGCTCTGTAGACTCTCTTCAACATTCGCTCCTCATCCATCCTCTCCATGTGTCCAAACCAACCGAGTACTCTCTTATCCACACCCTTGCTTAGTTCCACTACTACTACAGTTCTATCTCTCGCAATTTCATTCGTCAATCTATCCAATCTTGTCACTCCTAACATACTCCTCAAACACTTCATCTCAAAAACATTTAATTTCCTTCTCAAATCTGTATCCAGGCTCCAAGTCTCTGCACCATACAACACAGTCGGCACAATCACACTCTCATACAGTCCCCTCTTAACATCCATACTCATTCTCTTGTTGCTCATTACTCTCCTCAGAGCACCCAAAACCTTGCTTCCTTGATTCACTGTGTGCAATAACTCGCATTCCATTCCACCAACTGCGGCCACATCACAACCCAAGTACCTAAAGCTTTTAAATTCTTCCAGCACCTTTCCATGCAACCTTATTTCCAACGGCATGTAAGGGCCCGGTCACACAGCCGTTTGCATCCGTATCGCGGGTAAAGTTTTGCGATTTTTTTTTTTGCCCGTGGTTGCCCGCGATGGAAAATGCGCAAAATTGGCCAACCCGCTGTTCATCGGTGGTATGCCCGCAAAACAGACGAAGGCGACTGTTCCGCTTCCTCATCGCTTCATTTCCGCGTCATTTCCGCGTGTGGACCACGGGTATAAAAGCTGCCGAGCCGGTGTTGTGCCGAGAAATGCATCCCTGCCGAGATTTGCATCCCCTGGCTACTATAACCACTTTGACCTGGTTTTATCTCACTTTTATATCACTTTTCAGGAATGTAATAGCGGACATATAACCAAAACCGCTTTGTCTTGCATTTGTTGGGAATGTAATACAACTTAAACCGTTCCGTCTTTGTATTTGTTGTGAATGTAATCGAACGGTAATGCACACCGTATATAAATCACTTGAACTCATGACCACTGGTATATAAGACCAGTGCTCATTTTTATTTTCTTATCTTGTTATGAAATGAAAAGAAATGTCAAGAAATAAAAATGGATTAAGACGAGGTCACTACAGTGACGGGGATCCATGTTCACCCCTTGACGTCTCGAGCACAACTGACGTGTGCTCGGCAAATCACGCTGTATATACGCAGAGAAAGGCGTTTGACCGTCACACGCGTTACACGAGCTAATTCACGTGACAACACCTCGATACAGGCGCAAAACAAACGTGCTATGACCGTGCTCCACCCACGATTACCCGCTAAAATTTCACGTCCTACCCGCGTGTAACCACGCCCTGGCCGCGGCCGTAGCACGTCGCTCTGTGTCTGTACCGCGTCATTACCTCGTGTGTACCACGTGTGCCGCCCGCGGTTACACGTGGTCTAAAGTTTTGAGCAGTGCAAAACTTTTTTGCACGGCCAACCGAGTGTGAATTTCCGACCGCGTGTAAAGCGCGGCTGTATCTCGTCTGTATGGCGCTCTCAAAGCGTCCAACAGTGTCTGCTTCACAGGCAGAAATTTCTGGCCGTGATTTAGCCTCGATACAGACGCAAACGGCTGTGTGACTGGGCCCTTACACACTCTTCCAAACTCCATTACCAACCTTCTCAAAGTTTCCTCAGAATTAGCCACAAGCGCTGTGTCATCTGCAAACAACAACTGACTTACCTGCAACATCGTTCCACCGTTATCCATCATCTTTACACCTCTGCCGGATACACTAGCATTCACCTCTCTCACCACACCATCCATGAACACATTAAACAGCCATGGAGACATCACACACCCCTCTTTCACACCAGGCAACACAGGGAACCACTCACTTGTCTCACTCCCTACTCTTACACATGCTCTGCTATTCACATAAAAACTCTTTAATGCTTCCAAAAACTTTCCACCCACTCCATACATTACCATCACCTGCCACAACGCCTCTCTATCGACACTGTCATACGCCTTTTCCAAATCCATAAAAGCCAAACAAACATCCTTGCCTTTTGCAAAATATTTCTCATGCACCTGTCGTACTGCAAACACCTAATCCACACATCCTCTTCCTTTCCTGAAACCACTCTGCTCCAACCTAACACGGGCGGCTAAAAGAGATAAAAGGAAACACTCTGTATCAAAGAAGTAAAACTGAACTGGCTACTTAGTGCCCTCTTTTTTTTTTTCCCAAAAATCTCTTAAACCTCAAAAATAAGGGCTCATTCTCTACATTCAACAATCAAATATTGCAACCTGCATGAGAATACTTATTGTGTAAATCTTTAATGTATGAACAACAGACAAACCTGTAAAATATAGAGATTGTGTGTTGGAATGAGGCTGTGTGGACCACATACTATACTGCTTGCTCTCACACATAACATCATACTTAACACTTCTATACTCTCTTACACATACATTCTGTCATAGACACACTACTATGCTACCACACACACACACACACACACACACACACACACACACACACACACACACACACACACACACACACACACACACACACACACACACACGCACAGGCATACACACACTACTATAATTTCTTACTATACTCTCATACACACATTGCTATAATCTCTCACACATAATACTATACTCTCAGGTACACACTACTATTCTCTCTCATACGTGATACTATGCTGGCAAACACATACTACAAAACTCTCACGTGAACTACTATATTTTCTCACACGTACTACTCTACTGAGAGCAACAGGTGGGGTGATTATTACACTCGGTGTGGAAAAAAACCCTATTATAAAAGTGATTTTAATGGTGCGTGAGAAAGATGAGTACTGTTATGTGAGAGAGTTTATTAGTGTGTGCTAGAGTCTATAGTAGTGTGTAAGAGTATAGTAGTATGTGTGAGAGAGTAGAGTAATTTGTGTGTAAAAGCCGAGTAGTGTTTATGAAGGAGTATAGTCATGTTTCTGCATGTAAGACTGTGTTTGTATGTATACCTGTTGTGCATATGTGTGAGAGAAAGTATGATCTACTTCTCAAACGGTTTCTTATATTGACACATGTACACAACAAGTATGCACGCACACACAAATACTACAAAGAAATGAAGACCAATACAACTCTTTTTCAGTATGTTGTATTTGTTGCATTACAAAATGTAAAAATCCATGACAATATTTACACAAAGTCACACTTATTTGTGCTTTTTTGAATTCACGCACACTTAACGCACACACAGTTTTCTGACAAGATTCTCGATATTTACATGTAAACAAACGGCTTTCTGATGCAACAGATACACTCACACATTTTGCTTAATTGTTTACCTAAATTGCAGATGCATGCTGGGAAAAATTGGCTGCAAAAATTCAGTGTTATCAGGAGGGTACACTACTACAAAAACGTACTGTATACTTGTTTTGTTGTTTTACACCAGGGTTCTCAATCTCATGCAAATTGCGCCCGCGGGATGATAGTATAAGGCCCTCTGCCTAATACAAAAATTTAAAGTGACAGTGGGTATTATTTAGTGCCTATTTGTGGTTGAATAAATAATTCATTAAAATATAAACAATGTTGATTGTCCTCAAAAACAAAAATCTCGTGGAAAGTTGGGCAACAAATTTGTTTTGGTAGTAGTTTTCATTCACCCTTGCACTTTTTAGCACTTGTTTTTTTTTTGGTGTACCTGTAGCAGCAAGAAGGCGGACGATGATGTCAGTTCCCTCTCGGTCAGTGATTCTCAAAAAGTGGGGTGTGCCCCACTGGTTGCTGGAGGGAATGTCCATGTTATTCTTGGGGGAGTGCGAGAGGATTTCTTCTTCTGGGGAGGGGCGCAACAGAAAATATTTGAGAAGCACTGACTTAAACTAAAACTTAATGACACAAAGGTCATTGTTAGTCATTTAGGTTGGCATTGGATCATTCAGAAGTCATTAGGTAACCTCTCGAGGCAGTTGGCTGAACTGAGAGAATAGGAGGCCAATATTTTTGCAACACCTTCTAACTTTATTGATTGTAAATATAATACAAAATGTTAAAATGAAATGGTTCCACTTCATGATTGTGTCTCACATGTTGTTGATTCTTAGAAAATATGTTTCAGTTTTTTATCTTTAAGTTTGAAGCTTGAAATGTGGCATTATGACTAACAATTCTTGGGAGGGTCAATACTTTTGTGAGGCACTGTATCTTGTCCCTTCTCCTTGACAGTCTGAACAACTTTCACAATAATCAAATCATCTAATCACATCATTATAAATATTTTACTTGCAATGTGAAAAGCGTCCTTCTCGTTTATGATACAGAAGTCGAATGTCAGGTTGAAATGCAGGTTTGTATCTGAGTCTTATATTTTTGTCAAATCAATGTTTTTTTTTGTTTGTTTTTTTAAAAAGGATGTTATTTTTACCACTACGAAGCACTTAATGATACACAGTGTCCCTTTAAAGAAAATGGGCACAGTTCTTTTTAACATTTTGCATATGAAAAGTGTTTTTGGTCAATTGATGGGCAGCTACACTGTTGTTATGATCACTTTTGAACAGAAAAGCAGGATCGCCTTTTGGAATCCACTGCTTTAATATGAACCGGGGAGCAGTAGCTCAAGTGATAGGTGGTCGTCTTGAGACCAAAGAGGTCACAGGCTGATTCCTCGCTCCTCTGGGTTAAATATTAAAGTGTCCTTGGGCAAGACACTGAACACCTATTGCCTCTGCAGGAAGTCGCCTTGCATCGCTGACTCTTATAGCGGTGAGTAAGTGTGTATGTGAATGGGTAAAGTGAGAAAGGAATTGTAAAGTGTTTCAGGCGTTCTTAGTGACTGGTAAAGCATGAGAAATGCGGTCAAGTTACCATGAAGAGCCATATCGGACAATACATCAAAGGTTTTCGATGAAATGGAATTAAATCTGATGATGATAATGTGGTAACTCTTTATACAACCACCTTTTTTTATTTTAAACCAAAATCTTGCTAGCCCTACGAATGAAGATCTGGATCACGAGCAGTCCCAGATGCAACCACTGAAGACTGCTTGTGACTGCTTACTGTGCATGCAAACTACAACAATCAAAAAATATTTTTTTGCTGTTAAATGTTTTTGTTTGTACGTTCATTTAAAGTTACAGTAACCTATATTAGGTATACAGTAAGTGCCTATGGATCATCAAATCTCTCCATCTCATACTTATCAAACTCCGCCAATTGCTCCCTTTATTAATGATTGCAGTTACCCTTTTTAAGCAATAAAAAAGCTTACAGATACAATGCGGCACCTATTTACTCAGAGCAAGACAGACATGTAGAATACAACAATATTAGCAACCTAAAATGACGTTGTCTGTCTGCTAGCAGTGACAGAGACAATCTGTATTTGAACTGAAATGAGCAATATGAGATCGGAATTTTAAGAAAGTAATGGAAAATTGTTATACGGCATACAAAACATGAAATGATTAAAAAAAATCGTTTAAAATACGAGGAAAAGACATAAGTTGATAGGTATGCTAGCTCCATCACTCATCCTTGCAAACGGCTCCCAATCCTGAACCTTCCTAGAGCACTCCCCCAAACCTTCTTTAAGGTAAATGCCTCAGAGATAAGTGTTCATAATAAACTCACATTTAATTCTGTTAATACCACCTTATTCATGTTGTTACTGTAGCTTTAAGTTTACAAACTAAATTCCTATTTGAATGTATTTTAAGTGATCAAGAAGATGTGTTTGGTAGCTTTTGGTTTACTTTAATGGTTTTGGGAGGTCAACAAGGGCCAATTTGTTCTTAACGATTTCATTTAGGGAAACTTCACTCGTTACGCGAGTAATTGGAGGTATACAAGCACAATCCTGGAACAAATTAAGCTTGTATTAAAAGGTACCAGTGTACTTGTTTATTGACTGATATCGGCCATGATATATGAATATTGGATCGGGACAACCCTAGGGCAAACATGAAGAATGAGTGGAGTTTGGGAACGTTCCATTTCACTCAAGTAGCCTGCCTGTTTTGAAGGTTGGGGTGAAAGAGGGTGCACGGAGGGTTAATCGGGTGGACGAGTTCATGTGACGGGCGTGCGGGCTCCTCTTAGCGCCGCTAATCCACAAATAATTGCCTCGGAGAGAGACACGTTTCGGAAGAAAACAGCAGCAGGTGATGTAAAGCTGCAGGATGGAATGCGTGGCACTTAAATATGGGTGTGGGGTTCTTTGCGAGGCAGGTTTGAGCCTCTTGAAGGCAACCTCGTGATTTCAGAAGTTTTAACGCCGACAGCCATAGCCAGGGGAATCAGGAAACACAATGCCAATTCAATAGTTGCCATTGTAACCGCAGCATATGGATTTTGGACAAAGGTTTTTGGAAGCATTTCGAACATAAAAATTAGGATCTGGAGCATCAATCCTGCCATATATAGAATTAAATGTATTTAACAAATAATTACCTAACATGCCCCTTTGCCTTAATTTGCTGCACAATGTTGCATGCGCCGTTTCTTCATCTTGTGCACTCCCTATGAGCAGTAAGCGTGCTAGAGGTCTCGGCAGGAAGCAAGTTCCTCCAGTGAATAAGGATTCATCCAGAATCTCTTTAGGGAGTTTTTTGTGTTGTCTTTAAAAGGCTTCCTCTGTCCACCAGCACTGCATTAACTGAGGTGTAATTGACCACAGAGAATTCCGCGTGGTAGTCTGTGGCTAGGCATTCGATTAACGTGCCCCAGACGCCTAAATTTCCCCGACGGATTACCATCTTATTGAGGTGGGTCTCTTTGACCCCTAGAGCTATGTTGGCTGGAGCCTCGCATTCCTAGCAGAGTCACCCAAGCCGGCCAGCTCAAAGGGTAGAGCCAAGACTAAGAGTAAGCTGGTGACCGTATAAATAAACACGTAAATACATCAAGTAACAACTAAATTTTATGTGATTCATCATTCTATGCATTTTGTCATTTACTTTGTCTTTTCTTAATGTGATGTATACTGTAATGTATGTTGTCTTGTATTTTTCATGTATTTTGTTGAGTAGTCTGTCATGTTATATGTTCATTTATTTGTATATCATATAGTTTTAAGTACCTTTTTATCCATACATTTATTTCTCCATAAGTCAGGAAACCCTGGTCCTTCCTATTTAGACACATCCAAAAAGTTCAAAGTGTGCTTGGACACAATTATTGCGACAGAGCCACAACATACAAATGTACTTCAACTAAAGTCTTTGGAGAATATTGCATTTGGACATAGACCTCTTCAAAGTGTGCGTAGTGATGCATAAAAGATGTTGTGATGACATCATGGTGCGGCTCCCTCTCAACAACACACACTTGTGGTGCTGCATTGCATCTAACCAAGTTCTTATGAATTTAGCAGCAATGTGGATGCAGACTCTGCAGTCAGTGAGGACATCATCTGTCCAGAATTATCAAATCTTCAGGTTTGTGGTCTCCCGGGTCACCTGACTGAATTGAATTTACAGCAAAGAAATACCTTGTGACGGGAGAACAGTCACAATCAAGCTCTGAACCAAGATACCACAATCTGTTTAAGAGCTCTGAGACAAACTAAAACTACATATCAAGACTCAAGATTTAAAAGTGACCAATAACTGAAGGTGGGGTGCCCAAGTGCTACAGGTCCAGCGGGCGATGGTACAGGGTGTTGTTGTTGTCCTCTGCGCCTTCCAGCGGGTTGCGGCTAATGACCAGCTCCAAGCGGTCGCCGGCTTCCGTGATGAGCGGCACCGCCAGGCAGCAGTCGAAGTCCCGAGTCCTAACATGGTTCACCTAAAACAGAGACAGAAAGAGTGAAAAAGGCTTAGTGCATAAAACTTTGAGGTATCTGGTCATATCACCCCAATTTTTGCTGATCTGCACCGACTCACTGTCCGTTTAAGATATGACTTTAAGGTTCTGTTGCTAACATGCAAAAGTTTGCATGAACTTTCCCCCTCTCATCTTTCCGATCTAGTCGTGCCCTGCGTTCCTCGTCAGAGTCTCCACTCACAAAATGCTGGTCTTCTTGAGACTCCAACAGCCAAGAAGAAATCCACAGGATTGAGAGCGTTCTCCATACCGGTCCTGGTGCTGTAGAATGTTCTGCCTCCTGAGATAAGATCTACAACCTTGGTGAAAATGTTTAACTCTGATTTTTTTTCTTGTCCTTTGCCGGCTGCCTGGCTGGTAAAGGAGTGAGGGAGAAGGACGAACTTGGATAAGGCAGCAACACTTTAAGTGCAAATGATTTAATGATTGTAAAAAAAAATCTGCTTTTTATTATTTTTATATGAAAAGGTTTACCTGAATTTGGGAACTTCATTTAGTCTTCTTTATATAGTGTTAAAGAAAGAGGCTAATGTGTTGTGTTTTTGGAGGATAGACATGTGTTTTATTGTCACTTTGTACCTCATTTAATTATTAAATACCTTCATTCTTGTTTAGCACTCCTGCTTTCAGTTCTTGCTTCCCCCACATGGATCCATTATCTTGCAAAACATAACAGAATGACCCGACGACAAAAGGACCAAGGGAATGCTCCCACATCCCTGTCCTGGCAACTTTTGGTTCCTGTCTCGGGGGCGAGGAGAATGCCGCTCGGCCACGCCTGGTTCCTGTCTCGGCGGCGAGAAGGTGGCCCCTGAGCCGCGCCCTAGTTTTCATAAACTGGCTGCGAGTAGAAGGCCCATCAGCCGCGCACTGGTTTTCTGTCCTGGTGGCGAGCAGAAAGCCCCTCGGCCGTACCCTGGTTTCCTGTGTTTGCGGCGAAGGGCAAGGACCTTCGACCATCCAGTTCCCTATAGCCTCTGTACCTTTTTTTCTATGGTAAGGTCATTCTGGTACATTTTTGGGAGGATGGACCCATGTTTGATGGTCATTTTGTCTTTGTTTTTGTTTTTTTGGGATATTTTGTTGTGTCAGGAACCCATGTTGGACTGTCACTTTGTATCTCCTTTTATCATTAAATACTTTTTCTCTCGAGGGCACCCTTTCCTCCAGTTCTTGCTTCACCCATAAAATCCATCATCCTCCAAAAAATAACATTCAGCCTGTTTATACTTCTGCAAAGACACCCAGGTGCTATTTTTTAAAATTTCAACTCAACCCAGTAGACTTTATGGAGTACATGTATTTTTCAATACCTGAAGGATCCTGTCGTAGGGTTGAAGACCCGAGCGGTCAGCAGGTCCGTCTGGTCGGACCATGTTGACGTAAACGCCTTTTTCTAGGAAACCGTCAGAAACGCTGAAGCCAAAGTCATCACTTTCTGGATCTTTTATCACAGTAACCTGGAGGGGACGAAACCAGAATGAATGTAAAAGCCATGGATAATGCAGGTTCTGCTCAAGTAAATTTCAACAGAGCCCTGGTCAAAATCGAAACCACCAAGACCAAAGTGTCCACCACAAACAGTTTCAATTTCACTTCCTGTTTAGTAACAACACGAATCTGTAAAAAGTGGTTCTTGCTAAAGATGATCAGAACAGGCATAAGCTTGCCTGGCGATTATCGCAAGCACATTTCAGATGGTCTTAGAGGTAGAGGTGGGCGATTTTGAGGAATTTTCGTTTTAATCCGATCCAAGTAATAAATGGTAGTATCGATGGATACTAATCTTTTGCTTGGAAATGTCATGATCATTGAAAAATTGAACCTTCGTCCCCTTAAGTTAGTTTATAATTATAATCGACACAGCATTGACATTTAAGACATTAATTTCATTTGTTATTAAATAACTACATTGCAAATGTTTACAGTATACAAAAATAAATAGAAATATTTCTATTACAACTAATTCAGAACAAAAGCAAAAAGAGTCAAATAAAAAATCAGCAAAATACAATTGATGGATGGAAAATGCACTGCATTTAGGTAGCGCTATAATCCGTCACTGGGGACCTCCAAACCGCTTTACAATACAATGGAGACCTCTGGAGTAGTCTGATAAATATGAACATTTTGTTATTAGAGTAAATAACAAATAATATATTGTCAGCATATAGGTTGATTGTGTGTTCCGTCACCCTTGAATACCTTGTGTCCTAATGTCTTGGTGTAGCTGATGCTAATGGGTCAATGTAAATTGCCGATAGTAGAGTGCTATGTAGCACTCCTTTTTGGTCGCACTACACAATACAGTGATATCTGGTGGTCAAATATTTGACAGTGTCCCTTTCATCATCCATTCAAATATTTATTATTGATATTTATTTTAGAAATAATATTTCCTATCAGTTTTTTTATTTATGCTTTATTTATTTATTTAATACATTTTTTTTTACCAGCTGTTTTCCCATTCAGTGGGGAAGTGTGTTCGCAGGCAGTGACTGCCTGGGTAAAGGTAGAAACAATGAGAAAAAAAAGAACAAAAGGAAAGAGCATGCACAAAAATGATAATAATCATTACTTGATAAAGAACTCTAATGCAAAACCCTGGCAGTGAGTCACAACTCGCAAAACAGAAAAAAAAAAGATGACGTAGCTCCTTCCCCTTAGCGAAGAAGAAGACGAGGGGGAAGGGAGAAGTGCATGTAATGGGATTGTGTATTCGCCATTATAAGACTGACGAGCGAGGGGAAGCAATGGCGGACGCGCGGATAACACCAGTTGCCAAAAAACGGGAAGTACATAAATGTAAGTCAAGTATACTGTAACACAGCGAGTAATGTTTTGATCGAATATCCTTTCAGTACAATCACGTCTGCTTTCTTGGTGGCATCTAGAAAGAGACGGTGCAAGTCAGGTTTCTAATAATGTAACGTTGCCCCTGAATGCTGATTTTAATACACGACACACGAGTTTTAAATATATTATCATCGTGTTTACGTTGTTGGTAAAAGCTTATTATTTTAGTTTTTTCCGAAGCTAGCAAACATTAGCTAACAGAGATGCTACAGCTTGCCCAATTCTGAGTTGTGTCCGGCGTCCGTCTAAAGCAGATGTGTTATCTATTAATCATGTACAGTTGTGAAGGCATTTTGTAACGATCGCCTTTAAATTACACCGTCGACCAATGTGATAATCTGCTGTATTCGAAGACCTCCCTCAACACGCTCCTCCCGATAACACAAGGGTTAAAAATATAACAAATATTAAGTGGCCAGCCTACATCTCTCTTTTTTTATTGAAGTCGTTGATGTTTTATAAAACGTAATGATATACTGGAATAATCAACAACTGATCCAACATTTGTGTATTTGGTTCCTGCTCAGGGACGCCCGAGGAAACTAAAGTTCTCATCAAGTACAGAGTTGAAAACGGACCAAGCTTTACTAAGTCGAAGTTCTGTGCAAAACATATGTGGGAGTAAGTCACACAGAATGTTGGTATTCACATTTTGTCCCAGTTTTGTTGGTTGAGTAAACTGGAGCATTTGTTTGTTCCTGCAATTTTTTTGTGATATAGGAAATTGGTATCTCAGTTGGGGCTTGAAGGAAAGGTGACGGGACATCAGGCAGCAAAGAAATGGGAAAACCTTAAACAAAAATACAAGGTATTTCAAAGTTGCTTGTACAGTAATCCCTCGCCACAATGCGTTTTTTTTTTTTAATGTTTTGCTACTTTATGGGTTTGCATTGTGCATTGGTCTGCATTCTGATTCGCTGAACAGTCTCCCTGCTTATTATTTAAGGTTACAGTACTTATTTGTAAAATAAATATATATTTATAAAAATGTTTTACAGCACTTTTATTTATTAAAGATGTCCTTAAAAAGTTTAAAATCAAGTCAAGTCATGTTTATTTGTATAGCCCTTAATCACAAAGGATTCTCAAAGGGCTGCATCGACCACATATTATTGCAAACCATAGACTATTATGACACCATCCCCTGATCTAAAACCTACATGAGGGTAAATAATACACAGATATTTTTAACATAAAATATAAATGGTAAATGACCTGCATTTATGTAGCACTTTTCAAGTCCTCCCAAAGCGCTTTACAATGTGCTTCACACTTACCCATTCACACACACACTCACACACACACACCAATAGGGAGTCAGCCATGCAAGGCGCCTATCTGTTTATTGGGGGATTAGGGATTCAGTGTCTTGCCCAAGGACACTTTGACAAATAACACAGAGGACCGCTCTACCTCTTTATATAGGTTATTCATATGCTATAGAATAGTAGTGTGTTTTAAGCTCAGATTTAAACATTTCCACTGAGGTTGCAGATCGAATCTCGGGGGAAAGAGCATTTCACAGCACCCGGGCCCCAATGGAGAACGCTCTCGAACCTGCGGATCTCTTCTTGGCTCTTGGGATCACTAGTAGACCGGCATTTTCAGAGCGAAGGCTCCGGACCGGAACATAGGGGGAAATTAAATATGAAAGATATGACTGAGCAAGTTCATACATGATTTTGTATATGACCAACATAACTTTAAAATCGCATCTTAAGATAACAGGGAGCCAATGCAGGTTAGCTAAAACCGGGGTAATGTGATCAAACTTTCTTGTCTTTGTTAAAAGCCTTGCACAAATATTTTAGAATTTCAGATCAGGGGATGGTGGTCTGTGCAGATACGTTTCGTGATTAAGGGCTATACAAAAATAAAGATGACTTGACTTGTTAACAATGTCCAGCTGAGTTCAAAGAGCATTTATATATATTTTTAGGTCTGTTTTATCTTTCTTTTTTTCATCGCTGTTCCAGCACCGAGCGCTTAAGCAAAGGAGGTGAGAGGGTGTGGAATGTAGCCTTGTGTGTGTTTGTTGTTATCTTAAATTTTAGGATGAAAACCGTAAAAGTAAGAAATACAATGTTTCAAATACAGTCCAAATGCCAAACCAAACCCTGAAAAAGATGACAAGAGTTTATTTGAGTGCATCTAAGAAAGACATGTACGTGCATGTGGCACACACGCAGCTTGACAGAGGTTGCAATGATGATTTCTGCCAGAAGATGGCGTCAGCAATTACTTTATTTTGAATTTACGGACACCACTTTTAAAGAAATGATTGAGCCCGTAAAAATGTCTTTCCTTTGGTTTCAGTGTATATTAGAGCAGGGGTTCTCAACTTGTTTGACTTGAAGACCCACCATCCCACCCCTAGTTACAAATCAAGGAAACAATTCCACTTCTCATATTTATTGAAACGATTGTGCAGTTTAGTCCAGAAATAGTTATTAATATTCAAAAAACAAATAGTCCAGCCAAACCAAAATGACTTTAAGTAATAATATTCCCTTTTGTTAAGTGCTCATAGGTTGAGAAGTTTACATTTATTTGACATAACATGTTACCTGGAAGAAAAGCCTGTGAAAGGCTTGGCGAAAAATGAAAAATTGTGCTGTTAGGTTACTTTGAATTTCCATAGTTTGTATTCTTTTCTGTTCTTAGCATTCATTTTCGGTTGCACTACACAATGCAGTAACATCTAGTGGTCATATAATAAAGTGTCCCTTTTAATGTTCAATTAGCTGCCTTTTTAATGTAATCCGATTCGGGGAGAGCTTTGTCTCAAAAATATTTATTCACATCTTGTTCATATATAAGAATATATTCATGATTTTACTCTATAAATAATATGTCCTGATAAATGCACACGTGGGATTGAAAATTACATTTGTGAATCACGGATACATTTGTGGTTTCGCAAAACATCTGATTTCTTCTTATAGCCTAAAAGTACTGGAGAAAATGGCCGTAAAATCCGTTTAAAATGCTTGAATTAGGCCATGAAAAAGGTGACGAACCCTGCATTTTGGAACCTAACCCCCGCGATAAATGAGGGATCACCCTATACTTTTTTAAAATCATGAAGTACCTAATTTGACCATGTGGTGATTTCTCACTGCTTTGTTGTTGTCTTCCTGAAGGACACTAGAACTCCGAAACCTGGCTCGGGAATTGATGGAGTGGAAACGGTCGCCACGTGGCAGTACTACAAGGACATGCAGGAGGCGTTAGGTCATAGTCCATCAATAGTGCTACCGGTCCTGGTGGCGTCAAAGGAGGGACCTCCAACGCTACCAGTCCTGGTGATAAAAAAGGAAGAGGAGCCTTCAACGTCACCAGTCCCGGTGGAATTAAAGGAGGAGTCCTCAACCAGCATGGTGGGATAGGTTCATTTTTCATTCATACATGTATTCATATTATGTTCAGGGATATCTTTGATCAAAATTTGCTTGACATATAAACATAGGCAATAATCATGTGGTTTTGGGGCCACATCCATTGCCATTAATTGCCGACTATAAGCAGCTACTTTTTTGCTACGTTTTAAACATTGTAGCCTTTAATACAGTGCCGCTTATTATTTTTTGTTTTGTGGCAGGAAAAACATGTACCCAGCAACAGTAGACCAATAAAATGAATGAATTTTTTACACAGGTCCGGTTACATTGTATGATTAATCTGTTATTGTAAATCAGTCACTTGTACTAATAATCATCAATATGGAAAATACTAGAAGAAAGGCATTAGATGTGGCATTTAAGTAAAAAGCGGTCACTCTAGCAGTTGAAGAAGGTCATCCAGCTGCCGCCTGTAAACTTAAATTAATCACTGGTAAGAAGGTGGTGACGCCAGGAGGAACAACAATGTATTCATATAATGCATAACAGGAGCAAAATGGAGGTTTTGTTTATTTTTCAATATTTACTACGTACTCGTGATGTTTTAACTTCAATTTGAAAGGCAGTGGAAGTTAAATATAAAAAACACTACACTTCTTTTTTCGTATGATCAGTGCCAATGTCAGTTCGCTGGAGTTTCCTTTAGTCCTCGAGGAACAATTACGAGCAAATGCAATTTTGGTCCCTACCTTTGGCAACTAACAATGGCAACTACACAAAAACACACGACTGTGTTGCAATCTGGCACGATTCTCCACAGTATTTTTGTCCTGGCGCTGTTTCCTTGAACACCTGTCCTCAACTATTCTGACTTGAGGACCCAACCTTCCACTTAATTGACAAGCTGTGGCCCAAACAAGAAAACATTTCCACTTCTCAAATGTATCCAATGCAAGTATAAAGCAAATCTATTACATCATAATCACCTTTTCTCTTTAAAAAACAAATCCAAAATGACCAGGAAAACCAAAACGACTTCCTGTATATACTGTATAAGCTTACATCACATTTAAGCAATAGACATGGACTAAAATAAATTCTAAATATTAATCAAGAGTGTTCCTAAACATCGATAATTATTTAATTACGTTGTTAACAAAGAATAAATACTGGTAAAAAGCTGAAAAAATGTACAACTTTTTACCCCTTAACAATTCTGTAAAATTCACCTAAAATCCCAATCCAATCCAAAGTCAACTAAGGCTGTTCTTGAACTGTTTGGAAAATATGGAATGTTTTTGTCTCTTGAATGGGAACATTCTGAAGTTTTGTTCCAAACTGAAATAATCAATGCAAGAGCTACTAACATTGAGTAATCTAAACTGGAAAACACAGAAATAGAATTTTTGTTTCGCAATGACATGCCTGCAAAAATGTGTAGCACGGGAATCTTAGCTGGAAAAACAGCTGGGACAATGGTACGAAGCCTTACCTGGTCCCTGGCCAAATTGGATCACAATCTGAAAAACTAAACATTGTAATTTTACGCATTTTTCTGAAAGTATGTCAAAACAATTTCCAAAAGTGGCAATTTGGAGACAACCAGTTTACAGCTTTAAAACCCCTGCAGCCGTGGAGTTTACATTGGCCAATGTTAAGACAAAGTGAAAAAGTTGAAAATGTTTGACTTCTCTTTCCAGAAATCAATCACTGAGTGTGCACACTTGCACGTGATAATCACGCGTAAAACTGGATCCCGGGTTGCATTTAGATAGATAGATAGATAGATAGATAGATACTTTATTCATCCCCGAAGGGAAATTCACATTTCCAGCAGCATCACTGAGCTGAGAACAGTACAATAATAAAGCCAAAAGAATGCAATATAAAAATACCCAGTGTGACGTGCAAATGCCCACTGTAGCGTGTTATATAGAGTAACTAAATAGTGCTACACAGAATACATATTGCAGTAAGATTCGGTAATATCCAATGTAGGTGGTGTGATTTAATGTGGGCCTTTACTCTGCCGGGTGGAGTTAAAGAGCCTCATGGCATGAGGAAGAAAAGATCTCTTCAGTCTGTCCGTAGTACAAGACAGTGACAGCAGTCTGTCGCTGAAACTGCTCTTCTGTCTGGAGATAATGCTGTGTAGTGGATGCGATGGATTGTCCATGATTGACCTCAGCTTTTTCAGTGCTCGTCTCTCAGCTACTGTTGTTAGGCTGTCCAGCTCTTTGCCCACAACAGAGCTCGCTTTCCTAGCCAGTTTATTGAGACGAGAGGCATCCTTCTTCTTGACGCTGCCTCCCCAACACGCTGCCGCATAGAAGAGGGCGCTTGCATCTACTGTCTCGTAGAATATTTTCAAGAGCTTTTTGCAGATGTTGAAGGAGGCCAGCCTTCTGAGGAAGTAAAGTCGGCTTTGCCCTTTCCTACATAGAGCTTCTGTGTTGGCAGACCAGTCCAGTTTGTTGTCCAGCTGCACACCCAGGTATTTGTAGGTCTGGACAAATTCTACACATTCTCCCTTGATGGTTACGGGAACCGGGTGAGTTCTGGTTCTCCTGAAGTCCACCACCATCTCTCTGGTCTTGGTGGTGTTTAGGTGCAGGTGGTTTGCGTCGCTCCATCGGACAAAGTCCTGAATCAATTTCCTGTACTCCTCCTCCTGCCCGTCTCTGATACATCCCACGATCGCAGTGTCGTCGGCAAACTTTTGCACATGGCAGGCCTCAGAGTTGTACTTAAAGTCCGATGTATATAGAGTGAATAGGAACGGAGAGAGAACGGTCCCCTGCGGAGATCCTGTGCTGCTAACCACAGTGTCCGATGTACAGCCCCCCTGTTTCACATACTGGGGTCTGCCTGTCAGGTAGTCAGTAATCCATTCTACAAGGTGTGAGCTAACTCCCATCTCTGTCAGTTTCCTACTCAGTAGCAGAGGCTGTATGGTATTGAAGGCACTGGAGAAGTCCAAAAATGTAATCCTCACAGCCCCCTTCGCCCTATCCAGGTGAGAGAGGGATCGGTGTAACATGTATACTATAGCATCCTCCACTCCCACCTTCTCCTGGTAAGCAAATTGCAGTGGGTCGATGGCGTGACGGACCTGTAGCCTCAGGTGGTGCAGCAGCAGCCTCTCCATGGTCTTCATCACATGTGATGTCAGGGCGACCGGCCTGAAGTCGTTGAGTTCCTCAGGTCTTGATTTCTTTGGGACTGGGATGATGCAGGATGTTTTCCACAGCTGAGGGACCCTCCCCTGTTCAAGGCTCAGGTTGAAGATGCGCTGTAGAGGGTCTCCCAGCTCAGACGCACAGGCTTTCAGCAGTCGGGGGGATACTCCATCCGGACCAGCTACCTTGCTGGTTCGTAGCCTTCTCAGCTCTCCACACACCTGGGCTGAAGTTATTTTTAGTGGGGGGATGTCTTCCATGCTAGTGTCCAGAGGGGGAGGGGGAAGGACAGCTGCATTACTCAGGGGTGAGGATGAGGCGGAGTGGTCAAACCTGTTGAAAAAGTTGTTCACTTTACGCGAGTTAATTTGGGCTTTGGCTAACCAAAGTCTCAATCAACATTTGAATCGGTCACTACTGGCTAAATATTTTATAAGCCAAAGTAGATAATGCCTGTTTTCACAATACAGGCATTCTTAGGCTATGGCAGGCTAAGGACCTTGAAAAAAATTGCAATTGGCTGAGAGTGGTGTCAATCAAAAGGTCAGAGATCATAGATGGAAACCACTCCAAAAAAGCAAGATGGGGACTTTATTTAAGTCAGCATAGTCAACAACAAAAAAGCGTTCTTCTGATATGCACTGGATTTCTCCCTTTAAAGGTACTAGAAAATTGTCCTTAAAGGTGCTTTCAGAGTGCCTGAATTTGGCCATGAAAAAGGTGTGCAAAGTCTGAATATAAAAAATGGATGTGAATTAGTACCTTTGTATGCCTATTTAAGCCCGTGGCTTAAAATCAGGTGCAGCTTTTACGAAGACAAAATTGTGTTTCGTTCTTACATTTGAGCATGCGGCTTTTAATCAGGCATGCTCATTCATCTGGAATTTACAGTATTTTGAAATCATGCCACATTGCTTCCTATGTAACAGGTTTTTTGTGTCATTTTTTCAGGAAGAGAGTGAGGCGTGTGCAGCTACACCACCAAACCAGAGCAAACTAGAGCCATCTGTGGCTCCTCCATCAAGACTGAGAGAACCGTCGTCCACGGCTCAACCACCAAGGCCCAAAAAACGAAAAAATGAAATCATGGAGTTCCTGATGGCGGAGGCAAAACGTGAAGACCAAAGACACAAGGAAGCACTTGAACGCAAAGCACGGCATGAGGAGAGGCTTGACAGATTTTTGGAGATCTTTGAAAAACTGGTAGATAAACTGTAAATTTTGTTGTATGAGTTTGTAATTAAATATTATCTTGAACAAATTTTTTTGCGTATGAAAATGTCAAATTTATTATAGTGATAAGCCAATGTGATATAATATATTGTTGGTGTTGTGTTAAAACCCTGAACATCCACGAGGAATGGGGGAAAATATGTAAGGAGCCAACTAAGGTAGAGGAATTATTAATATCATATACAAAAGGACAATCAATAAAGGGGGTTATATCAAAACTATATAAAGCCCTGAGAATGGATCTCAGTAATGAGGACATGGCAGTTAAGGAAAAATGGGAACAAGAAACTAATGTAGCGATAAAAGACAACGAATGGGAAAAAACATTGAAAGAGGGACACAAAATAACCAACAGCCCGACATGGAGGGAGTTTGAATGGAAAGTAAAAATGTGATTCTTCTATACACCCTCTATCACTTCAAAATATAAAAATACCTCAAATCTATGTTGGCGTAACTGTGGGGGGGTCGGAGACTTTACGCATATTTTCTGGAATTGCCCTGTAATATTAAATTTTTGGAGAAGTATCCAGAGAGAAATAAAATTAATTACTGGCTGGGAGTTGCGGTTGGACCCAAAGGCTTACATAATAGGAATTTTGCCAGAAGAATTACTATCTGGTCAACAGAAATATATACTAAGGGTAATGCTTCTGGTAGCAAAGAAAACGATCACAGTGTCCTGGCTGAAACCACAACCTCCTGACATAAAACAATGGAGAGACAAATTAAAGCAAATGTACATTAGGAAAAAATCACTGCAAGACTTCAACTGAAACTTGACCAATTCGAGAAAAGATGGAAGCCTATCACACCAATTTTACTTGATGTCTAATCACCTCCCCCTATTTATTATGTTTTTTTTTTTTGTTTTTTTTTTTTGTTTTTTTTTGGGTGTATTTTTTTTTTTTTTTATATATTTCTTTTTGTATGGATGTATTGTATGAACATTTATTCTTCTTTTCTATTAATAGTATTTTTTCTTCTTTATTGTTCCTTCTGTTATTTAAGTGTGTTAAGTGTATATATTTTGTGTTGATGTAAGATGGTGGAATCAAACCTCTGTCAAAATTGGTGTGAGAAATAAAAAGTTAAAAAAAAAAAAAACCCTGAACATCACAAATTCATACAATTGTATCAAAAACATTACCAGTCATTTCATGTGTGTCATTTTTATGCAATCTACATTTTGAAAAGAAATACCTGTACTATGTGTAAGGATGCAATGGTGTTAGTTGAACAAACATGCATTTTACACTAATTTGAAGGTGGTACGCTTTGGTTGGTCGTCAGCAACATGTACATTACATAATAATGTGTGAAAACACAATGTATGTATATATTTTATACACAGTACATGTACAGTGTGAGCAAAAAAAAAACTTGAATTGATTGTAACTGAAACCTTAAATGAAGACTAATATTTTACCACCGTTGCTATATTTTGTATTGTAACTGAAAACGAGTGCTACAAAGCAGACCCGGCCAAAGGCATAAAAACCAAGCGGCTGCTTAGGGCCCTGCAACCACTAGGGGGCCTCAAAGAGCAGTTAACTTAGTCCCCATTTTCACTTCCGTGTGTCTACAACAGAAACACTTCTACAGAAATGCTACAGAGGCACTACAAAACTAAATATCAAATAAAGTCTGAATATAATAAATAGTATAGAAATTCTACATTACCCCAAAATTACTACACAAACACAAATAGAGTAATTTTACAAAAATATATATACCACAGCCATATCCCCCTAGTGGGAGGTGGCTAGAGTCATTTCTGACTCGTTTTGGGAGATTGATTCAGAGGAGGGGATTCCGAGCCCCCTCGCTCAACCCAACTGATGTGTTGGGAGTCATTAGGTGACCAAACCCCCCAATTCCAACCCCTAATGCTGAACGCCAAGCAGGGAGGCAACAGGTACCAATGTCTAAGTCTCAGGTATGACTCGGCCGAGGCTTGAACCACAACCTCCCAGTCTCGGGGAAGGCGCCATACCCCTAAGGCCACCGAGGTGGTTTTTACAAATTTTACAAACATACTAAAGAACTATGACGAAAACAAAACTTCTGGGAATACTACTATAAAATTACAAAAATATTACTAAAATACTGCTTTGGAAATACATCAAAAATATGTCTACAGATATACTTCAAAATACCACTTCATGATACTATATCACAAAACACTACCCAAAAATATTACTACAGAAATACTACTGCAGAAGTATTACTACAGAAATACTGCAACAATACAACTACAGCGATACTATAAAAATTCTACGATGAAAATATGACAAAATAATACTTCAGTAATATTTTACTATAGAAATACTACAGATATAGATAACATTTTCTGCTATATAAATACTACAAAATACAACAGAAAAATCTTAGAGTATTACTAGAAAAAAAACCTTGATCATAAAAGTACTATAATACAGAAATTCTATGAATATACTACTATGGAAAAACTACCAAAAAAACTACTGCAGAAAGGGCACAAAAGCAAAAATTAAGTAATACTACAAAAAAACTACTTAACTTCAACAAAAATCAGACTACAGAAATTCTAAAAATATGTATTTTTAAAAAGTACAACTTTGGTAAAACTAAATATTAAATGAAGTGCTCGAAACAGGGATCTTACATATTATTTTGCTTTAACTGGGATTGTTTTAAAACCAATCTGATGAGACTAATCTAGTTCAAAAGAACTATACCATGTAAATGTCTGCATGTATAGAGGGCTCCGAGCTCTGTGCTAAAAACGAAGCCGTGTTACTATAATTTAGCACAGAGCTCGGAGCCCTCTATACTTATTCCTAGATGAAAAAATTGGATCCCTGCCCAAACTTTTAGACCAAATGCGTCCCCCGACTCCAAATAGTTGCTCATCCCTGGATTAGAACATGGAATGACTCATAGTTGGTATGCAAATGATCAAGTAATAAGGCGCCCCATATCGAAATTTGCTTAGGGCCCCATGAAGGCTCGGGTTGGCCTGCTACAAAGCACAATGAAGATTTAAAAACTCAAAGTGACCAAACCACAAAATTTAACTTGTTTTCTGTTTATCACTACAGGTGCTAAATAATACACAATGTCCCTTCAAACTAGAGATGATGGAACATATTCACATTTGTTTAAAAAACAACCTGGCTCAAAGTCAAAACTATTCCATTTAAAGGGACAGTGTGTATATTTTAGAGCCTCCAGGTTGGTAATACAAACATTGGTTCAAATAATAAGCATAAATGTATGTAATACATATAAAAAGCATATTCTAAAATGCTCGTAAGTTCCCAAACACGAGCCTCACCCAGAGGGAGCTGACTTAATTCACAGCCATTTTACTGCTTACAAATACCCGGCAAAAAATGTTGATAACACACGAGGAAAAAAGGATTTGGTTTGGT
Organism: Urocampus carinirostris; assembly: GCF_059441175.1. Lineage (NCBI taxonomy): Eukaryota > Metazoa > Chordata > Actinopteri > Syngnathiformes > Syngnathidae > Urocampus > Urocampus carinirostris. The sequence goes on along the minus strand of NC_142354.1, from coordinate 5,384,364 downwards.
CACTTTAAATGTAGATTGTTTGTTTTATTCCTTTGCTTTGTTGCGCTTATCTACAGTTGCATTGCATTTCTTAATTTTTGACAACTAGAGGTCGCCGTATTGTGAACTGAATTCAAGTGCTTTCTTGCTCAGCAAAAGGCTGAAAATGACATAGGATAAAGTAAGATCTTAAACTCATACCCTACCCCGAACAAAAATTCGTTATTTGTTTCTTTTCTTTGTGCTGTGTGGTGGAGGATACATGCGATAGATTCCGTGCCCTTCTCGCACAGCCCTCCTAACCGTGCCCTCCAGCGCGACAGTTGCACCAAAGAAGCTGGCGTGTGGGGAAGTGAGGGGCTAAGATTCAATGGAGTAAAGTTGCTCTCAAAAAAGCTCTCTCAAGAAAGACACCAAAACACTGTAGCTTGATACGTTATCGTAGTTTTTAAACGGATAGTTTTTTTCCCTGTAGGTTTTGTACAGAGTGTTTTTGATTTGCACACCAGGAATATTTTTAAGGGTACGGATGAATTTTTACGGGTACGAATCGTGTTTTGGTGTCTATTTCTGGGTATGCCTTTTTTGATAGCAACCTTACTCCATAGATGTCTTGGGAACCTCCTGCGTGGGTTCAAATCCAGCTCCAGACTTCCTGTGCGGAGTTTGTATGTTCTCCCCGTGCTTGCGTGGGTTTCCTCCGGGCACTCCGGTTCCTCCCACATTCCAAAAACATGCATTTCAGGTGAATTGGCCGGTCCAAATTGTCCCTAGGTGTGAATGCGCGAGTGAGTTGTCTGTCCCCGTGTGCCCTGCGATTGGCTGGCAACCAGTTCAGGGTGTCCCCTGCCCACTGCCCGATGATTGCCGGGATGGGCTCCAGCACCCCCGCGACCCTACTGAGGATAAGCGGTGCAGATAATGAGATGAGATGAGATCATAGTACATACAGTGGAACCTCGGTTTTCGAACCCCTCTCAGTTCGAACAAATCGGCTCTCGACCAAAAATTTCGAGAAATTCTTGCTTCGCTTTTCGTTAAAAAAAATCGGAGTTCGAACACCGGTACGCTAGGGTGCGATACTGAGCGGCGTACGGGTGTAGATTGCCCCCACCCCTCATGAAGAACTGTTATGACGTGCGGGCGCACTTCTTTTTGCTTTCGCTTTTGATATCGGTGAACGGAGTGTTTTAACCCCTAGTTATGCCTCCGAAGAAGGTCGGTACAAGCAGCAAAGTTGCTACAGGTGAAAAAAGAAGGGTAGTGCGTACAACTATTGCATTTAAGAAAGAAATAATAGTAAAATATGAAGAAGGTGTGTGAGTTTCCCTTCTTTCGAGGGAATAGAGCATGGCTTCTGCAGACCTTCACAAAGGTAAGAAATCCTATTCATAATTCTTTTCTTTATCCTTTAACCGCTCACCACTTTTTGTGGAGACCCGGGTGCTGAAGGACATGTAAACGACCTGATTTTTTTAGTTGTACACGTTCATGTTAGCGTAATCTTTTGTACGGAAGATTACGCTAACACGAACGTACGATTAGCCTGGGTTAGCTTCATGTTTACGTTCATGGTAAGGAATCAGCGTGTTGGAACAGATTAAAACGATTTTACATTACTTTTAATGGGAAAAACGATTTTCGGTGATCGAACAAATCGGATTATGGTCGAGAACCGAGGTTCCACTGTATGTCTTCATTATCCCAATGTTCATCTCCAGCTATCGGCCTCCCTGTGCATAGTTTGTATGTTCTACCTGTGCCTGCCAAGTTATTTTTTTTCTTCCCATATTCCAAAAACCATTCATGTCAGGTTGATCGGCGGGTCTAAATCGTCCCTAGTTCAGGGTGTCCCCTGCCCACTGCCCAAAGATAGCTCGGATGGGCTCCAGCACCCCCGCGACCCTAATGTGGATAAGAAGTGCAAATAGTGTTGTCTCTTTTAGGAGGCACTAAATAATACACACTACTCCTTTAAGTTGAAAGTACTTCTTAGACAATGCAGAAACGGCACATCAAATTTATTCGTAAGACAATTTTCAGGCAATAAATTGCTACTCAAAGTGCTTTATAAAAACATTCAGTGTACAATAAGACAATTGAATCCCTTCCTTTATCCCCACCCAACAACCCGAAAGGTGTAATACAGACACACAGTGGTCAAATACAATTAAAACAAAAATAAATGGTCATAGAAATAAAATGTGATCATGGCAAGGCAGACAGACAAATCACACGAGGAAAGGGACCTGAGGGAGGGTGATAGAGATGACAGCAGATGGTTTCAGGATTTCAGCCATTGAACCACACTCTACCAGTGTGGGCCCCCAAAATGAGGAAACACTGAAATATAAAAATATCAATGAAAACATCTGCAGAACAAAATATAAAAATGTGAATAAAAGCAAAGTGTGATACGGTGAAAGATTCAAATAATCAAATCAAAACATCAAAACATCATAAAAATGATCAGTTAACAGCCATACTGTATTTTAAAAGTGTGCCTTGAGCCTCCTCTTACAAATAACAAGGGTGCCCGCATGGAGGACCAAAGTGGCTGAATGCTGCTTCACCATAGGATCAGAAAAACAAACCGCTGCCAGGGGACTTCAGGGGCTGCGAGGGCCAATATAATAAAATCAAATCAGACAGATGATGGTCCAAGACTGTAAAGACAACTGAAAACTAGTAAAAGCACTTTAAATGTGATCCTAAAACGCAAAGGGAGCCAATCCGGCAAACATGCTGTTACTGCTAGTGTCCAGCAAACGGCACTAATGCACCATAAATGACCAAAGATTAAACTATTCTACATTATATTGTCAATACAAAAAAAATACGCGGTGCATGATTGTAATAAGTAAATAGTTATGGTTACTCACCACTTCCTCCAAAAGGTAACTGAATGTGTAACTGAATTACTTTGTATTTAAAGTAAATAGTTACCAAGGAAAGTGACTATTTCAGTTACTTTAAAAATAAGTTGTTGTATGTCTTATATTTTGACATTTTCTTCCAAAACAATTTGCAATTCAAACAATCCAACATTGTGCTTTTCTCAGTTAGCATAGCATTGTAGCCGTCCTGTGTGAACCGACCTTGTGCAACTCCAGTGGCGTCGGTGACAGGAGCCCTTGCATCTCTTGCTTGATGCGACGAGACTCCCACGTCCTTTCAGAAACCCTCAGCGAAGACTTGGACTTTGACTCATGGTGCAGAAGAGGGAGCGCATTATCCTGGAGGTGGTGGCCAGGGTGCTGCAGGTCGTTGGGGTGGAAGTGGACATCCAGGTGGGCATCATCTGAGAAAGATGTGGTGAAGTGGGAAAACACTCATCCTTTCCTTAATTCTAAATCTGGTTTATTGACTCAGCCAGCATATTTCGAGTCATCTATTGCAGCTTGACAGACTTCATTTGAAGAATAAGATGTTCCTCCTGAAAGGGACACTGTGTAATATTGGACCACCAGATGTAGCTGTATTGTGTAGTGCAACTGAAAACGAGTGCTAGAAAGCACAAAAAAGAAACTCTAAGTGAACTATTAATCATTTAACTGCCCAGCCTCTGAAGTTTTTTGGTACCTTCAGCAGTAAGATGCCCCCTCTAGGTGAGCCTCATGTTATGTCAAATAACATTTTTCGATTTGTGAGTTTTTTAAAATGTTTGTATGATGGTTAATGTATTTTTGCTTCATATCAACATTTTTCTTTCATTGATGCCAAGGCGCTAAGTATTACACAATGTCCTTTTAAGGTAATCGCTGGGTGTCTTTTTGTGAAAAATGTTGATGGTTGGTGACCTGTTCAAGTTGAGATACTTTTTATGAACTCTTTTGCTATGCAAAATGATATTCCTTGGCATGCATGACAGCACTTTTTAATCCAGAGCAATAACATCAGGGCCAAAAGTGTGAAATGTGAATAACTGATCTGAAACAAAACAAAAAAACATCAGTTAGTTAAAATGTGTTTTGAAACAAACAAAAAAAACGAAAGTGAAAAAAAAATGTCAATCTAAAAAAAAAAAATACAGGGCGTTCCAAAATGATGAGGCACAGTTTGATATTTAATATCTCGAGAACATTTCAGGACATAAAAACACATCTGGTAAATTCAGAAAGCTTGTAATCTCAATTTTGTCTAAAGACATTCAATGTGGGCACCATTGCTCGTGCGACACACATTAAGCACATAGTCAAATTCTTGCTAAACGTGTCCGATCATTGCATTGTCAATGGTTGCAAAAGCTTTTGTTATCCTAACCTTCAGCTCATCCTTGTCTCTTGGAATAGCGGGCACATAGATAAATGAATGTTAGGGTGAAGTGTGCAATCCCTTTGACCAATAGACCCATGAACCAATGATTTCACAATTATCCACAAAAATAATTCATATGGTGTGAGATCTAATTGGTCAAGACACGATATGATAATTCCTCCCAGACCATCTAATCCATCTGTCTGGCCGTGTTATGGTCAGAAACTTGTCTTAGCCTGAGACCCAGTGTGGTGGTGCCCCATCCTGCGGGAACTTGAAGTTTGTTTTCGCCCCATTGAACCATTAACTAGTTTACAAGCATGTTGAGGGTACGTCCTACCATTGACTGTTACTCTTTCAAAGAAGAATAGTCAGTAGACAACTTTCTTCAACCACAAACCACGGTCAACTTTGGGGAATCTTGCTGATGTTTAACCCTCCCTTTGTGTTAGCTTTTAGGTAACACATGCCATGTTCGTGGGTCGGTGGGGATCCGTGTCTTAAATCAGCTGTGATATACATTAAAAACAGTAATATATATTTACATTTTTCTCAACTCTTGGTTAGGGCCCGGTCACACAGCCGTTTGCGGCTTAATCACGGCCAGAAATTTCTGCCTGTGAGGCGGACGCTGTTGGACGCTTTGAGATCGCCATACAGACGAGATACAGCAGTGCTGAACACGCGGTCGGAAATTCACGCGCGGGTGGCAGCGCAAAGCTGCTCAAAACTTTAGAGCACGGGTACACATCCTTTCGCGGGCGTATCGAGGCTGAATCACGGTCAGAAATTTCTGGCCGTGAAGCAGGCGCTGTTGGGCGCTTTTGGACGCTTTGAGACCGCCATATAGACGAGATACAGCAGTGCTTTACTCGCGGTCTGAAATTCACACGCGGTTGGCCGCACAAAAAGTTTTGAGCTGCTCAAAACTTTGAGCATGTGTTAACCGCGGGCAGCACACGAGGTAATGACGCTGAAATGACGCGGAACGACGTGCTATGGCCGCGGCCAGGGCGTGGTTACACATGGGTAGGACGGGAAATTTCAGCGGGTAATCGTGGGTGGAGCATGGTAATAGCATGTTCTGCGCCTGTATCGCGGTGTTATTACGTGACATTAGCGTGTTACGCGTGTGACGGTCAAACGCCTTTCTCCGCGTATATACAGCGCGATTTGCCGAGCACACGTCAGTTGTGCTCGAGACGTCAAGCGGTGGACATGGATCCACGTCACCGTAGTGACCTCGTCTTAATCCATTTTTATTTCTTGATATTTATTTTCATTTCATAACAAGATAATAAAATCAAAATAAAAAACTATTACAATAATAACATATTGGCTTCTTCGGTGCCATAGCTTGAAATCTTGATCTTCACGGGACTGTGTCTTGAGTGGTTATGATTTCTACAGCCCGGTGTTGTGCCGAGATTTGCATCCCCTCGCTACTACAACCACTTTTTGCGTAGGAGTCGGATTTGGGCACAACACCGGCTCGGGAGCTTTTATACCCGTGGTCCACACGAGAAAATGACGCGGAAATGACGCAATGAGGAAGCGGAACAGTCGCCGGCGTCTGTTTTGCGGGCATACCACCGATGAACAGCGGGTTGGCCAATTTTGCGCATTTTCCATCGCGGGCAACCACGGGCAAAAAAAAAACGCAAAATTTTACACGCGATACAGACGCAAACGGCTGTGTGACCGGGCCCTTACCTTGGTTCCTTATCCGTGAAAATGTTTTTTTTTTCGTGTGGGTCTCTTGGCTTGTTTTCTGCCCGTTTACCCCTCAATTTCAATTAATGGTAAAACAACCCTGTAAAGAATTAAAAATTAAATCAAATATTTTCATTTTACCTGTCTATTACTGGAAGGTATTACAACAAATCTGAAAAATCCATCTATCCATCCATCCATCTATATTCTTCCGCTTATCCAGAGTTGGGTCGCAGGGTCAGCAGCCTTAAAAGGGAAGCCCAGACGTCCCTATCCCCCGCAACCTCCTCCAGCTCATCCGACGGAACCCGAGGCGTTCCCAGGCCAGCCTAGAGACACAGTCTCTCCAGCGTGTCCTGGGTCGCCCCCTGGGCCTCCTCCTGGTGGGACATGCCCGGAACATCTCCCGAGAGAGGCCCGAGCCCGAGCCACCTCAACTGGCTCCTCTCAATGCGGAGGAGCAGTGGCTCTACACAGAACTCCTCCACTTGTGGCAAGATCTCATCCCCGACCCGGAGGGGGGATGCCACCCTTTTCCGGCTGAATACTCTCGGACTTAGAGGTGCTGATACTCATCTGAAAGATACTAATTATTAATGTGTTTTTATCTATTTTAGTTTAATTAATTTTAATATCGATAACTTTAATTGCATCTGAGGGGCCAGGGTCGGTTTTGACTCAGACATATTTACTTCAGGGAAAAAAAATCATATTTTAACTTCAATACAAAAATAAAATGAAACTGGCTGTCACCGCATTGACTGAAAGTCCATTTATGATTTCAGTGTTTGCTGTAGTTAGTGTTTAAAATCTGTTTTTTTTTTGCCTGGTAGAAACTGAACCTAACAATAATAAGGTAACAATTTTAATTAGAATGTTTTTAATGAAGTGACTTTTTTCTTTACCTTTTTTTGAATAGACATTTCTGACAAAGTTAATAAGCCTTGATGCAATAAACAAATTCATGTGTATTTTGTTTGCAAATAAAATCCAAAACAGGTCGGTGGCGACCCTAACACAAGTGGAGGGTAAAAGGTTTATGTGGGTTCTTGATGCCCCATATGCGAGTGGCATGCTTCTTAACTTTGCCATTTACCGTATTTTCACGCTCAAACGACGCACCGTGTGAAAGGGCGCAGCCTCTGTAATTGGTTCTATTTCAGAATTAGTGCTACTACTGGAAGCCCACCCAACCAATAGGGCGCGGGCACTCTCAGCTTGCATGAAATATCTCCCCTTGCGCACACATAGACACGGAGAGATGTTAGTAACGTTTGCGCCGTGATGCAAATTTAGATACACATCACTTTCTGGTTGAGTGAATGCCATTTAAAGCCTTTCGAAAGAAATTAGAAAGAAATCAATAGTCTTCCAAAAAACGTAATGTAATTGGCTTTAAAATGGAACATATTATATCTTAGTACTATTCGAACTCAATGAGATATGGGGACTTTTAATTAAGATTTTTGGAACACCCTATATATCTAAAATAATTATCAAAGTAATTCATAATTATATTTTCCCAGAAAAAAGGAGTCACACCTAAACTTTGATTTAATTCGAGATCACCAAATGCATTTTTGGTTTCAAGTTTTACTCGTTCAAGTTTGAAACTTTTTGGCCCCATGTAACTCCATAATTATCCATAGGGCTCACCTTCATCGTCGGTTAAGTGCAGCTCCTCGTGGAGATGCGCTCCCCGGTGGTGGAGGAGAGAGTTTAGCTGCAAAGTGCTCATCCCGCCATGGGTCAGGAGGGGTTCAAGAGCTGGTTTGTTGCTTTCTACACCTAAACTGAGTGCTGTGCCAGTCATGATGGAGGCCTGTGACAAAACAAATACATTTTCATGAGAGAACGTCAGAATGTTGAAGGTCTCTATCCACAGTAAATAAAAAATGCTAACATGTATTATCTCTAGCTCTTAACCCAGGGATGGGGTTACTTCCAATCCAGTCTGCAATCCAATAGCTTGGCAATACATGAGGGGGGTTGGTTAGGGGTTAATGTAGGCTGTATGCAATTTTTCTCATATCTTAAAAATGATGTATCTCATTTTTTTGGCCTTCTTTTTAAACATTCAATGTTTGCAAATAAAAAGGAGATAAATCTTTTTAGAATAGCAGCGATGATATGCATTTATGAGTTAATGAACATGCATTAACAAATAAACTTTATATTTCATTAATTTTCTATATAAATACGCCATTTATTGAAATTGTTTTTTAAACACTCAGAATTACAGAAAAGTAATTATGAACTATAATTCTGAACTACTTTCCTTTTTTAAGCACAAAATGTGATCTTATGCATAAACAACAACACAGGCCGGCATTAACTCAGGAAGTAGAGCACTCGCCTTGGGATCAAGAGGTTGCAGGTTCGTTTCCTGGCTCCTCCGTGTTATATGTTGAAGTTTCCTTGGGCAAGACACTGAATCCCTAATGCCCCCAATAAGCAGGTAGGCGCCTTGCATGGCTGACTCCCTATTGGTGTGTGAGTGTGTGTATGAATGGGTAAGTGTGAAGCACACAGGATTTTTATGTAAATGACAAGAAAGACAATCTTGAATCTTGTAAAACTCCAAATGCAATACGGCTTGCTTCCTAAATTTGATAAAATATCTTGATAAAATAAAAAGCCTGAATGGCCGCATGTGGCCTGCGGGCCATAGTTTACCGACCAATGTCTGTTAGTGGCTATTTTCTAGATGAAATTTTACAATTTCATTGAACATTTTGCCTGACATTTCAATCAATATACAGAAGTTAATTAATTTCTTTAAATGTAGGGTGCATCATTTTAGGTGTCCTTAAAATAGTTGAACGTCGAATATTTGTTTTAACAATGTCCAATTGAGTTCAAAGAGCCCTTATACTTTACTTTCCGCGGTGCCTTTCTTCTTTTACCTTAATTTTAGCGAAGCTGTCCGGGGCGGAACATTAGGTAAGTAGAATAAGGGTAGTGCTGGAGAGTCATGTCATGCTTGTCCCCAAGGTTTTTTTTTTTATCTATTTGTTAGTGAGGCATGAAAATTGTGAAAGTAATAAAAGGCCTGTTTCAAGAACTGGCGAAATGCCAATCCGCAAGACAAAGAGTTTTCTGAGTGCGTCTAAAAAATGCACAAACATCCGCGCGCATCATGAACGAGCTGACCGAGTCTGTAATGATGACACAATGATGACAAAAAGTTCATCTCCTGTAAGTAAAGATCATTTAGCTTAGAGTGAAGGGCTAACAAACCTCGATTTCTCTGAGCAATTCTGATTGGCCGCAGGTTTCCAGGTCCTCCAGAGCCTGACACCAGAAACTGTCATCAGAGTCCAGAACAATTCCGTCTGATGATTGTCCGAGAAAACTGTATGGAGTGAAAGAATGAGGTATTTCTCGCATCAAAATCCTTCAAAAGAAGTACTGTACTGTAGTTTCTAATGGCTTTGACGCTGCTGATCATTAAGTATCAAACTTTTGGAGACTATTTGAGTATTCCAAATCACCAATAGATGCCAGGCGTGACTTTGATCAGATCTTTGTCAACACACTTCATGCCTTATTTTATGCCCTGTGTACACTGTGTGACACGGCGGCCCATATGAAATCCCTATCCAAGAGGTACCCAAAGCAAATTGAATGCTGTTCTTGAACCGTTTGGAGAATATAACACTCTGAAGTTTTGCCCCACACTGAAAGTGCCACTAACATTGTCTAATCTGAGTTGGAACCCACAGAAATGGGTTTTTATTCTCGCCTGAATTTTTTTTACAATCAAATGCCTGCACATGAGTGTAGGATGGGCATTTGGACTGGAAAACAGGTGAGACAATAGCTTGTAAAATCCGATCAAAATCTGAAAAACTACAATTTGTATTTTACCCATTTTTCTAATGGTAGGTCTAGACATTTCCAAGGGTGGCCATTTAGAGATGACCCTTAAAACCGCATTCATGTATTTTAATTTGGCCAGTTTTTAGACATTGTAAACTAGTTGTAAATATTAGATTTCCCTTTCTAGAAGTGAATCCATGATGGTGTACACTTTCGCATAATCATGGTGCTTAAAAATGAATTATGTTTGGCTTTGTGCGCGTTTACTTTTGAGTAATTTGAATGCACACCGTAAATGTGTATATACATTCTACTTACGGAATGTGGAAAAATATCCGGACATTTCTGTGTGTTAGATTTTCTATTATGTGCACCTTTTTCCTAGTATAGTGAATTATTGTAGTGCTTCTTTCCGCCGTTACCGGCATGTGCTAGCACTGTGAGAGGTCACCCAGCATCCACCCCAAAGAAGTAATCCGCTTCCTCTTCCTAGTTCATGTGCAAACATTCTATACTCTATCTCCAGCGACTTTGACATTTTGATTGTTTAATATCTCGTGCATCCATTCAATATGGTTGGTGTAAAGTGTAAAGAAGAGGCGAGCCGTTTCATTCACTGTGCCAGAAACATTAATTTGCATAGTGGATTATTCATGTGTGAATCAATAATGTTGCAGTTTGATATGTATATGTAGTTAAAAGAGCTTGTATTGTATTATGTTGGAAGACAGTCTTTATGTACGTATACATATCGAATTGCAAAATTATTGAAGCGCAGGTGAAGAAGTGGAGAGACTTTAACCCAGTCTTGTCAAATATATGGCACGTGGGCCAGATCAGGCTAGTTGGACGATTTAATCTGGTCCGCCATAAATTTATGAGAATTTCAAAATAAGTCACAAAGTAATTTCTATCAAAGCTATAATTTTCGAAACAAATGCACACAAAATGATATTCCCGGCCACGAGAGGGCTGTCTTGAGGTTATATAGAGTGAGTTGCTTCAGGTCTTCAATTGCATTCACTAACCCATAAATGCTAAACATTAAAATCTTCTTAATCCATTGTTAGTGAATGTCACGTGGCGTGGTGGGGTCGAAGGAGTGATCGGACCAGAACGGATGCAGGAGGCAGGAAGGGAGAACTCAAATGCGTTGACGATCCATAGGTTTTATTTAACAAAATAAAAGTTGTCCATAACTCTGGGACATGACAAAACAAACAAGTTTCTTCCAACTCAACTAAACAAGACAAGGCATAACAGAACGGACAATGTTTAAAACTAAAACAGGACAAGGCATAACAGACCGGGGAATATGTAGATACGTATAATGAGCCAGCACCCGCAAAGCCCAGAATCCAGCCTTAAATAGCAGACACAATTAGTTGAACTGCTTCAGCTGTTGCCCAGAGGGCGGGGCAGACTGGTCACCAAGGCGACCATGACAGTGAATCAATGTGTAGTGTTCAGAAAATATCCCTTGCCATCCGTGATTAAAATCAGATGGTAGGTTATTAATGTAAACTGAATGATTAAGCATAATACTGAAAAATAAAGCTAAACATTTGGAGTCGACATTCTTTTACTGATCCGGGCCTGCCTGACAACAGGACCCAGCATTAAACCCAAACTGAGTTTGACATCCCTAGTTTAACCAATCCAAATGCAGAAGAAAATGCACTATGCAATTTCTGTTTTTGGGACTGTCAAGATATTCTGACAATATGTTCCGATGCCATATCATATGTTACTTGAACCACTGGTAGTCCCAAACCGGCATTCAAATCCTGTTGCATACAATATTATTATTATTATTATTATTATATATTGCAATGTTCCTCAAATACGATAATATACTGTAAAACCTTGTGTGGTGATGCGTTCTCAGAAACATTCTATGTATTTTTCCAACCTTATCCATCATATTCTGCAGTATAAGAGGCACAGTTTCAAATTTCTGGCTTATAGTTGGGAAAATACAGTACACGTTTTGCTACCTCAAAGGTTTCTCCCACTCGTCCTCGCTGAAGCCGCCGTCGCTGAAGGGGTAGTTCCTGCGGCAACCAGGTGGGGGTGTAGTGATGCGTTGTTCCTGCTGCTTGCTGCTGCGCCACTCGTGAGGGTGAAGTGCCAGGCCGGAGGAACTCTGGTGGTTGTATGTTCCTACAAGTCCAAGGATAAAGGGAACACATTGATACGTTTGTCTAGGGGTACATATAAAATAGTATAGATGTTTAAATTATTTTGACATACTTTTTGCCATTTACATTATACTTGCAGGTTAAGTTTACAATCTGTAGGTTCGATTCCCTGGAGTTAAACTCCTAATGCCCCCGGTTGGCAGATAGGTGCCTTGCTGACTGCGGTGTGTGAGAGTATAAATGGTTAAGTGTAAAGTACATTGTAAAGTGCTTTGATAGGTCTTCAGTGATTGGTTCAGGCACTGTAGAAATGTAGTCGATTTGCCAAATACCATAAATGTCTTTCGTCCTTTTTTCAAATGTTTACTTAACTTTAAATTTATCTTACACAATTCTAGGGCGGGTGGGAAACTGGCTTTTCTTTTGTTTCCAAATACACAACTATATTTCATTAAAATTTGAAAAAAATGTCTGTGGAAAAAATACCCTGGCTACAATATCCAGCGTCCAGCCCAGATCCATCCCATGAGTCCATGGCTGAGTCTACACTGGGAATGGTGGTTGCGTAAAGTTCCGATAATCTGTTGGTCTGCTGGCTGTCTGTCATGTCTGTCAAGTCGTCTTCGCCGTCACTCAGATCGTTTTCCGTTGCGTCATCTGCTCCGCTCTCTTTCCTATCGTCGGCATCTTTGTGATAAAGAGAGAGAGAGAGAAAATCACAATCTTCCTGTAACTTAAAGGGACAGGGCGTATTATTTGACCCCAAAAATGCCGCTGCATAGTGTGGTAGAACAAAAAACAAGAGCTAAGAAGCACAATGAAGAATACAAACTACGGAGACTCAAAGAGACCAAAATACACCCTTTTACTTCCAATTTTTGGCACAGCCTTTTTGAGGGTTTTTGGATACCCGTAGCAGCAAGATGGCAGACATTATGTCAGCTCCCTTAAAGTGAGGCTCATGTTATCTCATCTCATCTCATTAGCCGTACCGCTTATCCTCATTAGGGTCGCGGGAGGCTGGAGCCCATCCCAGCCATCTCCGGGCAGTGGGCAGAGGACATGTACAATTAATTTCTTAACCAAAGAGTATTTTTAGAAATGCATGTTAATATGATAATTTATATATTTTTGCTCATTATTTAAATCAATAAGGCATTCTTATTGTTTTTTGTTTAAAAATGACTTAACCTTCATTTGTGAGGTCTTTGTGCCATCTGCTAGTTACTGAGTGTAGTGTTAGATTGATGTGGCAGATGGCTCCTGGAATTTGTCGTATGCAATGTTGTGTCGCTACGCGCAGCAGTGCTAGCCATTGAGTGAAGGAAAAAAAATGGCGTTAAAACAAGCATCTGCTAGAAAAAAATAGCAATCTGCTAGCTATGGTAGTAAGTAGAAGTGAAATCTGTGCCATCTGCTAGTTAGAGTGCAGAAGTACATTACTATGCCAGGTGGCTGACACTTTTGTTGTATGAAATGCCGGGCTGCTTCACGCTGCAGTGCCAGACATTGAATAAGAAAAATGAGAATCTGCTGGCCGTGGTAGTAAGTAAGGGAGGACTCTGCACCATCTGCTAGTTACTGAATGTCGTGGTACAGTGCTGTGATAGCTGGCTGACACATTTGTTGTGTGCAATGCCGGGCTGCTACACACTGCAGAGCCAGACATTGAATAAGAAAAATGAGAATGTGCTGAAAAACAGGCATAGTAATCTGCTGGCTGTGGTAATAAGTAAGGGAAGACTCAGAGCCATCTGCTTATTACTGAGTGTAGCGGCAAATTGCTGTGTCAGCTGTCTGACAAAACTGTCATATGTATTGCCGAGCTGCTGTGTGGTGAGGTGCCAGACATTGAAGGGATCAAATGAGAATCTGTTGAGAAAAACAAGCATCTGCTAAAATATTAAGTAGTCTGTTGGCCGTGGTAGTAAGTAAGGGAGGGCTCAGCACCATCTGTTAGTTACTGAGCGTAGTGGTAGATTGCTCTGCTAGCTGGCTGACACCTTTGTTGTGTGCAATGCCGGGCTGCTACACGCTGCAGTGCCAGACATTGCATAAGAAAAATGAGAATGTGCTGAAAAACAGGCATAGTAATCTGCTGGCTGTGGTAATAAGTAAGGGAAGACTCAGAGCCATCTGCTTATTACTGAGTGTAGCGGTAAATTGCTGTGCCAGCTGTCTGATAAAACTGTCGTATGTAATGCAGGCAGAACAATGCTGGACTGCAATGCACTGCGATACCAGGCCTTGAATTAAAAAAAAAACCTGAATCTGCTGCCTGTGGTCGTAAGTTAGGGTGAACATAAATCAAAGAGGTCGGATGTTACCGGTATTTAAAATGCAACTCGCACCAAATAATTTGAAGCCACCTCTACTTTGTAGTGCTTATGTCCTTGTGGTCTAGGTCGTGTTTAATCATCTTGCCGATGACGAGTGTCCCGATGGTGCTCTCTTACTGTCGATCATTTTCTTAATCCTGAGCGTGACGGTCTCTCCGGCCATTTGCAGTAGGTGAATGGCCTCGCTCAGAGGTTTTCCCTTTAGGCTCACGCTGTTGATGGCCAGAATGCGGTCACCCATGTGGATAGCACCCGTCCTGCTCAAACGGATACACACAGCCAGATACACACATGGGCACGCATACGCAGACTTAATTTATTGAGTATTATTTCCCATAATCGACATTTGTTGTGTGCTTTTTGGTTGTCTCCACTTTTTGATAATTTGAAATTACGGAACGTGCATTCGCTATAGCTGGGATGTCAAACTCAGTTTAGCTCACATGGTGGAAAAGACTCTCTCACAATGGTCGTGTGAGTGAATGAATGACATAAAAAGCGTGTCTCTGATTCCGAGGTGTAAAATTAAAGGGCGTTATGGCATGCTATTACTGTTCAAAAATAAAAAAAATAGTATAATCTGCTGCCACCTGTTGATATGGATGAATGTTACAGTTACTGGACTGATTACTGGAAGGAAGTAAAGAAACTGAAAAAAGGCACGCTTTTTTGGCAAAGATGAAATCGGGGAATTTCCTACGGCATACTCCACAAGGTCTTACGGTACACTACTGTTCCCCTGCACACTGGTTGTTAAACACAGTTTTAGAGGATTGTGAAACAACTGCTTGACAGTGTACCTCTCAGCCAAGCCACGTTTGGTGAGTCCAGAAATGGTTATGGGATCAAAAGGTTCTTCCGTGCCCGAGATGGTGATGCCTAATGGTCCCCCGTAGCGCTTCAGCTCCACCGTGTAGATGATGCTGCCAGACGTTTCCTGCTCGTCTGGTAAAAACGGACATGCATATACGCAAACACATACAAATGCACATTTTTGCTTTCATTTACAAAAGTGATGAGTAAATAAATTAACATAGCAATTATTAACACTTGACTCTTCTGATAATTGCCCCCCTCTGTGTGTTCTTGTGTGGGTTTAACACTGCTGCAGTCTTCAGGTCAAAATGACCCAACAATGTGTTATAAACACCCCAAAAACTCTTGAAATAACATTTCTTTTAACTTCAAACTTAATGACATTTCTAGATTTGTCCCAACAGTTATCCATGTCAGTCGTACCAAAGAAATGACAAAGATGGTCTCTGGGAGTTTAAATCAAGGTTACAGAGTGACAGAATGTTAAAGTGTTTTAGTTGTGTATAAGAAAATGAGTAGCATAAGTAAATAAGACAAATGTGGTGGTCTTCACCTGGATTGTGTGCCTTGGATCAGTCTGGATTAAAACAAAAAAACAAAAACAAGCTACAGTCTTTGAAATTGGTGAAAATGCATCCAAAACTCGTTTTTTTGCATTTCCCTCTTTAGATTAGCTAAAGAAATACAAATGAAGAGGAATAGCTATATCACATGTATCATGATAAAGCACACTATTGTCACAAGCCAGAAACGGAGACAGGACCCAATAGCGTTCGTTTTTACTCAGTTTTATTGAGAAAGAGCATTGCTTGCTTCCACAATCCGATGATCGTCGGACACGGGTAGCTGATGGCAGGGGTAGTTTACGCGGAAGTGGCACTCCCGTGTCGAGCGAGGATAGTCGTGGGCGACAGGAAAGCTGGTCGATAGCGGGACGGGAGAGCAAGTGCGATAACGAGTCCAGAAAAAACGTCCGCAAGTATCAGGCAGTAAACAGGCCAAAACAGGTCGATGGCCGGGACGGAAGAGCAGGGCAGAAACGGGTCCAGAAAGAGGTCGGCAAGAGATATCAGGCAGGAGAAAACAGGGCAGGAGATTGTCGGATGGTACAGAGCTTGCCTAGCTGAAAGCGTAGGTTCGCAGGACGGTCTGACAGCTTCCTCTTGGAAGCCGGGGGTTTAAAAAGGGTCAGGGAACCAATCAGGGACCAGGGCTGTTGGCACAAACGGGGCATTCGCAGGTGCCCTGAATCAGCAATCATGACAACTATGTTTTTTTTAAGCAATCTGAAATTTGGTGTTTAAATTGAATACATTTGTTTTTATCAGGGCTTTAGTCATTTTGACCCAGAGGACATGGAGGGTATACAGATATAGAAAACAACTTTTTGAGTTGGTGGTTGCATTTGGTTAAAACGTTTGGAAAAGTGGCCAGGCCAAGAAGAAAAAAATGATTGTTTGGATTAAATACGATATCTTGGAGAAAAAGATGATGTATGCTTACCCAATTTTTCTTATGAATAAGCTCTTATGAATAAGTATACATGCAGACATATTCGTGTACATGATTTTTTTCATTTCATATTTTTTTGATAAATTGATTAATTTTGTAAAATTAGTTTTGAACCACCCAGAATGAAAGAAAATTAATATACAGAGTGATTCTCAAAATATGATATCCTCTTAATATTAATAATTAATTACGATAAAAAATATATATTTATTTCCCTGTACTAACTCCTAAGCATGGGCGGCACGGCAACTCAGTGGTTAGCGTGTCGGCGGCACAGTCCTGAGGTCATGGAATCGAATCGTCCTGTGCCGAGTTTGCATAGCACTTCGGTTTCCTTCCGCATTCCAAAAACATGCATGTCAGGTTAATAGGCTGGTCCAAATTGTCTCTAGGTGTGAATAAGTGAGTGAGTTGTCTGTCTCTGTGTGTCCTGCGACTGGCCGAAGATGGCTGGGATGGGCACCACCACCCCCGTGACCCTACTGAGAATAAGCGGTGCAGATGAGAAAAAAAACAAGCAGATAATTTGTATATGAAAATAAAATAAAATAGTAAACTGCTGGTGACCTTTACTATAGATATGCTTCAGCGTGTTAGGCAGGAGCTGGATTACCTTGACGTATGCCATGTCTCAGGCAGTGCACATATTGAACATTTGAGAAATTGTTCACATAATCCACATGCTTTTAAATTTCTAATTCAGATTTGGAAGAATATATTTTATGATCATTTATCAATAATATTTTTAATTCTGTTTTCCCTAACCATGTACTTTGTGTCACATATCTTTTTTTTTTTAAACAACTTGTATCTTGTCCCTTTTTTATAACCAAAATATTTGATAGTGTGGCTGAGAATGAAATAGAGCTAGTGTTTTTTTATTTTTATAACTTGATAAATAAAAATATTATCTGTGTTTTTGAAGAACGCTTCATGAATTGTACGGAGGAGGGAGGGGGGAACCAAAGGACACTAGGGACAAGACTGTCACCAAAACAACAAAAAATGTTTCTTATCAGTAATTTTTTACTATAATATACATCGTTGATATATGTTTACAGATTTCGTTGAGCAGGCCGACTTTAGAAGCTTGGCCTCAAAATAATGATGAGATTAAAAATTGGATTTCTTAATCGCATTCTTTTAATTGTATCAAAACAATTAAACATTCTGTAATACATGGTATGGAAAAAAAAATCAATTTGAGGCAGAATCATACAATGGAGTAGTTATGTCATTATGTCATATGTTCTCAGGTTGTCCTGCATTACACTTGGTGACTTTGACAGTAGGCTATTACATTATAAGGCTTGTGTAAGGCTTTTATTTTTTTGCTGCTTCAGACAAATTAGTTATTTATTTTCGTCCAATATGGCACTTTTAACATTTTGGGAAGAAGACCCTGGGGGCTAACTTGTTGTTCTGTCTGCAGAGCATGATGAAACTAAAATGCTTAATGTGCTTGATTTAATTATCTTTTTATACTATTATTATCATATTGTTTATGAAATTACTTGAATCAACCATGATTGTCTAGTTTTAAATTAAATGTAATTTATTGTTGATTGGATGTACTTTGATTATATGAGAATGTGATTGAATGCTTAAATAAGACAGTTATTCAGAATTTTTTTCTGTTTTGTTTTTCACCAAGTACTTTTTTACTTTTACTCATATGATTATTAGGATGAATACTTTTTGTCACGGTTGCCCATTGCCTTCCCGTTTGGCGCCAGCTGCTGCTTGCTGCCTGATTGGCTTCCCTCCTATTTAAAATCAGTGCTCTCATTCACTTTTTGTCAGTCTGTCAGCGAACCTCTGCACTTGCAAGACTTGTATTTTGACTCTGTCCGGTATCCTGCTCGTGTATCCAGTATCCGGTTTCGATCCCGCCTGTCCTGTCCTGTACCTTGCTCCAGTCTCCGGTACCGATACCGTCTGTCTTGTCCTGTTCGGTATCTTGCTCCAGTATCCAGTATCGATCCCGCCTGTCCTGTCCTGTACCTTGCTCCAGTCTCCGGTACCGATCCCGTCTGTCTCGTCCTGTTCGGTATCTTGCTCCAGTATCCAGTATCGATCCCGCCTGTCCTGTCCAGTACCTTGCTCCAGTCTCCGGTATCGATCCCTTCTGTCCCGTCCTGTCCGGTATCTTACTCCAGTATCGAATCTGTCTGTCCTGCCCTGTCCGGTATCTTGCTCGTGCATCCAGTGTCCGGTACCGATCCCGTCCGTCCCATCCTGTCCTGTATCTTGCTCCAGTATCAAATCTGTCTGTCCCGCCCTGTCCGGTATCTGCTCATGTTTCCTGTATCTGGTATCGATCCCGTCTGTCCTGTCCGGTTTTGATCTCTTCTGCCCAGCGATCGTCGAATCGCTGGCATTTGTGTTCCCGCGCATGACTGCCCCGTTCCCGTAAAATAAAGCTTGTGTGAAAATGTTACACGTCTGGGTCCACGGTGGCACAGTGGTTCGGGTTCTGACATTTTTACTTTTACTTGAGTCATATATATATTCACAAGTTACAGTAATTTTACTTGAGTAAAATGTTTGCCTTCTCTACCCACCTCTGGTTGTTTCCATGCAAGTAATTTAAAAAAGAACCGGTGGTTATCACCAGTTGTTGATTTGCAGCCAACATCGTTGTTGTGTGGTCGACGAAGCAATTGCAGAAACGTCCGTTTTTTTCTTGTGTGATGGTTCCCACAAAATGGCGCCAAGTGAAAAGTCCTCACCTGAGTTGTCCTCGTCCTTGCGTATCTTGAGTTTAATAAGCTCCTCGCATTGCTGCAGGATTTGCTCGGCCTCCTCTCGGGAGCAACTGTCCAGACGCACGTTGTCGATGGAAAGAAGTTTGTCGCCTGGCTCAAGCGTTCCAGTCCTGAGGGGAGAACAGAAAAAAAGATGTTTGCTCCTCTTGTCTCTTTTCTCCACTGGTAATTTTAGGTTGAGAGCGAGAGGGGTGCTCAGCGGCGACTCTAGAAAATGTTCAGAGGGGTCTCTAGATGGGGCCATTTGGGGTGGCACACTAAAACTAAAATACATTAATTTCACATTATTGATGTAGAAACGTCAGGGCAAAACTATCAGAAAGACACAGCCACTGATATACTATTTTGTAATACTTGATGTTACTAATGATTTAATGTGCATAGTCCATTACTGTCCAGTCTGGAGCAACCACTTGCCTGGTGGGATTAAATGTATAACTGATGCACAACAATCTAATGATATACTGGCAAGCGGGGTAGCCAACAAATTTTTAAGGGGAGCCGTAGCCACCCCTGGATGCCCCTGGCCAGCCCCTGGTGGCGCCACTGGAGGTACCGAGCACCCAGAGTGTCTGGCTGGTTATTTTTTTTTCGTTCCACTTAAAGTGATTTAGGATCATTCAACACAGTTCAAGAGTGCCACTTCCCATTTGCGAACCACAAAATGGAAAGTGATTAGCAGAAACACTACAACTATTCTATGCCTAGTTTTACTCATTTATTTCTTATACAGTAAACACACACATACACATACAGAAGGGGAAGGATGAAGTATGTTATACAGTAGCACCATAATACACAGGATCCTCCCCAGACTCTGCCGCTATGCCGAAAGTGACATTAGCCAAGCGAAGGAGAAGCGGGGAAAGGGGCGAGAGGAGTGCTTGGAATCAAATGCACTGAACAGTTTCAAGGCAGTGGAGTATTTATGAAAACACGATGCTATGTTGTCCACATTTTGGCTTTATTTTACTTTTTAATTTGTTTTATTGTAGCAATTTTCATCATATTTAAGCCTTTCACGCTCTTTATTAAGGAAAACAGAGTTTTAAACATTCTATAACTGGCACAGTTTCTGAGCTCTCTGATCTTCTTTCAGGAGCAGTTGCGTCCTTTCCTTCATACAAAGGCTCTATCGACTCACTCATGAATAAGTTTAATGCTACCCTGACTAGTGTCCTGGATTCAGCAGCGCCCATACGGCTTAAATCACGACCTAAAAGACGCACGCCTTGGTTTACTGATGAAACTAGATCCCTTAAACCAGAATGCAGGAAAATGGCGCGCTACCAAGCTTGAGGTTTTCCATCAAACCTGGTGTGACAGCTTGTTAAAGTATAAAACAGCCCTTGCCTCTGCAAAATAGGCCTACCTTTCAAAGGTGATTGTGTCACAAAAGAACAACCCCAAAATTCTTTTTGACCCTTTAGCATCGCTTACATAGGCAACAGATTATCACAGATAGTTCTGCCCATTCAGCTCATGACTTTATGGTCTTCTTTACTAAGTAGATTCAATGCACACAGGAAGAAATTTCCAAAGGCAGTGTTAATACATCACATATTAAAGGGCTAAAATCCATAGATGCACGCCATGGTGGCTATCCAGGGAATTTGTCCCGATTTAGTGAACTGTCACTCGATAATCTTAAACAGGTGGTGAACACGGCCAAACCAAAGACTTGCCTGTTCGACCCACTTCCGGGTTCGCTTATTAAAGGTCTTTTTGGGGTCCTTGGACCTTCAGTCCTAAATGTTATAAACATATCACTCTCCTCAGGTGTAGTTCCGGTGGCTTTTAAGTCCGCTGTTATTAAACCTACACTGAAACGACCCAACCTCGATCCAGAAAGCGTATGTAATTATAGACCTGTGTCAAACCTACCGTTTCTTTCTAAAGTACTTGAAAAAGTAGTGGCACAGCAACTGAATGATTTCATATCCGAGAACAATCTTTTTGATCAGGATCAGGATTCAGGGCTAACCACTCTACTGAGACAGCTCTGATTAAGGTAACCAATGATCTCCTACTGGCAATGGACTCTGGTGCTTCATCACTTTTGCTGCTGCTGGACCTTAGTGCTGCTTTTGACACAGTGAACCATAATATTTTACTAGAACGGTTGGAAAAATGGATTGGTCTCTCAGGAACCATCCTCTCATGGTTCAAATCCTACCTCTCAGATAGGACGCACTGTGTTAAATATGGCGAAATGACATCTGAGCCCTTTAGTGTTACCTGTGGTGTTCCGCAGGGTTCAGTACTTGCCCCCCTTCTTTTCAGCATTTACATGCTTCCATTAGGTGATATTATTCGAAAGTATAATATCAGTTTCCACTGCTACGCAGATGACACTCAACTATATCTTCCATTGGAGGAATCTGCTACACTAAATTGTGGAAATTTGGAGACCTGCCTCACTGAGATAAAAGAGTGGATGTCACTCAATTTCTCGCGTGTTAACTCTGAAAAGACCGTAATGTTAGTTATTGGTCCATCTAAATGACGTGACTTATTCTCAAAAACTGCTGTGAACATTGACAAATGTCACATCACACAGAGTGACTCAGTTAAAAATGTAGGTGTCATATTTGATCCCGATCTGTGCTTTCAAACATATGTGAAGAAAATTACTAGAACCGCTTTCTTCCATCTTCGCAATATTGCTAAAATTCGTCCTGTGCTGTTTCAGTCGGATGCGGAGATTATAATTCACGCATTTGTTACCTCCTGTCGCGATTACTGTAATGCACTACTCTCCGGTCTCCCGGAGTCCAGAATCAAGAGTTTTCAGCTGTTACAAAATGCTGCAGCGAGGCTTTTAACTAGGACAAAAAGTCTGATCACATCATGCCGATATTGGCTAACCTGCATTGGCTCCCTGTTAGCCTAAGATGTGATTTCAAGGTTCTCCTAGTATTATACAAATTCATACATGGACTTGCTCCCTCATATCTTTCAGATCTGATTTCCCCCTATGTTCCGGTCCGAAGCCTTCGTTCTGAAAGCGCCGGTCTACTGGTTATCCCAAGAACCAAGAAGTGTTCCGCAGGTTCGAGAGCATTCTCCAGTGCTGTGGAATGCTCTTCCCCCTGAGATCCGATCTGCAACCTCAGTGGAAATGTTTAAATCTAAGCTTAAAACACACTTCTACTCTAAAGCATATCCATAACATTTACTTTTTGTGGACAATATATCTGTATTATTTGTAATTGCAACATCCTTTGCCTGGTAATCCTGAAAGGGGGATACCACATGTGCGGTCCCTTCTCAAGGTTTCTTCATTTTCCTCATGTTGAGGTTTTTGAGTTTTTCCTTGCCCTCATGTTGTTTCCAGATCAGGGGATGGTGTAATAATAGTCTGAAATAATGGTCTGTGCAATAACCTGTGCAGCCCTTTGAGACTCTTTGTGATTAAGGGCTATACAAATAAAAATGACTTGACTTGACTTAATTTAGGGTGGTACTTGGGTTGAATATGGGGTTGCTAGAGCACCCCCAAAAACGGGCTGGTTACGCCAATGCTTATGTCACACACGGAAAAAAAGTTGTTGCCCTGATAAAGTGTTTTTGTGATTGCATTGTTTGGATCATTTTTATTGGGAAAAAATAAACTATAATTGACAAAAGGTTATCTTAAATAAATATATATCACAAAATAAACACTTTTTATTAGATACTAAAACTTTCAAAACAGTCCTTTTTTACTTGTCTAGAAACATTACATTTGAACACAGATTTTGTTTTACAAAGGAAAAAAAATTGCCAATATTGTAAACATTATTATTTATGTTTTCAATTGTATGTTCACTTCTCTTTGAAGAAAGTGTCATTTTTATAAGTAGATTTTGAAACAATATTTCAGTTGTTTTAAGATATATAATTCCTATGATTTATTTTTCTTTAAAGACAATTTTGCCCACTTAGGCTAAAATAGAAATTAAAGGCTACCAGTAGTGCCTGAAAATTACCAGCTTCCTTTTTTAAAGTGTTTTGCCTGTTAAAAATTGTGAATACTAACACTGCCATAAGAAAACATTGCTTTATTTTTCTGATCTTATTGGAATATATTTGTTCAGTTTTCTTTAGGTTCGAATATGTTCACAAGATTACATGCATTTTTTTTAAATTTGGCCCTCTGTCTGTTTGACTTAGACTGCTTTACACCAACAAACACGACAAAGAGATGAAGGTGCTGTATCTGAGTTTGATCAGGAGGCATCTCAAGCTACTGGTAACCAATTACAGTTACTGTAATTGATTCATATGGGTGAGCAAACAGAGAGAGGCAGAGAGACAAGGTAGAAAGATGACGAGTGAATAATAAAAAAAGGTCAGCGAGACCGAAGCCCGGCCTGACCCGAACCTTATAATGGGGAGGAGATGATGATGATGACGATAATGATGATGAGAGGCTACTGACCTGTGTGCCATGCTGCCCTTCTTGATGTCGGAAATGATGAGTGGTTCTCCAGCTTTTTTATTCGCTGCAAAAGAAGAAAACAAAATCATGTGATTCTGGGAAAAAAAGACAAAATAAGGCACGTTTATTTCAAAGACGAGACAATGAATGTAAGCCTCACCACAAATGCTCTGTTTTGCCACAATAAGACACCATGGTATTATTTTCTGGGTTGAGGATTGTGGGGGGGAGAGGAGGGATGGGGGTGAGGTGGGACAAAGTAACTGAACAGGAAAAGTTAACTGAACAATTACCCAAGTAAATGCTCAGGTATCTGACTGAATAACTAATTAATTAGATTACCAGACAATAGACTAAGCAGTGACTTACTCAATGTTGAAGGAAGAGTCACCTGGGGCCCCAAGCAAAAAGTGTTTGGGAGCCCTGGCAGAAGTTACAATTGGTAATTGGCACGCCAGAGCACGATGGATTTCTTTGCCTGTATATTGTATTTTTTTTTAAACTGCAAATTTGCGTCTTAAAATAATTTTACTTCAATAAATCAAGATTCCTTCTGTTGCCATTTAGTCACTGTGCTAGCATTAGCATGCAGAAGCTTGTCTATTTGGACAAGTTCAGGGATCAGCAAATCAATATTTTAAAAGAGCCATAGCAAACTTATAAATCAAAATAGTAAAAATATTTTCATTTTTAAAAAAGCTTGCTGCCATAGAGATGCAGGTTGCTGACCACAGGACTAGCTTGTGATAGCTTAAACTGGAACACAATTGGGCTGGACAATATGGCAATATATGAAATCTCAATTTTATTATGATTATTCATTCTGGAACCAGATAACGAAGGTGCTGCATCTGAGTCAGATCAGGAGTCTTCTCCTGGTACTGGTAACTGTTATCTGTTTCATGTGCCAAACCCTATCAAAAAATGGCCTGGAAAGGGATGGGCAAAGCCAGAGAGTACTTGCCCAAGACACTTCACAGGAAGTGGTGCCCTGACTGCCTTGGCGATTAAGGGAACCATGAATCAAAATATTAATTTGCATATTTCTGACACAAAATAATTTTGGGGGTAAAAAATAAACTTATAATAATAAGAAATCAATATGACTCACTCCGGATAACCAAAGGTGTTTCCCAGTGACACATACTGTCATATACAACTCTAAATGATTATAAAACTTTACTCACCAATGTCTTTTTTCCTTTTTTCCCATTATCCCCTTTTGTTTTTACCTCCTCTGTCACTCATACACAAAACATGCATGCACACCGTCCCTTATGAGCAATTAGTATGAAAGAGACTGTTTTTACCCACAGGGTCCTTTATGACAGGTAAATTGTATCTGCACCTTGGTAATCCTGTGAAACAATATATGAGTTGTATGTAATCTGTGACGCTCTGAGGAGCCCTGGTGGTCACAAGATACTGATGGGTTTGCCTAGTAGCCTTTGGACTTTCCATATGGAAAATTAAACAACAGACTGGAGGATTGACTGACGTACTGAAAAACCTAATAATGACCAACTAACTGGGATCGTTGTTGTCACAATCCTGCACTCAAGTCTCATCTCTCTCTCTTTACTCTCTCTTTCAACCTTATCTTTTTTGGTCACTCACTTCCGGGTTCAAATTTACTCCTAACAGCTGCGCTCACTTGTCATGATTTCCCTTCGATTACAATCCCTCCTTAATCACTTTTTAAACACTCCTAGGCTCTGTGCTAGTTTGTTGTACTACATGTCACGTCCCAAGCACCCTTTTCTCAGCGTTTTGTTATACCAGAGTACTTAACACTTGCTGGCCCTTCCATGTCACAAGTACCACTTGACAAAAATTTGGACTGTTGCCCTCTTTGTTTAGGCTCACTGAAACACCGACCCTTCGCCTGCATCTTGGACGATTGTTGTCTTGCTACTTGACTTATTGTGTATTGAACCCTGCCAAAAAAAGACTACTGTTTGCTGTAATAAACAATGTGTCTGCATTTCCAGATTACCCTGACTGGGTCCTTGGCAGTGGTACATGCTAAGGTTAATACAATTAGAAGCGTTTTACCCCAAAATGCTAATTTCTAACAGTTTATGATTATTCTTACCACTGATGGTGAGTCCAAGCTCGACGCCTCTTTTCTTGGGTAGTTTGACATGAAAGGTTCCGCTGCTGGGTACCACAGACTCTGTAGAGGTGTTGCGATAGTTCAACGTCTCTTCCTTTTACATGTTTAAACATCATAACTCATTCATACCCTGGCATACGCACCCGCCACATCAAACTCGATTTCGAGGATGACTTTGTTGGTGAGCGCGGCATCGCGCAGCAGCTGGTTGGCCTCTTCAAGGGTGCCATCCTCCGTTGCAATGCCGTTGATGGACAGCACTCGGTCACCTACCTGCAGGAGGCCACACCTGTAGAGGAGACACTGTTAGTTCAGAGATGTCATCCTGAGCCATGTGACGACTACTAATTTGACTTTTTATGTGATAGGCCTGAAAATCGGTTGCATGAAAACCAAGGAACTGACTGCAGAGCTATCTATCTATCTATCTATCTATCTATCTATCTATCTATCTATCTATCTATCTATCTATCTATCTATCTATCTATCTACATTGGTCATATCCCTCAAGAGGGGTGACCGACAGCAAGACAAACACATACAATAACAGAAAGTAAAAGGGAAAAAAAAGAAGCAAAAAACACACACAAAATTTTTTGGACCATGGCCAACCCAATTGCCCAAACACCCAAACAAGTTAGGCACCTCGGCACCTAAGTTGGTCATGCTTTCGTCCCTCCAGTGTCATGATTACTAACCCAGATCACATGGAGCAATCATGTGGCGCCTGGGTGGGCGCCTTCTGATTGGCTGGCACTCCTCTCTTAAGCGCCCTGCGCCCAGAGAGAAGTGTCAGGGCGTACATTCTTGTAACTCTGTGTGTTTCTCCCGATTTCCCGTTTGTTTAGAACTCTGCTTACCTGATTTTGCCTGCCTCCGATCCGACCTGTTTCCGTCCCACGTTTTGATCTATTTTCCAGTCCCGGTAAACACGACCTGCCTGATTTCCGCACTACGGTTAATGACTCGTTCTGAAGTTATCTCCCCGGCGCCGCTGCTGACGTCTGACGGCCATCACGTCTCCCGCAAGCCCTGAACGCTTCCTTAATAAAAACACTTAAACGAATGCTCTGAGGTCCACTGGTCTGTTATGGTTTTCAGACATCCAGATGAAATGGGACACCAGAAAGCGGCCATGTCACTCGGGTCAGGGTGACACAACACACTATTTTGTTTAACACCAGGGCCCGACAGCTTTCACTGGTTTACCCTTGCCCCATCATACGGGTGCCCAACCCATCCTTAAGAACGCGTCCACAATCCCACTATCCTTTCACAACCCCTCTCCACTCCTTTCTATCACCAACAAGAGCTCTAGCTTCCATTATATTTAGACCTCTTTCCTGCAGTCCACTCATAACACAATCCATCCTCGTCACTCGCGGCCTTCCTCTTGGTCGCCTTCCATTTACTTCTGCTCTGTAAATCCTCTTCAAAATTCGCTCCTCATCCATCCTCTCCATGTGTCCAAACCAACCGAGTACTCTCTTATCAACACGCTTGCTCAGTTCCACGACTACTCCAGTTCTGTCTCTCACAATTTCATTTTTCAATCTATCCAATCTTGTCACTCCTAACATACTCCTCGAACCCTTCATGAACAACGTCCCGAATAATCAGCCTTTTTCTTTTATTTGCTGTCTATACGGGCAATGGCATCAACCATTACCCTTATAAGGTCGCCAAAAAAACTAAAAAAAAAGAACAAAAAAATTCCTGTTAGCTTGCTAACTGTAAAGATACATTCAAAGCTAAGCTAAGCAATGTTAACAACAATTCAAACAAGAGTACGTATTTTTGTACAAAACTTCACCATAAACAACAATCTTCATTCAAGTGATCACAAAAAGTTTTATACTTGGGGAAAATTATTGTCGAAAGCAACAACAAAAGAAGATTTGCAATAAGCATCAAAAGTTGCCATCTGAGCTGCCGTCAAAGTTCTGCGCTTCTTTTTTGTTTACTTTTTGCAACAATTAACATAGGGCGCCCAAAGGCCACTCTATATGTTTTTCAAAGACAGAATAGTTACCGTATGCAATGTTATTTAATTTTTACTATGTATTTCAAATTTCATCCACCGTATATTATGCTATATAAGGCGCACCGGATCATAAAGTGCACCTTCAAATTTCTGGACAATTTAGGATTTTGAGGTGTGCCTTATAGTCCAGAAAATATGGTACTCCGGGCTGAATATGTATATTAAATGGGAAGTGAAAATGTTGTATGAAGGCATTCCTACTTATAAATGACCAACAGCATACTAATTACTTGAGGTAAAATACTAAGACTTGCCCACTGAATAACAGGCTAGCAAGAAAAAACTACAACACAATCAACCAAGTCAATGACCAAGTGACCAACCAATGACTGAATGGCAAAATGAAAAAAATACTTGTCTATGTGACTAAATAAATGACCCACAAAGTAAATAAATTGGACAGTAATTAATCAAAAAGCTTCCAAAGTAAAAACAACTGTGTATTGAATGTGTGGTACCCTGTGTTATTTCGATGTATTTAGAAAACAGGATTAGCAATGACTGGAACGTTCTAGGAGCATTATAATTGGACATTGATTCATTACTATTATTAGTTTGCCTATGTATTTTTTTTGTAGTCCTATACCTTCAAGAGACTCCTGAAGACTATGAAAAAAACAGTCGGTACAACTAATCCAGATGTTTAAAAAAAAGTTGCCCAAAATGAAACTGAAAGACTTGTGTTGATTACCAATGTGATTCACCTGTGCCTGCTCATTTGGCGCCAACCGCCGCGGCTTCTGATTGGCTCCCTGTCAATATATGAACCCAGTCCTGTCAGTCCCCTGTTGTCAGTCCAGCTGCGAACCTTTGTGTATACAAGGCAAGCCTTTTTCGACCCTACTCCCGCCTGTCCCGTTTTTGCTCCTGTTTGTCTCCCGCTACGACCATTTTTGATCCTGACCACGTCTGCTCTCCCGTCCCGCCTTACGACCCATTTTTGTTCCCGACTACGCCTACTCTCGGCTTGCAACTCGTTTCGCAGCCCGACCACGATTTGCTCTCCGAGTCCCAGCTGCTGACCAGTTTTTCCGTCCCTGACACTGCCATCGCCAGCGTCCAGCGAACACCGGATCGTGGGCGCAGCACTTCCTCTTTCCTTCAATAAAACTTGTGGGTCCAGTTTCCAATCTGGTCCTGACACTACTGAGTCATTTCAAATGGGCAACAAATGACTAGCCAACAAAAACACTACTTCATCAGCCAACTACCCAAATGACTATTCAGCTAACTTAAAGTACTGGCGGATTTACCATTCATATTGGCAAAGATAGGAAAAAATACAGTGATTTTAATGGTATCATGCTCAGTTGCAACATTCATTAATAAGTAGTATTCATATTGGCCTGAACTTTTTGCACACACACACAGGAAGACGTTTGTGTGTTCATCGATCTCCACAGATAAAAAGGTCTGTTAGCGTGGGCGCTAATAGAGCGAGTGGCCTCAGGTTATTGAGAGTGTAATCATTTTGTGCGTATTTTCAATCAACCAGGATAGCACACATGGATACACACGCTTTGCTGACATAAGCAATTAGTTACCCCGCCTCGCCACTGCCTATGATACAAGCACGTTTGACAGTGCCTTATCTTGCATGACTGTGTCTTGTCACAACACATCAACGCCATTGTCCACTGCAAAATTAATATTTGATAATAACTATTTACAGTACGTGGCAGAAAGTAACATGGAGATTTCATTTACGTTCACACAGTCACAATTAACCAATGCATTCCATGCAAAGTCTGTGAGGTATAAGGAAAATAAGTGTATTTCATGCAATAAACCAGGCAGGCAAAGAGGGAAGAAAAGTCCAGAGAGAAACCACTAGTGAAAATTGTGCGCAGGGGTCTTCAAGCTTTTTCAAACTGGGAACTACTTTTTTCTGTTATTACTATGCTTTTACCTGGCTCATTATTGAGAATGTGGTTAAATAAGTTAACAATTAAAAAAATATATTTTCCTAAAAAAATCACAATAACCCAGAACTGGTGATCCATTTTCAGAACAGGTCCGCAGCCACCTCAGCTGTTATATTTGTGAAAAGTATTTTTTCTCGTTAGTGGCATCGGAATCACCTTTCGGCTGAGCTGTCGGGTTCGATGAATCGAATGAGCGGGGGCGCAGAAAGCGTTTCAGTGGCAAAGATTCCTCCTTGCAGCTGGAC
Source organism: Urocampus carinirostris (assembly GCF_059441175.1). NCBI lineage: Eukaryota > Metazoa > Chordata > Actinopteri > Syngnathiformes > Syngnathidae > Urocampus > Urocampus carinirostris. The sequence continues at coordinate 5,354,264 of NC_142354.1, read as the reverse complement.
ACCAAAACCGTTGAGGGGGTCTCCCGTTAACGTCACCTCGCTTGTCTCCACATGGACCACCTGACCGCCCGGACCCACAGAACTGGATGCCAGTGACACTGAAACAACACACACACACACACACATATGCAAACATGCACAAACAAACACACAAGCCATCAACATGTGTTTTCAGGAGATGCAATGGTTGATCAAAGTGAGAAAATATCCGTAAGGAAATACAAATATTTAATCCTCACCAATTCATGAAGTCACATTCCAATGAACAGAAAATATTAAAACATTTTTGAAAAACTGCCAACTATTAATGCAAACTAGATTCCTACTAGTTTAAATTAAGACTACGAGAATGCATTCCTGGATGCCTAACTTCAAAAAAACTAAAACCAAAAAAAATAGTGGAAAAGTGAGTCAAATTGAGTCAAAAATAGACTGATCAGCTCCTTGTATCAATTTGACCCAATGTTCTGGGTTGTTATATATATTCATTTTTTTATTATCATTTTTTTCAGCTCAACCCAAAGACAATATTTGGGGGTTGTTTTGATACGTAATACAATACACAATTTTACTGGACTTTCTTGAGTAGATAACAGCATATTTTAATGTTTTGGTTTTGAATGAAAATTTTGGGGAGTTTTTAAAATTTAGAATTTGTCTTTGTCATTGATACCAACATATTGAACATTGTTTCCAACAAGATTAGGCATGGCACTCCGGGATGAAAATGTCACAGGACATTAAAAGAGGAATTATAAGAAAAAATAATGACAGGATAAATGGGTAAAATATTTACAACTTAGTATTTAGGGACCGGGCTAAATTGTAATAATAGTGCGAGGAAAAGTACTGCAATAAGTCAATGATTAAGATATGAATCCCTATTTTTCAATGCCACTGGGAAGATCTACATTTCTCAGTCTTAAGCACTGTTTAGGATACTTGCCCTGGGGAAAAAAAACTCTTTTTGAGCCCATCATTGTTTTTAAGGGACCTGTAGCCCCTACCAAACTATTTTAAAGCCACAGTGTGTAATATTTGACCACTAGATGGCACTGTCTTGTCAGATGCGAGCGAGGTCCAGTTCCACAGTGCACAGCGTGGCGGTTGGATACCGGACAAACATGGCGGCAACTTAAGTGCGGATTCAGATGTGTAAAAGAAATACTAATTTCTCAAACACAAAATATTTATGAAAATAACATTGTTTTTTGTTTTCTACCGAATGAAAGCTTTTGTGCCACTAGGAGGCTCTAAATATCACACACTGTTCCTTTAAGAAAACGTCAAAGATGTATATAATTCATTTTTTTCTTTTGTTTTATTTGAGGAGATTATTTGATTGATTATTTATCTGAATTTGGGTCCAGATTAACCAAATAGCTAGATTGGTTCACTATTGAGCCAATTTGTTTGATATATGATCAAACAGGTTTTATAGTGCAAATCTGATCAGAGGTAAGATCTTGAGCCCGAGTCTGACCCAAACTTTGGCTTTTGGTCAGGCCTAAAATGTAATTGTGTTTGGGTACGGGCTTATTTCGAGCTGTCTTTTTACAAATATTATATGTGTTTATGAAAATGCATATTGAAAAGATGTGTGGATACTAAATTAAACACACAGACAAAAATTACATGAAAAAAAATCCACCCGTCATTCTTCTTTTTTGTCGCTCTGCCTCTTTCCCCCATTCTGGTGCTAGATTCATAAGGAAGTACCGCTGCTGTGGTGTATGGCCCAATATTCAATCATTTAAAATTCTGGCCATGAAATATTCCCTTAAGTATTTAAGCCCCGATGTGTAATGTTTGACCACTCGATTGCACTTTATACTCTGGTATGTGCGATGGCCAGTAATACACGGCACAGCATGGCAGCAGGATGCCGGACAAACATGGCACCAATCTTAAGTGAGGATTCCACAGTGTTAAAGAAATAGTTTATGCATTTTTGCCAGGTGTTCAATTCAATCTTTTTTACTGGATGAAAATTTTTTGTAACACCAACCAGTCAATCAGTCAATGATGGAAAATTGTCGGTTGATATAACCTCTTTAGACACAGAAGTATTAAATGTTCAAATCTTTATACAGTCTACAGCAGGGGTCGGCAACCTATAACCAGTGGCACGCAACCGCACGGCCAAATAACAATTTTTTAATTTTTTTTTTAAAGCACATTTAGCTGAAATTTAGACATCTTCAGTTGCGCGCCATGTTATGTAAAGGATTTACGTTAGGCTTTACGTGGGTTTTTCTGTGTGAGTTTGCCCGGCGCCTCGCAGAGAGAGAGCGAGAGAGACCCAGCCAACAAAACACACGCGTGCGATAAATGAACAAATCATGACGGCTCCTCGAGTGAAAAGATCGCGCTCTCTCCAACCAGCGTGGACAGATGCCTGGGGCTTTGTGCAAAAAATGACCGTGCTGTTTTGTGCATTATGCCCCAAGAGCGTTGTACCTCGCACATCAAGTGTTAAACGTCATTACGAGACGAAACATGAATTCAAGGCGGAGACAATAAAACGCTCTGTCTAGATATGGCAAATAAACTCAGACCCTAAAAACCTTTGTCGCTGCTAAAAACACCACCACTGAAGCTATCTAACAAATTGCTCACTGAATAGCAAAGCACGGAAAACCATTTACTGATGGCAAATATTTTAAAGAAGCGCGTGAGTGCGTGGGCGTGCGTGTGCATGTGTGCGCGCGCGTGCTTTCTGCATTGCTGCTGCTAAGTTTTGATATTGACAAGATATCATTGATGAATGGTATAGTAGCTGACCATATTACTTGTTTTTTTGAATGTAGTTTATAGTTGATGAAGAATGGTTGATTCTGGTTAATTCTTGTGGTAAAAAGTCAGAATTGCTACAGGCCTTTCCACATATGCTGTTCAAATTCATATTTTAGTTAATTGATGAACAAGAATACTGGAAGATAAATAGGTCAGTTATACAAGTGTGCCGCTGGAATTTTATCTTTCCAAAATTTTTGGCCATTATTCAGTATTTTTGCACTCTTCAGACAAGGAACTGTAATAGTTATCCATATCAGTAGGTGGCAGTAGATTTTTATATACTTTTTATGTAGTAATTATCTGCTCTTGGGGTAGCACAGTACATTTAATAACTTTGTTTAACAAAGCGGTTCAAGATTGTACTGTAAAAAATAAAATCATAAAGCACATCATTCTTTGTTATATTAAGTATTATTTTCTTCTTTTTATATACTAATTATCTGCTTATGAGGTAGTACTATTAAAATATTTGACATAACTTCATTTTCAAACATTTTTGACGGACGGTGTGCCACAGAACTTTTTTATAAATAAAAGGGTTGAAAAACACTGCGTTATACGATTAAAATGTCCATTAATTTTGTATATTTGGACAGGTGTAAAATGACAGCTCTGTTGGATATTAAAAAAAAATTGTGCGAGTCATTAATCTTGGTGTGGCACACTGATTTACAAGGAAATTTGAAAGTGGCACTCCACACCATAAAGGTTGCTGACCCCTGTATGACTTAGATTTAGTCACAGAAGACCGGCTTTAACTTTTTATAATAAATCACCTCCGCTCCCGACTCCTCCCGAACAAAATATGAAATGTCCGCAAATCAAGTTCGTTGGGCAGGGTCGGGCTTCAACATCAGCTGGCCTGGGTCGGGTCAGGCTGGTTTTTTTTAGGCCTGAACAAACCTCTAAAGCTAATCACTATTTATCTTCCTTCAGTCCCAATTCATACCTACCAACTACCAAACTCGATTGAATCCCCAACTCCAAATCTAATGCAGTTGAATGAATATTGAACTAAACCTACAATATATATATATATTTTTTAAACTTTCCTCAAATGTACTCCAAAGCCATTGTCCCTTTAATAATGTCGATTCACAGACTTGACTGCTTCAAAAGGAAAAAGATGAAACGACTTGGTGAGTAAGAGAGAAGCAGCGTGACGCTCACGGGAGCTTTTGTGGTCTTTCTTTCTTTGTCTGCGCTTGAGCAGCGAGTTGCGGGGACTCATGGGGACCGAGGGCCGGGGGAGCGTGTTGGAACCCTGGCTGCTCGGGCCTGATGTTGTAGTGGAGCCCGGAGTGGGACTGGCCGATACCAGAGCTGTGGAATGGACAGTTTGCATCATTGATCATTCACTCTGTATTCTAATGGATAAAAACAACCAATGGACATATTCAGTGAAGTGGCAGCAGCAATATTTATCAGTATCAATGTACTTTTGTTTTGTGTACAGGGGTAGGCAAACTTTGCGAGTTGTGGGCCACTTCGGGTTAAAAAGATTTGGCCAGGGGCCCGTAAATGAAGACCTATCCAATTTTTAAAATATACAATTATGTATATATATATATATATATATATATATATATATATATATATATATATATATATATATATATATATATATATATATATATATATGTGTGTGTGTGTGTGTGTGTGTGTGTGTTTATATGTGTTTTAAAAAATATATACACACGCAGGCATCTACATGTCAAATTTATTCTTAAGTTGGTTTTTCATCAAATTGGTTTTGAAACGCTCAGAACTAAAATGAAATAAAATTTTAGGGTCCGTGTTTTAAGCACTTCGTTTTGTAGCATTTTTCTTGTATTTCTGTAGTAGTATTTTGTCAGTATTACTGTGGTTCGATTTTGTAGTATTTTTGTAGTAGCACTTTCTGTAGGATTTTAAAGAAATACATTTGATTTTTAGCTCTGAAAATTTCTGGAGTAATTTTGTAGTCGTATTTAAATAGTCTTTTTTTCTGGTATTATTGTAGTACTACAGTAGGTGTATTTTTGTAGTATTTATGTACAAGTATTTCTGTATTATTTCAAAGTACTTCTGTAATAGTATTTCCGTCATTTTATTTTTTTAGTATTTCTGTAGTACTGTTTCTGAAATATTTTTTGCAGTATTTCTGCAGTAGTATTACTTTATTAGTATTTTTACAGTACTGTATTTCTGTAGTTAGTTTTCTCTTCAAAATTAAAGGAAAATAATTCATTAAGTCCCTGTGTTTGGCTTAATTTATCTTTGTAAAGATTTTGTAGTATTTTTTATTGTGTCTGTGTTACCTGTTTTTTGTTGTATATCAGTAGTATTATTTTTGTGGTTTATATTTTGTGGAATTTTGGTTTCGTTATACTCGAGTATTTTTTTAGTACTTCTGTAATAATATTTTTGGTTGAATTTCTGCATTACCTCTTTTTTCTTTTCAGAATTAAAGCAAGATAGTATACAGTATTAGGTCCCGGTTTTCAAGTGCTTAATTGATATTTAGTTTGGTAATCACTTTGCGGTATTTGAGTAATATTTTTAAAGTTGTTATTTTTTAGTAGACAAAAAAGGGCCAACGGAAACAAAGCTGACACCAACCAAAAACAACAACCTTTTTTTATGAGAAGTGTTTTGTTTACTTTTATATACAGTATATTTCATGATATTTTTACTATTTCTGTTTAACAGGTAGAATACAAAACCCTGACTGGCCGCATGTGACCCGCGGGCCATAGTTTGCCCACCCGTGTGGTGGTGCGATTGTGAGCACTTACATTTGCAATAGTCAAGGTTATTGTTGTTGACGGCGTTGTGTGAGGCTGTCCATGACTTGTGCAGGGTAGAGCTACAATGGGTGGAGTTTGTTAGCGGTGGACAGAAGTTGACACAAGTGTCCCACGATAGAGGATGAGGGTGGTCCGACTTCTGAACCTTCACTAGAGACACAAGCAAATTTATGATTCATGATGTTCAACGTACCTATGAATTTTCCTTTCTGTCATGTTTCTACACTCAGGTTCCTTTGTCTCAGAAAGTTCCCTCTCTAGCTCTCCCCAAATCTCCCCCTTTTCTTCTCTATTGCTCTCAACCTTACCTTATATGGTCCCTCACTTGAGGGTTCAATTTTCCTCCTCACATCTGCAGTATCTTGTTCTGATTTCCCTTCTATCACGACTCTCCCTCATCATTATTTCAACAGTTTCCCCTTGGCTCTGTGGTAGTCTGTTGCTTTCCTTGTCATGTCCCAAGGATTCTTGTCTCAGTCTTTTTGTTATTCTAGTGTACGGAATCCTTGCCTGCCCTTGCGGACCAGGAGATAGAGATAGAGATTACTGGAACACCGACCGCTCACCTGCATCTTGGACCACCATAATTGCCTCTTTACGTGACCGTGTAATAAACCCTGTCTGAATAAAAATCTCAGTTACTACACTCTGTTATTGGATTGTGATTCTGTATCACCCCGATGGCTTTAAATAATTGCATAATGTGAATACTGGTAACTTTCCATTTCCAATCAGATTATTGCCTAAATGTAAACATACATAAATGAGTAAAATAGGATTGATCTCAAGCAGGCGAGCCATCGGTATACTGAACAAACTGCTCTCCCCTCCTGAGACTCAGACACTACACTAATGGAATTAGCAAGTAACACATTTTCTTGCCTTTTTCAACCATTAAAACCTTGTACCGATCTCTAGCCACATTTGTACGACCAGCCAACTAGCCAACCCACATTTCTTTTAATTTACTCTTTTTTACATTGCAATCCAAATTACTAATGTTATTTTGGCTGTGGAATTAGCAGGCGGTAATTGTAGGACGTCTCGTATCCACTGCCCAATAATTGTCTGGGATTGGCTCAAGCCCTCCCGCAACCGACGTGACCAAAGCAGTTGTATTTTGACCATATAGATCTTATTACCTCCATTTTTTTGTGAATCAACAAACTTTTAATCTACCAAACTATATAGAAACCAAACAAACCAGCGACCGAACCAAACACTGGAGAACATTTTGGCTTCACCATGATAACTATATATTTTAACATAGGTAGACAAAAAATATTTTTGTTTAAAAGAACAGTCCACTCTGACGACAGAAACATCAAATTTGAACACCTTTGCCTTAAAGCCAAAGACAATCTGGCGAGAAGCTTTTCTACCTGTGTCATGTTTTGTGTTCCCAGTCATCCTTGTCTGGTACACAGGAAGAATTTCCAGCCTGACCAGCTCAGTGGTGCTAGCAAGCAGCTGCATGGCCTCCAAGACACTGCAGTGCTCTGTGGATGTCCCATCAATGGATAGCAAGTGATCCCCAGGGTGCAACGCTCCGCATCTGACAGAAAAAGATGTCTTGATTGTTGTTGATTTGTTGTAAGGGGAGTTGGGGAGTGGGGGCGGTTGGCGACAGCGGGCTTACCTGTCTACCACGCTTCCGGGTTTCACCCGATCAATGACAATGACCCGCTTGTTGCGATGACTAGCTGACACCAAAGTAATGCCTAGCGTGGCCCCTGGTGGTTTTGCAATCTCCACCAGGAGAGGTCCTGATGCATTGGTCAATGTGTCTGTTTGACAGAAAATGTCCACTTTTGGTGGCACTCACACAAAAGTAGTCTTTGGTAGTGTCAGAATATTAAAATGTTACAGCATACATCATCATAATCAGTGGCGCTAATTTCTTCAGTAAGGGCATAATCTAACTAGTTATTTTTTCAGTTACTGGAGGTCAAAAGTGGTGCGTTACTTTCGCTGAGGAACACCAACAACGATGTAAACCCGCAAACCAGCAGCCTGTTTTTCTGCTCTCCTCAGAGTTCTTTACATTAAGTCTTTTCAAAACATGTCACCATTCGAAACAGTGACTACCATATAGAAATTCATTACAAATATTGTATTTACACATGCCCCAAAAGAAAAGGAGAATAAGGGCTGTAGCTGACTCAAGTCATTCGCCAATGAAATGTCTCTATAAGCCGGCTCTTCGAAGTCAAAGGAGGGACCCGGCTCCCCACCAATCAACAATCGGTTTGCTCAGAGATACTTTTATTGTCTGGTGATTGGTCAATATGCATTCTTGGTGGATTCTGTGTTGTTAACTTTAAATTTGTTGAATATAAAAATGATTTTAAAAAAGTAGAATCAAACAGGAAGCAAAGAAATATCTTCTCTACTAAAACACACATAATTGCGCACCCATGATAGTGACATCATACTCAATGTGGAACAGAGCTTCTTGTCCGCACTGAGCCAATACGCTGAGGGCTTCACAGTGGCTGGCATTGTGCAGTTGCACGCCGTCCACAGTCAGGAGGCGATCGCCGGGACAGAGTGTGCCTTCCCTGCAAACACATACATTTATATTCAAATTTACAACTGGACAACATTTCTTCATAGAAATGAATTCCTGGGAAAAAACAATGGCACTGAAACAATGGCTACAGTGCTACACTAAAGACTTTACGTGCCTTTTTTGACATTGACTCCAGATGATTTTTTAGGTGGTTCTACTCATTAAAGACATTTGATGCTGCTAGACCAAACTGTGAACAGGGGCTGCATTTTCAAAGAGTCACTGGGATGTTACATAAGAATCAGTAAGATGACTCAAACGGTAGTATTGAAAAAAAGCCAGCCTGGACCTGGGATCCTTGGGATGGGCGGTGCCTTGGCGGGGGTACGACAGCTCTCCTTATTCCGACGAGTAAGGGAGGGGTAGCTGGTTCCTGTGGGTGGGACAACCCCATTGGTTGGGGGGACTCTGGTAAGTGTGACCTGGGCTGCTCGTCCAGGCTGCCGGTGCTGTGGGGGTCGCCTATCAGGATGGCGGTACTCCAGAGGTTTTGTTGCTCTGACTCTGATGACCTAGGTGGCGTTGAGGAGCGATGGGGCACTTTGGCCCGCCGCCCTCTGTCCATCTACCCGCCACGTAAGGCTGGAGAAGCGATCAGGTGGGGAAAGTTGATGCTGGTACAGGTGGTGGTGTCCTCCCCTCTCTACCTGGCAGGGAGAGGCCCTACTGATCACTCCTCTTCTACATAGTAACACTTAGGGCCGGGTAGTGTGGGGTGGTTTGGGCTGTGAAAAAGGGCGATTGGAGGGTAATAGACATGGAAGGGCGAGATGGGGTTTGGGTGAATAAGGGCGTTGTGGGTCAGCATCTTGCTGCGTTGGGCTGGGGAAACTGGTCATTGTGGTGGCATTACTTTCTGGTCATCCTGGTGGCATTCTTCTGAGCTTGGATTCTATGGGGGGCAGGTTACCGAATGCTGCCTGGGGCCTGGGGAGTTGGTTGATTGGGGGCGTTGGCCCTAGGTGACAGCCCTACACCCTTTCGATAGAGGTTTCTTGCATACTAGTTTCTTCCACCGTACCAGCACCTACCATATTTTGGATGGGTAATTCCCCCCAATATCATTTAAACGATATATATACTGGTGTCATGGGTTAAAACATTTTTCATCTCATTCACTTTTAGTTTCTGAAGGTAGGCACTGACGACAGTGAAACCTTGCCGGGTAAAGAACATGGACAGGCAAACCAGAGGGAGAACTCATGCATCCCAAACCCACCACCTCAGCCTTCAATATATTTTGTGACTTTTATTTTGTATTTATTTTAGTTTAATTTTGTGTTTTGTGTGGCTTTTTCAGAAGGCTGAGTTGATGGTGATTAACTATTAAAGCAGGGGTCGGGAACCTTTTTGACTCAAAGAGCCATAAAAGCAAAAAATATTAATTTTATTTTGGGAAAGAGCCACACCATATATTATGAGACAAATTTACTAAATTGCTAAACCGGCGCCCCAGACAAAAGCTTAGTCTTCAGCACATTTATTTTTGATGATTTGATAAAAATTATGAAAAGAGAATAATGCCAGAGCCCCTGTCCCAAATTCAACAAACAGACCACTTTAAACTTGTCTCTTTCTTGCAATTACTCAAGATCGGTTAAACTCCTTTTGACCTTTTTTTTCATACATATTGGTTTCAAAACCAGATGCAAGCATTTATTTTGTAAAAACGTCACAACATTCTGAGAATAGGGAGCCTTATGTGCTTACCTTTGGCGAGAGATGGGAGGGAATGCTTGTACTTTTTGCATAGCTCCACCCATCCCTCCCACTCACCCAATCAAATGACAAAGTTCTCTTCCGGTGTTTTGGCGTATTTACAGTTCTGTGGATTCATCATAAAGTATCTGAACACTGAACACAGATTATATAGTGAACTTTTAAATAAAGGATTCTTTAGCGTTGTACAGCCAAAACGAGTTTTTTTCCCCCTTTTTTTGTGTGACACCTTGACTGTAAACTGTAGTGAAAAACGTGTCCTATATATACTGCGAAGTGTTACCTTCAAATTTAGCTTTGGTTTAACTTTACGTGTACCTGAATAGGAAAGACAACTCCGGCTTTGAACAAGATGGAGAAATTTTGCATGCAATCAAATTGGTCTCTGAGCCACAGATACTCATAGAAAGAGCCATATATGGCTCGCGAGCCATAGGTTCCCGACCCCTGTATTAAAGTATCACACTGCTTCATCTGCTTTTGACCTCTTCTGGTTTCCTGACTACTCGAATCTATTGACCATTTGTACACACATGACCTAACCATGTGATGGCACCATGATGTAAATAATGGTTTAAACCAGTAAACCATAGACAACAACATCAACAAAAAGATATACTATTCAACACTATTGGCAATGACTAGTCAAACGAATGAACGAACCATGTCGAAAAACACAAAGAAGGCTATTTAGAGAAACTGAGTATAGTACTAGAAATGCTGGCTACCGGCCAATACAGTTTTCTATTGACATATTCACTCCAACCGAATCCTCCAATCTGCCTGACTTCAGTCCACATGACCTGTACCACTATATTGTAAATGGAGTATCCCCATACACCAATGCTGGACAGAAAGCTTACAAAAGTCTGGATGCTAACTAGTTCTTTGTAGCTGGTATGCGTTGCTGCGCCTTGTTGTTCACCCTGACGTGAAATATTCCCCTCTTGCAAATGTTACTAAAATAACTTCCCATTTACATTTTTGGGGACCGTGGTAAAACAGTAAAGCATGGGGCAGTTTTTACCCTGTATAGAAATCACTTTTTAATCATTTTAAATATTTACTTTGGCAAAATGACCTCTTAACTGAACGTATGTTTCCCTTTTTATCTGTTTATGATATGACAGTTCATTTTGCCGTGATAAGTTTTTTAATATAGCTCATACCATTTTTCACTACATGTGATATTCGGAAGATTTCTGTTTTGAATCCCTGGTTAATCACAATAAAATAAGCTTATTGAAGTAGTAAGAAATGGCATTGGTAAGACACTAACATAGCCAGTTAGCGCTAGCTAACTGATGATATCGAGTGTCTTTGATGTGACTCGTACCTACTCAACATAACACTGCTCGGAAATACATCAAACGTACATTATAAAACATGTTCGCTGCAAATCCTGGAGTACTTGAGGGCTGATAGTCCCCCTGTTTGATTGCAGATTAACATCATCTGTCTTCATCAAAAGGGATACAATTCCAAATCAGGCTTAGAAGATTGTCCACTGCACAGGAATAAATCACCATGATACAAAGTGGCGGTTATATTCTTGTGTCGTGGTTATTGGTATTTGTTTCAACTCAACTGCCTATTCAAATGTTTATTCAACTGCCGGGCGCTCAAATGCCTCTTGCCGTCCGTGACGTCTCTTATTCTGCCAGAGAGGACCGTGCCAAGGGTCAACACATGCGAGACTGGGAAAAGCACAAACACAGAGGAACAATGATGCTATGAAAAAATGATCATGCATTAAAAACACTGAGCTCCTTAAAAAATCTTGTGTAAGGGCAATAGTTTTTCAGGAGGAGGCATTTATCAAATTTTGTGCTATTACATAATTTCTTAAGCTTCTCAATTTGCAGGTAACAATGCAATTACAAGAGAAATACAGAAATAAAATGACAACACAGCTCTAAATTGTCTGCTCTGAAATTAGCTGAACTTCTGTGCACTTTTCGGCATGTCTTTTTTAGATCAGTTTTCATACATTCAATTTTACATTGCCAAGTTAAACTGTCTTCAGGGGCCCCAAAACGTTTATAGGCGAGAGGTTTTAGTACAATTGCCATCATCAGTTCAGTCAGTACACGCATGCCGCGACTGCTCCCATTTGACTTGTTGGTGGCAAATATTTGAGTTGTTCGCTCTCCCTCCATACTTTTTAAGCCTTTTTCCCATCAACCCCAGAAGCTCTCTTAAGGGTTGCGCTGTGTGAATGTAAGGATTAACTTGCCTCCAACTGACACATAAATGGGATATAAAGCAGCGTGAAGGCCTCGTTTCCTCCAGGCTGACCCACATTTTTGGAGGCAATTTTCCTTGCTCAACTGAGCCATGGACAGTGCGGACTCTGAGGAGGAGATAGCGAGGCCATGGTGGAAGCCGTGTCTTTGATGCTCGACCCACTTTTGAGACACCTAGACCAGGTGGAAAATGTCTATTGAGGATGGTTGGCTTTGTAAATGACTACAATGGTCTTAACGTTGACGAAAGAGTGTATGTTAGTTTATTCTGTTTTCTTATATTGGGCACCTGCAAACAAGATTGCATAGGATGCCAGTTCTTATTTTGAGTATTATTGTGCATTGTTGTTCCTTATTCGTACTATTATGAACTTTTTACATAATTGTCACTATCTGCCAATCATGTTGTGGTTATTTGTTTCACACACTTTTTGGACGGATCTGCTTCTGTAACTAAGGAGATTTAATTAAAAGGAGAGGGCTAAGGGGTAGACCTCAAGAACAGGTTGGCATTTCTTATCATAGGCTTGGACTTTTCAATGTTCTTGCAAGTTCAAAATTCAATAAGGTTTTTACTCCTCCTTTTCTATTAAAATCTAGACCTATTAAAATTTAGACCTATCAGTAAGCGTTGGACAACATTGGCTTTTATGTGAAAGAATTCAAAACAAAACATTACAATTGTTGAAGTTGAGATATTCATCAACATGCGGGGGTTACTATCAAAGTGTCATTGCAAATAGTAGTTAGGAAAATACACCAAAATAAGAAATGATTATCTTTACTGGTAAAATGTTGTTCTGCTTTTGGCTAATTAGGCTTGTTAGAAATATGTTTTCACATTATATCATATTACATGTTTATTAGAAGACAATGTTTTAATGGAATAAAAATAATACTCCGACATCAGATTTTTTTTATTATTTAGTGATTTTACTTTAAAAATCCAACTCAAGATGATCAAATTTCTCATCTCATCTCATCTCATTAGCCGTACCGCTTATCCTCATTAGGGTCAAGGGGGGGCTGGAGCCCATCCCAGCCCTCTCCGGGCAGTGGGCAGGGGACACCCTGAACTGGTTGCGAGCCAATCGCAGGGCACACAGGGACAGACAACTCATTCGCTCATTCACACCTAGGGACAATTTGGACCGGCCAATTCACCTGAAATGCATGTTTTTGGAACGTGGGAGGAAACCGGAGTGCCCGGAGGAAACCCACGCAAGCACGGGGAGAACATACAAACTCCGCACAGGAAGTCTGGAGCTGGATTTGAACCCACGACAGGTTCCCATGACATGAACTGTGCCGCACAAGCGCTAACCACTGCGCCACCGTGCTGCCCTCTGATCAAATTTCTAACTATTTTTATTAAATGATTTCTTTTAAGAACCATTTTCTTTTGCAGTACACTCCAAGGGTGGTCAAATCAATTCAAATATTGATATCACCAACACTGAACTAGTACTTTGATTGGAACAACAATGTTGCCTTGGGATCATTACTGTGTTCTCATTACAACTATCACTGTGATAATATTCGTCATAAGGTTGTGCATACATTATAACTTTCAATTTTGATCCAATTGTGCTTACATTTTATTTGCACGAATGCATTTCGTTTTCAAAATATTGTGCAATGGAAGGTAATCTAATTTTTTGTTAACACTGTTATGTAGTACAGTATTTGTTTTTTTTGTTTTTACATTACTGCTTTTTTTTGTTTGACTCACTTGAATTTTGTATTTTACTGTGATTATTTTATTTGATACTGTCAAAAGTTTTATATAATATTATTTAAAGTACCGGTAATTGTACTTGACTTTATTTTCAAAATATTGCGCTATGCAAGGTATTATAGTTATCATGTTGACTTATTTGTATTTTTGCTGCTTTATTTTGGTTTTTCTCTCTTGAAATTTGTTCTGAAACAGTTGTAATAGCAATATTTATAAGTGTGTTTTGTACTGTTCAAGTTTTTACTGTAGTTCAATAAATAAACAGAACATACTGTATTTAGTGCCTGAAATCTTTGTGCTGTTTTCATCATAATTATAAACTAAATTAAGGGGTTCAGTTATTTGATTATCATGACATTAACAGTGTTTGTTCAGTGTAGATACCACTCTGAACTTACTTTAATGGGATCAATATCAAAAATCCCAGTATTGATAAATCCTAGTCCGCACATAAAAGTGTGATAAAAACTGGAAAGAACAATGTCTGGTTTTATCCCAGAACACACTCTAAAATAAAAAGCACTTATTCCTATTTGAGAAAAGCCCATTTTTATGTTTTTCTGCCGCTGCTTGGGGGCGGCAGTAGCTCAGGAGGTAGAGCGATCGTTTTAGGATTAAGGGATCCCAGTTCGAATCCCGGCTTGTCCGTGTTACTTGTCGAAGTGTCCTTGGGTAAGACATTGAACCCCCAATTACCCCCAATAAGCAGGATAGCGCCTTACATGGCTGCACAGATCACGGCCGCTATTGGGAAATGTGAAGCACAATGTAAAGCGCTTTGGGAAGTCATTGACTTGAAAAGCGCTATATAAATGCAGATCATTTCATTTCATTTCATGCTGTCCCACTTTATATTTTCTAGAGCTACTAAAATAGAAATAGATCATAGAATCAGGTGTGACATGAGGTGGAATAAGATGGCGGCGTTTTGCTTCTTTTTTTGGATGACATCATATTCATCCATCCTTCCATTATCTGCACCACTTATCCTGAGTAGGGTCCCTGGTGTGCTGGAGCCCATGCCAGCCAGTCGCAGGGCAACATCACATTCAATGTGTTTGAATGTAAGAGGCAAACTACCGCTACCTGTCAGCAGGGCCTCCAGGCCGCACGTATGTGACCACCAGAGGGCGCGACTTGTGCCAGTCCTCGTGGATGCCGCCTACGAAGAAAAGAGTTACCGCAGTTAAAAACAAAAATGCTACGCTAACACAGCTTTTATATGTCACTAGCCATGGAAAACAATTTGTTCGGATTGGTCAAAAATTTAGTATTGTAATCCAATCAATTATTTAAATAATCAATGAAGCTGTCAATTATTTTTCAATGAATCAGAAACAATTTTTCATTTCATCCTCTTTATTAAAATATAAGTTTTGGACGGATAGAAAAATAGCGCACAAAACAACAGAATATTCAGCAATTAAAAATTTTTAAAAATCAAAATGTTTGTCAAATACCTTAACCCCTTAACAATCCAGTAAGATTCACCCACAATCCCAATCCAAGACGTACTCTGAACTGTTTGGCGAATCTGTTTTGGTCTCTTTTGAAAGGTAACACTCGGAAGTTTTGTCACCAACTAATTACTACAAACACATAGTAATTAAGTTGGAACACACAAAAATATAAGGTTTTTATTGTCGCCTGAATTTTATCTGCATCACATGCCTGCAGAGGAGAGTAGCATGAACGTCTTGACTAGAGAACAGGTTAGACAATAATTTGAAGCCTAACCTGGTACCTTTTCAAATTTGATCACAATATGAAAAACTAAACATTTGTATTTGACACATTTTTATTTCTTGAATCCCATCCTATGAGTTTAAGCTTTCCAATTATTTGTGGCATGGTGTATTGAGGTGACTGATGACATCATACAGACAGGTCTTTGCTTCTTAACAGACTAAGGGGCCATTAACTACAGACCAAAATAAATACAAATGTATAATATACACCAGCAAATATGTAAAATACTTTTTTTATCAAGTGGGAAAAAAAGAGAGGCAAAATTTGAGGAAAATAAGAGTACTTCGCCAGATCAAGAGGCCCTGGTGTATTTCTCATTATTTTAATCCTTTTGAAGATGTTGACCTTTTTAATTGGTTATTTTCACTGAAAGGAGAAGGCCTACACATTTGTTATATTTGTATGAAGACAATAAAGGCCATTCATTCATGCATCTAAATACGTCCTCTGCCAGACCAAAGTGCTCCTACAAGTTTGTTGCAGAACATGAAAACTGAGCAGCCGTGAGAGAATTGAAGATTAATGAATCGATGGTTCGCAAGTAGAGGAAGCTGAAAACCGAGCTCCCACAGGACAAGAAGACACAGCTGAGCTTGTGTGGAAATAAGGCGAGGAGGCCCAAGAAGGAGGAAAGACTCAAGCAGTCGATCATCAATCAGAGGATCATAGAAGAAGTGGGAGAAGCGTTTCAACGTTTACCATTCGGCTAAAAGCAGTAACGCTAGCAGAAGAAATGAAAATTGAACATTTCCAAGGACGTCCGTCTTGGTGCTTGTTTAATGAACCGGTTTCATTTTTCCATCCGGACCTAGACTACGGTAGCGCAGAAACTTGTGATTATAATGAAAATCTGGCCATGTTTGGTGATTACCGGTAAAAAATGTGAGTACCAAACTCAGTTTTGTGCCAGCTTTTTTTTTCCGTGTGTTTTACCATGCCTGTACCTATTGATGATTTTAAAAAATTAGTTCATTGTATTTGATACTTAAATAAACCACAGTTTTGCTCACACTGTAGTTTTAACATTGTTATGCTTGTCTGTGTTGTAAGGCGGAGGTAGCAGAAAAAATCTGCGCCCAATAATCAATTGTGCCCTGTGCATGTGTTAAATACAGAATAAGAACCAGCAACTGATACTGCCTTTTAACACAGCGTGCCCTATGATCGCATAAAGTACTTGGATTGGATCAGTAGCAAAAATACCAGTTTAGCTTAAAAGGTAACTAGAGGGGGCCACCCTTTCTATTTACCTTAAAAGGACCTTTTTTTTGACATCCAAAACTTCTGAGTCTGTGCTGCACCGCTATTGGCCAGCGTTCTTTTTCTGAGCCTGTCAATTGTTTTACCTCTCACCACGAAGCCAAAGCTGGTCCCTTCTTTGTGCAAACAGATGTCAATTGTCTTAGAGATCACGCCTGAAGTGCTGTCTGGAGCTAGGAAAAGTGAATTAAAACATTTCAGTGACTGGAAATGGAATATAAAAAAATGGACGGGGAGAGAAAAAGGTCACTGTCATTGAGCATTTATAGAATCAATCCATACAGGTCATTACAATGTGGTACAGTAACATTAGGGATATTTGTCATTCAATTATAGAGGTGATTTTATCAAAGCCATTTTGTGGGTCTTGTACCTGCACCTTGCATTCTTTAAACAAAGATTGTACCTTAACCATAATGCAAATGGTCTACATTCTTTGTATTTTTTGTATGTGTATTAGAGAAAAATCTTTGAAGAAAAAAAACCACTCAGTTTTGTAAAAAGTGCTGATGTTGAAAACAGGACCATTCTATTCTTTCAAAACCACAACCATAAACACGCGAGAGCTTAAAATGTCTGAGCGTATGAAAATAGATAAGTCAAAGGAGTGCTTTGACCAAAAGCCCCATTGGCCGCAATGCCTGTCGACCATGTGCCCCACTAGTGACAGCTCAGCGCCACTACACGGCAAAGTTTCCAAATCAAAGCTAATGAGAGTAATTGAGACATAAATAATCCGATATTGTTATTTTAAAATATTTTGTTCATAACATATTATGTGTGGTGAACAGGGTTGGGGGGTAACGGATTACATGTAACAGCGTTACGGTTTCCTCTCACATTCCAAAAACATGCATGTCAGGTTGATTGGCCGGTCCCAATTGTCCTTAGGTGTGAATGAGCGAGTGAGTTGTCTGTCTCTGTGTGCCCTGCGACCGGCTGGCAACCAGACCATGGTGCAGGGTGTACGCTGCCCACTGCCCTAAGATAGCTGGGATGGGCTCCAGCACCCCCGCGACCCTACTGAGGATAAACGGTGCAGATAATGGATGGATGGATGGATGGATAGATGAATGGATGGATGGATGGATGGATGGATTGCTGGATGGATGGATGCCCAACCTCACCCAAACCCTTGCTGTGGCGGCCCTCAAATCAATTGAGTTTAAGATGAACAAAAATGGGTGCAATTTATTGCTTAAATCAAATGCCGCATTCGGACTGAAAGACATATCTTCTGGATTTTTTTCAATCACAGAAAAAGAGGAGTTATGGGTTTTAGCACACCTGTTGGCGGTAACTCGTACTCCACTTCCAGTAGGACTCGTTCTCCGACGTTCTTGAGGAGGCTGATGATCTCCTCATGACGTAGTTTGTTTAAGTTGATGCCGTTGACCGACTTTATGAAGTCACCCACGTTCAACTGGTCGCTCCTGCCGGTCGCAACAGCCATCAAGAAGAGAGCTTTCTACCCCAGATATCACTCGTTAAAACTGTTGCCCTCAGGTAACTAAATTTAGAACCATGGAGTATAGAAGGAATAGACTGAAAAACAGCTATAGAAACAGGCAATAATCACCTCAATGCAGCAAAATGCTTAGACGGGATGTGCAATAATGACTGGATGATTCCATTTTTTTTTTTTTAAATAAAACCTTTAACTTTTTATAACTTGCTCTTAAACTGTGGCATTTTCTCCTGTAAATTAGTGGTCTCCAAACTACGGCCCGCCTCCATATTTGGTTCAAATCCCTGAACAATCCCAGAGAGCAATTTGATCCACATTTTTTTCATCTAAAATCTCAAAGTCTGGGTGCATATTTTTGGTTGTATTGAGATTCCATTTCAGGTCATGGTGGTAAAAGCACCTAACTCTTACCAATGGACTACGATTGATATGGATGACCTATGAAAAGGCATTGGGTTTTATCTTTTTATACCACTATCGTTAGTCACCGTACCAAAGATGAATATTATTTTCATTGTGCATTTTCACATGTTACAATGACAAGAAAGTATATTCCATTCTTTTGTGACATATTTATTGTCATTGTAACATGTGAAACGCACAACAAAATGAATATTTATCTCTGGTACTGTGACTAAAAATAGTGTGATAATGAGATAAAATCTACTGTTTTTTTGCAAGTCATATATACCACTGGTGGTCCAGTGATCTGACAGTTGATCCTGGATCTGTTAATACTGTACATGGCACAGGAAACCATTTAATTCCATGGACTTTTTTTCTCTGAAGATCCCACAGAGTGTCATTTGGTTATCATTTGTTTCATAAACATTGTTATTATCAGTGTTATTATTTATTTTCTGAATTTTGTTCTGTGAAGAATCCAGAGAGCGTTTTTTGATTGCGGCTTTCTGGAGAACGACACATTTTTACATTTAGCCAGTCCTGTAATAATCACGCTTTTTGTGTTACAAACCGACCACGATCCCTCATCAGGGAAGGGAAACCTTATGTGGCCCTCAGTTGGAAAGTTTGGGGACCCCTGTTGTAAATGTTCTTGCACCAATAAGATGGCACTTTTTAATATTTTTCTGCATTTCACTTGTGGTAATGACAATAGATTTTGTTTCATTCTGTTCTTGTGTTGCCTGGCTGGCGCCCTCATGTGGCTACGTACGTACATACCGAGCGGCCAGCCCCCCAGGCCGCAGGTTGGACACCCGCGGTTTGCCGTCCTTGTCTGTTCCTCCTGAAATCGTCAAGCCTAGCGTGCTACCTTCCTTTTTCACCAACTCCACCATCGTAACACCCCTCAGAGCTTCTGAGCAGAATGCACAGGCACATGGACAAAAACACACATGCACACATATACATAGGTAAAAGAAACAACCACAACACACATACATAGCCAGAGGGAGACACACACACACACACACACACACACACACACACACACACACAAACAAAACAACAGGTGAGATCGAGCATTGCTGTGATGGATTAAGAGGATTATCTCAATTTCCGATGCAACACTC
Organism: Urocampus carinirostris; assembly: GCF_059441175.1. Classification (NCBI taxonomy): domain Eukaryota; kingdom Metazoa; phylum Chordata; class Actinopteri; order Syngnathiformes; family Syngnathidae; genus Urocampus; species Urocampus carinirostris. The sequence goes on along the minus strand of NC_142354.1, from coordinate 5,334,389 downwards.
AAAATCATTGAGGCGATTCACACCCCCAGAAAGGATACACACACAAACGACACGCCTACACAAACTTGCGTTTTCACTAATGAATCACCCGGTTGTCTCATTTGCATAATAATTCAGGGAATTTATGAAGAGGCGAATTCGACACATCTTCTCTTTCTCACAAACAGTTGCACAAATGTAGCTGTTAGGCTGTATCATGTGTTGTTAATACATTGTGACATACTGCAGTTTCATGTTCATGTCAAAGGTTTGTTTAAGTGTTTTGTAAATAAAATGAATGGTTATGTTTTTATTATTTTATTATTTTGACTAATATTCCTCACTGCCTTTAGTAATTTCCACTATTATGAACAGTTCACATTATTAACACTTTTAGCCAATAATCTCGCTTTCTTTTCTATTTCCACACCCTTTAAGCAGATCCGTTTTTTGAAACCTAGGAGATGGAATAAAGAGAACGGGTTCAGGGGATGAAAAATAACTCGGCTGAATGGGTGAATGGACTGGTTCCAACTTTGCTACGACCTTCAAACAGGCCAGGAGCTGTACACTTATCAGTAAATCAAATGTGGTTATTCATTTTTATAAAGCTTTTATGCTGCGTTGTTGGTATACTGTCATTAGGATATTGTACGTCAAAAGCGTTTTCCTAAGAATGGGACAACATTGGACTGTAATTCGACATAGTCAACAGTCCATATTTTCAGCTTTGTTTTTCAGTATAATGCTTTATCATTCAGCCTACATTGGTAACCTACCCTACATAGAATAATCACGGGTGACAAGGGATTTTTTTCTAAACACAGCACATTTATTCTCAATAATAATGGGTGAAAATGATGTTCATGCTTGGCATTGAATGTGTAAACTGCTTTATTTAAACAGTTGAGTGAATTCAAACCAACTCACTACGCTATACAAACTCAACACTGCCCTCTAGTGGCCGGAGAGGAAATTTGGGTTGCATTTATTTAAACATCGCAACTTTGGATAAGAATGTCTTGGAGACTTACTTAATTTTTTGACATACTCAAAAATTTATGGCGGGCCTGGTTAAATCACCAAATGGGTCAGATCCGGCCCGCAGGCCGTACTTTTGACATGCTGACCTAGAATGGAACAACAAAAGGCTGTTGGTTTACCAGACTTATAAAGCACTGGAGGAAACCTTCAATTCATTTTGATTTCCAAGATGAGGATAATGCATTTATTATATAGTCACATTACAGTACAGTGGTACCATATAGCTGCATTCTATTCTTAGATTATGTCATTTACATAAGGTGACATGATGTCAGGACCTGTATCATCCAGTGTTTTATGATGGCAAGTAAAAAAGATATGTCGTATTACATTTCTTTTACTATGGGGATGGGACAATAATTGTAAAGACTACTTGTGACAGTATCATGATTGTTTTCTGTTATTAGTGTCCATAAATTTGTTCAAACCCCCCAAAAAATATACATATTGTATGTCATGACATAGTGTTACACATTCTATTCAATCCAGGTTATGGCGATCAAATTGATGTCATAATATTTATTAATATAGTGTGTCACACTGCACTTTTGCTACATGCCTGGTATACTTTGTCTTGAGGCGGTGTTGTGCTCCGGTCCAGAGGTATCTTTGTTTTTTCCATATGGTCCGTCATCTGCACACAAGATCAACAGCAAAGATTAAGCAATCCTATTTATAGACTATACAATCACCTCAATCTAATTTTGTCCGATTGGCTTCTCACAAAGGCCAAGTGCTTTGATAGCTTGTTTTTTCCCCCAATTAGTTCTTCACATACAGCGCAACTACACACACATATGAGAAGCACAATAGTTTGTTGTCTTGTTGATGGCGTTCGGTATTGTCGTATACCCTTTACATGATCAAAGACCAAAGCTGAAATCTGTCTTACTTTTATTCTTGGTTTTGGAAGCGTTTCTCAGCACTTGGACCTTTTAAACGGCTTACCGTTCGTCATCACGTGAGAAGATTACCGGCAGCATGAGAACACAAATTGTCTCTAATATTCACGCTTCAAATTCTTATTAAACGTAACTCAGAAGTAATTAGGAAAGTCATTTAACACTTCACAAAGTGCACTTGCATGCTAATCTAACACTAACATTCTGATATCACACTATTCTTTTATTCTAGATCAGTTGGATTTTTAAATCGCTGTGCCGACACAGCTAATTTTCAAGAACATGGATTTGTGGGTCATAATTTTCTTGTACTTGTTCCCTCGCATCCATTCGTCAATTAAGTACATAACTTCGTAATATTTTTGGGTACTGAAAATTCTCACTGGAATGTATCCTTATATGTTACTTCAAATCCTTGTCACCCTGTCTCCTTGCTACCTCTTAATGTCTTAACTTTACCCTCACAGTCACACAAGAATGATGTTCAGTACCAGTTTATTTTGAGACTGATGATCAGTGTGAGTACCTAGTAATCGAGTCATAGTTGAGAAACCATTCATACAGCTGGTACATAAAATAATCCAATGTATACATGCATGTGATAAATTTAAAGTTTAGTAGACACTCAAAATAAGGTGCAAATTCATACATGGATTTTGAACTTGCAAGGAGAACAGGGGAGCACAAACGTTTGATATGAAATTCCAACATGTTTAAAGTCGCTTTTTTGAAAATTAAATCTCCTAAGTTACAAAAGTTGATACGCTCTAAGAGGTGTAGGTACCAAAGTACAGCAACATGATTGGCCAAAAGTGACGATAATATAAACAGTTAATAAAAAATAAAAACAACAACAGTGCGTAATAATAGTCAAAATAATAAACTAGCATCCTATGCAATCTCCTTTGCAGGTTTCCAATATCAAAAACAGACTTATCAATATGAAAAAAAAATCACAATAAAAGCATTAGTATTAATTAATTGAGTTTAGCTGTCATAAATACTTCTACTTTTATTTGTGAGGAGTCTTCATCAGTATTGATGATAAATTTGTAGTTAGAAAACAAATTTCGGATAAGACAAAGCTCAAGATATTTTAAAACACCACGAATAGACAAACAAAATGAAGTAACAAAATAACAAACAATAGCTCCATTGAATAAAAAGAGGAACAAACAAGAACGGCGATGCAAAAGTCAAGAAATAACGCAAAATATCTTGATGCGACTAGGCAACACGGCGGGGCAGTGGTTAGCGTGTGTGCGGCACAGTTCTGAGGTCATGAGATCAAACCTTCCTGTGTGGAGTTTGCATGTTCTCCCCGTGCTTGCTGGGTTTCCTCCCATATTCCAAAAACATGCATGTCAGGTTAATTGGCCGGTCCAAATTGTCCCTGGGTGTGAATGAGCGAGTGAGTTGTCTGTCTCTGTGTGCCTTGCGACTGGCTGGCAACCAGTTCAGGGTGTCCCCTGCCCATTGCCCGGAGATAGCTGGGATGGGCTACAGCACCCCCGTGACCTTACTGAGGATAAGCGGTGCAGATAATGAATGGATCGTTGGATTTTGATGCGACAATGCGCAGACAAAGACCGAAAGTAAACGAGAAAGTGAATAAACACTGAATAGCAAGACAAACAAGAGACACCACAGAAGTAGTACATGAAAGTTGAATAAAGAAATCCAGGCTAACTGAATAGGTACAGTTTAATCTAGTTTGGCCAGCACATTTGGACTAACTTGAATGCTTTTTTGCTGAGCCAGGGTAAGAAGGAGCGGCAATGTCAAGGCAGCTGTAGATAGTTGGGATAACTGCGTGTTCTCGGCATCTTCAAAAAGACCCCTAGAATCAATCTCAGGATCACGGATCGTGAAATAGAAAAAGGTTGCCCAACGTCTTTTACGGACGCTGAAGAACAGCTACTTATGAAGTTGCGTGAAGAAGTGAAAGAAATTATAAGAAAAAAGGTTATACGAGCACTGTTATTATGGAAAGAGAGTAAGTTTGGCACAATCGCGTACTTGCTCATTGAAAGCACATACCATTTGTAGATAACACCAAAGTGCATTCAGTTGTTCAAGTTTTTTTGTTTTGCCTGCGATGCGGGAGGCCTGGGTTCGAATCCCAGTAGATGGTGTACGGACAAAATTCTGCTTATTTACCCTAACATTATTTTTTAGATTATATATCGCTTTTAAATTTTGTATCATATATTTTTCCTGTAGTGCCACGTCTAACGTAATATATCTACAAGTAATACAAGAAAGTCCATGGAAATGCTATAAAAACCTTTTCATTTTTCACATGATTCACAGATGTATCTGAGATCTGGCCTGGTTGTTAGCCTGGTCTGAAGCATGTTAGCTGTGGAGAATGAATCACCATAGTAACTGAGTAGAGCTTCACTTAACCTGTTTTCATGCAACCGACTTGAGCTTAGTCCCTTATCTTAGTGAACAACGGTCCCCGGGTACACACCAATCAGGAGCCGACTCTCTTTGAGACACTCTTTAATTCCCTCTCTCTTTTTTCTAATGAAGCACATGCACATGATTGGATAATATGCATAGTGTCATCTCTGTTTCCAGAGGACAGAGAGTACATTACAGAGGACCAAAAAAGTAAGTAAAAGAGGAAAGAATAAAAGCAAGACTCTAAGTCAAATTAGAATCATTTGAATGATAATAACACATTCCAATGTACTGTATTTACTTTTGCGTGTTTTTCAGGGGTTCAGTGTCGTGCAGTTTAAATGGTTTAAAGTTGAATTATAAATAGAAAAAAGTTTATCTATTTATTTAAGTTTATTTATATGACTGACAAATTATTAATTTGCATTTTGTGTTAAATTACTTTAAAGTAAGTTTAAAGTATATATTTTCACGAATCAGACAGACAAGGACCACAATTGTGTCACGTTAAGAACGTATATTTAGGGATGGGAAAAACGGGAGAGAGGGTCTTAGAGTGAAGATAAATCTTGAAGTGGAGATTTGGGACTAAATTTAGGGAAGATTGCTTAAAAGATGGAAATAAGAGGAAACCAAGACACAAGGTTGGTGAGCGCAGACAAACGGGTTCCGGGTGTAGCTTTGCAGATGATCTGACAAAGTTAGGCTGTAAGGCAGGGCCTTAAATACAGAGCTTGATTGGCAGGGAATTCATAACAGCTGGTGGTAAACGAGAACAGACAGGTGGAACAGATCAGGGTTCAGTGAGAGAGCAGGGAGGTGATTGGTGCTGGTTCCCGGTAGAGAGAGAGTTCATGACATAAATAAGTCAAATGTTTAAAATATTTTAATGTTCAGGGATGTCAAGCTCAGCTTGGCTCTGGAATCTTGTTTGAGATGGAATGTGTTAACAGGTTTATTTCAATAGTTGGGTGAATGCAATTTTACACCTGAACAAACTCACCAAGCTACAAAATCAAATGAAAGCTATAGATTTTTTCGTACAAGTGAAATTAATACAAAAACTAAATCAGATAAAACTACTAGGCTGGTCCAACTTAAGCTGAGGGTTTATTATACACTGGTCTCTAGCGGCCAGAGGGAGCATTTGGTTTGCATTCATTTAGAAAAATTCTAACTTTTGATAGAAATGACCTAGAGACTGCTTTTATTGACAAGTTAACTTAAGTTTATGGCAGGTTGGATTAGATCATCCTACTGGTTTGTTTTAAATGGCTTCTGTAGAGTGAACAAATAGAGGTATTTAAAAAAATAATTATTGATTAATGTTGTGCGTAATGTTAAATTATTATTGATATTATATGGATTATAGCAACAAAAAATGTATAGGGTTGTATAGTGGCCAAAAGAGCATGCTCTTTTTAGTGAGCCAGGCTGACAGCCGGTTCACTAAAAAGAGCTGGAATAACTAACACTACTCTCAAGTCTTGGTGATTGAACTCCACAAAATAAGTGATCAAAAGGAACTTGAAAAGCTACGCACACAAAAGCAAAAACGCTACCTGAATGGTTAAGCTTGTGATTACGATCATTGCGATGTTCAAGGTGGCGACATAATTAGCTAGAGTCCACGCCAAGCGGCACTACTGTTAACTAATTTCGACATGCGCACTCACGAGTATGCATTCAATCTCCTTTGAGACGTGTGCCTCCCACATAAGCAGCCCACGAAAAGAACAAGCAGTAATTAAGAAGCTTAATGGCTTTTGTGTTGTGCTTAATTGCAGCCTGATGTGTCAAAAAAGGGAATCCGGGGCCTAGGGAGGAGATCTTTGAGTTCAGAATGTCACCGAATGTAAGGGGGGACATTTGGTGTCAATGCAGATCACATGATGTTAGTTAAGTGCATCCGTGCCCACATTTTAAAATAAAAAGTAAAATGTATGAAGATTCTACATCCTGCAGTTTGAGTCTTGTTCATCTATGTTCTCTCTCTCGTTCTCTCTCTCCCCCACTCTCTTGCCTTCTTGCTTGGACATACCTTATCTGCTTACTCATATTCTGGTGCTAATTTCTTCCTCACAGCTGTTGGCACCGAACTTCCCTCATATCTCCACTCTCCCTTGTCACTATTCAAAAATTATCCCAACTTACTAAACATGCAAAATGTGAGGAAAGCGTACATATATCCACCCATTATCTGTACTGCTTATCCTCAGTAAGGTTGCGGGGGTGCTGGAGCCAATCCCAGCCATCTTCGGGCATTGGGCAGGGAACACCCTGAACTTGTTGCCAGCCAGTCGCAAGGCACACAGAGACAGACAACTCGCTCGCTCATTCACACTTAGGGACAATTTAGACCGGCCAATTAACCTGACATGTATGTTTTTGGAATGTGGGAGGAAACCGGAGTGCCCGGAGGAAACCCACGCAAGCAGGGGGAGAACCTGCAAACTCCACACATGTCAAGTAAATTTAGTCTTGACGTGACTAAATCTTGTGTGTATATATATATATACTGTATATATTGACAAGTTAACTTAAGTTTATGGCAGGTTATATATATATATATATATATATATATATATATATATATATATATCTCATCTCATTAGCCGTACCGCTTATCCTCATTAGGGTCGCGGGAGGGCTGGAGCCCAACCCAGCTATTTCCAGGCAGTGGGCAGGGGACACCCTGAACTGGTTGCCAGCCAATCGCAGGGCACACAGGGACAGACAACTCATTCGCTCATTCACACCTAGGGACAATTTGGACCGGCCAAATCACCTGAAATGCATGTTTTTGGAACGTGGGAGGAAACCGGAGTGCCGGAGGAAACCCACGCAAGCACGGGGAGAACATACAAACTCCGCACAGGAAGTCTGGAGCTGGATTTGAACCCACGACAGGTTCCCATGACATGAACTGTGCCGCACAAGCGCTAACCACTGCGCCGCCGTGCTGCCATTATATACTCCTCATAGCGTAAGGAATATAATTGAGTCAATTTTGGCAGAAAAGTCCTTTTCGTGCTAGGAGTATTCTTTTGTCAAATCGTTCGCTGCAACACAGGTGTTTTCCTTGCCTTGATCTTCCAAAGAATTTCTCCGCCGTTTTTTCGTGACGGAATTATTGCCGTTGTTATCAATTTCTGCATTATGTTTCTGTCACAGACCAGAACAGACATAGAAAGAGAGTGAGAGTAAGGCTTGCTTGATTGCTTGATCCGAAGACTAGCGGAGAACGGGATTGAGCACGGCGGGGGTGACACTACCGTGTCGGAAGAAGGCAGGCGGGAATGGCACGTCGTTTGAACAGGGCTGGAGATCTGGGGCGATGTCGAGTTCGTAATAGTAGTCGTAGTCGGGCGGCAGGCAAAACAGGCATAGTCAGGTTCGGAAACGGGTCGAAAAACGGGAATAAGGCAGAAAAAGGGGTTTTAACAGGGGCGAAGTCGGACGGGAACGCTCACTGAGTGAAACACAACAGGTAGCACCGATCTGAAGTCGGGGGCTTAAGAAGGGTGTGGCCACCAATCAGCTTGTCAGGGCTGTTGGCGCCAATCAAGCTGCCACAGGTGTTCCAAATAGGGCAATTATGACAGTTTCGACTTATTACTGACACTGAAGAAATTACAAATTTTGTGTTGATTTTCACTTAATACAAACATTTTTTTAAGGAGGCATACTTAACCTTCACCTTCACTCGACAACAACCACCACAACACTGATGTAATCTCGAAGCAATAAGATCTCGTTTGCCGAGATCGGCGTGCAGTGTCATGATTACTGATTCGGGGCACCTGCGGCTGCCCCGGTGGCGCTAACAGCCCTGGTCGCTGATTCTAATAAAACTAAGAAACTAACAAAATTGGGTTCTCGTCTCCGTTCCTGGTTCATGACATGCAAACGAAAACTCGAACCGCGAGACCAAAACAACAATGGCGGATCTGCCTGACGAAAAGTTTGGAGAGCGGTAAATCTTTGTTAAAAAAAAATTTAATCGGGTAATAATGACAATTTTGTGTCAAAAAGTTGCATCCCCGGGACGCACGTTGATTTGACACTATTCGTCCCCAGCAAAAATTATGCGTCTAGGACTTAGGGACGCGGGCAAACGAGAATACTGCTGTTTCGGAGGCCACCTAATGTGTTGTGTTAGTGGGATTTGCCATTTTTAAATTGTTATATTCCTTCAATGACGTCAAAGCTGTACAGGAAACAAGCCAAATGAGTCAAATTTGGACTACATTTCTCAAACCCCCAACGTATTTTGCAACATATTTGCAGAATTGTGGGGAGGAACACTAAAAGTTCTGTGCCTAGTTAAAAAAACACACTGATAAATGTCACTAAGACGCAGCAACTCAAGTACCATAACACAGCAAAAAACAGCAGCAACACAAGTAACAAATGCATACATAGGCTTTCTGTCTACATTAAACTTAGCGCTCTCTTGCTTCCTTTGTCAGCCCGTCAAACGAACTTCTGCCCGAAAAGACGTGGGTTCGGACTCTGTCCCCTTTTCCTGTTGGGATTTCCAGTCCGGTATTATTCCCGTTCATTTTTGTCCTGTTTAATTTCAGGTTCCAGTTTTGTTTCCGTCTGTTTTTGGCCTGGTTGTTATTTTCTTCTGTTTTTGTTCCCGTCTAGTTTCTCCTGTTTATTTTCAATATCCTGATTCGTTATCTTTCTTGTCTGTCCCGTCCTGTCCTGTATCTGTCCGGTATTAACTCGGGCAATTGGAATTGATCTCGTCGCTCTCTGGCTTCCTGTCTTTCCACGCCAGACCAGCTGCCTAAAGTGCATGACTCCCCATTTTCCGTAAAATAAAGGCTTGTGAGAGAACGTCACGCAATTGGGTCCTGATCCTGTTCTAACTTTTGACAAGCTTATAGTTTGGAAAATACGGTAGTTCGATTTTAAACCAATATAGACTAATTTACCTTTCTATTCCAATTTACGGTCTGATTTAAATCAATTAAATAGTTTGAAGTAAATGTAAGTTTGTTCAATTTACGTTATATAGAGAAGTTTGGTCGTGGCAAATTACTATTTTTTTTTCATGCAGATGCAAGGATGCTAAAATGTGAGTTGAGGATGTGAGGAGTGTAAAACTATGTCAAGATGGAAAGTGAGGAAGTGTGTACAAGGAAACGAAGATACGATGACAGCAGTAGTGAGAAAGCCGGGCTTCTTGGGTGTGAAGATTTTAGGAAGTTAAGTAGCCATCAGCGGTTACCCCCTATGACTTCCTTGAGCACGTGGTATTGTAAACGCGAGACCTTGCAACCCATTTTAAATTAACGACACTTGGTATTTCAACGTATTCAAATGATCACATTAGCGCTGGCTACCTTTTGGTCATGCCCGATTTCCCATGAGGCCTTGCTAGCACGCCAACGTCAAAGCACAACAAACAGGAGCCAGAAGCCCACCTGGCTGATTTGCTCCCGCTATGCTTGCTGGAAATAGGATGATGTTTCAATTGTCTATAACGTTGCTCTCGTCAGTGTGGACATACGGCTTCTCCTTCATCTTAACACAGTCATAGTTTTCAAAATACTTAACTCGATACCCACCTACCGAGTTAACCACTTCCTGACAGTGCTTAGAAAGGTCAAACTTCAACAGAAGCTGTTAGTGTCCTTCTACAAAGCTACAATGGATAGCATTCTTCGCATGCAAAGTCACCATGTGGTCTGCTGGGAGCATGGCAATGGACAGAAAGTCCATAAAGAGACTTATCAACACGGCCCAGAAAATCATTGGCTGCTCTCTGCCTAGTCTGGAGGTTCATTGCCGGCTTGTAAAAGCAAAACAGAGCGACCAATATACAAAAGACTCCCCTCACCCCGGCCACCACGTCTTTGACCTGTTGCAATATAGTAGGCACTGCAGGAGCAAACAAGGACCAACAGGCTCAGAGACAATTTCTTTTTTGCTTTCACTGTCTATCATCATCCCTAATGATTGTGAAAAATATTTTTGAATGCAACTGCCAAGATATATGAGTACTGTACTCATATTTTATCGCCTTCTTTGGGCTTTTTTCCCTGCAAAATGTTATTACACTACCTTTTATTGCACTATTTATACGATATCGATTCTTTATTGCACTTTTATTACAACTACCGTGTAAAGGTTTTTCCCTATTTAACCTGATATTACTATTTTATTGTTCTCTTTTTATACGTGCTTATCCTGGAGTGTCTCGTGTTGTTGCAAACCGTCTGCACCACGTTGTTATGAAAAACAACAAAGACAATTCCGTATTTTCCATAGAATTTTGTGAGAGCCTGGTAGGTTGACATTCTATTTGAACATTTTAAAATCAAAAGCATCAATTTAGTACAATCCTAGGACAAAATTAAGAAGCTAGATCAGATCATGATAAATGTGTGCTCTCATTTATATGAGTTTTACATTTAATTAAATGTAATAGTCATATTGGTAGTATGGTAAATTACAGTACTAAATATCAGTATTGCTGCTTTTGTATTCACCTCTATGACAGAATGACGGTTCTTCTTCGATGGTTCTGTCAGGTTCCCCTCTCTCTCTCTGGGAACTCAGCCATGAAGGAGCGTGAGTTTTTTGTTCCCACCATCATGTAAGAATTAAACTATATATATGTATTTTATCTGTGCAAATATGGCCACGAAATAGTCATAATAATGATTGACTTTAACAGTTCACAAGATGACCTACACTTATGGCCTGTGTCCACCAAAGCGTTTTCTAATCTCTTGTAATGGCAGCTTCATTTTTTCACACCCTGTTGGGGCTGATTTTTTTCAGCTGAACGCTTGGCGCGAATCCTGGCTGCCCGAGAGTTTAAAAATATTTAACTTTGGAGAAACGCGACGCTTGTCAATGTAACATTTTACAGAGCTGTCTAATCACAGTGCAGGCGGGGCAGGTGAAACACTGCAAAAACCGAATGTCATCTTTGAAAGTGTCGAGCAATAACGAAGTATGCAGCTTAGTCAGTATTAGTGAGAGTGCATGCTTTGGCACGGGGTAGGGGCTGAAAGACCAAGATTCTTTCTGACTGACAGAGATATGAAGCACGAATACAGACCACAGCATTTTGATCATTTGTATGATATCATGGGAAATCTAAAGGTATTTTCAATTGACTTGCATTTATATATATTTAAAAATATTATTATATTTTGTAATTAATACAACTTTATTAAAACCTGGCAGCCCAACCAGGAATTTCCTTTGTATGTGAAACACTAATTCTATTCAATTAACCACAAAACCACCTTACTACTACCTGCCTACTTGTTTATGTATTTCACTTACCAACAAACAACAGAACCTAATTACTAAACCAGGACTTGGGAACGTATGGCTCATTACTAAATTACTTAATTACCTCGCTAAATTCTAACCACCCATCTATCTACCCAACTACACACCTTGAAGCATCAACTTATCTGTGTTTAATTGCTGTTAAAAATGTTGACAAAAATTGTTCCAACCTCATATATTGTTAGAAAATTATATAATGAAATTGTGAATATGTTTAATTGCTGTTAAAAGTGTCGAGAAAAATTGTTCAAACCTCACATTGTTTATTTGCTGTTAAAAGTGTCAATGAAATTGTTCAAACTAAAAAATCAACTTATCTAGTGACCTGGCTTCATAGCTAACTTCTGGTTGACAATCCACCAATTGAACAGACTCCCAGACTAAAAGATAACCACTAACATGAGACCCTGCGAATTGGAAAAAAATGTTGCACCCGTTTGTTTTTTTTTGTATTTGTTTTTTAACTTTTTGCTTTTTTACAAAATGTCCCCCATGCCATTTTTGTTTGATAGTCAGGATGAACTGCAGGTGTACATTATCCACGAGTACACGCCTCTGTGGTCTTTTGATATTCATCACAGGAAGAAGCTGCTCACACAGATTTGTGCAGTGTTGGTAAATGTTCAGACACAACAATACTCCGGAGGCTTAATGCGAGGGAGCGTATCGGCAAACATGGCTACTGCTGTCAGTCTAAGGGGGATGATGGGAATTGTGTGGAGGACAATCGAGAGTCTTTCCTCAATCTGGCGAAGCCTAGCAGCGTTATTTTGAAAGGCAAACTCAATGTTTTTTTTCGTGTTTCGTATTCAATCAAAGTAGTTATGTTGGATAAATTTAAATCCCCCCATTCTGCATGGAACATGCCATAATTAGCTTATTGGTTTTTATATGGCCATTGGGGCTTCGAGAAAGAGTGTGGCGAAATGATGTGAAGAAACTCCGGTCATTTGCTTGGAAATCTTTAGTCTTGTCCAATTGTGTCCAAAGGTTTGGTTTTATAACCAAAAAATATCAACACATTGAGTTGAGATTAGTTGAACCACACCTAGGGATGTTCTATACCACATTTTTAGGAACCACGATCCAAACCATAAGTATTGTCAGGTTTAAATTTGCCCGGACATGTTATTGGATTTGTGACCCCTTGTTTGTTTCTTACTTTGTTCATTGAATTTCATTTCGGTCTTTGTTTCTGGTTTTGAAATTGTCAGGTTTGATTTTGTTTGTACATTTTATTTGTTTTGCGACCTGTTTTTTGTTACTTTTTTCCTTGTGTTGTTGTTAAATACCATCCTTATTTTGAGCACCCTTCAATACCAACATAATATGTTTCCTTCATGGGGCACTGTATAATATTTGACCACTAGTTGATGCTGCATTGTGTAGTCCAACTGAAAACAAGTGCAGGGGAAGAATATATTGGAGACACAAAATGATCGGACCACACTATTTTTCTCCTCTTTTTTGTCCAGCCTTTCAGAAGGTTTTTATTTTTCTGGGTTTACCTGTAGTAGCAACATGGCAGTTCCCTCTAGGTGAAGTTTCTTAACCGAGGAGCATTAGAATAAAAATCCTGTTTATATAATATTTCATGCGTTTTTGCTTTTTATTCAAATCAATATTGTTTCTTTAATTAATTATTTTCAAATCATTTTATTAGTGCATTTGTTTAATGGACGTGCAGCAATCTAATTTTCTCAATTGTTAAAGAACGGTGTCTGATAGGTTGAGAAAGTCTGGTACACAGTACGTCACAAAATTGAGTACACCCCTCACATTTATGCAGATAAATGATTAGAGTATTTAGTAGAGCAACATTGAAGAAACATTGCCGCCTTGACACAATAAAAGGTAGTCTGTGTAAATTTATTTTAACCCTGAAATAACTCAAACTATAGCAGTAAATAACCAAACCCCTTTACAACAAAAGTGAGTAAACACTAAAGAGAAAGTTCAGTAAGTGTATAGTCTGAGTACTTCCAGGCTGACCCACCACCTCTTCAATCTCTGCAGCAAGGCTGACTGAATCCTGCCCCTATCTTTCTTGGATAGCATTTGGATTTGCCACTGTGCACGTTCACTCGGCTTCTTTGGACATCCAACACAAGCCCTGTTGTGAGTGCATCCTGATTTGTTTAAAACGCTGGAGGATCTTGGCCACTCTACTGCAGCTCAACTTCAGGGTGTTGGCAATCATCTTGTTGCCTTGGGCAGCCTTATTTAGTGCCACAAATCAAGGTCCCCAGAGAGATCTTTGCCATGGTGTGCCATAATGGGAGTTAGTGACCAGTATGACAGAGTGTACTTCAAATTGAACACACCTACTCCCTATTCATACCTGAGGACGAGTAAGAGTCACAGGTCACATGGTATTTTGGAGGGAAAATGACAAGCAGTGCTTTGTTTGGACGTATAGAGGTGTAGTGCCTTTGGGGTACTCACTTTTGTTGCCAGGGGTTTAGTTATTGATAGCTGTATTTTGAGTTTTTTAAAGGGGAAAAATGAATTTACTCTGCTATGTAAGCTTTACACAGACTTATTTTCATCGTGTCCAACCAATGTTTCTAATGTTGTTCTAATAAACATACAGTATAATGAAATCACTGCAGTAATGCAAGAGGTGTACTCACTTTTCTGAAATACTGTATACTTGGTATCAGTGCTCTTCCATCCTTAAGCCCATAACATTAAATAGGCAATGCTTTTAATGTTATTTCTTTCTTACAAACAAACAAGTGCCCATATTTGGGGTCAGGATGTTGAATTTGTATCCTATGGTCCACAAAAAACATTTCGGCATCAACGGCTACGTCTGACATATCAAAAGCAACAGAAGCAGAAAGCTTCTGCTCTTTGACACCCACCGGCATCGAACAGATGTTCAACCAACAGAAACCTAAACTCAATACCTGCGTCACATCACGTCGAAGCCTACTTGACCAGTTCTGCCTCTCTTGTTGGAGGAAGGGTTATATGAGATAAAGGAGTTCAAAACATATATATGGTGCATTTATTTAAAGAAAAAGTACGAGCTTATGTGATGATGAGATTGGCAATTGGGCAGCAAATAGAAGGTGAAATTGACATTAAAACAGATTCACTATTAGTCATTAAGAGAAACTTATAAATAAAAAACACATACACAAAAAACAAAGGAATTAAAAAAGGGAAAAAGTAGCAAAAATCACACAAACAATTTTTTGGGACCATGGCCAACCCAAATGCCCAAACACCCAAACAAGTTAAGCACCTCGGCACCCAAGTTGGTCATACTTTCGTCCCTCCAGATGAAACGGGACACAAGAGGCCATGTCACTCAGGTCAGGGTGACACAACAAACTCTTCTGTTCAACAGCAGGGCCCGACAGCTTTCACTGGTTTAGCCATGCCACATCATACAGGTGCCCTGCCCATCCCTTAGAACACGTCTAAACATCCCACTATCCTTTTACAACACCTCTCCACCCATTGCTATCACCAACAAGAGCTCTAGCTTCCACTATATTTAGACCCCTTTCCGGCAGTGCACTCATAACACCATCCATCCATGTCAATTGTGGCCATCCTCTTGGTCTCCTTCCATTTACTTCTACTCTGTAGATCCTCTTCAACATTTGTTCCTCATCCATCCTCTCCATGTATCCAAACCAACCAAGTACTCTCTCATCCACATGCTTGCTCAGTTCCACCACTACTCCAGTTCGGTCTCTCACTATTTCATTTGTCAATCTATCCAATCTTGTCACTCCTAACATACTCCTCAAACACTTCATCTCAAAAACATTTAATTTCCTTCTCAAATCTGTGTTCGGGCTCCCAGTCACTGCACCATACAACACAGTCGACACAATCACGCTCTCTCATACAGTTCCCTCTTAACATCCATACTCATGCTCTTGTTGCTCATCACTCTCCTCAGAGCACCCAAAACCTTAAATCCTTGATTCACTCTGCAATACCTCGCACTCCATTCCACCAACTGCAGACACATCACAACCTAAGTTTCTGACTCTTGGTCCAAACCAAACAACACATGAACTAAACAGCCCGCTACAGATGTGGAGGACTGAAATTGAATTATCCACTACTGTCTTTCATTATCTTTGCTGCCAGTGCTACATCCAGCATTTCACAGCGCCACCTGCAGCACGCTTGCCAGCAACGCCAATACTACATCTCTACCATTCCTTCTCTCCATTCTTCTTCGGTACTTACCGCAACCGCTGGCCCCGAACTCCCTCCGCAAGCCACAAAACATCACCGCAGACATGGATGAGATCAACTGTCGAGTCCACAGCCACACAGAGACAAATTGCTGGGGAGCAAAGAGGACACGCGCAGGGGAAGAGAGAAGGAGTGAGAAAAAGAAAGGGGGTGAGAGAGAAAATGAGAGAGGGGAACAGAGATTGAGAGAAAGCGAGAAAGAGACAGAAGGATGTGGGGACTGCCAAACGCTCTGGGAGCCGAGTAATAATGATCAAAGATGACTGCCGCTTACGTTACTACTGCTCTAAACCCCAGAGAGAGCGAGAGACAGAAAGAGAACTGGAAGAGTGGTAAAGATGTCAGGATGCAGGCAAGAGAGAATGCAAGGTTGCAAAGTTTTGACGATGAAAGTATGCAACGATGTGAAACGGCTACAAGGTAATGGCAATTGGGAAAAAGGATGCAAGGTTGTGGAAATGTAAAGCAGGGATGTAAGGAGGTGATGATGCAAAAACGAAAAAATGTAAGACGGTGAGAAGGTCAGGGCATGTGGATACAAAGTTGTTAGGGTGCAAGGAAGGACGCGAGGATGTAGGGAAGTAATGCAAGGACACAAGGTTGCTAGTCCACTAAAACAGTGGTTCTCAACTGGTCTGACTTTAGTTGCCACCGTTCCACCCTAATTACAAGCCAGAACAGAGGAAAATTGCATGCCTCCCTCTGCAGAGACAATATGTTACTCTTACCGTCTAATTAAAAATCATATATTATGGGTGAGATGGTATATGACTGGTTAAGACATCAGCCTGACATATTAAATGTCTTGGGTTCAATTTCAGCTGTATTTTTCTCCTGTTTCTGTGTTGGTTTTCGCCAGGCTCTCAGGTTTCCTCCCACGTTTCAAAAACATTCATGTCAGGTTTATTGGTGACTTGAAATTTGAAATGTCTTTGAATTTGTTTTATTATAGTTGACATCAGGTGGATGTGTGAGTTTTTTACGTTTTTTTCTTTTAATGTTTAAGTGTGCCCTGTGATCGGCTGGCAATCAGTCCAAGGTGTCCCTTGCCCATTCCCCTGGAGTGGAAAATGAATGAATCACATATAAAATCCTGTGTTGGAACTTGGCACATGACTATCTTCACCATGGTGCTGCTCTTTCCATGTTACAATGTTTACCACTTCAGCTATATAAATAAAATGTAGTTAGTTCCTCCAGTGTGTATAATGATGTGTTTCTTTTTTTATTACCAAGCAGTGTATATGTTGAACAGATCTGGTGATCAGCATCATTAAACAGAGAGGCATGCACTTCTGCAGCCTCACATTAGAGAGCGATAGTGAGAACAGGTTTTCGGATTTGGAATCTAATATCAAACAAAATGATTAGTGACAGTATTAGCAGGCTGAATTGTAGTCATCCAGTATTTTTTTCCACTTTCTTTTGGTGGATAACATATATTTTGTTAGAAAAGAGCGGTACATAGACTTCATTTATAAGTAAAGGCAGGGTGATATAATGTATTTGTTTCAATATTAAAGTTTGTAATTGTCACCTAGTCTGTATTTTATAGATTGTTGCTTTCGCTCTGCCATTTGAGATCATGAATAAGCTGTCAGCAATTAATTTGTAAATCTAACTGCATCACCAGATGATAAACCTCACCTTTTATTATTGGTGTATGTCACATAAAACTGGTCTTGTTATGTTATGTGTTTCTATGTTTTGGTTTTTGGGGTTTGGCAGGGTTTTAAGTCCATGTTTGTCCTCATGTCTGACTTGTGATGATGGAGTGTCGTGATAGGAAGGCAATCAGGACAAGCGACCCAAGCCATTTGGAGTAAAACTGAATTAGGAAGTGTATGCACAAACAAGGTTGAGTAAGATAAAAGAGAAAGAGAGAGGTAGGTATAGAGAGGAAACCTAGAGATAAACAGGAACCTAAATGCAGTATTGTGAAAATTTTTGTGTAACGTTGATTTTCTTATTTTTTTAATTCATGAAGTTTTTTACCACTAGGATGCGCCAAATAATGCACAGTGTCTGTTTAAGGATAAAAAAGCAAAGTAAACATTTAATGATTCCATAACGGCAAGTTTCAAGAACTCAGGGTCCTGAGGACGCACGGACACAGCTCTCAGCTCACTTTTGAGATTTCAAGTTAACTCGATCATCTTTTCGCATTCATGTGCAAGCAAAGAGATAACTGCAGCTCAAAATTATTTCGAGTACTTGGGAGTTTGCCCTCACACAACTATATTTGAAGTTGCGTGACGGGTGTGAGAAATAAGGTCGCTTCTTATTTACACTCAGTGTCGCTTTTTAAATTTCTCTCTATTTATTTCTCTCTCTAATCTATCTTTTTCTGTGTTTTTTTTCAGTTGTCAGTTAGTAGCCTTCCCTGCCTGCTACTACTTTAGCCCAAAATAATAAAACGATTAACTCAAAACTGTTCGGATAATGATTATGGAGAGTCTTGATAGGAGGGCAATTAAAAACAAGGGACCGCAGCTATGGAGAGGAAAACTGAACCCGGAGGTGATTGACCAAATAATGTAAAATCAAGAGCGATAGAGAGGAGAGAGAGTAAGATAGAGAGGGAACCTACAGAGAAATGGGACCCTGAGTGCTAGATTTTTTTCAGAATAGTTACCACTAGGAGGCGCTAAATAATCAGTGATGGGAATAACGGTGTTATAAATAACGCCGTCACGTAACAGAGTTATATTTTAAGTAATGGGGTGATCATTACATTTTCCGCCATTACAACGCCATTATCATTACTGACGGTCAAAAGCGTTACTTTGGCTGGAGAACGCTAACGGTGGCGTGTCCCTCTTGGCACATCTGACGCTCTTTTCAGCGGCACAGGTTTTAGGTCTCCTCCCAGTTTGTTACGTCACGTCTTTTTGGATTATGTCAGCATTCAAACTAGCGACTACCATGTAGTTAGATGGCGATTACCAATAGAGTATTTACCCATAGGCATAAGGCTAGTTGGAGAATCCTTGTTGTTAAAGCGAGAGCTGGCTACCCACCGATCGAAACAGGTTACCTTTGAGACGCAATTCTTCTCTTGTGATTTGTCAAAGTCCATTTTTTCAGGGATTCTGTGCTGTTGACTGATTTGTTGAGTATAAAAAAGGGTCAAAGTGTTTTGTATTTATCTTTTTCTTTGTTGGTTTATAAATATTTTAATTCATTTTTCCTGCGTTTTTCTGTGTTAACGTTTATGTGTTAATATTGCTATATTTTGCCCTTTGTAAGTCATTCACATTAATATATAATTAATGATAAAATATGAATCAAACAAAAACAACCTGAAGTGCGTAGCCAAAAAATCCCATTTCTACAACAGACCATTCGAGTTAGATTTAATTTGTTCAACAACATTTATATTATTTACTGCTGATTGTTATTTTATTATATTTTTGACTTTTTATTTTTCTTGCATTTCAAGTGTGGGATAAATCTGTTGCTGGTGAGGTGCAAAAAATATTACAAGGTTCTGTAACACAATTACCTGTCTGCACCACGTTGGAGACCCCTGCTTTAGGGCAACTAAGTTACTATCTCAGTTATTTTTTTTTCAAAGAAGTAGTGAGTAAATATAACTGAATTACTTTTTTCAAAGTTATGTGCCCAACACTATAAATAATACACACTTTTTCTTGGAGGATAAGAAAGCAAAAAAGTAAACACATGATGGTTCCAAGAACTCCGGGTCCTTAAAATGCACGTACACAGCCCTCAGCTCACCTTTGACATTTCAGCTTAATTTGATAATCTTTTAGTATTCATGTGCAAGCAAAGATATAACTGCAGCTTAAAATTATTTTGAGTACTCGGAAGTATACACACACACACGCAAACCATATTTGAAAACATTAACCCTGACACATACAGAGTAAGGTGAAATAAGGTTGCTTCTTATTTACACTCCTTCTAAACTTCTCTTTTCTTCTTCTCGCTCTAATCCATATTTTGTTCAGTTATTTTAGTAGATTACTCACCCATCTTTGCTTGACCTAATTCAGCCCCCCAAAAAATAAAAAGTCCAGCGTGTTTAAAACGTGACTATGGAGAGTCATGATAGGAGGGCAATCAAGACAAGTGACCACAGCTATGAGGAGGAAAACCAAATAGTGTTATATTGAAAGTGAAAGAGACAGGTACCTTAGTGCAGAATTGTGAGAAATTTTACTTATTATTTAGACCACAGGTGTCAAACAGGCGGCCCGCGGGCCAAATCAGGCCCGCTAAGGGATTGAATCCGGCCCGCGAGACAACACTCAGAGAAGCGCGAGAGAAAAACAAGCTGCAGGTGAAATATGTCAACTTGATGTTGCCAAAGCCAGGTGCCTCTTACAAAGACACTGTACTTGTATTTTTTTCTCTCTCTCTTTCTTCGTCCCACCCTCTCTCCTTTTCCCTCCCTCTTTTTCTTATTTTTTTATCTCTTTCTCTCTTTAATCTACTAGTCCGGCCCCCGACAGAATGTTTGTTCTATCGTGTGGCCCCCGAGTTAAAATGAGTTTGACACCCCTGATTTAGACCCATGTAGGGGCCATCAAATATGTTTTCTCCATGGGGTGGCACACGTTAATTTGGTTGTGTATAAAGGTAGCATTGCTTGTATTGTCAGACAGATGTCTGACCCCGAAGGGCGAAAGGTTTGGACCACCAAGCTGCGCTATGCGAAGGGTCTTGTTGTCCCTTTTGGCTCGTGTGCCTTTTGTAATTGGCGTGAAATGGACTGAAAGTAGACTAGAGATTTTTGTTTTGGTTAACTTGCAGACCGTTCCCAGCGTTAATAATTCAGATCACTTTACATCAACAATGAGTTGCCCCAGTCATTTCAAGAACTACCTGGCTCCTTTCGGCACACCCGCTCAACACAAGCTCTCCAGCCCAAGCCCATCCCTCTTTGGGAAGGGGGCCCCAAGGGCTGGACTTCGTTTCTTTAGAAGGCAGAAACCATAGCAGGCCGAGAAACCTTTTGTCCTCAAAGGTAAACCAAGAAAAGATTTCACAACAAACTCTTTTGGGTGAAGGGGCAAATAATATGTCATGTCTGACACGCCAATAAAATACTTCCCGATCATTTAAATTAGTTGATTATCTTAACCACGGGTTTACGGATCAGTAATTTCATTATTGCTACCGAATTTCTTTCCCTGTTAGAGAGCTTGTGTCAACAATGTCTTTTATCCTTTTGTGTGATTCATTTTTACTTGTCAAGTAAATACATGTAGTTTGATAGTATCAAACACGAGCATTATTTATTTCTGTGTGTCTACCCTTTTCCTTCTGGACGGATCAATCATTATCTATATCAACATATTGAAAATCGATATTTAAAGACTAAATTTAAAATATGTTTGGAGTATTGTTTCCTCCATGATAAATGCTAGACACAATACAAGGCAAAGTCAAATTAATCCGGATGGGAGTACTACCTGCTGGCTGAATCTGTAACCACCAAATTGGATTCTGAATTAAATAAATATAATTTAGAGCAATTCCTCTATAAGGGGTTGTTATTTATCAACACATCTGCGGCAGAAGTAGAGGGCACTCACACCTTATCGTGCAGTGTGCCCTGTGTAGTAAACACATAAATAAAACCAGCTCCAGAGACTGCTCCTTTTAACACGATGCGCACTATGGTCGTGAAAATATAGTCAACATACTGTACAATGATTCCATGCCTGCAGGTTCCAAGAACTCAGGGACACAGCCCTTAATTCACATTTGACATTTTAGCTTAACTTTATCATCTTTTAGCATTCATGTGCAAGCAGAGACAACTATAGCTTCAAATTATTTATAGTAATAGAGGTTTTGTACGCACGCAACCATATTTTAATGCAATAATACCACCCTCCACAGGGTGCTGTGTGTGTGTGTGTGTGTGTGTGTGTGTGTGTGTGTGTGTGTGTGTGTGTGTGTGTGTGTGTGTGTGTGTGTGTGTGTGTGTGTGTCTGTGTGTGTGTGTGTGTGTGTGTGAGTGTGTTGTCAGTAATAAGGTTACTTCGTGATTACACTCAATGAATTTCTCTTTCCTTCTCCTCTCTTTCTAATCCATCATTTTCAGCATTTTGGTCACTTGTTTTAGTGGATTACTCAACCAACTCGGCCTGACCTACTTTAGCTTCCCCAAAAATAAAAAATAAAAAGTCCATTCTGCATCTTTGCATCAGCATCACTTGGCCAGCATCCCTTCTGACTCACACTAACGTGCCCGCAGCTGCTTTTGCCGCTTCGTTCATACATACCGCAGCACCTAACGATGCATGAATTTAGCCAGCAAGAAATAAACATCCATCCATCCATTATCTGCGCCACGTAACCTCATTAGGGTCACAGGGGTGTAGAAACCCATCCCAGCTATCTTTCGTCGGTGGGCAAGGGACACTCTGAACTGGTTAACCATTAAACATTACCCACAAAATTTGCAAACAAATGTGATATTACCCAGCAAATGTTTGAAATAAGACAGCGAACTAGAAAAGTATCCAATTATGACAAATTAGCCAGCAAGCTCATTAAATGTTTGGGAAAACAACTCGATTAAAACTGCAAACAAGGAATTAAACATCAATGTGAAATTTCTCTCAAATTAGACAGATGTTAGTTTGTGGGTTAACTTCAGAAATGATAAATATATCATTAAATCAGCCCCCCCCCTAACACCCCCCTCAAAAAAGACATTAGGCATTGAACAATTAAAATACATAATTGAATGGAAGGTTAGTAAGCCAACATCTATCAATTGCATGCAAACTGGAAATAAGAACCAATATGAATAAATTAACCAGCATGTATTTTGTCTTTTTTTATACAGTGTTTATTCTGTCATTTGTTTTGTCGTGTATTTTGTTGTGTATTTTACCATGTATTATTTCATTCATTATGTAATTTCAGAATTTATTTTTTCATTTATTTTGTTCATTATTCTGTCATTTATTTATTTTGCTATCTATTTTATCTGTTTTTTTAAGTATTTTTGCATTTCTTTTGGTCAATTATTTATTTTTTATTCATTTCTGTATTTTTTGTTATGTACTGTATTTTGTCATTTATGCATTTGGTAATTTATTTTTCATGTATTTTGTCGTGTGCTTTGTCCAATGTTCTGTCGGGTATTTTGTCATTTATTCGGTCATTTATTTTCTCAGGTATTTTGTAGTGTATTTTGACATTTATTTTTAATGCATTTTGTCACTTATTTTGTGATATATTTTTCACGTATTTCATCATTTATTTTTCATGTATTTCATAATTTATTTTCTCATGTATTTTGTCTTTTATTTTGTCGTGTTTTTTGTCTCAACCATGTTTTTTACATGCGGGGTTGCCTGAGCTTTTCACTTTGGTTCATCCGTGATAGGTGTAAAGCCCAGGCAGTTTGACCTGCCCCCTCATTTTAATAACATTTTGTTGTGACAAAATACAAAAGAACAGCACGGTGGATGAGTGGTTAGGGCGTCCGCGGCACAGTTCTCCAACATTCCACGTTCCAAAAACATGCATGTAGGGAGCGAGTGAATGGTTGTCTCTGTGTGCCCTGCAACTGGCTGGCAACCAGTTCAGGGTGTCCCCTGCCCATTGCCTGAAGATGGCTGGGATGGGCTTCAGCCTCCCCGTGACCCTACTGAGGATAAGCGGTGCAGATAATGGATGGATAGATGGATGGAAAATACAGAAGAAAATACATGAAAAAATACGTGCCAAAATACATGAAGAAATACACGCTAAAATACATGAAAAAAATGAATAACAAAGTAAATAAATGACCAAATGCATAAATAAATGTATCAATTGCATTTATATAATATATCTAAGTAATATACTGGTAATGTTTTAAATAATAAATGGTATATATTTATAGGTATCTATTTATCTAAAAATGTTTTTCTATGAATTGCAAAACCTGTCCTCCATATTGGTGTGTTTGTATGTGTTTACCCAGAGGCAGGCAGAGGAGGATGTAGTGAAATTAATCGTTCCTGAGGATGACTCACGTCAGCGCACTCGTAAAACCACAAACACAAACACGGCTCACGTCAATGTATACGGACACAAACATGGTGGTCTGAGTTCTTATCTTTGTTTTCCTCCTGCTTTCTCATTCGAGTGCAAATGAATCCGCACTCGGAGGATTATGCTCCGTCAAAGAACTTTGAAGTGACAAATTGCAGCCTCACTCCCGTTAAGACGTGCATACCCGACTGAAGAATACGAAGATGGAAGATGTGTAGTGTGTAAGCAAAAATAGTACTTGAGCCAGTAAATGTGATACTTTGCAACAGAGGTAACTCTACCAAGCAGGCATCATTTTAGCAAGCTGAACATGTAGGAAAATTAGCCAACATGCATGTGCCAAGAGAAAACAAACAGATTTATAGAATAGAAAAGTACAAATGTTGAATTTATCAGCAATCAAAGTAGACATTCAATCACCTACGTGTATTACATAGCACCGTGTTGTTCAACCGGATCTTTGCAAAAAAAGTATGCTATTGTTCATGGAATTTTCTTTCTTCCAGTGATAAGCTGAGTAACTGCAACATTCATCCATTACCAGTAAATGGCAGCAAATTACATCATAAATCAAAGTGACAACCAATGAGAAGAAAAATAAAATGTTGTCAATTTAGGCAATATGATCATTAAAAATTAAAAATAACACATAAAACTGTTCAAAATTCAAAATGTTCAAAGTGTTTCCAGATTTTTTCAATGATAAAAAGGTCGCTTGCCTAAAAGAAACACTGGTATAGCAACCCCTTGTCGTAAACAAATACTTCATTAAAAAACATGACTCATTCAAATAATAAAGAAACAAAACACATACTATCACCTGTCATTTTGGAATTACAGTAAAAAAAATAATAAATAAAAAAAAATAACTATTTTATTGGCCTGACAATTAACTAATAAAAACACTGAATATTGTACCAACAAAAGGTTTATTCATGTATTTATATTTATTCATTTTTATTATCTTGGACATTGTATCAATTGCAGAACACAACGCAAATCTGTGAAGTAAATGGTCTGTAAAAGGTAAACCGCAGTTCAGCAAGTGAATTGGAATGTCTAGAAATGAGTAATTATATTACATTGTTGGAGACACAATTTCAAAAAGTTGATATATCTTACCAACATCTTCCTACCACGGATACTAGAATAAAAGTTTTGCAAACGTAACATGTCTCAGTGTTACTTTTACCACTAGTTTAACAGTTGCTTATTGTAAGTCACTTGGCTGGATACTGCATGTTACCGTCGTAAATATCACAATCTTGCCCTCAGGTTCCTATTTCTGTGTAGGTTTCTCTATCCTCTCTCAAGTCAAGTCACATTTATTTGTATAGCGCTTAATCACAAATTGTCTCAAATGACTGCACAGGCCACAATTACAACCTCTCCTATTTCTCATGACCTTATCTTATTTGGCCCTTAACTGCGTTCTAGTTTACTTCTCACAGCAGTGGTCACTTGTCTTGAAATCCCCAAGGAGTTTCCTCCTATTACAATGTCTCCTCTTCCCTTAATTAGTACTCCTTTTCCTTGGTTCCTTGCTAGTTAATTGTCTTCCTCTGCATTTTTTTTAAAGAACAATGGTTCCAAAACACCACACGAGCCTACTGAGGATAAGTGATACAGATAATGGATGAATGGAAGGGTTCCAAAACAGGGCAGCACTGCGGCGCAGTGGTTAGCGCGTGCGGCACATTTCTGAGATCATGAGATCGAACCTCATGTGTGGAGTTTGTATGTTCTCCCCGTGCTTGTGTGGGTTTCCTCCGGGCACTCCGGTTTCCTCCCACATTCCAAAGACATGCATGTTAGGTTAATTGGCCGGTCGAAATTGTCCCTAGGTGTAAATGAGCAAGCAAAATGTCTGTCCCTGTGTGCCCTGCGACTGGATGGCAACCAGTTCAGAGTGTCCCCTGCCCACTGCCCGAAGCTGGGATGGGCTCCAGCACCTACGCGAGCCTACTTAGGATAAGCGGTGCAGATAATGGATGGTTCCAAAACAAGGTGCAAGCAGAGTTGTTTTGTAAAAATGTGACAAAATACTGTAAACAAGGATACTGACGCATTTACCCTCAGTGCAGATGCCGCTGGGCAGAGAAGTGAGTAAGCGTGCTGTGTGCATAACTCCGCCCACACCTGCCACTCACCCATTCAAATTTGTGTTTGCGTGCCTGCTGTTTCTGGCTGTTTAGTCATTTTAAAGTGTCTCCACAGTGAACCTATGTTGTTTAACGAGCTTCCATAAAAAGGATTCCTTAGCAACATACAGTCAAAACGGAGTCTGTTGGTTTGACACAATGACTGTAAACTGTAGTGGGGCCTCAGGTGTATGCTCTTTATATACTGGACTGAACCATTCTTATTGTTAGCACTACATCAACTAAGTGTGCACTGAGCTCGACACTGTGTTTGTCAAAAATGGAACGCTGTCAATGAGATTTGCATGAGTATGATTTCCGAGCCATATGTACTCATGAAAAGCCAGAAATGGCTTTCGAGCCATAGGTTCCCTGACTTAGACCAACTCCACATGACTTCCCTTTTCAGTGCTTTCGTGTCAATCCAGCTCACGTGGATTTTCTTTGTCACTCGAAGCGTTTCATGACAGCTGTCAGGTCCTGTTGATCATGAAGATCCGAAAGTGGGGATGTGAACTTCACAAAGTAGTAATCTTTGGGCAGTTTGACTTATACAAATGAATACACTTCAGCTCCATTTCGTTATACTGCGACATCTAGTAACAAATTATTACATACGGTCAAATTAAAGAAATACAATTAAGAAACATAAAAATTGATCAAGCAGCCATAAATAAAACAAAGAATAAATGTTTAGAATTCAGTTGTAACTCAGACTAACAGGTTTTTGTTTCCAGTTTCTGGTTTGAATATTTTGTTAATTGTTGTGCGCACACTTGGATTTGTTACTTTGTTCCATGTGTGGCAAAGTGGGTGTTGAACACAATTCCATTAAGCCCACAGGATTTATATATTCTTTTCTTTTATACTTTATTTAATCTTTTTCAAATAAGCAGACGACAAATCAAATTGTATAAAACCAACAAAGAAAACTGGAACTGGGCGAGGAACCGGTACTGCAGCGGTAAGCCTACCCAATCGTACAATGCTGTAACGGAGCAAAACTGGGGTAAGCACCCTCATCGTGGATAGAGTCAAACAAATACCGTCTCACCTCAACATACGCCAGCCACACGTATGCAAAAGAGGAATTGGGAGTGTGAGAGAAAGAGAGGGGACAGCCGACCATATGTATCTACGTGGTCATTAATCAGCAGTGATTGACAATCTTCCCGCCTCGCAGAGTGTGGCGCGCAATTCCTCATCCAGCCACACTTGCATTTCCACTGCCACGCCAGGTTTTTTTTTCCTTTTGTTTCTGGTTATTTGTTTGGACATTTTGTTAGTAGAATAACGCCCATATGTTAGTTTGTTACTTTGTTCCTTACTGCTCTATTTCAGGTTGGTTTGTGACCCCTTGTTTGTTACTTTTTTCCTTGCATCACAATATCCGGTTTGTTCTTAGAGGCGGCAGTGGCTCAGGAGGTAGAGCGCTCGTCTTGGGATCAAGAGATCGCAGTTCGAATCCCGTCTCCTCCATGTTACATGTCGAAGTGTCCTTGGGTAAGACACTGAACCCCTAATGCCCCCAATAAGCAGGTTAGCGCCTCACATGGCTGCACGGCCGCTATTGGGAAGTGTGAAGCACACTGTAAAGCACTTTGGGAAGTCTTGACTTGAAAAGCGCTATATAAATCATTTCATTTTCATTCTTTGATTCTGGTTTGGATATTCTGAGGTTTGATTTTGTTTGAACATGTTGTTTTACGACTCCTTGTTTGTAAGTTACTTTTTTCCCTGGTATTATTGCCACAGTTCCTGCCTTCCTTCACTTGGGTCCACTGCCAGAAAGGGTAACAATGAAGCTGCAAAAATTAGCCAGCAAATATGAAATTGCCTTGTTCGAGCAATCTTGATTGAGCAAGCAAAGCCACACATATTTTGAAATGAAATGAAATGATCTGAATTTATATAGCGCTTTTCAAGTCAATGAAGACTTCCCAAAACGCTTTACAATGTGCTTCACATTTTACCCATTCACCTACACTCACGCACACCAATAGCGGCCGTGCAGCCATGCAAGGCGCCAACCTGCTTATTGGGGGCATTAGGGGTTCAGTGTCTCACTCAAGGACACTTTGACATATAACACAGAGGTGCCGGGATTCGAACTGCGATCTCTTGATCCCAAGACGAGCTCTCTACCTCCTGAGTTACTGCCGCCCCATTTTCCCAGATAATGTTATGAAATTGGCAAAAACTACATGCACGCTAGCAAAATATATCAAACACGCATTTAGCAGAGCTGCTGAATTCTAAAAAACGTATTTAAGAGGTGATCAAGATAATGTTCAGATTCGGGGGACAAAATATCCCAGTAGCTTTTAAGAGTGCATCTTTTAGATAAAACATGTTTTTGGACATTGCTTGATTGCAATTTTCATAGAAAATGCGTATTTTGCAGTTTGCTATTAACTGGCACAGTAAACGATGAATGATTCGTAGTATTTGGTACCTCTCATATAGCCAACAAAAGCAGGTACTAGGACAGTCAGGTAAACTAAAGGTCTTCGAAAAAGTTTGAAAAAAGAACAGCGGTGACCTTTTAAAAAGTTTGAGAATTGTATTACATATTGTATTCAACACTTTTTTAGGTGCTTATTTCATTAGTATTGTATCTCCTTTACTGCTGTTTGTGTTGTCTCCATCTTGCTTCCCTCTGGTGGCTGCTGGTATAAATAGGCCTCCTCCTAACTAGCTAATTAATCTCTCATGAAAAAATCAAAGGAGGAGCATCTGCATTAGTGAGAGGAAGGCTTCGAAAGGGTCCGGATGCAGACGGTAAACAACAAAAGATCGGATGAGTATGCCGAAATCTCAGAATGTCTGGCTTTATTTTCAGAATCATTTTAATATCAGCAAGACTCTTAAGCAGTTTACCATGAAAACCTTGCCAGCAAATATTAAATTTGCGTCTTTTGTGACATTCGCCTCTTTTTGTCCTCAACCATATAAAAATGGTGTCAAAAGGCAGCACCCCTGTTGGTGCTTTTCTGGACATTATAGCAAGATGTGAAATATGCAGAGTGCTGCTGCTCATGTTGCTTGAGGAGGAGATCAAGGTTCTGACAGACAAGCTGAAAGAGGGTGTCGCCATATGCAGGCAATACACAAAGAGGTAAGTATTAGTTTCAGGAGCGAGCAGCAGCAAGTCAACTGCAGGAGAGAGAGTGGGAAAGGTGAGATGGCACAACATTCATTTGGACAGGTAACTTAAAATTAGTTTTATCTGGTTATATCAGTATCAGAAATATTTTATTAACACTCCACTTATTGAAACATGAATATTTTGTTTGTTTGTTTGTACATGATTCAATTGTTTGTTTGTTTGTAAATGATTCAAATTGAATCTTTTCTTCCGGCGCCGTCACGAATGGCAGCCACTCCAGCAGCTCCCGTGTTATTTTCGATTGTTCTCGATTGTTCTCAGCTCAGGGATGCTGCTGGAAATGTGAATTTCCCTTCGGGGATGAACAAAGTATCTATCTATCTATCTATATGTAGTTTACCAACTTCTTGGAAAAATGTATGGAGTTATACACACACACACACATATATATATATATATATATATATATATATATATATATATATATATATATATATATATATATATATATATATATACAGTGGAACCTCGGTTCTCGACCATAATCCGTTCCAGAACCCTGTTCGAAAACCAATTTGGTCGATCACGTAAAATCGTTTTTCCCATTAAAAGTAATGTAAAATCGTTTTAATCCGTTCCAACACCCTTGAATGTTTACCATGACCGTAAACATGAAGATAACCCAGGCTAATCGTACGTTCGCGTTATCGGAATCTTCCATACAAAAGATTACGCTAACATGAACGTGTAAAAATAAAAAAATCAGGTCGTTTACACGTCATTTAGCACCCGGGTCTCCACAACAAGTGGTGAGCGGTTAAAGGATAAAGAAAATAATTATGAATAGGATTTCTTACCTTTGTGATGCTCACCAGAAGCCATGCTGTATGTATAGCAAGATCGGAAACTCGCACACCTTCTTTATATTTTGCTATTATTTCTTTCTTATATGCAATAGTTGTACGCACTACTCTTCTCTTTTTACCTGTAACAACTTTGCTGCTTGCACCGAACTTCTTCCGAGGCATAATTAGGGGTTAAAACACTCCGTTCAGCGATATTAAATACAAAAGCAAAAAGGAGTGCGCGCTCACGTGACAACAGTTCTTCACGAGGGGTGGGGGCAATCTACACCCGTACGCCGCTCAGCATCGCCCCTAGCGTACCGGGGTTCAAACTCCGATTTTTTGAACGGAAAGCAAAGCAAGAATTTATCGAAATGTTTGGTCGAGAACCGATTTGTTCGAACTGAGAGGCGTTCGAAAACCGAGGTTCCACTGTATGTATATATATATATATTATATATATATATATATATATATATATATACATATCATCGCGTCTTGCTGTCGGTGCTGACACTTTTAGACCAGACTTTGAAGACTAATAACGTAATTGTATTAAAAAATATCACATAAGCAATAAGAAGAATGGATTCAACATTTGTTCAAATTGAGTTTTATTTTTAAATCAAATGAATTGATGAGCACAAAAAATGAGCTGCAGTTTGAAATATGTCCACTTGATGTTGACAAAGCCAGGTGCCACCCCCAAAGCAACTTGAGCAACATTACTTTCTCTCTCTTTCACTCTCCCTCTCTCTCCTTATATATATCTCATCTCATCTCATTAGCTACACCGCTTATCCTCAGAAGGGTCGCGAGGGTGCTGGAGCCCATCCCAGCAATCATCGGGCAGTGGGCAGGGAACACCCTGAACTGGTTGCCAGCCAATCGCAGGGCACACGGGGACAGACAACTCACTCGCTCATTTACACCTAGGAACAATTTGGACCAACCAATTCACCTGAAATGCATGTTTTTGGAATGTGGGAGGAAACCGGAGTGCCCGGGGGAAACCCACGCAAGCACGGGGAGAACATACAAACTCCGCACAAGTCTAGAGCTGGATTTGAACCCACGCAGAAGGTTTCCAAGACATGAACTGTGCTGCACATGCGGTAACCACTGCGCTGCCCCATACAATATATATACTGGACTGTCTCAGAAAATTAGAATATTGTGATAAAGTTCTTTTTTTTCTGTAATGCAAATAAAAAAACAAAAATGTCATACATTCTGGATTCATTACACATCAACTGAACTATTTCAAGCCTTTTATTATTTGAATATTGCTGAATTTGGCTTACAGCTTAAGAAAACTCAAAAATCCTATCTCAAAATATTAGAATATCATGAAAAAGTATACAAGTAGGCTATTCAACTAATCACCTGAATCATCTAATTATCTCGAAACACCTTGCGAGGGTTTCCTGAGCCTTAAAAACACTCAGCTTGGTTCAGTAAACTAAATCACAAGTATGGGGAAGACTGCTGATCTGACTGCTGTCCAGAGGACCATCATTGATACCCTCCATCAGGAGGGTAAGACACAAAAAGAAATTTCTCAAAGAGCAGGCTGTTCACAGAGTGCAGTTTCAAAGCATAGCCACAAAAAGTCTGTTGGAAGGGAAAAATGTGGCCGGAAACGCTGCACAACCAAGAGAGATGACCGCAGCCTTAACAAAATTGTGAAGAAGAGCCGCTTCCAGAATTTGGGGGAGCTTCAAAGACAGTGGGCTGAAGCTGGAGTCCAGGTATCAAAAGCCACAGTTCACAGACGTGTCCGGGAAATGGGCTACAATAGCCGTATTCCCATGGTCAAGCCACTTCTGAACTCAAGACAACGGAAGAAGCGTCTGACTTGGGCTATGGAGAAGAAGCACTGGACAGTTGCAGAGTGGTCCAAAGTCCTCTTTTCAGACGAAAGCAAGTTTTGCATTTCATTTGGAAGTCAAGGCGCCAGAGTCTGGAGAAAGGCTGGAGAGGAGCAAAATCCAAGTTGCTTGAAATCCAGTGTGAAGTTCCCACAGTCAGCAATGGTTTGGGGAGCCATGTCAGCTGCTGGTGTTGGTCCACTGTGTTTCATCAAGTCCAGAGTAAATGCAATTGTGTACCAAGAGATTTTAGAGCACTACACGCTTCCATCTGCTGAAAAGCTCTATGGAGATGAGGATTTCATTTTCCAGCATGATCTGGCACCTGCCCACAGTGCCAAAACCACCAGTAACTGGTGCACTGACCATGGCATCACTGTCCTTGATTGGCCTGCTAATTCCCCTGACCTGAACCCCATCGAGAATTTGTGGGGTATAGTTAAGAAGAAGATGAAAGACACCAGACCTACAAATGCAAATGAGCTGAAGGCCGCTATCAAAGCATCCTGGGCATCAATAACACCTCAGCAATGCCGCAGGCTGATTGCCTCCATGCCACGCCGGATTAATGCAGTAATCCGTGCAAAAGGATTCCCAACCAAGTACTGAGTGCATCAATCGACATTTTCAAATGTTTGATTTAGTTTTGCTGTTATAAAATTATTTTTTACTTGGTCTGAGGAAGTATTCTAATATTTTGAGATAGGATTTTTGAGTTTTTTTCAGCTGTAAGCCAAAATCAGCAATATTCAAATAATAAAAGGCTTGAAATAGTTCAGTTGATGTGTAATGAATCCAGCATGTATGACATTTTTGTTTTTATAATTGCATTACAGAAAATAAAGAACTTTATCACAATATTCAAATTTTCTGAGACAGTCCAGTATATATATATATATATATATATATATATATATATATATATATATATAGAGAGAGAGAGAGAGAGAGAGAGAGAGAGAGAGAGAGAGAGAGAGAGAGAGAGAGAGAGAGATAGACATATCTATTATTATTATTAGCTATGTTATGTTATTTTGAATACATTACAAAAAATATCTTTGAAATAAGGAAAGAAATATCCAGCAAATAGTAAATAATTTTGCTCATTTTGACAATTATTTTCAATCAAGATAAGAAAAAAAATATTTAAAGGGAGATATTCAATATACTATCTGCTAGACAAGATAATTTTGATTCGTACAAGGATGATATTTCTTATTTTACGAAATAAAGCCTAATCAAAATATCCAAAATTGGAAAATAACAATTTTTTTTTTCCGGTTTTAGATATGGAAGCCCTTTGCAGTCTGTTAAAAAATAGTGACTATGTATGTGGGATTCCGCAGCCTGATCTGCCTTCCCATAACTATCAATAGCATGTTTCCACCTGTGGAGTAATGTTTTTTTCATCCTTTTCAGAACACCGTTACAGCTAAAATAGAGGTTGTTGTTTTTTACCCAAAAATTATGGAAAGAAAACACCATTGCATTTTGAGAAAGGAAACACACACAATGCTTTGTGCCTTCATTATAGAAGAGTATTTTCTATCTATCTATAAATCTACCTTGGTCATATCCCTCAAGAGGGGAGACTGACAGCAAGACACATACAATAACAAATAAAATAAAAGAAAATAAAAAGAAAATAAAAAAGGGAAAAAAGAGCAAAAAAACACACACACAAAAATCTGTATACATCCGAAACAAAGGTATTGAGTAACTCTAGATCAAGCATTCAGCTCCCTGAACTCATTCTGCATTATGAAATCTAACACATGTCAATCTTTTGATTAATATAAATGATAGACGTGATTTCTACGCTGGGTGGGGAGAAGGTGTGGTTGTTACACAAGTTGCAAAGATGAGGTATCCCAGTGCGCCCCAAAAGGCGGCGTTTGTCCCTGTTTCCGTCCCTTTGCTCGCTGTCTCCAGGCTTTGACTTCAAAGCCGGAGATCCCCAAATCCATAAATAAAACATCAGAAGAGTCCCATTGGCAGCCAGTCTCGCGCACCCCACAAACACAGATGCGAAAACTTCTTGCTCTATTTCGACCGGGAAAAGGAAATCAAAAGGAAAATTTAAAAAATGGTGACATTTAACATTATTTTGAGCACAAAACCTTTCAGAAGAGCAAACACATGATGGCAAGTCGCCTTGAAAGCTAAAGTCAGTAAAGAAACTCCTGAAACTGAGTGGATGCTCACATTCAATAATCCATCCATCTTATCCAGCCATTTTTGGGCAGTAGGCAGGGAACACCCTGGACTGGTAGTCAGACAATCGTAGGGCACACAGACATGGAAAACCAATCACATGCTCATTCAAACCTCGGTACAAATCGGACATATCAATCAACCTGCCACGCATGTTTTTCAAAATGTGGGAGGAAACCGGAGTGCCAGGAGGACACATGCGCAAACTCAGGGTAAACATGCAAACCTCGCACAGAAAGACTGGTAGGTGGATTTTAACCCTCTGAACTGCGGAGCTGATGTACTTAACACTCATCCAGCGCCTTCTATTCAATGAACAATAAAAAAACAGTTCAAGGAAATGTTGAAATTTGTTTTGAAAAATAAGCATGCACACAAACGGAAGCTGGAATAAAAAAAGTTTCACTTGAGGATGAAGTTCGGGGTTTGACCTTTGTGCAGGAGGAGTCGTCTTTTCAAAATGGCCTGGAGGAAAAGCATGTCGCCACTATGCCGCTTCTAGACGAGTTTTGCCAAATGTGGAGGAAGAAGAAGGGGGAAGCTCAACTTCTATCTACACTCCTCACTCGCTCCCTCACTCGTTCGCCCAGTCTCTCAGAAACTGACACCTTCCCTCCGTCGCTCTCTCGCTTAAACTCTGACTGCTCAGCAACGTAATAAGCTTTGTTTTATAATTATTTTATCGGCGACAAAGCCAAATGTATTATTCCGGCTTGTTCTCTGTCGCCGTGACGACTTTTCTTTGTCTTTGCACCATCTGATTATTATTCCCAAAAAATAAATTGTAGCGCAAAGCCTTCGGGACTTTTGATGCCCCAGTTTTTCCTCCCTTTTCTTTTTGCAGCCCCCGCTAGATTCTGTGAGTCTGGTGGGACCGCACGGGGAGCGGCAGGTGATGAAAGGGGGGCAATACATGAAGGCCGGCAATCCCCGGCAGCTGTTTGAATGAGGTGACAACCTTCCTAACAATGGATGGCTTTTGACCATCGCTTCTGATTAGAATGCAACAGGTAGCAATGTTGGCCGTAACATTGTGCACTGTGTGAGGTGTGGTGGAGAATGGGGGACTGGACAGTGCAAAGTTAGAAAATTCCTTAAGCCCGCACACACCTAGCACCAACCGCGGGCCACTGGCAACCAGCATTTTTCTTTTATCGCCAATTTCTCCAAGTGTGTGCCACACAGAGGAAAACAGCGAGCTTCTCTTTTCCAAAAGACATGTGCTCTAAATGCAAAGTACCACACTGATGACTGGAAACAAGAGCCAAGAAGAAATCCGAAAGATCGTGAGCGTTCTTCAGCCCAGTTGCTGTGGAATGCTCTACCCCTCTAAGAATTGATCTGCAACCTCAACGGAGGTGCTGAAATCTAGGCTTAAAGCACACTTATATTCAAAAGTGTCTGAAAGATGTCAACCTCAGGAGGCTGTCACCCGGACATTCTGTTATTACCTGTATTTCAAACTGACGATTTCTGTGTATTTTCTGTTGATGATCTTGCAATATCCATTGCAGCCTCATCATCCAGGAAGGGGATTACCTCATGCGCAGCCCCTTTTCAAGGTTTATTTATTTCTTGTGCTGAGATTTTTTAAAGTTTTTCCTTGCCCTCATGTAGGTTTAAGATCAAAGGAAAGTGAAATAGTAGTCTGTAGTCTGTACAGCCCTTTGAGAATTTTTGTGATTAAGGACTACACAAATAAACATGACTTGACAAGACATGACATTCATGACGCCCTTCTAATAAGAAATAAGTTGATGTTTTTGCCAACCTTATTCATATAATACATAACAGAAGCAAAACATGAGGTTTACAGTACTCTATTCGATACTTACAACGTAGTAACAATATTTCAACTTTTTCACCCACAAATCGAGTCTTCAATTTATACATCCGGATAGAACAGTAGTTATCTATATCCCTCAGTATCATCAGCATCAATGCCAGGTCGCTAAAGTTTCCGTTGATCCTCGAAGAACAATAACAAGAAAATGCTATTTGATCTGTTTCAGCAGCAAACGGCATTGACAAAAACACAAAAACATTGCGGTACGATTGGAAGGAACGCCCCCCAACCCAAGTCAAACATGAGTGGTGCTTTGTCATCGGACTATGTCCATTACAAACCCTATGTTCAAAAATAACTGTTTCCTTTTGTGCAATTGGCACAAAGACACTCCAAACGGAAGTTTCATAGTCATTACATTAGACTTACGGCCGCATGTTTTGTACACTCAGCTGAAGAAGGGTCCTGAGCTGTCAACTAATCACCACCTGGTGGTGAGTTGGCTCTTATGTCTGGGAAGTATGCCAGTCTGACCTGGCAGACAAAAACTTGTTCTAAGGATCTGTGGGGAATCTTGAACCGTTAATTGGGCTATAGCATATGCATCACAACTCTTACGACAATCGCAAATGCACAACTAGTACTCAGAATGTAGCATAAGGCCATGGCATGTGATGAAATAGTGTAACCCAAACAGGAATTCATAATAAGATTTTAAAGCCTTTTGGGGTTTCCAGCTAGGGTTTGGATTTGGGCCTTACATTAGGGTTTTAAAACCTTTTGGAGGTTTCTAGCAAGTGCTTAAAACCATAGTTTGGGCTTGATAAAGTCTTTCTAGGGTTTCCAGCTAGGGTTTCAAACTAGGGTCTCGGTTTGATATCAGGGATTTAAAGCCTTTCTAAAATTTCCAGCCAGGGTTTCGAACAAGGGTTTGGGCTTGTTATTAGGGGTTCAAAGTTTTTTCTGGGGTTTTCAGCTATGGTTTTGAACTTGGACTTGGGCTCAATAACAGTCTTTTAAAATCTTTTTAGCTTCTTCAGGTAGTGTTTCAAACTCGGATTTGGGCTTGATTGGCTAGCTGGGATTTGGACTACAGTTAGGGCTTTATAATAGTGTTAAGAAGCCTTTTCAGGGTACAGTTAAGTCCTACCTTAAACATAGCATACTTATTTCCCACCCACATTCCATCCAAATCTGTTGATTTATTTTTTTACCGTGTTGTACCCGTGAACATGTTTACTGTGATCGTTGCAAGGATCACAGGATTTAATTTTAGGTGTAGTGCGGCAAAGGGGACGCATATGTAACTCATCTCGCCCCATCTCGCTGTCAAAGCAAGCGGGCGACACTTTTAAGGTCCTAAAAAATAACAAGTGGCGGTTGCTTTATTTTCTCCCGTCAGCATGGTGGCGGTGCGGGTGATGTGGAGGTGGAAATAAAAGTGCAGTCACTAGGCTTCTTTGCTTGTTCTACATCTAAGG
Organism: Urocampus carinirostris; assembly: GCF_059441175.1. Taxonomy (NCBI): domain Eukaryota; kingdom Metazoa; phylum Chordata; class Actinopteri; order Syngnathiformes; family Syngnathidae; genus Urocampus; species Urocampus carinirostris. Next base: position 5,297,030 of record NC_142354.1, on the reverse strand, counting down.
CCCGCGACGGGGGGAAAAAAAAAATCGTCCCAGAAATAACAAGTCAAAATCAGAATTGAAAATGGGGGTGGATGCTTGTACGTGTTGGAGACAGAGACAGAAACGTGACAGTGTAAAATATGGAAAGAAAATGTGATTTTCAAAAGACATGCCACAAGGTCAACAATCAACTTTTTCAGCTCTTATTAGTGAGGAAATAAAAGGTAACCTATTAGATGCCACAGTAATTCAGTTTTTAAAAGACAAGTTTTCAAAGAAGCGAGGTTGAAATATGGCAAATTTGTTGTGGGGAAACAGGGTAATGAGTCAAAAATTACAAAAAATGTTGGTAAAAAACTATGATAAATTGTTTACAAATGTCCACAAGTTGGTGAAACATGTCTCAAATATTTAAACTGTCAGAACAGAACAGGTGGAGGACCCAGATGCGTAACGCTTCTCACACAAGCCTTATTTTACGGCAATTGGGGCAGTCATGCACGTTAACACAAACGCCAGTGATTCGGCGATCGCTGGGTGGAAGAAGTTAGGCAGCGGTTTGGCGTGGAACGACAGGAAGCCAGAGGCTGACGAGATCGATACCAGTTACACGAGCAGATATTGGACAGATGGGGTTGATACCGGACAGGACGGGACAGACCGGATTGATATCAGACACTGGAGACTGGAGTCCGATAACAAGCCGAACGAGATAGACAGGAACGATACCAGACAATGGCGATCGATATCAAACAGGACAAAATGGACTGGAACGACAACAGACACTGGAGATCGATATAGACGGGAGCGATACCGGATAAGAAACACAAGCAGGAAACCGGACAGAGTCATAAAACACGTCTTGCGGGTGCAGAGGTTTGTTGACGGACTGAGAAAGGGTGAGTGAGAGCACTGAGCTTAAATGGGAGGAAGGCCAATCAGCCAAAGCGCCGCAGCTGGCGCCAAACGGGCGGGGCCAATTGGCAACCGTGACATAAACTTGGTGTTTTAAAATCTGGGGGAAATGCTTTGGGATAACACTTGTTAAGGATATGACAGGATGTGCAGTTTCCTCATGCGTGAGAAGATAAGCAGGGCATTGTGGTTCAGCCTTTAAGAGTATTTATTCCTCAACAGCAAGCAAACAAGAACACAGCTTCATTCAATCCAACAGGGCAATCAACAATCAGCACAACGAAATATAGTGCGTGCGTAATGACGTCACTCAATAGAAAACGTCCTACCACAATTTCACGAGTAAGAGCGCTATAAAATTGACAAATCTTAACAACACTTTATCCTGGACTATGTTAGAATACTATAAAATGTCACTAAATATATAATCATCATTGTATGATTTTTCCAGTTACTGTATTTTCAAGACCATTGGGCTTACTGTAGTAAAAGTTTCCATAGCTGGTTCTATTTCTGTTTTAAACACATACACATTGGGGAGACATCTCTATTCAGACTCAATAGCACAATAATAATAATAATTGCCCGACACGTTACAGCGTTAGCAACCATGACTAAAATTAATGGACGCATTGTGTGTGACGACACGCGTCCTTTCCTGCACAAGCAGGATACTTGTCCCATTCAAACAGGAAAGGCGTAAGAGTCACAGTAGAAGGCATAAAAAAACGCATTTAGTTGGAAACATGAACAATCTCACAAATCCATCGTATTTGACCAAACAATAGAACCAAACATTAAAAAAATACCAGAATATGTTATATGCTTTTTTGACCCTTTTCAACAGGAGTTTAGCTGCTGTTAAAAACTGTTACTACACACAAGCAGGCTCCATTATTATCTTCCCAATTGGGGCTGCGTTGATATCTGGACCTTTTGAAAAAAAATGACTTACTTAAACCAAAGCATCAACACCTTTATGTGAGATGTTACATTAGCTTTTGTCACTAAAATGAAGCCAGCATTATATTCAGTCACACTGGCAAGCTAACTTGAGCAAACACTGACCCGACACCGGCTGCCATTTTATTCTTAGGGTTTCCTTTTTCCATATGGCTCTGTGTCATACTACAAAAGCAGTGCACTATTAAAGGGTAGCAAAAAACTTCTTGCTCTCTCATACATCCACGCTCAGACCCACATACACAAGCAAATCGGACTAATGAAGCAGGCTCATTATTTTCAGCCAGGCAACCCACCCAAAAAAAGGTCCAGAATGATTTTTGGGGGTGCAACATCAAATATTTAACATATGCAGTAAAATTCATTTAAAGAGAGAGACTAAATCAACTTTCAGAATCAGTTTTTGGTGCTGCAGAAATTTTGCCTACCTGTCACTGGAATAAAGCCTTCTTAAACAAAGCTAGCTTGAATGCATACAACTAAGGCAAGTATAAGGTCACCACACAAAATCCATGTTCAGCTAGCTACAACATGAATCTCATCAATAAAACGATACATATTATAAATGACCCACCTTACCCCGGCAACTACTCTTTGAAGTGTTAGGTGCTACAAATCCCGAAAAACAAGAGCTAACAGGCACAGAGACAGTTGATTGTACTTATTGTATTGTATTGTATTCCATTCTATTAATGCATTCTTTTTTGGTACACGTCAGGTAAGTGCACACGCAGCCACAAAGTGGAACTGAAGAAATTAAGAGGGAGGGAGTAAGAGAGAGAGAGAGAGAGAGAGAGAGAGAGAGAGAGAGAGAGAGAGAGAGAGAGAGAGAGAGAGAGAGAGAGAGACGGCTCTTCTGGTCCTAAATGGTTCTCCAACAGTGTGAGAAGAGGCGAGAACTAAAGAAGAAAAGAAACAGCCCTGGAGAACAGGCAAATAAAAAGCAGCCACCAAGAAAATTGGAAGAAGCTTGAGAGAAGCAAAGGAGAAATGAATCGAAGACCATTGCTTGGGGTTAGAAGAGTGTCTCAACAAGAATAATTCAAAGAAAGCCTTCCATATTGGTGAGAGAGAGCGAGAGAGACAGAGAGAGAAATTAACATTGAATATCAAAAATATTTTTATGTAATATTTTTAACTGTCTCACTTAAACCATTTACCCAAATCAAAATATTATATATCGTTTTTCTTTTCTTAAAATTATCATACACTCAGAAACCCGACTTGACTGGAAAAAAGCGTAAATGCAGAAAACTTCAAATCTTTTAATAAAATTATTTGTAACATTTTCATTGTGTTTCTGTAATAATGAGTATACTGATTGTACATGTTAGCATGTTAGCATTACATAAATAACAAAATAACAAAATAACAAAATACATGTATATACTGCAAATTTGTATGTATGTATATATATATATATATATATATATATATATATATATATATATATATATATATAGTTGCATATATATATAAGTTGCATATTCTCCCCGTGCCTGCCTGGCTTTTCTCTCGGCACTCTGGTTTGCTTCCACACTCCAGCTTAATTGGTGAGTCCAAATTGTCCCTATGTATGAATGAGTGTAATTAGTTCATGTAAGTTCATGTAAAATTAGGCTAATCGTGTGACTTCACCTGATCGGTATCGACTGAAGATGATCAGATGTTAAAGTATGAAATCAAGCACATGTATAATGTATTAATGTTTAACCATAATAGTCAAGTCACATTTATTTGTATAGCCCTTAATCACAAAATTTTGCAAAGGACTACACAGAGCAAGGAAAAACTCAAAAACCTCACCATGAGGAAAATAAAAAACATTGAGAAGGGCCTCAGATGTAATGAGATCAATAATAAAAAAAAAAGTAATATGTACAATTATGTCCAGAAAGTGCATGACAGCAACAACTCCTCGAGCTTGTAAAATTGTCCAAAAAGTATATACCTTCACTAGGCATTGAACAATATTGTGCAATCTAAATGCATTCATGAAATTCCACCACTCAGTTTCCCCCTGGCAACAGCTTTGTCAAAGGATTTGATGTACAAAAGAGGTCGCGTTGAAGCCGAATCGGCCAAAACGAGGGTACGTTGAGCTCGGTAAGCACGGCGTCTTCCTGACGGCAGCGAAAAACAGAGGGGAATCATCTCACTTTGAAGTCATTTTTTTCTCGTCTCTGCACACAAAAGACAACGTTGGCGGCTTCACACGTGACCCCCAAATCCTGTCGTGCATTGAACACTCACGTGGTGTTAGCAGATTTTATTTTTGGCCTTAGTTAATCTGATGACAGCAGTTTAAGAAACATAATTTGTTGGCCTAGAGAGGGATAGGCGCCACAGCCTGTACTTGCTCAAGACACACAACAGGAAATGCTGCCCCTTAAACCCTAGTGGTTAAGGAATCCAACCAACAAACCAACCAACTAACCAACCGACCAACCATACGTGTATTAATACTTTTGTTAATATATAACTTCTTCTCTGTTCTTATTTTAAATTTTAAATGTTTATAATCTCTTAGTGTAATCAAATTTGCAGGAAATTTAAATCAGTTTAAAGTTTAGTTGAAACCCCAAAAAGAGAGAAAAGGCATCTATACATTTTAAACTTGCATGGAGAACAGGGGAGAGAGCCCAAACCTCGGATAAAAAAGAAGTCTGGTGACAGGATGCAAGAACAACCTCAACCTCAATACAGACAAGACAAAGTAGATGATAATGGACATGAGGAAGAGGAGGACACCTCATCAGCCATTATTTATTCAGAGTCTTGAAGTAGAGGTACCTCGGTGTGCACATTACTGAGGACCTCACATGGACCCTCAACACCACACAGCTGGTCAGGAAAGCTCAACAGCTACTGTACTTCCTGAGGAGGCTGGGGAACTTTGGAATATCAAGCAAGATCCTCAGCAACCTCTACAGCTGCATCGTGGAGAGCATCCTGACCAGCTGCATCACTATTTGGTCCAGCAGTATCATAGCCATGGACCGCAAACACCTGCGAAGAGTGGTTAAGAACGCTCAGAAGATCACCAGGACTCCACTGTCCTCTCTGCAGAGCATATACCATCGAATAGTCTACAGGCGGGCTGCTTCTATCATTAAGGACCCCACCCACCCACAACACGGACTGTTTACACTCCTACCCTCAGGATGGAGGTACAGGAGTGTGAAATGTAGGACAACCTGTGTAAAGAACTCTTTTTACCCCTCTGCCATCAGACTCTTAAACGACTGCTTATCGAACAATACACCACAGACATGTTCAGCACACTACAGACACTTTATTAAACTACAGACACTTTAAACTGGACAATACTTGGACTACTCTTGCACTACAGTCACTTTCAACTATGTTTTATCTTTTTTTTACTCATCTCATCAAATATCATCTTGTCTTTTTGTCTTTTTGATATTTGTAATATTATTTTATGTATACCTATATATAGTTTCTTAGTTTTATAACGCTGGCAACAGCAAATTAAGTATTTCATTGTGCAGGGAATCGTGGTTCTTTACTGTGCATATGACAATAAACACTTTGAATCTTTGAATTGGTGAGTGCAGCGGCAACCGACTCATGTCGTGTGCCTACAAAATGGCTCTATGGGCCAGCTTTGGGAAGTGGGAGCCGGCTACTCATCAATCGAGAGCCGGTTCCGTTTGAGAAACTCTTTTGATGTGTTTTTTCCATTGTGATTGGTCAAAATGCATTTTTTTCAGGGATTCCATGTTGTGGACTTGTTAACTTTGAAGAAAACTTCAAATTCTTTATCATACAACTTCTTTCTAAACTAACAAAAATAGTTACTTTCCCTGGTAACTAGTTTCTTTTACTATAGAAGAAGAAGTGAGTAATTATAACTACTTACTTTTTTAAAACGGCGGCGCAGTGGTTAGCGCGTGTGCGGCACAGTTCTGAGGTTGTGGGAACCTCCTGCGTGGGTTCAAATCCAGCTCCCGACCTTACTGTGCGGAGTTTGTATGTTCTCCCCGTGCTTGCGTGGGTTTCCTCCGGGCACTCCGGTTTCCTCCCACATTCCAAAGACATGCATTTCAGGTGGATTGGCCGGTCCAAATTGTCCCTAGGTGTGACTGAGCGATTGAGTTGTCTGTCCTTGTGTGCCCTGTGATTGGCTGGCAACCAGTTCAGGGTGTCCCCTGCCCACTGCCCGATGATTGCTGGGATGGGCTCCAGCACCCCCGCGACCCTACTGAGGATAAGCGGTGCAGCTGATGAGATGAGACTTTTTTAAAGTAACATGCCCATCACTGCTGTCTAGTAATAAAAATAAACTTCTGGGTTTTAGAAGAGCAGTTGTTTGAAGATTTTCAACCCTAATTTCCCCTAATTTCACATCCACTACACAGCATTATCACCAGACAGAAGAGCAGCTTCAGTGACAGACTGCTGTCACAGACTGAGGAGATCTTTTCTTCTTCATGCCATGAGGCTCTTTAACTCCACCCGGGGGAGTAAAGGCCCACATTAAATCACACCCCCCACATTGCATATTACCGTATTTTTATTGCAGTGTGTATTCTGTGTAGCACTATCTAGATACTTTATATAACACGCTACATTGGGTATTAACACATCGGATTGGGTATTTGTGTATTGTATTCTTTTTGCTCTATTATTGTTTTGTTCTTCAGCGCAGGGATGCTGCTGGAAGTGTGAATTTCCCTGCGGGGATGAATAAAGTATCTATCTATCTTTCTATTATATGAATGCGTCTCTGTTTATGCATTGTCAAATTGCAACTTTTGTGTGCTCGTCCTACCTTCATTTGTGTGTTTTTGTCATCATTTATTATGAAAATGAGACTCGCTCCTCACCGTTGCACCTTGCGCCTCTCATCATTGCTCTGTGCTCCCAATGTGTCACAAATCTTCCTTGATGGGATAAAACATTCATCAAAGACACACGCACACTTACACACATACCGAAAGTATTCAGCTGACAAGAAAAGATTTAACTTCTTGCCTGGAAATAAATAAAAAATGTGAGCAATGGAAATTTACCAGAGTAGGCTGAGAGGTTAGGGCCAAACTGTAGTGGTAGGCGATACTGGGAATTTTGGTACTGATCCGATCCAAGTAAATACACGATATTATCAAATCAATACAGATTAAAAACTGATATTTTTTGCTTTTAAAAATCTAATTTTTGAATAATTGACACCGACCCCGCTTTAGTCAGTTTATAATTACGATAAACAATTAAATAACTGCATTGCAAACTTTAACAGAATAATATAAGAAGTAGTAATATTTCTATTACAACACATCAGAAGAAAAGCCAAAAGAGACAGAACCAAATTAGCAGCAATGTAACAAAAACACAAATACTGTGTAATAATGTCAACTATAGAACTAAAATACCATTGCACAATTTTTCGAAAATATAAATGTTGCCATGAAAACATAACAACGGATTTACAGACCCAGACAACCATTCATACACTCACTCATACATTTTACAATTTGGAGTCACCAATTCACCTGCCACGCATGTTTTTGGAATGAGGGAGGAAACAGGAACTCCTAGATATGGGGAGAACATGTAAACTCCGCACATGAAGGCTGTTAGCTAGATTTTAACCCTTGACCTCAGAACTGTGCCAAAGAAGCGCTAACCACTCAGCTGCCCTGACGTAGCTTTTGGTCTAATATAATTTGATTTTATTATTTTGATCGGGTTTTTATTTTTTAAAACAAAAATCTTAAATTCAATGAAGGTTTTCCAATCGTGTATAGATGCTAAGATATGTCAATAAAAACTTCATGACAGATATCATTTGAAATTTTTTTTTTTTTTAATTCTCCCTCTTATTTTAACTGAATTCCTTGACAAGTCACCACAAGATGACACCAAACCAACTGACTGGTACAAGGCATGTATAAAACAGTGTTTCCTAATTTTTGTGAGCCAAGACAATCTTTTTTCATTAAAAAATCTTGACGCACATTGTCCCTCGAAAGTTTTTAACATTGATTTCCAGTACCAGTTTCATGTGTCTTTGCTTAAAGCTTAAATTATAATCTTGTCTGACAGTTTAAAGCAAGGGTCTCAAACTAGTAGCCCAGGGGCCAATTAATAGATCCAACAGAGAACACTAAGCCACGCCCACCCTAGTTACAGAATCAATGTATCACAAGCTGAGCAAATAGAGCGTCCGAGACAACAGTGAGTTACATTCTATCTATCCAATAATTTACAAGTTTTACTTGAATTACACCTTCGCTTGTATTTGTTTTTGTCATATGCTAATGAGGGTGCAGTGATGTACTCAAAGAAAGTGGAAGTAAAGCGGCTGCAGTGACTTACAAACTTCTCTCACTGACAATTAACAGACCCAACAGCAGCTTAATTAAAAAAAACACTGTAGAACAAATAACTTTGTTTCGGTTCCCATCAACCCTATGCACACTGAGATGGTGAAGGCGCTAGTATGCCATGCATAGTGTGTGATACAAAAAGGGGCAGGGCTGTCATCTGCCTCACATTCTGATTGGCTGAAAACAGCGGCACCCAGGATGATAGTTTGAGGCCCTTGCCTTATTATGAAAAAATAATGTAAAGGCAGCCCGCAATATATTGGTGGTATCATGAACCCCCAAAAAAGCAGCAAAGGGAAAGTTCTGCTTGAAATGCATCCTTTTAAAAAAAAAGACGTTTTTCTCTGGATTTTTCTCGGAAACAAGAGTATTTTCAAGAAACGTAGCAATCTTCAACTGTTGTCAGCTAAACGATGGAAAAGCTAGAAACTGTCATGATCAATGATGCACGGCACCTGTGCCTGGTCCTTTGGTGCCAACTGCCTCGGACTCTGATTGGCTCCCAGTCACAATTTAATCCCCTGTCTTTCTGTCACCTGCTGTCAGTCCGTCTGCGAACCTCAGTTCACGCCAGGCAAGCTTTCCGACCCTGACTCACTCCTGTTCTGGCCCACGTCTGTTTTCCGGCTTCGACTCCTTTTCTGATCTCGACCACGATTTTTGCTCTCCTGTCCCGGCTACTGACCATTTTTTTCCCGCTCTCGACACCGCCATCGCTCGCCACGGAAATACCACTTCTGCGTCAGAGCAACCTGCTCACCGCAACCAGCGATCTCCGGATAGCGTGTACAATCCTTTCCCTTCTTCCCAATAAAACTAAGGGGCCGGTCAATCAGACATTTGCGGCTGAATCACGGCCAGAAATTTCTGCCTTTGAGGCGGACGCTATAGGACGCATTGAGATCGCCATTCAGACGAGATACGGCAGTGCATAACACGAGGTCGGAAATTCGCGCGCGGGTGGCAGCGCGAAAAAGTTTTGCGCTGTTCAATTCTTGAGAGCGCGGGAGCACAGCCTTTCACGAGCGTATCGAGGCTGGACCACGGCCGGAAACTTTTGGCCGTGAAGCAGATGCCGTTGGGCGCTGTTGGACGTTTAGAGACCGCCATATAGACGAGATAGAGCAGTGCTTTACTCGCGGTCGGAAATTCACACGAGGTTGGCCGCGTTCAAAACTTTTGAGCTGCTCAAAAGTTTGAGCACGTGTTAAACCGCGTGCCGCACACGTGGTCAACACAAGGTAATGACGCGGAAATGACGCGGAACGACGTGCTCTGGCCGCGGCCAGGGCGTGGTTACACATGGGTAGGACGGGAAATTTCAGCGGGTAATCGTGGGTGGAGCATGGTAATAGCATGTTCTGCGCCTGTATCGCGGTGTTATTACGTGAAATTAGCGTGTTACGCGTGTGACAGTCAAACGCCTTTCTCCGCGTATATACAGCGCGATTTGCCGAGCACACAGTTGTGCTCGTGACGTCAAGGGGGTGAACATGGATCCCCGTCAGCGTAGTGACCTCGTCTTAATCCATTTTTATTTCTTGACATTTCTTTTCAAGATAATAAAATAAAAATGATGCCATAGCTTGAAATCTTGATCTTCACGGGACTGTGTCTTGAGCGGTTATGATTTCTACAGCCCGAGAAATGCATCCCTGCCGAGATTTGCATCCCCTCGCTACTCCAACCACTTTTACCTCGTTTTATCTCACTTTTAGGGAATGTAATGGCAAACATATAACCAAATCCACTTCGTCTTGCATTTGTTGGGAATGTAATACAACATAAACCATTCCGTCTTTGTTTTTGTTGTGAACGTAATCGAACGGTAAATCCTCCCCCCCTCGCATGAACGCGCATTCTGCTGCGCTTCCAACAAAAGCGATCGTATTCTATATAAAACGCTTATTAAAACAATAAAGCGAGCTAATTATAACAATTGGGAGATCCTAGTCTATATAACGCGTTTATTTAAACAATAAAGTGCAATCGTATTCTACAAAATGCGTTTGTTAACACGGATGAAAAAGTCAAAAGCGATCGCAGCAGAATGCGCGTTCACGCGAGGGTGTGGGGGGGTGGGTGCGTTGCGTAGGAGTCGGATTTGGGCACGACACGGCTCGGGAGCTTTTATACCCGTGGTCCACACGAGAAAATGACGCAGAAATGACGCGATGAGGAAGCGGAACAGTCGCCGGCGTGTTTTGCGGGCATACCACCGATGAACAGCGGGTTCGCCAATTTTGCGCATTTTCCATGGCGGGCAACCACGGGCAAAAACAAAACGCAAAATTTTAGCCGTGATTCAGCCGCAAATGTCTGTGTGACCGGCCCCTAAGAGAAGCAAACGCAAGTGGGTCCTGTCTCCGTTCCAGTCCTGACAGAAACATACAGAGAACCCTCGTTACTTCGCCCTACGTTTCTCACTGGTTATATGCTTCACAGATGTTGACTTGAATTGTCTTAGTGTCATTGGTGTAAACGTATGGGGCATTTTGTTCAGAGAGAGAGCACACATCAAGAGGGGCAGGTTGTATGAGTGTGTTTTGGGTGGGTGCGACTGTATGCAATTGTGATAGACTGTTGTATGCTGTCAGTCAAACAGCGGGTGGGCGCATGAGTGGCAGCCAAAACAAATTGTAGAGCATGGAACTTTACATTGAAAAGAAACGTTTTTATTTTAATCATCACGGAGACCTGGCTAGAGTCGTCTCTACCCAATGCGAGTATGCAGCTAGCAAATCTCTTTTTTACTCTGTTGGGGTAAACCCTCCAATTTACTTTTGTATAGTGACAATAAAGACTATTATTTTAACTAAAATTATATGTTCTGTGTTATTAATTTAGATTTAAAGTTGTTATTTTGTTACAGTCGTATACTCTCAGATGGTGATGACGTCATCTCGAGGTAAGTCTGACCCTTGGGGGCTTTTGTGAAGGTGTGAGGCTACTTCCCGGATTTTCACTTTTCGCGGGTGGTTCTGGTCCTCACAAACCACGATAACCAAGGGATCTCTGTACTTTTTTTCTAAAAAAAAAAATGATGGGAGTTCAATCTTTCTCTTGACATGTCCTTTGTATCTAAATCTACAGAACTAAACTTTCAAGCCTACAGCTATCAAAAATGAGTCAAAACAGCAAAAAATGTCTGCCACCGGTTCTTCCAATTGGAGAAAAATGTCTGGCATTGAAAGAGTTTAAGGAACCATTTTGAGGCAATTTAGATCATTTCAAGCTCAGAACTTTTTTTAATCCCAGCATACCTGTAAAATGCTTCTGCTTTAGCCTACTCTTTTTGTGGACAGATTTATGTATTCTATCACTATATTGTTTTGCTGTTTTTGTGCAAATACTGTATTTTCTTGTTCCTTTTTTGTGGTTTATGATGCTTAGGTGCCCAAATAAAAAGTCACAAACATAAACACTGTTTGGAAGGTTTACAAAACTAGCATTGGTGTTTCTTTAAACTTGTTAAATTGAAACTATTTTAACAACAGGACAGCTTAAAATATATTAGAATTGTAATTTTTATCCTCCGAAAAAAAAGATCTTAAGACGAGCATTTGTGAAATCCTTTTTTGTGAGTGAACAACAAATTGAAACAGTGGATCAGTGAATTAATTCTTCCCTATTAATACGGTCCACCTTTTCAAAGTCTTGTTTAGTGTTTGGTAGCATTACTTTGGTGCTAGAGTAAGGCCCAATCCCATTCCTCTCACTTGGCCCTGAGAACCCTCCAGTGAGGTCCCTCCATAGGGAAGTCCCCTCGGTGAGTGGAGTGCAAAGTGAAGATTGTCCCCTAAGAAATTGGACGGACTTGCAAGGTTCCACCCCAGTCCAGTAGATGGCCGTAATACGAATTGGCTGTAGACCTCAGTGACGTATTGGCCTACGTTACACGTAAACAACTTGAGTCTCAACCTGTGGTGTGGCAGTTGGAGAGTCCGTGCAACGTTAAAAATGCCCTCTACAACTGTGTTATTACCGATTGCCTGGAAGCTCATCACCTTTTCCATGTCTCCAATAAACGAAGGAGAAATGCGCAATATTGAAGACTGCTTCGGCGCTCTGTAGCACTGATTCATCTTTACAAGGTACGTCCACTCATTAAAAAATAAAATGACCCGTTCGGTCAAATACCCTAAGGGTTAACGTACAGCGCACGTTTCACATAATACCCTATGTTTGTGTAGACATAAATGACAACCTACTTATTAGTACCTTAATGCCATTTTATGACATATAGTAGGGGTCTTTAATGTGTGACATGATGAAAAGTAACAAACACAAGAACAGTCCACCTGACTCTTAAGCTGACATGATCGTCACCAAACTTCCCTGTAGGACCCAAACACCTTAGTTCATAAGGAATTTAATTCAAAAGAGTTGTCATTGGATATAAAAAAAGATCATTTCTACATATTTTCATGATGCATACTTCACAGTAAAAGCTGTCTTTTTCTTTTCTATGCCTACATTTATATCCAAATTGTTTATCTTATCTGTTGTGTTCCAGAGTGGCCATCCCATAAGCATGGACAGGTTGGACAGGAATGTTCCCATCCTGTGCTTATGGTTTGATGTGGAGTCAGAACTAATTCAGGACTAAAGTTTGAGCAAGAAGGTCATGAGGGCCCTGCAGGAGCTGCTGAAGAGGGAACAGGACCATGGCTGAAAAGTCCTGATCTACGTGTACTGGCTGGCCCACGCTCTGTCCTACCGTGTGGTATCACGGGTCTTCAGTTTTCCCAGGTCCACCGTACACAGGATTGTCCACAGTTAATATGGAATAAATTGCCCAAAAGCCATGTTTCAGGCTCTGGAAGTCAGACCCACATTTGGATCCTGTGCTTTTATGTATTACTATTCAATAAACGTCTTTATTTTGAGTAACACCTTGGTGGTTTATTTCATAATGATGTGAGATACTGTGTGTGAACTATGTGACTGTTGGACAGAAAACAACTACAAATCACTCTAGGTTAAATAATAGTTTACTTTCAGAAAAACAAACTCACATTGGGCCGAAATACATAATAGTAAATAAATAATGTGACACAAAATGTAACAAAAATATACCAATACTTCCATAAAACTGGAAAGCACAAACTGGCACTTCATTGAATTCTTAATAAAATAAAATATTTTCCTTTTATAAAACAAAGGGAAACATTGCAGAGATGTCACTGTTCTGGAAATTTGTCCACGAGCTTCCCAAAAAGAATCAGGAACCGCTCAATTTTGGCCTCAGTTTCCTCGTGCCTTTTCTTGACTCTAGTAGACTCCTCTTTCAAAAAGTCAAGGAGTGTATTGTGCTTCCTTTTTTTTCCTGGGTGATTTGGGGTTTGTCGCCGGATTGGAAGATGCCGACGACGTGCCCGGTGGTGTGGATGGTGTGGTAGCTGTGATGGTGGCCAGCTCTTCCACGGGACGTTCTACATTGGCCTTTAGGTTGGGTGGAAAAAAACAATAATTACTTAATGCTGGTGTATTGTACAAAAACCACTGTGTATAGGATGCTGAACAAGTTGATGTGAGACAGGAAATTATAGGCTGTGTTCTGGATAATTATTTGATAGTGAATAAATACACAAAACTGACATGTTATTCTTATGGCTGGAAGAGCCTTCTATTGGCCAGCATCACATATGCTTTAGAATTGTCTCCACATTTGGACAACATTTTGAGAAGGTAATTAGTTTATTTAATATGTGTTTACAGAGAAGGCAGTGGACTATGTCATAGTTATTAGTTTCATCTGTATTTCCACGTGAAATTCGGAGACATTACTCATGATGCATGATGAAAACTAATGCATTCTGATCTCACATGAAAGAATCATATTGTTAATAAAACACGACACCCGATATTGTGTGCAGTAAACAAGCGCATAATCCAGAACGTTATTGTGATTATGCTTCTTTAGCGATTGGCCATGTAGATGTAAAAGCACGACTCGTTTAAGATAAAAACAGGGATAGGCTGAGCCGTGATTTTCTGCAGTTATCCAACTCTACGGTTTGCAGCATGAAGATTTTTTTTGCAGCTCCCAAGGCAGATTTGTGCACTCTATAAAGTAGCGATTTTGCAATGTTCATGTTTTAACGCGGAAATACAATTTTCTATTGCATTTACGTCTAACTAATATATCTCGATATATTTCGTTGCAAATACATGCGTAGTTGTGGAAAACTACTTACATTTGTGCGTTTCCTTTCCAGCCATGTTTGTTGATATTGAGAATTCGCAAAGCCATCTGGGTAGTCACTTCGCTCCAAGTGAGGTACCGAAGTGGTTATGTCAAGGGTTGAGGGCACTTCTCCCTCGGTCTCGAGAGTATTGGGACACATCCCATTTTCATGTGAACGCGCAAAACCGAGTGACTAGGGCAAATAGCGAGTGAAAGTGAGAAGAATGGGACGCAGCCTAAATCTTTGCATATAATCATCTCTGAGCCAGATGTACTCATGAAAAGAGACATCTATGACTCGCGGCACATACTTTCCCGACCCCTGCTTCAGATCTACTCACACTTCTTCCTGAACAGGAAGAAAGAAAGAACGTTTGAGTGTGAGCTCTTCAACCGATAAATTGATTCTGATTTGAATATTCGACACCTGAAAAGGAGATTGCATAGGATGCCAGTTCATTATTATAACTATTATTACGCAGTTTTTATTTTGACTACTATGAACTGCTTACATCATTGTCACTATCGGCCGATCTAGTTGCTGTTCTTTAATCTCCACACCCTTTGGGGTGGATCTGCTTTCATATAGGAGATTTAATAAAAAGAATAGGCTCAGAGAAGGGCTTTCAGAAAAGGTAGGAATTTCCTATCTGAAGTTTGGCTCTCTCTTCTGTTCTCCTTGGAAGTTCAAAATCCATTGATGTCTTCCTTCCTTATTTTGAGTGGCTACTAAACTTCAATCTTATCACCAATGATGGAAGGTGGAAGTTTGATTTAGAAGTTCCAGGTCAAATACATTTTGAGGGTTCCGAATCACTTTCCCGTCTTCCTGTTCCAAGTATTGATTTTGTGATTTTGTGTTGTATAAAGATTTTCAATCATCCTGGAAGGGGCATTAGCGAACATGTGGTCACTTCTCAAGAATTCTAATTTGTCCTTATGCTAAAGTTATTGTGCCAGGGTTGTTTTTTTTGTATGTTTTACTTTTAATGAGAGCTTCCTGAGAACAACAATGGTGTTCTTTATTTTGATAATTGAATAATTGCAAAGAAGGTTGCTTATTATGCCAGGGTTGGATTATTTTTTACTAATATTGAGCACCTTTGTCACAGTATGCCAATCATGGTGTAGTTCTTTGCTATCCATGCCCATTTTGGTTAAACTACTTTTTGTAACCCAGGAGATTTTAATTAAAAAAAGGGAGCTCACGGAGGACCTGAGCTCAAAGTGCCATTGATGTTTTCTCTCCTTTTTTTGCTAAACAAAAAAAATCACTTGTAAATCCCAACAAAATATTTGCTTTTACATTGCATATATAAAATGGCAATTTGCCCGTCCTTTAAAATCATTGTCATCTAAGGGGTGACAAAAAATGGCAATTTCCACATCTTAATTTTCTCAACTGAGCCAGTTCAAGGATATGTGTCACAAAAATCATAACATGGTGATGATGCCTAAGACCAAATATCATGTTTTTTGGGGTTTTTTTTTAAATGGCGTGGTCGAAAGAGTGCTGTTAAGTCTGGTATTTTAGTTTTACGGTCAAAGCTCTATTGACCAGACATATATTATTGGCATTCAAGTGCCCTTTATCAATGTTCAAAAATGTAACTATAGTTTTACTCCTCAGTGAGAGTAATAAAGGTTAGGAAGTATATAAAGAAACTACTCTGAGGAATTGGCATTTTCTCTCTTATGCCTAAGTGGGTTATCTCTGAGCACTCCAATTACCTGCCAGGTACCAAAAACATGCATACCGGTGGTAGGTTCATTGTCCCAAAGAAAGAGTCTGTAAGTGGTTGTCTGTCTCTGTGTGCCCTGCGGCTGGCTGGCAACCAGTACAGGGGGTCTACATGCCTACTGCCCAACATCTGTTGGAATTGGTTCCAGTACCTTCTCGACATGCATGAGGACAAGCGACTGGAAAATAAATGAACGAACGAATGAATTAAAAAATGAATGAATGAATAAATGAAAGAATGAATGAATGACTTAATGTAGAAGCCCAATACGCACAAAAAAAGCTCATGCAGTCATATGCTAAAATAAGCAGGAAGTGTGATAAGAGTTTTTGGATCGTTCTCCTTTTTACGACCTTTGAATTTTCGGATGTATTGTATGCAGTGTTCCCTCTAAGCTGCGCGCGTGCACAATTGCGCACTGCTCGCACATTCTCATCGCACAAGAAAATCAAGCCAGCGCACAAAAATGAGGGCTCAAAATTACTAATTAAGAAGCGACTTAAGTCAGTTACAGTGCATGAAGGTAAAAATACACGGGTTCCCCTGACGTTGTGTCCTAAATGCTGTATTTTGAAGTCGAGTCGAAGTTGAACAAAGTTGAGTAAAGTTAGTAGAGTTTGTTGAGAACCGGCTTCTTTGGCTAGGCTCACGAAAAGGAACCAGCTCATCGGGTCCTAAATGGATCTTCAGGTTGTTTTTGCTTCTTTAATCCCAACATGACCAAATGTGATGTAAAATTATGCACAAAATGACTTAAAAGGAGGGGGAAATAGACTAAAAAGAAAAAAAATCCAAAATGAAAAAGTAGTGAAAAGCTGAGAAAAAAAGAAACAAAAGGAAGAGAAAAAAAGAAGGAAAAATGTAGAAAAAAAGCCAGAAAAAAAGAAAAGAAAGAAACGTAGGGAAAAAGTAAATAGAGAACAAAAAGAAAAAAGTAACAGCTCGGAATAAATAAACACAATGACACTTTTTTAAAAGGAATTATAAAAAAGTAGAAAAAAACACGGAAAAAAGAAGAAAAAGTTTGTGTTGCATTGAAATAATTTCCAATTATATCAAGTGAATCTTGTTGCCAACATTGTACTTCCACTAAAAAATGTGATTAAGTACAGTTCTGTATCTTGCAACCGACTAAATAAGCCCCCAAAAATGATGATATTATGCGACAAAATATATCAGGGAAAAAAAAGAAATGGATATCTTGTGAAAGAATTGTTGTAAAAACAAATGACGTTTGTAGGCCTTAAAACCTTTGCAATAGTACAAGAGTCAATTCATTCAAAAGAGAAAAATAATTTTGCATTGCCGGAAACTCAGCAAAATGTAACCTGATGTCAAGTTTTGGACATGTTTAATACCCGGTAATTAATTATCTTGCCACACTTGGGATTATGGTTGCTCACTGTTGTTTCAAGCGTTGCTCAGAGACTTTGTGTGAACGCTCAGACCCGTGGAAAATTAGAGGGAACATTGATTGTATATATTCTGGCATAGGGAGTGGTAATTTGGAAGCACGGCAGTAAAAAGAAAAGCCATACAGAGTATTCAACACAGCTCAGAAAATCATTGGCTGCTCCCTACTCAGTCTCGAGGACATGGCCGGCTTGCGATACCGCTACACAGTCATTATCATTATAAAAGACTCTTGTGACCCCGGCCACCACCTCTTTGACCATTAAGTAGGTACTACAGGTCCCTTAAAACAAGGACTAACCGGCTCAGGGACCGTTTTTTTTCCCCAGGGCCATCGCCAAATTTAAGCCCCAATGTGTAATATTTGACCACAAGATCGGACTGTCTGGTGCGTTTGAAGGCCAGCAGGTTGCTTGACAAACATGGCGCCGACCTAAGTGGGAATTTCACAGTGTTAAGAATCAGAAATTTCTCAACCTATGGTTTTTTAAAATTAGGATTGGTATGATAGTTCATTGTCACGCTCCAAGCACTCTCGTGTCAGTGTTTTGTTATTCTAGTGCAACAGTTCTGAAACACGAGTACTCCTGACAAACTCTTGGACTGTCGCCTTTGCTGTTTGAAATTACAGGAACACCGACCCCATGCCTACATCTTGAAGGGCTATATTTGCTTAACCAAACACCTCCCGTGTACTGAACCCTACCCGAATAAGGGACCACGGTTTGCTGTACTAATCAGTGTTTTATTTTTGAGTCCGTAACACCCTGAGTGGGTTTTTATGATTTTTGCTTTCAAAGCAGAACACTACCAATTGAAATGATTCTGCCTTTTTGTAAATTAAAGTACAGTTGAATAACGTTGCAATTGAGAAACAAGTTAAACCCCAAAAATTGCTGGCAAACCTTTGAATAGGACCAATCGTAATAAACATTACATAAAACATTTCACTTTGGAAAACTTGTTTTCTCTATGTGAAATGCCTTAAAAAAAAGACAGAGACAATTTAAATATGTGAGCATCGAGTAGGCGTTTGACTAAATAAAAAAAACTGCAGAAAAGTAGCATGGCAGTTTCAAACACACGAACACATACACGCACAAAGATAGTAAGTTCAGTACAACAACCCTAAGGCTGCACACCCACACAAACACACACTCGCTGTCTCACTCATAGAAATTACCTTTCACATACATACATAGGCTTCAAGAAAAAGGCAGATTTAAGACACAAACTTTGCGTACCACATAGCTGATGCATCTGTAGTAAAGCACACACAAACTAACATTCCTTGAGCAGAGTAATACTGTAAACACAAAACAAAAATGCACACTTAAGGGGACATTAAGTATTATGTCTCCCAACACATCAGTTGGATTGAGCGAGGGGGCTGGGAGTCCCCTCCTCTGTCAATCTCCCAGAAAGAGACAAAAATGTGAATGTGTTGCCAATGGTATCAAGCGCGTAGGTGAGGG